>NC_141755.1:118484815-119123704 GCF_982258835.1 Parasteatoda tepidariorum | reverse complement strand
AGCAGCCAGTACAGTATTTTTTTACACCAGATTTTGCAGATAACAATTTCCAAACTAATTATAGAATTTTCATTTTCATCGCACTCTCTGTCCATTTTTCTGTAATCCTTTGTAATTTTATTTTATAACTGTTGTTGAACAGCCAACCCGAATTTGATCTCATGGTTACCAGTGTTCAACTTTATATCCTTGTAATTTTGAATCTAAGCCAAGAAATAAGAGAACTCCTGTACAAAAGTATCGGGAACGAATTGCCTTTGTGGAGAACTTTTTCATGGTGAGATAAACCACAAAAACCTCCCGTGATTAGCAAGACGAAGATGGGACTCTAATAATCCACGATGCGTCTATCACTTGGAATATTTTATGTCAGCCGGGTACGAAATTCGTATCAACCAGCAATTCTTAAGATTCAAATCCTCAAAACTCATTAGTTGGCTAGCGTTCCTTCCCCTGAGCCTCCACCGCTTATGCTTCGTAATTTGAAACTTCTAAATCTTATACTTTTTGTACAGCAAAGCAAAATGTAAAGTTAAAATAAACACCCAAAAATAGCGGAGGGGACTTCGCTCCTTAGGACTTTTTTATTCAGAGGGAAACGTATTATAGTAAATATTTCTTTCAGGATTCGGCTCAATAATTTAGTAGTTTTCCTGCCACTGTTTATGAATTTTTTCATATAAAAATTAAATAAAAATACAATATATTGATAATTTTTTGCAGAATATTTTTCTAATTAAAAAGATGAAATCCAGTTTAGAAGTATCTGAGTTAACTCCTCAAAGTAAATATACTAAAAAATAGACATTTAAATGCATGAATTATAAAAGATCCAACATTTTACGCATTTGTGTCTAGTTGAATAGTACTAATTTTTGAAGTTGCGAAATAAGAAGACTTAACAATTTTATTACCATTAATTTTCTTCCTTTTTTTAATAATTTATTAACAGTGTCTAACTTGTGCTTGAAAAAAAATATTAAACATTTCTTTAATTAGTAAAACAAATTCTAACAAGAAATTTTAAAATAATCCTACTTAAAAGTTATTACTATAATGGGGGAAAAAATACTATGATGCTTCTTCAGAGTTTCATAACAGTTAAACTTCTGTTTGCGCATTTGTTTAAGAAATATAATGTGCTTACGTTGTAAAAAAATCAAGATATTCAAGAAATATCGCAGTGATGCATGAACACGAAGCTTATTACAAATTTATCAGATAAATTACTCAAATTTTTGAGGGTTCAAAGAATCTAATTTCTTGTTTTTTAATGTTCTTTTTTTACCTGCACAAAAATATATATGTGTTTATATTTGAAGCATTTAAAGAAACTTGATTAATTTGTATCATGGCGTACTATAAACATACTATATTATCTCAATAGTTGTGAAAGACTCAAATAGTCGTTCACCATGATTTAAATAATTTACAAACTTTCGACTGCTTCGATAAAGAGATGAAAGATAAAGAAAAGAACGAAAAATGATGTTGTGTAGTCTGAACATTTTAGCCAATTTAATAAATGAAATACGGTTAGAAGTTTCCACCTTAACTCATAAAAATTAGGACATTAAAAAATTAAAATGTATGAATTACAAAAGATCTAACTTTTATTGCATTTGTGTCCAGATGAGAGAAAAATTGGATTTTACTAATTTATGAAGATGCGAAATAAGAAGATTTAACAATTTCGTTACCGTTAATTTTTCGTTTATAGTTTTCTTTTTATATTTTAGCTTTCTTTATTAGTGCACGAACCACGAGATATAGCTAATTAAGTAAGCTACCGATTTATTATATCAATTGTTAAAATTAAGGAAGGTTGAAACTGATTTCTCGCTTTATAATGTTTTTTTTTCCTACACACAAATATATCTGCTTATAATTTTAAAACACATGAATGAGAATGAATTTGATTTATTTGAATCATTTACAAACTCTTGACTGTTCAGATACAAGGGGTTTAAAAATCCAAAGAAGTGCAAAAAATTATGATGCTTAGTTGTACCCATAAATCATAAAAAGCGAGACTCTCTCCATTTTAACAAGTTATATTACTAATCAAATAAGACTTTAATATTGAATCAAAAAATATTTTTAAAAAGTTAGAGTTTATTTATGTATTTATTTTTTATTTACTTTTACAATTTCCCATATCCGGTTGAAAGATTTTTGTTAGATGCATAAGAAATAGAATTTTGATCTGTAAAAGATTTTTACTGTGTATTGCTTTTCGCAATCTATGAAATATGAGAATTTTGCGTTTTTCTGTTATACATTTGCTTATTTATTTTTTTAGAAAAAATAAATAGTTCAATTAAAAGCTTATTGCAAACAATTGAAAACAAAATTGGTTTTATGAAAATGTTAAATAATAATAATCATCAGCAATATAAGGAAATAAATAAAAACTGAAATTTTAGTGAAGAAAGAAATAAAAAATTGGAAAAGTCTAAAGTTCCTCAAGAACTCTGACCCCCAACAGGGTGGGATGCGAGAAGCGCATAACCGGACATCGTTAACTTCTCAATTTACCATACACTAACAAAGAGAGGAAAAGGATCTTATTTTGAAACAGCTACATTCCATCACCTACTCGTCCCCCTCAAAGCAAACTGTAACTAATTCTAAAATAAAGGTCTTTACTTCTTTTTGGAACAAATATTTTAATATCATGAAGGGCACACAAATACACTTACAAACTCCTTTTTATTCCTGAAATTCTATTGCATAAAATTAATTGACCATTAAAATTCTTATGATTCTCTTTTTGATATAGACTTTACATTTAATATATACAGTAAAAAATCACTAGTTCTTACCACGTACAAAAGTGCTTGCATTACAAACTACTAATTTTAGTGCAATAATTACCAATAATACAAATTATTATAATTTTATCGAAAACTATTTAAAACAGCACTAATTCGAGGAATTAATTATCATGATGGGTCGTGTAAAGAAGGGACAGTGAGTAAACTTTGTTTTTACGAAAATAATTCAAAATAATATTTTCATTTAATATCTGTCATAGTAGCGTAAAGATTAAAGTGTTAAAATTCTGAGTAGGAAACTAAACTCCTTTAATTTTCTATTAAGATATGTATACTGAACTGCTCTAAATTGATTTTATGGGGATATTTATTTGAGCTAAGTCAAATAAAGAATAAATAAATTAATGCGGCAAAAGAATTACGCAGCGTAAATTACTCAACGTTATGTTGAATTACAAGTTCTTCAAAATAAATATTCTACAAAAAATATGCATATCAAATAAATTTTTTTTTTTTTACAAAATAAAGAGTAAAAATTTAACTTAACTATGTCGTATTTGTTAAACTTCTTTATTCTTACTATAATTGCGAAATTTATTATATTTAACTGTAAATAAACTAAGAATAAGTTACTAGATATCAGATATTATTTATATAAAATTTTATTGAAAGATTGGTTTGAACTGTTTTCTAAAAACAGAATCAATTCAAAAAAAGATTATTAAAATAAAAAATTAAAAAAAAGTATGTGTTATTAAGAGAAAGAAATATACTATACAATTACAATTTTATTCGTTAATAAAATGATTAATGAAAGTTACAGAATACTATTTGTTTAATAACATGAGAGAATTGTAATTGCACTATTCCAATCACTGGATACCCATTAATCATTTTTTTTTCTTGGATAGATTTTTTTTAAGGTCGTCATTAATTACAGAAGGTGTCTAAATTAATTTTTGTCCTTTTGTCAGTCAATGGGCTAAATTGATTTTTAATTCCAGCCAATATACGTTTCGCAGAAAATTCTTTTCTTTCTTCAGTATTAATATTTATATAATAATTGCTGCCAAAAAGAAGAACAATAGTTGTGTATAAGTTAATTATAAAACGAATATAAAATTGCTTTAAAGTAATTTAATGTAACACTATTAAAATTACCCTCTGGTGAAAGTAAAAAGAAAAAGGTCAGTCTGTAAAACACTGAATTCCAAGAATTTCAAAAATTATCTTCTTTATTTTTAATTATATCATTTCGAGATGCTTTTTGATTTTCGAGATGCTATCATGATTTTTTTCATGACTCTTAGAATTCTTTACTTAAGATAATAGTGTTGAAGTTAATCTAATCGATTAAATTGGTCTAATCGAAAAGTGCGAAAGCATGAGAACCTAGAATAATAGCATTAACACTGACCATTCCTGAAAATTCTTTTTATATGAAGTTGGAAAAATAAACTGCATTGTTAAATTAACGTGAAACGAGCAGATATTAATAAATTTCCTTCTCTGTCAGAAAACTGAATAAATTTCCTTCTCTGTCAGAAAACTGAAAAGGTCACTGATACCGCCACTGTTTTGGGGTTTTCAACTTAACGTTACATTTTATCAAACACTGTTTGATTTAGAAACTTCAAATTACGTTAATATGTAGGAAATTGAACGGAGATTACAATGGAATTAAAAAATAATTCTAAAATTAAGTCAAGATTATTTTTACTCTTATACTTGTTAGAAAAATAACATGCGGGCCGCTCTGTGACCGCAAGAATTCAGCTGCGGAAGTTAAATTTGGTATGCTGAAAGAGCCAAATTTGTTTTTAACCGTAACATAGAGTTTTTATTTCCTTTTAGAAACTCTTATTTGTTTGAAAGTTATTACAATTTAAAAGTTTTTTTTTCATTTTTTCTTTAACTAATAATTATTTATTGATTGTTGTGGAAAAAGTTTTCATTTACGCGATTTTCATAATATCCCTCTTGACTTAATATTAAAAATAATGAAAATAAAGAAAAAAATATTATATAGAAAAAGGCTAGGTGTTGCCAAATATAAAACTTCGACATTTTATACCGACATTTGAAAATATGTGTAGAATAAAGAGAAATAAGAATTGTTTCTTATATGATCGGTTAACAAGAAAAAATTACTTCTAATTTATAAATTCTTTTCATTGTGTCGCACACTCTGCCTTTCTAAAATGTAATTTTTTTAAGCGCAGTTATTTATCATTCAAATCCAGCTATCCTTTTTATTTTGTCAAAATTAACAAGTTAATATAATGAACTTAAATAAAAGTATAATAATTTTACATTAAGCAAATAATTTTTAATCGACTTTTCAGGAAAAAAAAAACTTTTAAGAACATTGTTAAGAACAGTTTGTGCCAAATGCCTCTAGTTCTGAGAGAATAAAAAAACGAATTTGCGCGCGGGCATAAACTGCTTTTTCCATAGAACATCTTCAATGCGTAATAACTCTCGGCGAGACCGTTTTTCCTTCTTCTTCATTTGTCAAAACTTAGGAATCCTTAAAATGCAACTGCTGGCAATCCAATCGTAATTTTTACTTAAAAAAGTGGAAGAAAACAATTTGTACTTGATCTTCAATTATTTCAAACTTGATGAATGAGATTCAACTACAGGGATTATCGAGCGTAGCGAACAGGTGACGGTGCCTCCATGTAGAAAACAAGGATATATAAAAATAAATTGTGTCGAACAACTATTATCAGTAAGCGTATGATTAATATTTAAAATTGTCTCTAAAAAAGAACTGTAGAAGCTGATCAATTGATAAAAATTTATCTGCTGCAGTCAAGGTATAAATTATCGTCACTATCTGAAAAACATTTAATATATTTAAATATTAGCATGTTTACGAATTATGACCTGTTTTTGAATTTTTTTTAAATTAACGTCAAACTTTAACCGGATTTCAATAAATTAGTTCAAAAAGAACTGCATTCTTTAAAAAGGAGGTATGAAAATGATTCATTGGATTCGTTTTGTACTATGAAAATTGCCAAGTCGATTCGGCAGCATGAAATACTATTTCATTTTTCACCAGTTTATGGTTAAAAGAGCTCCACTTAGTTCTAATTACATAATCATTCAATTTCGTCTAAATAGTTATGCCTTTTCTGAAATATTGATTTGCAAATTTACCGTAAATTTAAAACTATACCTACAGTTTAATGGGACAAACAGATAAAATTTCGGTTCTCTTACCGTTATTTTAATATTTCAGCCATATTTCTGTTATTAGTTCCTAAGATTTAAAACATAGCACAATTTTAAAATTTGTTAACCCAAAACCCCTTGTGAGAAAAAACAATGTTTTTAATTCATGTATAGGAAACATTTTGCAAATGACATTTGAAAATGATTAAATGTATGTTTATTATTTTGTATTATGTTTCTTTCATTTTTCTACAACTAGGGAACATTACTGGAAAATGAGTAATTTTTCAAACAATGCATTTTTATTTAAATCTTATATCGACTTCGTAAAAGAAAAAATCGGTGACTTTTTTTTAATCCTGCTGTAACTTTTGTATTTTTTCCAGCTTTAAATACAATGCTATTTTTATTAACACTTGAATTGAAGTATGTGACGAATGTAGTGTAAGGAAAGATTGAAACAGAGAAATTTAATGTTTAATTTTGTCTAATTTGCTATTTAAAGAATTTAGTTTTAAAATAAAACTCAATAATGCAATTATGGTTTTAAATAACTACTCCGCTATTTAATTGGTTAAGGCAATATGCAGTAGAACATTTTTTTATTTATGTCACATTTTATGCTAGAATAAATAGTGCAGACCCTTGCCACACATGAATGATAAATTTGCTTGACTATAGTAAGCAGAAGGGAGAGGGGGGGGATATTGTCGCCGCAGTGTCCTCAATTGGTTATGCCTGGACAAAAGCCGTACCGACTGTCATTCTGTGTAAATTGGCGAAATTCTATCAAAGTTAAAAGAAAGGCAACCCTACAAGACCCTACACTTTATATTTTCTGCCATCTATCCGCAGGACTCGAAAACATGTCTAAAGTAAAAAATAAAAAACAGCGCCATCTATGTATTGCATTCAAAACAGTTTTTTTTCCTTAATGTATATAAACTATTTTAAAAATAAATTAATGCTGCATGAAAAAATATTTTTGTAATGCAAATAAAAAATAAATATAATTAACGTTTTGAAAGTATAATTTTAATTTTTATTTATATTCTGTATTATAAGTTTTTAAAAAAAATTATTTGCTTAATATTTTGAAGTTTAATTAATAAAAATATCCAAATGTATTTTTATTACTTAAAAACGTATATTTAAGAATAAAATTTCCTAAACAATTATTATTTTCAAGTATTGCTTAAAAGTTTAGGGGAAAAAAAGTTATTTACTTTATTAGACTAGACATTTGCTATAAACAGTCAGAAAATTTAAACACGATTTTTTTAAAATTCAAAATTCTTAAGACCATTTAAACTATTTTGAATCCAGTTTTTAAGAAGTAAGTGATTAAACTAAGATATTAAATTTGAAATGAACATTAAAATAAAAATAAAATAAAAAACAATTTATATAAATAAAACGTTTACTATTATAAATGGTATACATTCATTATTACAAAACACTTAAATTGTAATAAAAGTTAGTAAATTAATGTAATAAAAAAGCCCATCTCATTAAAAATCCTTGCTCTAAATTCAAGATATTTATAATTTCTAGGAGGATTTAAGCAATTTACAATATTTTTTTATTCATTTATTTTCTATAAATAGATTTTTTTATTTACATGAATTTTAAACTTACCTATTCATTTTTGTTTTAGAGAAGGTTTAAAAAAGGAGTCATAGTCTGGAAAAAATTTATGTTAATTTCATTTGGGGCTTACAGTAATAATTTTCAAGCGACCAAAACATAAACAATGGGAAAATTTTTCATATCGCTTCTTCCTAAAATGACACAAAATAGACAATGACGGACCTTTAGCCTTTTACTGCTATCATATAAATTATACTAGATTTTATTTTTTTACCATGAATTACAAAAATGATGGATTTTTTATTGAATCCTTCAACGTTAAAAATAAATGTATCGCTTATTCAATAAAAAAATAATAATAAGTCTTCAATAAGAAAAAGTCTTCAATAAGTATTCAATTCAATAAGTCTTTCTTAAGTACATGTTTAATACAATAAATTTAACAAAATTTTATAATAAACAATCGAAAAAATAAAAACTTTTTCTCAATGAACAAAGGAATTGTTCTAGTTAAAAGTATTAATATTTATTCTTATTTTTAAGGGAATATGTATTAAATTTTTCTAGAAAGAAAGAATATATTATATTTCGAGTTAAAAATTATACTTCAGAAAATGATTTCAAAAAGAAAAAATAAATAATTATATATCATTACGTTTGCCGTGAGGTGTGTGCTTACTGGGATATCATACTCGTTATTTAAAAATTTTAATAAAATTTAAAATGATTATTTTTTAATAAAATTATTTTTTTTAAAAATATAATAGGTAATACCACATAAAGTATATTTAGATTATAGTAAAATAATAAAATTCAAGTTTTTAATATTCTATGTAAAAAATTCGCAGTTTTCAAAGAATAATAAAAGTTGTTTTTTTCCTCTCAATACGGTTAACGTTTTATGGATTTTTTCCATTCTCTCCTGATTTTTTTCAAATTTTTGAGTTAAAAGCACATTTTTTACCAACTCTGCATCTATTCATTATTAATCTATTGTAACATTACACTTAATTAACGGTATACAATAAAGGTCCTGTAACTAATTAAGTGTAAGAGGCCAAACAACGGTATACAATAAAGGTCCAGTAACTAATTAAGTGTAAGAGGCCAAACAACGGTTTTATTTTTCGGGCCTGTATAGGTGAAGAGTTATTCCGCCTCTTCCTGAAATGCCTCAAAACAAACGATAAAGGACCCTATTGTACTTGCCTTTTGCCGTTACCCTACCTAGAATGCCAGCTTACGGCCTTACGTTTGCCGTGAGGTGTGTGCTTACTGGGATATCATACTCGTTACATCGAATTTTAAATTTGTACTTATTTTTTACTCGGCTTATCTACGGCAGTAAATGTTTTAAAATTTAAACAACTGATACTTCTAAAATAATAAAATGAGCCTCAAATATGACAAATTTTTAAAGCATGCAACTTCTTTAAGAGAATCAATTTGAATGTTTTCTTTTTTATTATTTTATAGGGAACTTTCAACGTTTAGTTTTATGCAAAAAAAATTATTGTTTTTTGTAATGAAAATCTTTAATTAATATACTATTCAAGAATTTGCTATAATTAAAATAAATTTAATCTCCTGGTTACTGAAATTATGAATTAAGAGTAAAGTAAACATAACAAAACAAAAATTTATATTATAATTTATTTTGTGACTCGAAAATACTGCAGTCAATTAAAGTTTATAATTATTTGAGTAATGTGATTTTTATATTTATTATTCCCTTTATTATGAAAAATCGATGAAATATGACAACTTAATAAATCTATTTTATTGGAAAATTTAAACTTTTATATTTAGTTTTGTTTAATTGTCTAATTACAAATCTATTTGTAATTTCTGAATATGATTCAAAATACGTTTAAAAATATATATTACTTCAGACATATAAAGAATGAAATATTTTCTCAATGTTTATAGAAGAGAGAGGCTGTTCTTACTGTGGTGGACTTGGTCACAGGATCAAAGATTGTCACAAACTAGAGGCTGTTCAGAACAAACAGGCATCCAATATTGGAAGAAGAGACTATTTAGCAAACAACAGTGCTGACTGGTAGACACTCTCTACCTCTTCATGTGTTGTTATGTAAAATATATATCTGTAAGAATGGAAAGTGTGCATGTTCACCAATGGCACAGTAATCACTTATGATATAATGTAATAAAAACTTAATGTAGGCTATTCAAGAATGAATTACTGCTTGTATGCTATGCATTGTATTTTAAATGTTTTGTGCCCAATATCATGTGTTACTAAAAATTTAAAAACTCATTTTTCCTTTTCTTAAAATACTTATGAAAATAAATTTTCACAAACTATATTCAAATATTATACCGATTCCATTCACTTGGAGGATGGACATTTTTTAAATAGCTTAAGATATCTCCTATGCGAGTGATCGCTAATATTTTTATATTCTTGCAGACCACCAATCATAAAATAAATAATCTCGTAGACCACTACCCAGTTTTTGGGAAGAGAAGGAAAGATCTCCGACTGAATGGAGCTTTTTTTAAATATGCATTATCAGTTTTATTTATATAGTGTGAAAATCAAATTTATTAAAAAATAAAATACGAGCATTAATCATTCCATGTTCTGTATAAAGTAGCAGATAATTTTGTGTCAGTCAGAAGAGGAGAAATTTGATGCCACTAAAGAGAAACATCTTCATCTGTGAACAATTGTTTCGTAAACCACTAGTGGTCCAGAAACTACTCTATGCTCATAATGTATATATCTTGTATAAATTGTGAATAATGTCATGGAATAAAATCAGTATAAGATATTCTTGTTTTTAATTTTGATTTATTTTGTTCTTATTCTTTTATTGACAAAAAATCAAATGTAATTTTTTATGGATGCATTTAATTTTAGATGTTTTATTGTGCAGTAAAGAAATTACACTTTTAACCAGTTAACATTATTTAAAAATAAACTTTTTTGTGCATGTAACAGATATACTAAAATAGCATGCAAAGTATTAAAAAGATTAAAAGTCCATCAAATTATCATGAATGATTACAGAAATTAGGGTAATCTTGATATGTTGTATTGATTGGTACATTGTTTTCCAATTCTATACGAATATATATATATATATATATATATATATATATACACAAAAATTTTACTCCGGGCTGGGTTTAAAAAATTTCAACTCAAATACACAAAATAATGAAAAAGGGCTAGTGACATAACACATAATCTTACTAACCCTAAAACTTTCCGCATGACTTTGTCTACGAATTTAGCCTGTGGATGAAATGACTTGTCATCGAAATGACCTAGTCTATGAAATGATCTGCCGACATAGTAATTGTAGCTGAATTGAACACAACCATACTATATTATGTATTATAATATTCCATGGTGTACTAATATTTGAGGGAGGCAGTCCATCTGCAGTGAAAAATTTGATGCCCCAGCCGTTGCTGGGAGAAAAGTTGTGAACCAAAAAAACTCCCTGATTAAGCTTTTAATCTGTAAAGTCAATGGTGGTCTTGTCACACTTGGAATCAATTTTTTTCTGATTTAAGAATCATTAACATTAAAGAGAAAAACATTTTTTTCAATGTACGAAAATATTAGTTAAAACTTTTCATAATTATAACTTGTAATATTGCCTTTGCAACTTAAATCACTTTCTACCTTCGAATAGGGGAGGAAAGCAACTTTTTTTCTCCCAAGGTTCATCTTTTTCCTAGGAGGGTCAGATAGTATATTTAGGTGGTATTCTTCCCACTGAAGTACTTGTATCGATTTTTTCAAATAAATTATTAAATTTCAAAACAGGCTTTAAAAAAAGGAGACTAAAATTAGATAAGAGTGGCGTGAAGCTTTTAAATTAGGATTTTTTATAAACGGTCTGTAAATAATTTGCTGGTAATAAGCATATTTCGATCATGGCCTATTTAGTTTTATGTTTCTTTCAATACAAGTGCTTTTAAAACTTACTAAATAAGTAGTTGACTGGTTCTACGCAGAATAATTGGGGTTTTCTCTTTTAAGTGTTTTCAGATCTGAAATAATTTATTCTTAAATGGGATGTCTAATTAACAAATTATCTTCTGATCCTTAAAATTCATTAGAATAATCTGCTTGAACAAAAATAACTACGATTTTATATTCAGTGACGAGTTTGTTATAATTCATTTTAATGAGAAGCATGACCTATTTTACATTCTAGAGGGAGACCAAATTTAACAGTCACAATAGTTCTCTTAATTTGAGGCATAAGGGAAAAAAATTCCACGAAGTGCTAAATACCTGCCTAAAATTTATCTTCATCTCTTTCTTGCTTTTAACTAAAAGAAATTTAAATTGATTAATTCCAGAAAACTTTATTTATCAGAAATATTGAGGGGAACATATAGCCACTTTCCCCCCTAGCCATTGTTTTAAATCACTATAAATATTGTCAAAACATTTTATCAGATGCTTGGAATATATATATAAAACAATAACATAAAGGATTTTAAAAAAAAGAGAGATTATTGAAAAAATAAGAAAAATGTTTCATTTATTACACACAACCTGCAAGTACATAGAACTGATATAATAAGTTTGGAAAAAATTTAAAAAAGGAATTCCTTATTATAATAAGGAATTCCTTATTTTTCTTTTCCCGCTTTAACTTTTTTTGTCTTTTAGAAAATCTTCATGTTTTTAACTTTATATATATATTTATAAAATATTTAAATAAATCCGATTATTTTTTACCCTGTTTGTCAATAAAAATTTACTAATATTTTAAATAATAAAGGAATGTTGTGAGGAAGAATACAACTGCATTGCAAATAACTATTAAAAAAATTATTCTTTTGGATATTTCATGTAAATTATTTCATATAAGTAATCGTTATATAGTGTAAAATACTTCTTCTTTATTTTTTATATTGTGTCATGCAATCCTAACTTTAAATATTTTAAGAACAGTTGGTATTTTTTAAAATTTAGGTAGGTAATCATTCATTTTTCCTGATGATTAACCTAAAAATGTTCGTTAAATTTATTGTTATCGTATTTTTTTAATAATTTATAAACAAAATGATCGTTGGTTGTTTTTTTAAAAATATTCATTTTTAAAAGAAAACAGGCAAGATGAATGAAAGGTAAGCAGGCTTATAAAAATATGTTCATAAACATTAAATTTCGTCATATTTAACTGCTAAAATTCTCTCTCTTATTTGAAAAAGCAAAACGAAAACTTCCAATATTTTGACATGCATTGTAAAATTTAAAATAATAATATCCATGTAAAATATTTTTAAAATTTAATACTAAAATATTTGCTGATTATAAATTATTTTGTTTCCAAAAAATAAATAAAATAAACATTTATTTTTCGATTATTTGAAAAACTGCTCTCGATGTGAAGATAAGTGTTGAACGAATTCCATTGAAACATTTAAATGAAAAATCGTCGAAAGGAAATCACATGAGCTTATATATCATAAAAAACACGAATTGGCTAATTTTCCCTGTGTGTAGAATTGGCATAAATGATTGCTTCCTTTTAAATATTTTTACATATAATTATTATTGTAATATCCTTTAGAACAATTCAAATATTACTTAAGCCTGTTTTTTGCCAATTTTAGACTCCCCGTCCCTTGTTAACAAAGTTAAGCAAGTCACTAAACCTCTCCCATTCTCACGTATAGTTTGTCTAAAGTAAGAACTCCCTAAGAGCTTCACCTAAATTCCATTAAGGGACTGTCAGACTATATAAACAAAGTAGGCGACCCAAGACAGTGGAACTAGGAAAAATTGGGCTTGGAGCATGGTACAAAATGCAACATATACAGAGGTGCCACATATGTGACAAGCCCAAGCAAGAAGAAGACGAACTCCCCTAGCCATTCGTTTGGACCCGTAGCGGTGACTATGGTAACGAGGTATAACTAAGTCAAGTAGGGGTATGTGGTCGGTGAAAAAAAAAAAGGAATATTTCCCTTCGGTCTATTGTGGTAGTTCTAGAGGGAACAAAAGCTACCCTCCCTGAAATGTGCTATTCTTGTTCCCAAAGCAGCAAACTGCCTCAGACTTTGTGTCGCGGGTAGTTCTTACAGTAGACAAACTCCCCTTTTACTGCGGAAATCTAAATTTAGGAATAAATCCAAATAAAAGATGCAATTTTATGTTTCAATTCATTTTACAAAATTTTGAGACTCTTGACCTCTGAAACTCTTAGAAGAATTTTTCCTTACCTCGAATTCAAATTTTTTTTCCAATTTCCAACGAGTTATTTTTATTTTACGTGTTAATTTATTTTGCAAAATTTTGAGTTGGAAACTATAGGAACTCTTGACCTCTGAAACTCTTAGAATTTTTTTTAATTTTTCCTGACCTCGAATTCAAATTTTTTCCAATTTCCCACGAGTTATTTTTATTTTACGTGTTAATTCATTTTACGAAATTTTGTGTAGGAAACTATAGGTTCGAAACTCTTGACCTCTGAAACTTCTCGAAAAAAAAACATTTTATCAGTACCAACACTTTATTCACGTTGAAATATCAAAAAATAAATTTTAAAAAATAAAATAAAGTAAATAGAAAAAAAAATTAAAAATTAATCCGTGACCAGGACCGAACCCATGACCACCGAGTCTACAAACTTCTTTACCCATGGCGCTAACAACCACACCACGACTCAAACGTTGCTTCCACGAATATATAGCTTAAAAAACTACCTTCCAGTTAATTAACAAAATCTATTTTGGCCCATTATGTGCCCCCTAATTAGTGTATAAAAATTCCCTTTGGTACGATTGTTTGGTATATAAAACTCTAATTTCTGGCAGAGTTTGAAAATTATAAGTTAATATTAAAGGGAGTTACGGAGTGAGTCATGTGCGCAGCTCCGGAGTCGAAATTTATCCGTTTTTCAGCTATTATTCCCTCTTTTCCAAAGAAATATAATTATTTTTATATATATAACACTTTATTCACGTTGAAATATCAAAAAATAAATTTTAAAAAATAAAATAAAGTAAATAGAAAAAAAAATTTAAAAATTAATCCGTGACCAGGACCGAACCCATGACCACCGAATCTACAAACTTCTTTACCCATGGCGCTAACAACCACACCACGACTCGCACGTTGCTTCCACAAATATATAGCTTAAAAAACTACCTTCCGGTTAATTAACAAAATCTATTTTGGCCCATTATGTGCCCCCTAATTAGTGTATAAAAATTTCCTTTAGTACGATTGTTTGGTATATAAAACTCCAATTTCTGGCAGAGTTTGAAAATTATAAGTTAATATTAAAGGGAGTTACGGAGTGAGTCATGTGCGCAGCTCCGGAGTCGAAATTTATCCGTTTTTCAGCTATTATTCCCTCTTTTCCAAAGAAAAATAATTATTTTTATATATATAACACTTTATTCACGTTGAAATATCAAAAAATAAATTTTAAAAAATAAAATAAAGTAAATAGAAAAAAATTAAAAATTAATCCGTGACCAGGACCGAACCCCTGACCACCGAGTCTACAAACTTCTTTACCCATGGCGCTAACAACCATACCACGACTCACACGTTGCTTCCACGAATATATAGCTTAAAAAACTACCTTCCGGTGAATTAACAAAATCTATTTTGGCCCATTATGTGCCCCCTAATTAGTGTATAAAAATTCCCTTTGGTACGATTGTTTGATATACAAAAGTCTAATTTCTGGCAAAGTTTGAAAATTATAAGTTAATATTAAAGGGAGTTACGGAGTGAGTCATGTGTGCAGCTCCGGAGACGAAATTTATCCGTTTTTCAGCTATTATTCCCTCTTTTCCAAAGAAAAATAATTATTTTTATATATATAACACTTTATTCACGTTAAAATATCAAAAAATAAATTTTAACAAATAAAATAAAGTAAATAGAAAAGAAAAATTTAAAATTAATCCGTGACCAGGACCGAACCCATGACCACCGAGTCTACAAACTTCTTTACCCATGGCGCTAACAACCACACCACGACACACACGTTGCTTCCACGAATATATAGCTTAAAAAACTACCTTCCGGTTAATTAACAAAATCTATTTTGGCCCATTATGTGCCCCCTAATTAGTGTATAAAAATTCCCTTTGGTACGATTGTTTGGTATACAAAACTCTAATTTCTGGCAAAGTTTGAAAATTATAAGTTAATATTAAAGGGAGTTACGGAGTGAGTCATGTGTGCAGCTCCGGAGACGAAATTTATCCGTTTTTCAGCTATTATTCCCTCTTTTCCAAAGAAAAATAATTATTTTTATATATATAACACTTTATTCACGTTGAAATATCAAAAAATAAATTTTAAAAAATAAAATAAAGTAAATAGAAAAAAAAAATTAAAAATTAATCCGTGACCAGGACCGAACCCCTGACCACCGAGTCTACAAACTTCTTTACCCATGGCGCTAACAACCACACCACGACTCCACGTTGCTTCCACGAATATATAGCTTAAGAAACTACCTTCCGGTTAATTAACAAAATCTATTTTGGCCCATTATGTGCCCCCTAATTAGTGTATAAAAATTTCCTTTAGTACGATTGTTTGGTAAATAAAACTCTAATTTCTGGCAGAGTTTGAAAATTATAAGTTAATATTAAAGGGAGTTACGGAGTGAGTCATGTGCGCAGCTCCGGAGTCGAAATTTATCCGTTTTTCAGCTATTATTCCCTCTTTTCCAAAGAAAAATAATTATTTTTATATATATAACACTTTATTCACGTTGAAATATCAGAAAATAAATTTTAAAAAATAAAATAAAGTAAATAGAAAAAAAAAATTAAAAATTAATCCGTGACCAGGACCGAACCCATGACCACCGAGTCTACAAACTTCTTTACCCATAGCGCTAACAACCACACCACGACTCACACGTTGCTTCCACGAATATATAGCTTAAAAAACTACCTTCCGGTTAATTAACAAAATCTATTTTGGCCCATTATGTGCCCCCTAATTAGTGTATAAAAATTCCCTTTGGTACGATTGTTTGGTATACAAAACTCTAATTTCTGGCAGAGTTTGAAAATTATAAGTTAATATTAAAGGGAGTTACGGAGTGAGTCATGTGCGCAGCTCCGGAGTCGAAATTTATCCGTTTTTCAGCTATTATTCCCTCTTTTCCAAAGAAAAATAATTATTTTTATATATATAACACTTTATTCACGTTGAAATATCAGAAAATAAATTTTAAAAAATAAAATAAAGTAAATAGAAAAAAAAAATTAAAAATTAATCCGTGACCAGGACCGAACCCCTGACCACCGAGTCTACAAACTTCTTTACCCATGGCGCTAACAACCACACCACGACTCGCACGTTGCTTCCACGAATATATAGCTTAAAAAACTACCTTCCGGTTAATTAACAAAATCTATTTTGGCCCATTATGTGCCCCCTAATTAGTGTATAAAAATTTCCTTTAGTACGATTGTTTGGTATATAAAACTCTAATTTCTGGCAGAGTTTGAAAATTATAAGTTAATATTAAAGGGAGTTACGGAGTGAGTCATGTGCGCAGCTCCGGAGTCGAAATTTATCCGTTTTTCAGCTATTATTCCCTCTTTTCCAAAGAAAAATAATTATTTATATATATATAACACTATATTCACGTTGAAATATCAAAAAATAAATTTTAAAAAATAAAATAAAGTAAATAGAAAAAAAATTTAAAAATTAATCCGTGACCATGACCGAACCCCTGACCACCGAGTCTACAAACTTCTTTACCCATGGCGCTAACAACCACACCACGACTCACACGTTGCTTCCACGAATATATAGCTTAAAAAACTACCTTCCGGTTAATTAACAAAATCTATTTTGGCCCATTATGTGCCCCCTAATTAGTGTATAAAAATTCCCTTTGGTACGATTGTTTGGTATACAAAACTCTAATTTCTGGCAGAGTTTGAAAATTATAAGTTAATATTAAAGGGAGTTACGGAGTGAGTCATGTGCGCAGCTCCGGAGTCGAAATTTATCCGTTTTTCAGCTATTATTCCCTCTTTTCCAAAGAAATATAATTATTTTTATATATATAACACTTTATTCACGTTGAAATATCAAAAAATAAATTTTAAAAAATAAAATAAAGTAAATAGAAAAAAAAATTTAAAAATTAATCCGTGACCATGACCGAACCCATGACCACCGAATCTACAAACTTCTTTACCCATGGCGCTAACAACCACACCACGACTCGCACGTTGCTTCCACAAATATATAGCTTAAAAAACTACCTTCCGGTTAATTAACAAAATCTATTTTGGCCCATTATGTGCCCCCTAATTAGTGTATAAAAATTTCCTTTAGTACGATTGTTTGGTATATAAAACTCTAATTTCTGGCAGAGTTTGAAAATAATAAGTTAATATTAAAGGGAGTTACGGAGTGAGTCATGTGCGCAGCTCCGGAGTCGAAATTTATCCGTTTTTCAGCTATTATTCCCTCTTTTCCAAAGAAAAATAATTATTTTTATATATATAACACTTTATTCACGTTGAAATATCAAAAAATAAATTTTAAAAAATAAAATAAAGCAAATAGAAAAAAAAAATTAAAAATTAATCCGTGACCAAGACCGAACCCCTGACCACCAAGTCTACAAACTTCTTACCCCATGGCGCTAACAACCACACCACGACTCACACGTTGCTTCCACGAATATATAGCTTAAAAAACTACCTTCCGGTTAATTAACAAAATCTATTTTGGCCCATTATGTGCCCCCTAATTAGTGTATAAAAATTTCCTTCAGTACGATTGTTTGGTATATAAAACTCTAATTTCTGGCAGAGTTTGAAAATTATAAGTTAATATTAAAGGGAGTTACGGAGTGAGTCATGTGCGCAGCTCCGGAGTCGAAATTTATCCGTTTTTCAGCTATTATTCCCTCTTTTCCAAAGAAAAATAATTATTTTTATATATATAACACTTTATTCACGTTGAAATATCAAAAAATAAATTTTAAAAAATAAAATAAAGTAAATAGAAAAAAATTAAAAATTAATCCGTGACCAGGACCGAACCCCTGACCACCGAGTCTACAAACTTCTTTACCCATGGCGCTAACAACCATACCACGACTCACACGTTGCTTCCACGAATATATAGCTTAAAAAACTACCTTCCGGTGAATTAACAAAATCTATTTTGGCCCATTATGTGCCCCCTAATTAGTGTATAAAAATTCCCTTTGGTACGATTGTTTGATATACAAAAGTCTAATTTCTGGCAAAGTTTGAAAATTATAAGTTAATATTAAAGGGAGTTACGGAGTGAGTCATGTGTGCAGCTCCGGAGACGAAATTTATCCGTTTTTCAGCTATTATTCCCTCTTTTCCAAAGAAAAATAATTATTTTTATATATATAACACTTTATTCACGTTAAAATATCAAAAAATAAATTTTAACAAATAAAATAAAGTAAATAGAAAAGAAAAATTTAAAATTAATCCGTGACCAGGACCGAACCCATGACCACCGAGTCTACAAACTTCTTTACCCATGGCGCTAACAACCACACCACGACACACACGTTGCTTCCACGAATATATAGCTTAAAAAACTACCTTCCGGTTAATTAACAAAATCTATTTTGGCCCATTATGTGCCCCCTAATTAGTGTATAAAAATTCCCTTTGGTACGATTGTTTGGTATACAAAACTCTAATTTCTGGCAAAGTTTGAAAATTATAAGTTAATATTAAAGGGAGTTACGGAGTGAGTCATGTGTGCAGCTCCGGAGACGAAATTTATCCGTTTTTCAGCTATTATTCCCTCTTTTCCAAAGAAAAATAATTATTTTTATATATATAACACTTTATTCACGTTGAAATATCAAAAAATAAATTTTAAAAAATAAAATAAAGTAAATAGAAAAAAAAAATTAAAAATTAATCCGTGACCAGGACCGAACCCCTGACCACCGAGTCTACAAACTTCTTTACCCATGGCGCTAACAACCACACCACGACTCCACGTTGCTTCCACGAATATATAGCTTAAGAAACTACCTTCCGGTTAATTAACAAAATCTATTTTGGCCCATTATGTGCCCCCTAATTAGTGTATAAAAATTTCCTTTAGTACGATTGTTTGGTAAATAAAACTCTAATTTCTGGCAGAGTTTGAAAATTATAAGTTAATATTAAAGGGAGTTACGGAGTGAGTCATGTGCGCAGCTCCGGAGTCGAAATTTATCCGTTTTTCAGCTATTATTCCCTCTTTTCCAAAGAAAAATAATTATTTTTATATATATAACACTTTATTCACGTTGAAATATCAGAAAATAAATTTTAAAAAATAAAATAAAGTAAATAGAAAAAAAAAATTAAAAATTAATCCGTGACCAGGACCGAACCCATGACCACCGAGTCTACAAACTTCTTTACCCATAGCGCTAACAACCACACCACGACTCACACGTTGCTTCCACGAATATATAGCTTAAAAAACTACCTTCCGGTTAATTAACAAAATCTATTTTGGCCCATTATGTGCCCCCTAATTAGTGTATAAAAATTCCCTTTGGTACGATTGTTTGGTATACAAAACTCTAATTTCTGGCAGAGTTTGAAAATTATAAGTTAATATTAAAGGGAGTTACGGAGTGAGTCATGTGCGCAGCTCCGGAGTCGAAATTTATCCGTTTTTCAGCTATTATTCCCTCTTTTCCAAAGAAAAATAATTATTTTTATATATATAACACTTTATTCACGTTGAAATATCAGAAAATAAATTTTAAAAAATAAAATAAAGTAAATAGAAAAAAAAAATTAAAAATTAATCCGTGACCAGGACCGAACCCCTGACCACCGAGTCTACAAACTTCTTTACCCATGGCGCTAACAACCACACCACGACTCGCACGTTGCTTCCACGAATATATAGCTTAAAAAACTACCTTCCGGTTAATTAACAAAATCTATTTTGGCCCATTATGTGCCCCCTAATTAGTGTATAAAAATTTCCTTTAGTACGATTGTTTGGTATATAAAACTCTAATTTCTGGCAGAGTTTGAAAATTATAAGTTAATATTAAAGGGAGTTACGGAGTGAGTCATGTGCGCAGCTCCGGAGTCGAAATTTATCCGTTTTTCAGCTATTATTCCCTCTTTTCCAAAGAAAAATAATTATTTATATATATATAACACTATATTCACGTTGAAATATCAAAAAATAAATTTTAAAAAATAAAATAAAGTAAATAGAAAAAAAATTTAAAAATTAATCCGTGACCATGACCGAACCCCTGACCACCGAGTCTACAAACTTCTTTACCCATGGCGCTAACAACCACACCACGACTCACACGTTGCTTCCACGAATATATAGCTTAAAAAACTACCTTCCGGTTAATTAACAAAATCTATTTTGGCCCATTATGTGCCCCCTAATTAGTGTATAAAAATTCCCTTTGGTACGATTGTTTGGTATACAAAACTCTAATTTCTGGCAGAGTTTGAAAATTATAAGTTAATATTAAAGGGAGTTACGGAGTGAGTCATGTGCGCAGCTCCGGAGTCGAAATTTATCCGTTTTTCAGCTATTATTCCCTCTTTTCCAAAGAAATATAATTATTTTTATATATATAACACTTTATTCACGTTGAAATATCAAAAAATAAATTTTAAAAAATAAAATAAAGTAAATAGAAAAAAAAATTTAAAAATTAATCCGTGACCATGACCGAACCCATGACCACCGAATCTACAAACTTCTTTACCCATGGCGCTAACAACCACACCACGACTCGCACGTTGCTTCCACAAATATATAGCTTAAAAAACTACCTTCCGGTTAATTAACAAAATCTATTTTGGCCCATTATGTGCCCCCTAATTAGTGTATAAAAATTTCCTTTAGTACGATTGTTTGGTATATAAAACTCTAATTTCTGGCAGAGTTTGAAAATAATAAGTTAATATTAAAGGGAGTTACGGAGTGAGTCATGTGCGCAGCTCCGGAGTCGAAATTTATCCGTTTTTCAGCTATTATTCCCTCTTTTCCAAAGAAAAATAATTATTTTTATATATATAACACTTTATTCACGTTGAAATATCAAAAAATAAATTTTAAAAAATAAAATAAAGCAAATAGAAAAAAAAAATTAAAAATTAATCCGTGACCAAGACCGAACCCCTGACCACCAAGTCTACAAACTTCTTACCCCATGGCGCTAACAACCACACCACGACTCACACGTTGCTTCCACGAATATATAGCTTAAAAAACTACCTTCCGGTTAATTAACAAAATCTATTTTGGCCCATTATGTGCCCCCTAATTAGTGTATAAAAATTTCCTTCAGTACGATTGTTTGGTATATAAAACTCTAATTTCTGGCAGAGTTTGAAAATTATAAGTTAATATTAAAGGGAGTTACGGAGTGAGTCATGTGCGCAGCTCCGGAGTCGAAATTTATCCGTTTTTCAGCTATTATTCCCTCTTTTCCAAAGAAAAATAATTATTTTTATATATATAACACTTTATTCACGTTAAAATATCAAAAAATAAATTTTAACAAATAAAATAAAGTAAATAGAAAAAAAAAATTTAAAATTAATCCGTGACCAGGACCGAACCCATGACCACCGAGTCTACAAACTTCTTTACCCATGGCGCTAACAACCACACCACGACACACACGTTGCTTCCACGAATATATAGCTTAAAAAACTACCTTCCGGTTAATTAACAAAATCTATTTTGGCCCATTATGTGCCCCCTAATTAGTGTATAAAAATTCCCTTTGGTACGATTGTTTGGTATACAAAACTCTAATTTCTGGCAAAGTTTGAAAATTATAAGTTAATATTAAAGGGAGTTACGGAGTGAGTCATGTGTGCAGCTCCGGAGACGAAATTTATCCGTTTTTCAGCTATTATTCCCTCTTTTCCAAAGAAAAATAATTATTTTTATATATATAACACTTTATTCACGTTGAAATATCAAAAAATAAATTTTAAAAAATAAAATAAAGTAAATAGAAAAAAAAAATTAAAAATTAATCCGTGACCAGGACCGAACCCCTGACCACCGAGTCTACAAACTTCTTTACCCATGGCGCTAACAACCACACCACGACTCCACGTTGCTTCCACGAATATATAGCTTAAGAAACTACCTTCCGGTTAATTAACAAAATCTATTTTGGCCCATTATGTGCCCCCTAATTAGTGTATAAAAATTTCCTTTAGTACGATTGTTTGGTAAATAAAACTCTAATTTCTGGCCGAGTTTGAAAATTATAAGTTAATATTAAAGGGAGTTACGGAGTGATCATGTGCGCAGCTCCGGAGTCGAAATATTTCCGTTTTTCAGCTATTATTCCCTCTTTTCCAAAGAAAAATAATTATTTTTATATATATAACACTTTATTCACGTTGAAATATCAAAAAATAAATTTTAAAAAATAAAATAAAGTAAATAGAAAAAAAAAATTAAAAATTAATCCGTGACCAGGACCGAACCCCTGACCACCGAGTCTACAAACTTCTTTACCCATGGCGCTAACAACCCCACCACGACTCGCACGTTGCTTCCACGAATATATAGTTTAAAAAACTACCTTCCGGTTAATTAACAAAATCTATTTTGGCCCATTATGTGCCCCCTAATTAGTGTATAAAAATTTCCTTTAGTACGATTGTTTGGTATATAAAACTCTAATTTCTGGCAGAGTTTGAAAATTATAAGTTAATATTAAAGGGAGTTACGGAGTGAGTCATGTGCGCAGCTCCGGAGTCGAAATTTATCCGTTTTTCAGCTATTATTCCCTCTTTTCCAAAGAAAAATAATTATTTTTATATATATAACACTATATTCACGTTGAAATATCAAAAAATAAATTTTAAAAAATAAAGTAAAGTAAATAGAAAAAAAAATTAAAAACTAATCCGTGACCAGGACCGAAACCCTGACCACCGAGTCTACAAACTTCTTTACCCATGGCGCTAACAACCACACCACGACTCACACGTTGCTTCCACGAATATATAGCTTAAAAAACTACCTTCCGGTTAATTAACAAAATCTATTTTGGCCCATTATGTGCCCCCTAATTAGTGTATAAAAATTCCCTTTGGTACGATTGTTTGGTATACAAAACTCTAATTTCTGGCAGAGTTTGAAAATTATAAGTTAATATTAAAGGGAGTTACGGAGTGAGTCATGTGCGCAGCTCCGGAGTCGAAATTTATCCGTTTTTCAGCTATTATTCCCTCTTTTCCAAAGAAAAATAATTATTTTTATATATATAACACTTTATTCACGTTGAAATATTGAAAAATAAATTTTAAAAAATAAAATAAAGTAAATAGAAAAAAAAATTAAAAATTATTCCGTGACCAGGACCGAACCCCTGACCACCGAGTCTACAAACTTCTTTACCCATGGCGCTAACAACCACACCACGACTCGCACGTTGCTTCCACGAATATATAGCTTAAAAAACTACCTTCCGGTTAATTAACAAAATCTATTTTGGCCCATTATGTGCCCCCTAATTAGTGTATAAAAATTTCCTTTAGTACGATTGTTTGGTATATAAAACTCTAATTTCTGGCAGAGTTTGAAAATTATAAGTTAATATTAAAGGGAGTTACGGAGTGAGTCATGTGCGCAGCTCCGGAGTCGAAATTTATCCGTTTTTCAGCTATTATTCCCTCTTTTCCAAAGAAAAATAATTATTTTTATATATATAACACTATATTCACGTTGAAATATCAAAAAATAAATTTTAAAAAATAAAATAAAGTAAATAGAAAAAAAAATTAAAAATTAATCCGTGACCAGGACCGAACCCCTGACCACCGAGTCTACAAACTTCTTTACCCATGGCGCTAACAACCACACCACGACTCGCACGTTGCTTCCACGAATATATAGCTTAAAAAACTACCTTCCGGTTAATTAACAAAATCTATTTTGGCCCATTATGTGCCCCCTAATTAGTGTATAAAAATTTCCTTTAGTACGATTGTTTGGTATATAAAACTCTAATTTCTGGCAGAGTTTGAAAATTATAAGTTAATATTAAAGGGAGTTACGGAGTGAGTCATGTGCGCAGCTCCGGAGTCGAAATTTATCCGTTTTTCAGCTATTATTCCCTCTTTTCCAAAGAAAAATAATTATTTTTATATATATAACACTATATTCACGTTGAAATATCAAAAAATAAATTTTAAAAAATAAAATAAAGTAAATAGAAAAAAAAATTAAAAATTAATCCGTGACCAGGACCGAACCCCTGACCACCGAGTCTACAAACTTCTTTACCCATGGCGCTAACAACCACACCACGACTCGCACGTTGCTTCCACGAATATATAGCTTAAAAAACTACCTTCCGGTTAATTAACAAAATCTATTTTGGCCCATTATGTGCCCCCTAATTAGTGTATAAAAATTTCCTTTAGTACGATTGTTTGGTATATAAAACTCTAATTTCTGGCAGAGTTTGAAAATTATAAGTTAATATTAAAGGGAGTTACGGAGTGAGTCATGTGCGCAGCTCCGGAGTCGAAATTTATCCGTTTTTCAGCTATTATTCCCTCTTTTCCAAAGAAAAATAATTATTTTTATATATATAACACTATATTCACGTTGAAATATCAAAAAATAAATTTTAAAAAATAAAATAAAGTAAATAGAAAAAAAAATTAAAAATTAATCCGTGACCAGGACCGAACCCCTGACCACCGAGTCTACAAACTTCTTTACCCATGGCGCTAACAACCCCACCACGACTCACACGTTGCTTCCACGAATATATAGCTTAAAAAACTAATTTCCGGTTAATTAACAAAATCTATTTTGGCCCATTATGTGCCCCCTAATTAGTGTATAAAAATTCCCTTTGGTACGATTGTTTGGTATATAAAACTCTAACTTCTGGCAGAGTTTGAAAATTATAAGTTAATATTAAAGGGAGTTACGGAGTGAGTCATGTGCGCAGCTCCGGAGTCGAAATTTATCCGTTTTTCAGCTATTATTCCCTCTTTTCCAAAGAAAAATAATTATTTTTATATATATAACACTTTATTCACGTTGAAATATCAAAAAATAAATTTTAAAAAATAAAAAAAAGTAAATAGAAAAAAAAAATTAAAAATTAATCCGTGACCAGGACCGAACCCCTGACCACCGAGTCTACAAACTTCTTTACCCATGGCGCTAACAACCACACCACGACTCGCACGTTGCTTCCACGAATATATAGCTTAAAAAACTACCTTCCGGTTAATTAACAAAATCTATTTTGGCCCATTATGTGCCCCCTAATTAGTGTATAAAAATTCCCTTTGGTACGATTGTTTGGTATATAAAACTCTAATTTCCGGCAGAGTTTGAAAATTATAAGTTAATATTAAAGGGAGTTACGGAGTGAGTCATGTGCGCAGCTCCGGAGTCGAAATTTATCCGTTTTTCAGCTATTATTCCCTCTTCTCCAAAGAAAAATAATTATTTTTATATATATAACACTATATTCACGTTGAAATATCAAAAAATAAATTTTAAAAAATAAAATAAAGTAAATAGAAAAAAAAAATTAAAAATTAATCCGTGACCAGGACCGAACCCCTGACCACCGAGTCTACAAACTTCTTTACCCATGGCGCTAACAACCACACCACGACTCACACGTTGCTTCCACGAATATATAGCTTAAAAAACTACCTTCCGGTTAATTAACAAAATCTATTTTGGCCCATTATGTGCCCCCTAATTAGTGTATAAAAATTCCCTTTGGTACGATTGTTTGGTATACAAAACTCTAATTTCTGGCAGAGTTTGAAAATTATAAGTTAATATTAAAGGGAGTTACGGAGTGAGTCATGTGCGCAGCTCCGGAGTCGAAATTTATCCGTTTTTCAGCTATTATTCCCTCTTTTCCAAAGAAAAATAATTATTTTTATATATATAACACTTTATTCACGTTGAAATATCAAAAAATAAATTTTAAAAAATAAAAAAAAGCAAATAGAAAAAAAAAAATTAAAAATTAATCCGTGACCCAGACCGAACCCCTGACCACCGAGTCTACAAACTTCTTTACCCATGGCGCTAACAACCACACCACGACTCACACGTTGCGTCCACGAATATATAGCTTAAAAAACTACCTTCCGGTTAATTAACAAAATCAATTTTGGCCCATTATGTCCCCCCTAATTAGTGTATAAAAATTTCCTTTAGTACGATTGTTTGGTATATAAAACTCTAATTTCTGGCGGAGTTTGAAAATTATAAGTTAATATTAGAGGGAGTTACGGAGTGAGTCATGTGCGCAGCTCCGGAATCGAAATTTATCCGCTTTTCAGCTATTATTCCCTCTTTTCCAAAGAAAAATAATTATTTTTATATATATAACACTTTATTCACGTTGAAATATTGAAAAATAAATTTTAAAAAATAAAATAAAGTAAATAGAAAAAAAAATTTAAAATTATTCCGTGACCAGGACCGAACCCCTGACCACCGAGTCTACAAACTTCTTTACCCATGGCGCTAACAACCACACCACGACTCACACGTTGCTTCCACGAATATATAGCTTAAAAAACTACCTTCCGGTTAATTAACAAAATCTATTTTGGCCCATTATGTGCCCCCTAATTAGTGTATAAAAATTCCCTTTGGTACGATTGTTTGGTATACAAAACTCTAATTTCTGGCAGAGTTTGAAAATTATAAGTTAATATTAAAGGGAGTTACGGAGTGAGTCATGTGCGCAGCTCCGGAGTCGAAATTTATCCGTTTTTCAGCTATTATTCCCTCTTTTCCAAAGAAAAATAATTATTTTTATATATATAACACTTTATTCACGTTGAAATATCAGAAAATAAATTTTAAAAAATAAAATAAAGTAAATAGAAAAAAAAAATTAAAAATTACTCCGTGACCAGGACCGAACCCCTGACTACCGAGTCTACAAACTTCTTTACCCGTGGCGCTAACAACCACACCACGACTCACACGTTGCTTCCACGAATATATAGCTTTAAAAACTACCTTCCGGTTAATTAACAAAATCTATTTTGGTTCTTTATGTGCCCCCTAAATAGTGTATAAAAATTCTCTTTGGTACGATTGTTTGGTATATTAAGATTGATTTATAAAACGTGAAAATTCAATCATTAGATCAAAATCTATTCAGGGTGGTCTGGCTTTTATTTTGTACACTATACATCGAGTTCTGTGAACAAAATGTTCTTAAATTCACTCCAAAGATATGATGAAAAAAACGGTGGGTCTAGGTTTTGAATCCACCCTGCTTTAGAGTGGGTACCAGCTTGTCAGGGAAATAAAGGCGGTAGGTGCACAATGCTGATTTTATTTTCACCACCACTCCTCGTTAGTCATAAATCGTGGAGTCTTAATATCGATGACCCTCTATCTCACAATAGACTGTTGGGCGAATTTTTTCTGCACATAAATATTTTAAATAAAATTCTCTTCGCGCGAATATTTTATTGCTATACCATAATTAGGTTTGCAATAAGGTAAAATGAACGAGAGAAGGCCCCACATTATAAAGGATCCGCAGCGCATAGGACCCCTAAAGCCAAATTCGAGAAGGAAAAAAAATATGTAACAAAATATTGAAGAGTCAATCTTAAACTCCAGATTCAAATTTTATTTATTATTTTAATGAGATTGTTCGAATGAAAAGTTTCTAAAAAAGAACTATTACTTATACTTATGTCGAGAAACCTTTCAAAGAAAGTTTTCGTATTGTACTTGCGCAGACTTTAAAAAAACAATCCAAAATCATGGTCTTATGCTCGTTTATTTGCTTTCCTTTAAATGAGGCCCCTTGCAAAATATTTTCTTATTATTTATTAATATTTTCGCTGAAAAGGTTAATATTTGCTTTATTTCGTTTCCTTTGAAAAAGGTTTTCGCTTAATATTTCTGCTAATCATGACAGCAAACAAAAATGCAAAAAATAAGGTTCACAATTTGCTTGTTTTTTAACCTAAATAACAATATTTTTAAAAAAAGATTTAAAAATCATTTAGTTTTCCTTTAAGGAGGAAAGGTTGGAAATTGCAATATTTTTATGTCATTGAAAAAAGGTTTTTACCGCAAACCTTTTCGTAACAATGAAAGTAAAGTTAAAACTCAAGGTTGTCGTAAGGTTACATGCTTTCTGGGTTGCTAGTAAAATATGTAAACTCGAAAGTCCTGTTGGAATGGCCTCATAAAATTGTGATGGCATGTCTTCTGATTATGCACAAGAGTGTTTTCATGATGTTCGCCAATAGCCCAATGAGCAGCTCTAGTGTGACGAAAACAAAGTACATACCTTTCAATCTATAAAAATACGTAGGGAACAATGGTTCATTTACCAGTCTAGAAAAATTTCAATTTTCCCTCTGAAAACAACTCTATTTGCCCCACAAAAGATGATTGTTGTTGTAGTTGTTGTAGTTAATTTACGTCGTACTACAGCTGCACCATGGGCTATTGGCGACGGTCTGGGAAACATCCCTGAGGATGATCCGAGGACAAGAAATCACAATTTTGATTCTTTGCAGAGGGGATGGCGCCCTCGCTTCGATAGCCCAGTGACCTGCACGCGAGGTAGATCACTTCACGGTAGAACAGTTTAACGAAGACCATTACCGCACGCCCTCGGTCCCTACGTAGACTGATCCAAGTGGTCACCCCGCCGCACACTGTCCGCAGCCAGTGATGCTTGACTTCGGTGTTCTGCTAGGAACCGTGTCTTAACGATCAGTTCACTGCGGGATCTCAAAAAGGATGAAGTATAAGGATAGCCGAACCAATTTGTTTTCATTGCACATATTTTTAACAACGAAAGTGCCCGCTTTCAAAACTTTCAGAAAATTGTTAAGTGAAAGTCATCCGATATATGGGATGAAAAATAAAGATCGTAGCCCCTTAGCAAAATCCGTTCGAAAGCGCGAGTTTACAGGTTTTCTCTAGGAGTAGAAACATGCATTGAAGTGTTGAAGTTACCTGGTACATAAATCAAAAATATATGTCGGTTATAATAAAATATATTAAACAAATAATAAATCTGAAGTAAGAAAAGGCAGATACTTTATTTACGTTGCAATAGAGCTGCACAATGGGCTATTGGCGATGGTCTGGGGAACATCCCTAAGGAGGTTCGGAAGACATGTCATCGCATTTTTGATCCTCTGCAGAGGGGGTGGCATCTCTGCTTTGGTAGCCCGACCATTGCCCGACACACTATATAAAACAATTCCTCAATACTCTATGAGCCCGACGACCTGCACTCAAAGTCGAGAACTTTACGGTAGAACAATTTAACGAGGACCAATACCATGTCCCCCTTGTCCCTACGCAGACTGATCAGAGTGGTCACCCACCCGCTGACCGACCGTAGCTAGTGATGCACCGTAAAGTGCTCGACTTAGCGTGCAGGTCGTCGGGCTACCGAAGCGGGGGTGCCATCCCCTCTGCAGAGGATCAAAATTGTCTTCGGATCATCCTCAGGGATGTTTCCCAGACCTTCGCCAATAGCCCATTGTGCAGCTCTAGTGCGACGTAAATGAACAACAACAGCAACAACTCCACTGCCGGACCTAAGTTAAATAAAAGAAGTATACAAGGATGAATTATATTTCAACAAATTCGATGTGCTTCTATACGGCTCTGTATTCAATTTATTTAACGTTAACTAACATTTAGAATTAATTGTGTAGGGCTTTACATCTGGAGTGCAAGTACTCAATCATTAGCGCACTGTCTTGAATGTGTGACAAAAATGCTAAAAACGCCATTCTAGCAAACCTGACAAAACGATTAAGCGTTAACGATGAAAACGATGATGTAATCGACCAATCAAATGCCTCTATTTATTAAAAAGTCGGTCAGCCAAGCAACAGCCTTAGCGGTGACTGCAGATGCCAACAGTATTAATGTATCAATAGAGACTTATATTTTGTTAATTTTGATGTCTGTTTTTTAGAAGAAATAGACAGTCGGAAATGTGAAGGAAAAAGATAAATATGTACAATTAAACTTTATTTTCACGTTACGAATGTAAAATTGAGTGACGGGTTTTAAATTTTTGCCAGCTGCTACAGATCTGATATTAAATTTATAATAGTTTCATGGTTATAATGGTTGCAACAATCTACCGTCCTTGGTATGATTGTTAGTTTAACAGATGAAATCTTATAAAAATTTATAATGTCCTTCAAACTTCGCCAGTTAGAACGGGAGACTAGAGACAAATCTCCTGTTCCAGTCAAAGTAAGCAATTCTTTATAATAGTTCTTACCTTCACTTCAGTATAAAACAAAAATATAAATAGGGGGGCTATATCCGTATCCTTATCTGTCACTCTAACTACAATCGCCAAGGTGCCAAAAATATTTTGAATTTGCATGTAACAAAAAACATGCTTTTCTCCTTTTGTGATTTTTTAGGTGCTTGCGGTCGCTACCCCGATGTTTTTAAGACGACGTTTATTCAGCTGCAGATCAGGATTCAGAAATCTTCCTTATGAACAAGTTGCGTATACTGAAAGAAGAATATTTCCATATCGGGGAAGATTTCCTTACTGTGATCTGCAGCAGAATAATTGCCAAGTCATGGCAACTTCCGGGTAGTACTCTGCAGAGAAACTAGAGAATAAAATCCCAGAAGGTGCTCACACAAAGGCTAAAATCGTCTGTAAGACTTCACGTTTAATTTGCTACAGATCACAGTGCAGAAATCTTCCTTATAAATAATATGTATCTCCTGAACGATATAAATAACTTCAGAAATTTCGACTTGCGCATTTAAGTTTTTGTAGCAGTTTTATTAAGTTTTGCGCATTAAAGTGTGCAAGAAACTGAAGAATAAAATCCTAGAAGGGGTCCAAATAAAAGCGTATAACAGTTGGTAAGAATATGTTTCTTCTGCTGCAGATCCAGAAATCTTCCTTCTTCTAAAAGGAAGATATTTCCATATCAGGATAGATTTCTGTACAGTGATTTGTAGCAGAATAATCGCCAAGTCTTTGCAACTTCCAGGCAGCAGCCTGCAAGGCTCTAAAAAAAAGCAATGTGCCAACTGAAAGGGTATAATGCGAAGATTTATGTTGTGTAATCTGAGACAGAATAATCGCAAATCTTGGCAACCTCCGGGTGAGGATAATGATCCTGGAGCAACTGGAGAAAAAATCTCTGAAAGGGACCAGCTCGAAGGGTGTAACTCGTAGCCTACCTTTAGCAAACATCTATGTGATTTTTTTTTTAAAATTGCAAGTTTAAAACCCATTTGGCACCTTGGCGATTGTAGTTGAGCCATCAGATCACGATGCAGTAAGATATTTTCATATATTGATCTGTTTGAAAATGTGAACTTTTGGCTAAGGCAATTGTAAAAACTTAATTTCATAATTGACTTAATGATGATAATTTTTACATGAAAACCATGCATTTAAATCAAATTAATTTAATATGTATTAATCCATGACCAGCAATGAAAAAAATTTTATAAAACAAAAATTTAGTTACCGTTTTAAATTGTTTCTGCATAGCAAAATGTAATTACTCTCCCCTTACCTAAACGTTTTAAAAGCACTTGAAGAAAATATTTAATTTTTTCTATGAATTTAGATTTACGATATAAAAATAGAAAGATATATCAAATATTTAATTGAAGATTTAATTACTATTTTTAAGACGATAGATTATATTTAGAATTTTTAAAAATATTAAGAATTTTTAATTTTTCATTCCGAAAACATCTTTGTATCACTTATATTTTTATATTCCTTAAATCAGACCACATTTTGTAAGCAAACTAATTATAATTTCGAACCAAAATTCTTGTTCTTACTTTTAAAATACATTTTTGTGTAGAGACAATAATTACAAAAAAAAAAAAAAAAAAAAATGTCAATGACAGTGAACTAGAAAAAGACAATATTTTATTTCAAGATATATATTTTTCATAACTACATCATCTGCTCTATAATAGTTTATTAACATAATAAATATTGTTTGTTTTACATTTTAAATTATTTGTATATTTATCTAAATTGTTTATCGTTTAGAAATTGGCCAAGGTTGTATTTTTATTATTTTGTGCATGTGACCAATAAAACTTTTTATCCAAACATTCCAGTAAATTTTCAGTTATATTTTTACTCAGGTAGATGTTTTATTCTTGGTCTTTTTATCACCAATATTTATGAAATTTTTCTAAATTTTATAAATGTTGAGCAATTGAAATTGAAACAGCAAATTTTTATAATACTTAAAAAATGTTTCTTTTTTTTTTTAAGTTACCAAATACTTGTCTCTACTCAAAATTTTTTAAATAAAAACTGACAAAAAATTAAAATTATTCAATTAAATCAAAATTCAGATATTTACTTCGTTTAAATTATAATTTAAAGCAACTATGCAAAGATTCTAAATTATTCAATTATTAATAAGGGTAATAAATAAACACAAAAATGCTAAATAAACTTCCAGTTAAAAATTTAAAAAAAAATAATAATAAAAATGCTGTTAAAATTCGAATTATTATTTTTTTTTTAAAGTTATTCAGTTAAGGTTTTTTTTTTCTTTGTACAAAGTTAATATTTTGATATTCTAAATCAAACTACAGTTGGAACTCAAAACTGAATGTATTCATAACTATATAAACACTTGTATATAAATTATTTTAAATTTATCTTAATATTCTTATTATCGAATGATAATGTTCTTTTATTATTATTTGAAATCTGACAAAAAAGAAACTAAATATGTAATAACATAATCACACGCATCAAACTCTTTAAAAATTTTTTAAATATTATAGAAATTATAGACCCATAGGTAATTACTGTTCTCTTTTACATTTAAAGTACGAACAGTAATTACAAAATAAATCTTTGTCAAATAAATGAAAAATTATTTAATTTCTTTAATTAAACTATTCATATCTAGATATACTATATATATTCTATCTAAAGGTACCTTTTGATAGATGAAGGTTGACATAGTCGGTAATTAAATCCCCTCAAGGCTTTAAAAATGTTAGCAAAATTACTAAAAATTCTGAAAGTTTTAATATTTGATTGTCTACCACTCTATAAAATATTTTTCAAAAAAACATAGTTATTAACAGCCTTTAATAAGATGTTTTGCACTTATTTTTATTAGAGATATCGTCCTGATGACAAAGAGAAGGAAAAAAGTGACTCCAGTGATGATGATAATTATGAGCCATATATTCCCCTGAAAGAAAGAAAAAAGGAAAAGGTAAGTCTTTTGGTGCTGGATTCTGTCATCCAGACGAAAACAAGCATTATTAAGTACACTCATTTAGTTTTAATTTCAATATAAGTTTTAGTACAGGGATGCACAACCTGTGGCCAAAACTTGTCCCCAAAGAAGAATGTGACATGATCCCTGAACAGTTTTGAATGACACTAATAAAAAAAAATGTGTGAAATCTTTAAAATATAGATAAAAAATATCAAGGTTTTGTTCTGAACACAAATGTAAAAGTGGCAGAACAACCATTTTATATTTAGACTATGCTCCATATTTTATTATCAATTTAATGAATCCAGCTGAATAAATCACCTATTTTTACCTAAGTATCGGGAATCTTAATTCATAAGGCTGTCCTTGGAGAGGTAACATCTGTAAAGAACCTACATTCAGGTGTTCTGTTAGCAGGGTTGTTTTTTGTTGTTGTTGTTTTTAAAATCAAAAACTTTTTTTTAATATGACTTGTTTTTGAGCGGCACAGAGTTTTTGTCATTGACTTTTCCTGACAAAAAAGTGTTAACTCAAATGCGCAATTCAGAATTGTCAAATTTTTTTTTTGGTATTTTTCATTGTGCTCAGAATTTTCTGCAGACCTTACATCAACAGTTGACAGACTGCAGGTTTTGCATCCTTACATAGACTTATGAAACACTGGAGAGAATTATGTACAGTCATAGAAATTCATGTTATACTCCTTAAATTTGGTTGCCACTTTTTATTCTTAAATTATTGAAATAATTTAAACCATCAAATAATAATTGTTTGCAGCTTGTAAAGTTGGGTCGTTTAGGAACTATATTGCAAGAAAAAGAAAAGTTTAAAGTCAAATCAAGTAGTGAAGGCGATAGTGATGAATTGGATGACGATTTTGGAAGAAAGTATAATGTCAGTCTACTTGATCAGCATAATGAGCTAAAGAAGAAAGCAGAAGGTAAAGATGTTGTTTGCTTTGTAATTATTATCAGTACCATCTTTACATGTTGCAGTGCCGGGGGGGGGGGGGGGGGCTCGCGAATATTACTTTTTATAAATTCTATTTTAAAAAAATTAAGAATAAACAAAATTGCCTTATATATTTTTTTAAATAAATATGTTCTATTGTATAAAGTGTGCATTTTGTTTTTCTTTCTAAAAATAGTGATTGATTATCCTGCAAATAACTATAATTTCAATTGTTTATCACCAGACAAACTTAAAAAGGCGACCCAAATCTAGTTTTTTGTGTTCCAATGAAGTTTTTATTTGCATTGAGGTTTTTGGGTTTTGTGTAGTTAAAAGGTGTTTAAATTTGTTGAAATTATTGCACAGATTAAAAATACTTTATTCTATGTATGTGAAGTTTTTAGTTACATTTTAAAGACTATGACGTGCTATAAGGACTTAAAATATTTCTTTACCCTGCATACCATTAAGACAGCTTGGAGTATTAAGAATATGCATAGCTACCAACTCTACTGGATTTTCCAGTAGACTACTGGATTTTTTCTGTTTCTCCTAGTCTACTGGTTTAATTTAAATTCTCCTTGTTTTTGTACATATTAATTACCTAAAATTAAGTCTAATTTCTAAAAAAATCCATATTGAAATAGAATTTTTGTACACATTGTTTACTTGCTATAATATTTAAATAATGTATTACTAATACATAAGGAAGTGAACCTCATTTATACAAATTAGTTCAAAACTACTTTTGTTCTAAAATGTTCAGTTTATTATTATTCAGAACTTTCTTTTTTAAATTAATTAAAAATATATTTTTAATTATTTTTGATGAATTAAATGCCTATTAATATTCAAAATTATGAGTAAACATAATACATAACATTTCAAGTATGTTTAATGTCAATCATAACTGGGAAATATTGTAGTTTTTCTATATATATGACTAGAGAAAGCCCTAAAATTCCCTATGTGTAAAATATTTAGTAAATTATGCAATAATTATTATGAAATGTGTTATTTTGTAAAATCTACTGGATTTTTTCCTATCCATGTTTGCAGCTATGAATATGAGTCTAATTATCTTATTTTGCAGCTCGTAAAGAGAGTGCTCTTGAGAAACAGCTGAAAGAGGAGGAAAAAATCTTAGAAAGTGTTGCCGAGAAAAGAGGTAAAATACAGCTCCTTTTTTATTATTTCAACTCTTTTTCTTAATTCTTTTCGCAGGCATGTCTTCGCACCTGAGGTGTGTTTATATTGAATTTTTATTATAAATATAATCTGCATATTTTTATTGAATTAAAATAGTGGAAAATTATTCTTGCAATTCTGTTAAAGAAAATAAAATGTTTGCAATTTCTTCTCAAACTTTTTTTATTATTTTTTATTTATTTGGAAGGATAAATTTGTAAGCATGTACTGTGAAATCTCCTCACGTTCTAGAGAAATTTTAAAATCCCTTGCAGTCTTCTATGAATAAACCATGGTACAGGGCTGTAAATAAAGTATCGGCAATGTACTTGGAAAACATTTTTAATGATTATAGTAGTAAAACTGTATCACTTTCCTTCAAAATAATCACCAGCAAAGTATTGTACCTTTTTGCCTGTTTTCTAGATGGTACAGGATTCTGTTGTCAAAAAGACAGCAACAGAAACAGGGCTAAATAAAAGAAATTAAAATCAAGACAATCTTCACTGTTCTTATTTATCCTTGCTAAAAAATAAACAAAACAGTTTAATAAATAAATTAAACAAGTTTATTTCCTCAGTTAAAATGTGTTGTTGACGTTTGCCTGTTAAGGCAGAAAGGTGCGATTGTTCTTGTTTTCTAGTAGTGCTAGCTATGGCCAAGAATTCGACTTGTGCCACACCCAAACGTCACACCCTTTTACATGCCTGCCATTTCTCCTGTTTTTTAACGAGGACTACTGTATTTTAAAACTATTTCCTGTTTACCTGTATATTCTCAAATTTCTCCGTATTTGTTGAAGAAATTTTTAAAAAAATTTGGTGATAAAATATCCACTGATGACAAAAATACTTTTATTCCTCAACAGATGGTGCTAATGCCCTTATTGCAGCAGGTTGAGGTTAATAGTTTAAGGCTAGCTATGATGATTCAGGGGATAGTGTTCGTCTTCCAATCAGGTTAAGTGGGTTTAAATCAGAGTGGCTCTAGACGTATCTCGGGATAGTCCCCTTTGCTGGCAGGCTAACTGTGGCTGATTTTCGTGGTTTTCCTCTCCATATAACTCAAATGCGGGTAAGTTCCATCAGAAAGTCCTCCACAAGGGCAAATTTCTTCTGATACTTGATCCGGGAGTTCCCTTGTCTTCTGGATTGGGTTCGAAATTACAGGATTCTTAGTTGAACCTTAGTAGGAATTGGGAGGGCTGTTCACAACAACAGTTATGAAATAAAATAGTTTAAGTAATTATAAATAATGGTTCAAAAAATATTTATATACATATTTTTTTCTTCGCTAAATGTAAGTGCTTATTTTTTCCAATTTTTTATTTTGACTTACATTATTATGCCTGATGTATCAAAACTTTACTCGCAGCTTAAAAAATTTTAGTAAAATCTCAGTTATTTTATTTCTCCAATGTTGACAGGTATGCTTTTATAGGGTGAGCCCATTCATTCATCCACAGATCATAATTTTGACCTGAATCAGAGAACGATTAACCTCCAATTCAGTACCCCCAGAAGTATTGATTTGATTGACTGCTACTCGACAGATTTAACGTCATTTACTACTTGGGGAATCTTTGGCCAGCGGGGTTCGAACCCTTGGACATGGGCCCAGCACCCTACCGATCAGGCTATCCCAGCCCAGTTAAAATGTGTTGTAGTTAAGTTCCCAGTTAAAATGTGTTATATGTTAAAAGTTTTATTTGAAACTGTATGTGATTAAACTCTCAGGTTAAAAATAAAATATTTTTTAAATAATTTTCCTGTTTCTTTGAATTGTGATTCTAATAATTTTTTATATTGTATCTTGTTATAACAGTAGTTTCAATTTTATTGAGAATTAGTGTCTCGAATTTTTGTGAGAATACATTAGTACCTACATTATTTTAACTTTCTAATAATACATGTTTTTTAAAACATTAACCTCTTAACGCACAGATCTTTTGAAGAAAAAAAAAGTGGCCAAAGACAAAATCCCTTTATTTAAATGTAAAAAGGCAAATTTTATGTTAAAAATTGTTTATTTTTATTTTCAATTCTCGATTATATTCGAGTATGAAAAATTATAGCTGCATAAAATACATTGCCGCTCGATTTATCTCGAGTGTGCACAGTTTGGCCTGTTATTAATCGCGCTCGAATTAACTCGAACGCACAAGTTAAGGGGTTAATTCAGAATTTTGAAATACAGAATATAGAAGTTATGGAAACATAACTATTTCAATTTATGTATTTTATTTTATTACGAACCTAATGTCTAGAGCTCATTTCTAAATAATCGAATGTAATTACTGAGTTGCCACTCCACAGGGAAAACCTGGAGAATACAGGGAATTTAAAATTCACCTAAAATAACAGGCAATTTTGATACATTCTTAACAAGCTGGGTAAATACATGGAATTTTGTTTCTTAATTTTGTCTTAAAAAAATGGTGGCCACTCTAAGTGTTATCTATGAGATATTTAAGGATGTTATTTTAACTAAACTAAACTATTTCATTTACTTATAGCATTATTTAAGTATGTTCAGCTGTACCTTTTTTCGTCTCTAAGTTTTCCAACAATTAAAACTAATATAATATATATGTATATATATATATATAGCTCACACAAGAGCATAGTGATTGTTGTTTCCTCTTTATATTGTGCGTAATATGTACAGGGATTATTTTTGGGAGGGTTTTGAGTGGCAACACTGAATTAATAAAATCAGATCAACTCTGAAGTTGCAATAAAGGAACATTCATTTTCAGCTTTTAGATTACATTAATTAACATTTATGATGCACCAAACTATTAAATTTTGTCTGGAGGGATTTTTCAATGATTGACTGACAACCATTGAAAGAATGCTAAGGAAAAACAAACAATAGTTCAAATAGTTAATCTTGTTATAACCTAATAATCCTATCTTTCTGATGTTTATCAAAAGGCTGTTACAAAATATATTGTAACAGAAAATATTTCATTCTAGATTTTGTTGAAATTAGTTTAATTTCCTTTTAGCATTGATGGGTGTGGCTGAACTTGCTAAAGGCATTCAATATGAAGATCCAATTAAAACTGGGTTCGTCTATTATTCACTATTATTGATTTTCTTTTAGTATTTTAATTGTTTTATGTTGCAGTTTTCTGCATGATTTGTTTTAGATTTGATTTACATAGGACTTAATTATTTTATTAAACAAATTGGTTTAAATCTAAGTATTGTTTTATATAGTGTTTAATAACTTGAATAATAATAATTTAGATTGCTTTTTTAACACACGTAATTATTTCTCATTTTTTATTGGTTAATGAATTCCTTTAAATTACTTTGTTATAAAATTTATAATTACAAGGAATATTGTATCTTTGTTTCTTTCCTCTTTTTTTTCTCTTTTTTTTAGTGAAAAATCCTTCTTATTTAAATTTTTAACTGTCTGAAGCAATTTGTTTCTGAAATTTTGATTTCTGAAACAAATTGTTTCCCCAAATAAATTTGTCTTTTTGTAACACTTGATTGAAAAGTTGCGATTGACTTTTTACACTATTACTGAATAATCTTTTTAGTGATGAACATTTAATGATTTTTTATTGTAAGCGAAGATTCAATAGGAATTTGTAAAACAAATTTGTTGATGTAGTTGCTATGGTAATTGATCGTAATGTTCAGATTTGAATCACAACAGAATTGGGAACTAAATCTGTGTTAATGCAATAAAACATTTTGAAATCTTTGAATTGAATACTTCGATGTAAATTTTATTTCAATAGGAATTTGTAAAACAAATTTGTTGATGTAGTTGCTATGGTAATTGATCGTAATGTTCAGATTTGAATCACAACAGAATTGGGAACTAAATCTGTGTTAATGCAATAAAACATTTTGAAATCTTTGAATTGAATACTTCGATGTAAATTTTATTTCAATAGGAATTTGTAAAACAAATTTGTTGATGTAGTTGCTATGGTAATTGATCGTAATGTTCAGATTTGAATCACAACAGAATTGGGAACTAAATCTGTGTTAATGCAATAAAACATTTTGAAATCTTTGAATTGAATACTTCGATGTAAATTTTATTTCAATAGGAATTTGTAAAACAAATTTGTTGATGTAGTTGCTATGGTAATTGATCGTAATGTTCAGATTTGAATCACAACAGAATTGGGAACTAAATCTGTGTTAATGCAATAAAACATTTTGAAATCTTTGAATTGAATACTTCGATGTAAATTTTATTTCAATAGGAATTTGTAAAACAAATTTGTTGATGTAGTTGCTATGGTAATTGATCGTAATGTTCAGATTTGAATCACAACAGAATTGGGAACTAAATCTGTGTTAATGCAATAAAACATTTTGAAATCTTTGAATTGAATACTTCGATGTAAATTTTATTTCAATAGGAATTTGTAAAACAAATTTGTTGATGTAGTTGCTATGGTAATTGATCGTAATGTTCAGATTTGAATCACAACAGAATTGGGAACTAAATCTGTGTTAATGCAATAAAACATTTTGAAATCTTTGAATTGAATACTTCGATGTAAATTTTATTTCAATAGGAATTTGTAAAACAAATTTGTTGATGTAGTTGCTATGGTAATTGATCGTAATGTTCAGATTTGAATCACAACAGAATTGGGAACTAAATCTGTGTTAATGCAATAAAACATTTTGAAATCTTTGAATTGAATACTTCGATGTAAATTTTATTTCAATAGGAATTTGTAAAACAAATTTGTTGATGTAGTTGCTATGGTAATTGATCGTAATGTTCAGATTTGAATCACAACAGAATTGGGAACTAAATCTGTGTTAATGCAATAAAACATTTTGAAATCTTTGAATTGAATACTTCGATGTAAATTTTATTTCAATAGGAATTTGTAAAACAAATTTGTTGATGTAGTTGCTATGGTAATTGATCGTAATGTTCAGATTTGAATCACAACAGAATTGGGAACTAAATCTGTGTTAATGCAATAAAACATTTTGAAATCTTTGAATTGAATACTTCGATGTAAATTTTATTTCAATAGGAATTTGTAAAACAAATTTGTTGATGTAGTTGCTATGGTAATTGATCGTAATGTTCAGATTTGAATCACAACAGAATTGGGAACTAAATCTGTGTTAATGCAATAAAACATTTTGAAATCTTTGAATTGAATACTTCGATGTAAATTCTTCATACTTTCAAAACTTTTCTTAAATTTTGATGTTATTTCTTAATAGTACTTTGAAGACTACTCTAATACTTTAACACTAAACATACCAGCACTTAATATATATCTATTTCTACCATACTCAGTCACATGACCTGACCTAATATTTCCTAATTGGATGTATGAAATATGGATGCTAGGAAGGAAATAAACTAAGAAAACTTTATTATAATTAAACAAAATTGTATATTGCCAAATTTTATGTATTACAAGCACAAAGAATAAGAATTTTTAATTCATTGCTCTACGCATTTTTTACATACACAGGGTGCTTCCATTGTACATTTTCTGCAAACATATTTCTTCCAATTATTATTATTTCTATAATTCTTATAATTTTTCTTATAATTATGAGAATTATAATTTTTATAATTAATATTATTTCTTCGAAGTACTTGTGCTGTCTCGATTGTTTCGACATTTTTCTGGGAAAAAACTAACAGTTAGTTAAAAATGAAGTAAAGCTATCAAAATAAAATGTAAGCTACTTACCAAAACATTTATTCTTTGTCATTTTTTCTCGCACAAAAATACCAATCTATAATTTTAGGTACTTTCTTGAAATTTGAATTCACAGTTCTTCTGATTAAAATAACTACGCAACAGTCTTTGCAGAAATGTGCAACTAATCAAATACAATACGTTGAAAACGTATTGCATCGTAATTTCTGATCCGATAACGTTATAAAGTAATAAATTGTTCTCCCTGTCAAATGACCGGTTGTGGAAGAAATAGATATATGACAAGTATTATCCGAAACAAACAAAATACAAAATAAATAAATAAATAATAATAGAATATTAACTGTATATGATTGTTAGAAACAGTCAAATGTGCAAAAACGATAAGATACGAGCATTTTTTATGCAAAAGTTCTTAAACGGTCATTTGACCGTTTATGGTATGTTTAGTGTTAAGCAATTTGGCCTATTTATCGAGAAGGAAGAAAAAATAATTATTTTGTTGCAAATCAAGGAGGAGCCTCTTAATGGCATTATAGTTTTATCATAAGATTATAAAAATTACTTATGTATAAACTTATTGATTTTAGGTGGAGACCCCCACGCTACATATTAGCTTTGTCAGAAAAGAGGCACGAGCGAGTGCGTCGGAAGTATCGGATACTTGTCGAAGGAGATAACATTGTTCCACCAATCAAAACATTCAAAGTTAGTCATATTTTTGCTGAATTTGCTTTTTAATATTTTATTGTTAAATTTTGTTTTCAACTTTTTGATCTTAAATTTTAAAAAAAACTTAATTCTTTTGATTTAATTTTAAGACAGGTTTGAAATGTCTGTTTTATATTAATGCTGCAAAACTCAGCAAGAAAGAATGATTGAAATTTTTAATTATTTCCCTAAAGTAAATAAAGTACTTCGTAATGAATGAAAGTTATAAATTTAAAAATATTTTCTGAAATATTTTTGAGCAAACTTAAATGCATTTGCATGCACATAGAATTGTACTTATTAATTTTTTTCCAAGCTTTTTTTCTAACAACCTTGTTTTAATTCAAATTTTCAGTTAAGAAACTTTAACTTAATTTATTCTTTTAATCTTAAATTATTAGTTTAACAAAACATAAAAAGAAAAGTATCCTTTGTGATAATGGGAAGTTGAAAACTTTTACATTCAAATTTTGCTGTCACAAATATTTTTAGAACTTGTTTTGAAACTGCAATAAGCAGGAGTGGTATTTCATCCTGAAAAGGATATTGGAACAATTTATACAAAATGGAAGAAACTAAAACTGACCATACTATTTTCTTTAATTTTCTTGTTCACATTAAAAATATTTGATATTTAATTTCTGAATTTTTTTCCCTTATTTATTTTTAGGAAATGAAGTTCCCTAAATGTATCCTCCATGGTTTAAAGAAAAAAGGAATTACTAAACCTACTCCTATACAGATGCAAGGATTACCAGCAGTGTAAGATCTTTAACAAGATTAGATATATGTGATTAAGTTAAAAAAATAATTCCAGATACTTGATACCCAGAAATAAAAGGAAAAAACTAAAATCATCATTACATTTTAGTTATCAGGATAACTGTATTTAAATTTTAAAACCTATTTGGAGCAAGGTATACAGGGCGTCCCAAAAGTACAAAACGAGTTAAATATCATGAAATATGCATGGGATAAAAAAAATTTCTTTATTCTACTTACTTTGTTTACACAACACCAAAAAAAAAAAAAAAAACTTTATGAATTAAGGCTTTTTTATTACACTTATAAATAAATATACAAAAAAAATATATGAAAAATATCTTTATTACCAAAAGGGCAACAAAGAAATTGTACCCTATAATGTGTTAAATATACTAGCTATAATAAAAATAAATTAAAATTAAGTAAATAAGTGCACATGAAATACAGTACATTATTGGCAAATCTGAAATTAAGCTCATGAAATATTTTCAAAAGATGTATCTAATGTTACCAACGTGCAATCTCACTATCTGCGGGGAGGCTGCAAGGTGTTGGTTAGATTTCTGATTTTCCAGAAAAAAAAGCATCAATATTCAACTTAAGGTCGTTACATATTTGTTTACCAGGGTGCGTATCGTTTTTGAGAAGTGCTTAAATATGCTTATTTTTTTTTTACCTTTGTTAACAGCCCTGAAAGGAGCTTTTTTTTTTTATTTGGGTTTTGTAAGAAGTGCTTAGTTTTCTATCTTTTAAAAAAGAGATTTTTTCTTTGCGGTGTCGATTGTTGTTCTAAATTACGAAAAATGCACAATTTTCTCTGCAATATTTATCAGAAACCAGTTATTTTATCATGATTATGTAAAGTTCATGAAAATGTTTTTCAAATTGTTTTTATGTTCATAAGTTAAGGACTTTGAATGATGGGAAAAATTATTATTGCACAGATCCTAATTATGATTTATTTTTAAGGAAAGTGATTAAAAATATTTTTTAAATACTTAAAAGGTGCTTATTTTTTGTTGAAAAAATCTAGCTATGCACCCTGTTTACAGATTGTAATTTTCTTGCAAAATTAAGATAAGGTAAAAACTATTTTAAATGGAGAAAAATATTTATATTTGATATTTTGGAAAACATATTATTGACATCTCGAGACGTTTGATCGTTCTCTTAATTTTCAAACACCCTGTATTAGCCTTGAGAAAAACGAAATGTTGTAAATGTAATATTAATTAGCTAAATAAAATTTTTCATCACTAAAAAAATTTTAATAATTCAACTAGCAAAACTTGTTGGTATATTTTTAATGATGCTCGTAGAACATTTGTAATTATTTCAAGTCTTGTTTCTAAACATTATACATATATATATATAATTCCGTGCTGTTGGATTTATTTAATTTTGCATTTGTTTTTTTTGTAATTGTATTTATTCTTAGTTAGTGAAATGTTAGCTAGTGTTATCTAAAAGATATGTGATTATTCAAAAATCTTTGAAAAGTAAGATATTTGTTTTGGTATTGAAAAAAAGAACGTTGATGACCTTAAAATTCTTTTTTAAAATAACCTTTAGACACGGATAGAAAGAAAACGATCCTCTACGAACCGTAAAAAATAATCTTAAAAGACTAATGCTTTAAAAAAATTTAAAATTCAGTTTTTTTTTTAGAATTAAATATTATGTTGGATTTATACATTTAATAAAATAATTTTTAGCGACACAATCTTCAAAAAGATCCCTATTGCATTGTATTATCAATTTTTTTAAAAATCTTTAAATTCAGAGATAGATCATTGGCCAAAAATAAATGCTTTATATCTTGATAAAATATGTTCAACATCATCACTTGTTATTGGAGTATATTTAAAATAACAAGATTCAATCTAAAATTTATACTGACTGTATAAAGAAGAAAATTAATTTGCAAGAAAAAAGTGCTTAGTGATAAATCTTATTCAAAGATAATAAAAAATAACAAAATGGGATGTAATTCTAAAACGTGAAAAAAATAATGGTTTAAAAACACTTTAATATTGCCTTATTAATGAAGAACCAAAAAAAAAATAATAAATAAATAAATTTTATTTATCATCAACATCCTAACCTTTCTTATTATGAATGTATTTTGCAAATTTAGATGATTTTTCTAAATTATTTTTAATTCAGTTTATCAGGTCGAGATATGATTGGTATTGCTTTTACTGGTTCAGGAAAGACCCTTGTGTTTGTTTTACCTATTGTTATGTTTGCTATGGAACAAGAGAAATGCCTGCCATTCACACAGGAGGAAGGTCCTTATGGTCTCATCATTTGCCCGTCTGTAAGTTTTTGATTCACTCTTAAAGGAACTTTTACACCACACAACCATTGCTAATCACGTTTTTCGGGGCTCTGTGTTTTAACAGCCTTGGCTGCATCATCATTACAGATGATGTGTACAGCTAGTGCCTCCGACCCATGAGAGGACTCTCAGTAATGAGTTTTAACTTGTGCCCTTGCTAAGTAAACACACCAGTTGTTCAGGCAGCTGACAGGATTGAACTCAGAACCCAAGTTATACACCAATGGAGTTTCTTTTGTTTTGTTGCTAGAATGGTAAAATTGAAAAAAAACTTCAATACAGGAAAAAAGGAGAAGTTTGCGAAATTCTGATAATTTTTCCTTTTCCTTACCAAAAATATGATAATTTCTGATGGTTGCAATTTTTAATGCTTGAAAGTGAAAAGGGGATAGGAAAATACTTAAATTTTATCTAGTTCAATTTACACGCCAGATTATCACTCACCTCTCTGATGTTTAGAAAGCTGGGATTCCTAGCAAAAAAATTTTTTTATTTTTGTGGTCGTACTTCTCGCTTGATATGCAGTGTTTCATTCAATTTGAAATTTCTTCATCACATTAACTTTATTATTACGACGGGCTAATATTGTTATCCTTAATGCATTAATATTCAGATTTTTCTATTTTGTTTTTACAGCTAATAAGTGAAATATTGTTCTTCAGATATCTTGAATTGGGAATCAACATAGTGATTCATATAAAATGTTCTGCAAATCTCAATTAGCATGAAATTGATTAACAAATCACACATTAGGATTCATATTGAAGTGATTTATGAATCGCGTATCAAATATCACATTGAAGTGATTTGCCAAATACTCATTGGGATTCGTGTAAAGGTGCTTTTTAAATCATACATCGTGATTTATATTAAAGTGATTTCTCAACCACACATCACAATTTAGATTGAAGTGATTTTCAAATTGTAAAACATGATACGCATTTAAGTCAGTTCCAAATCGTACATCACAATACTCAAGTAGTTTACATATCACACAATTTGAATCTTATTTGAAGTATTTAAGAATTACACCAAGCGACTCGAATAAGTGAAATGTAAGAATTACCATTCGAAAGTCACCTCAAAATAATTTATGAATCGTACATAGCTATTTTAAATTCAATGCTTACCGAATCACAAATCGGGATTTGCTTTATAATGATTAACAAAACACTCATCGCTATTTTCATGAAAATTATTAGTGGATCATGCATCATGTTTTGCATTAAAGTGATTAATGAATCATGCAATGGAATTCAGGATTAAGTGATTTATGTACATAGATAATTGTGTTCTGGAAAAAGTCCCAGATTTTTTGCTATCCGCAAGCTGAAAGCTTCCTGAAATCATCGATCACATTTATGTATAAAAATTCTTATATAATTTATATAATCTAGATATGTCTTTAGAAATCTAACTTATATAATCTAGAATTTATACTTGGCATTTCTTTCATTTGTAAATATTATTTTTGGTAGAATAAATGTGATTAGAGATAAAAGTAAACTTATACATAATTATTCATTTAAATTATGCTATACATAATTTATTTAGATTTCATGTTTTGAAAATATCAATGATTTAAATTTCTAAAGACATTAATTTTTTGAAATGCGTCATTAATAATTTTAATCAAAAAATTTTTAGGATTTTTAAGTTGGGCTCACAATCACCCCTGTATGTATCAGGCATCAAAATTTATGACTTGTTAGTTCATACGATTTTCAAATTTTATCTTTGCTATTCTTATAGTCCGATTTGCGAGTTAAAATTGAACTGCAAATTGAAATTTAATTAGATGACTTTCGAAAACAGTATGAATAGTAAATTATTGTTTCCCTTTAGATGGGAAAATAGCAGAGTGAGTGGATTAAATATAACTTAAGTATTATTTTTAATGAGTACTAAGTTTTTAAATAAATTCTAATTTATTGATCTCAAAAATATTAAAGTTAAAAAACAGTTGATTAAAATTATTTCGGAATACTGGTTGTATACTAATAATTATTTGTTAGCAATGTGGCTGTCAACGTGACAACGTTAGCAATGTGACTTTCAAACGTCAGTAGAACATCGAAGTAATAAGTGTAGAAAGGAAACTCGAAACTCCCGCTTAATTATTCAGCAAAGAACTTTCTAGAATGTTCTCTCTTTCATTATTACTTTTTGTTTTTACTTTAGGGTTAATTCTAACAATTTTCTTTATGGTAGCCAAGCTTCAAATTTAGGTGTATTGCAGAAGTTAGCAACAAACCCTTCCAAAGTATTCTAGAAGTAAACAAAATTTCCCTTTTAAAATATTTGAATTCTTTCAAACTCTAGAATCTTGTAAATGTCATTTAAATAATTGTTTGCTCCAAAGATTTTCATTTATATTGAGGTATTATTTGATTGTGAATTACATTAAAGGAATTTGTGTGCTTCTCTTAAATTTTTGATGTGATTAATTCAATTAATGACTCCCAGTGAATGAGGAGTAGCACTTCACCCTCCCATACTCCAAGCCCATGGCTATATCTTTGGATCAGGCAAGGTTGGCCAAGCCAGAGCCCATGGTCAAGAAAATTAAGAATGGCAGAGTATACCTGGAGCTGTCTCACCAGAGTATACCTTTAGTTTTAGATTCAATTCAATAACAATGTGAATATAATTATTTATAAACAGAATTATAAAAGAATGTGATGTAATATGCTATTTGTTTAAATATGATTTTCTTTTTGTTAATTTGTATTATCATGGTAAAAAAAGTGCTTTATTATAATGACGGTAATGGAATTTTATGTGAGAAAAAGACTTAAGTTTTAGCATATTTTCTTAATTTTTACCATTTAAACCTTTGATCTGCAAAAGAATAATTCTATTATTAATAAGCTGGATTAAGGGGTGGCTACTAGGTCTGTAGCCTAAATTTTTTAGGGACCTCTAAAGTTTATGAATGTGCAATTGATTTTTTTAATTTTCTAAAAAATTATAAGATATTTTCAAATGCATTCTTTCTGTATGCTCATTAAAAATTTTACGTATTTTTAAGGGGTCTTGGTTGGCAAATATGTAATAAATTTAATAAGAATGGAAAATTCTTACTCTGTTAAATTTGATTTTCAAAATTTGTATGTTTGCTGTTTAAATTTTGTATGTTTTTCTTAGAACTACTTAACATTTACGATTTTATGCAAGTTTTTGTTGACATAAAAAATTAATCAAACGCTAATGTTTAATGTAAGTGCTTTTGAAAAAATTTGAAATTTCATTTTTGCTTCTAAAGCAAGATTAACAAGTTTTTCTAAAACAAGTTTAATTAAAACTGAAGTTTATCAAGTTTTAATATTTCTGAATATAGCTAAATGCTCAATAATTTGGTATAGTAAGGGCCTCAACTTTCACATTTCATATCCAACCTTGATTATAAAATATCTGTATCTGGAAAATATTTTAATCATATTTGTAACTTAATACCTAAACAATATATTATTCATTTTAAATAAACTATTTTTATCTTATGAAATATCTATGTTTTAGAGGGAATTAGCCAAACAGACATACGAGATTCTTCGTTATTTTGGACAATGCTTCTCTAACGCTGGATATCCTGACTTACGATGCTGCTTATGTATTGGAGGTGTATCAGTAAGGGATCAACTTGATGTTATAAAACGGTAACTGTTGAATAATTCATTTTAATTACTGCTAATAATTTTTTAAAAAAAGACTCAAATGTGAGTATCTGTTTTTTTTTTTTACAATCTCGTAAATTAATACAACATGCAAAAATGGTAGATATCACTATTGCCTCTGTAACTGGGGTAAATTATTTGGGCCCAGTTAATTAATTTAATTTATTTAGCCTTTCAATGTTTATTTAGTATTAATTTTCAGATATTATTTCTATTTCTTGAATTATTAGAAGTCTTAAGAATTTTAAACAGAAAATGTTTTCTTTTTAGTTTTTCTTAAAAAATCACCAAATTGGGAAGAAAAAAAAGCTTAAAGCAAAATAAAATTTAAACTGTAAGAAGTTTTGGAATTTTCCATGGTGCAATAACATTGTATTTAAATATTAGGATTCTAAATACCATGTACAAATACATGGTGCCAACTACCGAAACAATGAAAAAATAACTTATATTTATGATGATGTATGCTTAAATAAATTGTATCAAAAAGTGATTATTAAAATTCGCTGCAGGAATTTTCAGCTTGTGATTGCAGTAGTGTTCTGATATGCAAGTCTCTAATGAACCATCCGAGGCTTTGTGAAAAATCTGAATGCATTTTTATTTCCACCAAATGTAACATTGTTTTATTTAAGTGTTCAAATAAGTTTATGGAGCTTTAATATATTTTCAGGGGTGTTCATATTATGGTGGCTACTCCAGGAAGACTTATGGACATGTTAGACAAGAAAAATGTTACACTAGACGTATGCAGATATCTATGCTTAGATGAGGCTGATCGCATGATTGACATGGGATTTGAAGAAGACGTTAGGACCATATTTTCTTATTTCAAGGTGTGCTTTCTGAAAAATTTACTAAGCATTTTCCTTGCAATAAATTTAACCTTTTGAAAGTTTTCTCAAGAATCATTGAATCATTTCTCTTTTAAGTATTGTAGTTTCTCAAAATGTGTTCTGTAGTTATATAAAAATATTTGCCATATTTTTGTACATACACCTCACCCCGGCATAAGGTCAAGGGCAGAATTGAGATTGAGGGTAGTTAAATTGGGACATAGCTTATTGCGAAAAAAAAATGGATTCATCAAAACATCATGGAACTAGCCAATATTTAAACAATAGTGTTGCCAAACTGTTTTTACCGCAATTCAACTTTAATTTTGGCAAAAGCATGAAATTTCTTAAAAAGTTAACCTAAAGTGTCAACTTTCACCATAGGTCAAGTAAGCATATTTGAAACAAAATGTATATTGATACTCATTTTGGGTAAAATTTACTGTTCTACAACTTTTATATTTACACTTTTTCAATGCAAAACTTTGCTTGGGAGATATTTGGAAAGAAGAAAAAAACACAAAACAACTTATATTAGGTAACAATTTTTTGATCTAGAAGCAGATGCTTAATTCATATTGAGATATTACCAAAGTGAACAATAAACCTTTTGCCCCTACAATTTTTTATGAATTCGGCCTGATTTTGTTCCCTAACAATATTAATCAATTCAATATTTGAATAAAATATTGTGTGCCACTAATAAAAAGTTACATTTTTAAATTTTTAGTGAATAAATTTTTTTTTCTGTGAAAATTTTGTTGATATTTTTAAAAAGGTTAATTTAAATTCGCTATGTGTATTACTTTTTAGGGTCAACGACAAACTCTTCTTTTCTCTGCCACCATGCCAAAAAAGATCCAGAATTTTGCAAGAAGTGCATTAGTAAAGCCCGTTACAGTAAATGTTGGAAGAGCTGGTGCTGCTAGTGCAGATGTCATACAGGAAGTGGAATATGTTAAACAAGAAGCTAAAATTGTCCATCTTTTAGATACTCTCACTAAAACTCCACCTCCAGTATGTCTTCTTTCAAATGAACACTTTTTATTCCGCAATTTTCTTCTATCATTGAATCTGGGTGACTTTATTTTTCAAATATCTTTAAGCATGTTATAAAAAATGTTTTAAGAAATTATTTAAATTTATTTTCACACAGGACTTGAAAATGAAGCCCACATTTTTCTTATGCTAAATATCTAGTAACATTTGCAAGAGCAGGGAATTTATTTTTGAGTGGAAAAATTCTTAATCTGATCTGTATAAATATAATGGCAATAAAATAGTCTAAATTTTAATTCTCGATATAATCTTTAATATTTAATTATTTTACCATATTTTTTGTGTACAAAAGAAATATATATATATATATATATATATATATATATATATATATATATATATAATCATAATATTGTGGAGATGCGACCCTCTGAGATAACACCTCACCTGCAAAATTTGGCTAAAAAAGAACAGTTTTTCAATAACAGCTAGACAATCATGAACCTATCCTATTTCTTATTATTAATTTTAAATTTCTAAATTTAATGTGGCTATAAATTAATAAACAGCCAAAAATCTTAAAAAAATTTTTTAAAAAATGGATAAAAAAAAATAAGCAAATCTTATTTTATGCAAAATTAATGTATAAAATTATTACAAATGCAAAATTTCTTTTATAATTTATTTATAGTATAGTTCCAGTTATAAATAAATTGAATGATTTAACAGCTAAAAATTGCTGAAATATGCATTAAATATAGGAAAAGAAATGAAAATATTTCTTTAAATTGGCAAAGGAAAAAAATAAATAATTAAAAACTGTGAAAAAGCAGTCTTCCTAAAATCTGAAACAAGCATTTCCTTTTATCCACATGCTGATCATATTGCATTATTTTGTTTGAAATTCTACAAATTTTAAAATCTTTTATTTCTAAAAGTAAAAATAAGAAAGTTGACCTTCAACTGATAGTGGGGATAAACTTGGCCTTCAAGATAGATTTTTTCAGTATTTTACTCCATTTCTACGCTTTTGAGAATGTTTTGTATATTTTCCCTTCATTTTCTTTTCCTTATGCCTGCAGAAAGAGAAAGGGGGAATTATATTTCCATTGATCTTTGTAAAAGACATTTTCCATGCTGGTTTGTCAACACTTTTTTTGGTTGAAAGAGAAAGCACCTATTGCACATTATTACAAACTGTTTTTTACCTACATTGTGAATACAGTAAAGAACCAATTATCCAGGATGCTCGGGACCATCGCTATCCCGGATATCTGAATTTCCCGGTTTTCTGGATCGACCAAAAAGTGTCGTCAATCGATGTTTTATCGAACCCGAAGTACAAGGAAAAGTGTAATGCATAAAGTAACAGAAAAAAGAAAGGTACTCCTAACTTTAAAAAGAAAAAAAAATGGTAGAAATATAACATTTAAAAGAATAAAAAAATTTGCAAGTTTAGACAAGAAAATCAAGTTTAAAAAATACAAAATTCTCATATTTATTTTTTAAAAATAATTGCATTTCCTAAATTAAATAATATAAACAAAACCAATGATTAAATAACGCAATATATTTCATACCTAATTATACGGGGGAAAGCGATAAAATAAAAAGAAAACTTATTAATCTGAACTTGAAAATTATCGAACCAATACGATAGTTAAAAAAGGCACTAGCATAAATATTAAAACCCGGAACAAGGCAAGATCACTGGAATTCAAAAAAAAAAAAAAACTAATGATAAAATTTATGAATGAAAAGAATTAATTTATTGAGTGCGAAATTTATCGCGAAAAGAAAAAAAATCAAATGTTGCGGAATCAGAAAAACAAAACTGCTATCTGCTTCATAAAATAATCCTATGTTTAAATTAATAAACAATTCTCCTTTTATTTTATTTTTTTTTGTTGATAGAAACAAGATTTTTAATTACAGCAGATGTGATTCCACACCAAGAAAAACTTGCAATTGATACCGCACTTCCAAAGAATGAGAATTTATTCAAAAGAAAAAGATTTTATTTTTATTAGTCGATGTCAAATAAATATATTTTTCTCTTTTCTTTTTCTGTTCACTGATATGCATGCAATGCATTTTCCCCACCCCCCTCGTAAATCAAGCCGAAAACGAAATCAGCACGCCACACCCTTGAGTTTGATTGACGGCCTAAAGGAAAAAATAAAACATTCCTCCCTTCCCTGCCTTCAAGGTCAGGGAGGAAATGACGTTTCGCTGGATAAACGGGGAAAAAAATTTTCCCCTTCCTTACATTTTCCTCTACTCAACTTCAAGGATGAGTCCAATTTCCGCTTCTTTCGTTCTAGTTTAAAATGGCGGGAAAATCGAGCAATATTTTTCCCGGTTTTCTGGTTTCCCGGTTATCTGGATACCGGATAAATGGTTCTCTACTGTACTTTAAATTATTATTGACCCTAAATTACAAAAATAGATCGTTGCAAAAGATAAAAGTAAAAAAAAAAATTTGGCAAATCAATTCAATAAATCAGAATCTTCAAGTTCTAGTAGCAATAGCCCATTGTGCAGCTCTAGTGCGGTGTAAATGAACAACATCAAGTTCTAGTAGTTTAAAAAAAAAAAAAAGCACCAGTTAGGCCTTAATGTTTTAAATCAGAAATGATATGGGGTATCTCTGCGAAATTACGGTTATCTATATATGTTTATACAATTTTCAGAATATATATATATGTATGTATTTGTCATTATCCAGAAAGTGTCGAATCTGTTTCCCTTCCCTTTATTAAATTTATTTTTCTTATAAATATTTAAATTAAAGTTCTTGAATTGCACATTTTAAAAGTAATAAATATTATTATAACATGAATATTACGAATAAATTCTTAGTTTAATATGTAATATTTCACTTCAATTTTGTAATGAGTTAATTTTGTTTTAAGAGATGAAAAAATTGGTAAACATGTTTTATGCTTAAAATTCTATCTTATCTACAACTTGAATTTAGCTTTATTCAACTTAATGTACAAAATTCAAGAACAATATTCTAGTTAGTTAGAGATTCTAGAGAGAGAGAGAACAAATTAGAGATTCTATCTAAATTGAACCCTTTAGTTGATTAAAAAGAGTAGGTAAAGTAGGAGACAAACTTCAGATATCCATGTTAGCTTAAAATATTTTCCAACTTTTTTAGGTTTTAATCTTTGCGGAAAAGAAACAGGATGTTGATGCTATACATGAATATTTACTTTTAAAAAATGTTGAAGCTGTAGCGATTCATGGGGGCAAAGGTAGGCATTAATAATTCATTCATTTGAACATTTATACTTAATACTAGTTTTATATGTTTTTGTGTATCAGTTTTATATGTTATACTAGTTTTATATGTCTAATTTGATGATAGTCTAAATTTCTTTTAATTTTATAAAGTGACTGATTTTATATGCCAAAATATCTTCACTTAAGGAAACAAATATTTCAAATTTAAATTTTACAAAAATATTATAAGATTGTACTTTAATTGAATTGATTAATATTTTATTTTTACTGGATTTACATTATAAAAATATATGATATAAATATAGATATAAATGAATATACAATTTTTAATTTATTGAAGATTTTAAAATATTGGTTTATTTTCTTGATTAACAAGCTAATTATTCGATATGGTTGAAAAATATATTTGCAACTTTCAATATTTCCTGCTGTAAAGCTTATTTTAAAATATTAAGCACTTTCAGACCTTATTGAATGAGTGATTCAATTACTCATAAACAGTTTTCATCTGAACCCCGTGGCAGAGTTGCGGCCACATTGTCGCAGAATGTTACAAATTGCTTGCAGAAAGATTTTTCTTTTGAAAATATTTTCTTTTCTGCAGTTATTTACACATAAAACTTGAATCATGCATTTAGATAATCACTTTTTGACTCATTCAATTTACTCGGATGGTATCGTAAATCGATGTAATGTTTCGACTGTATTTTTAGCAGTTTATTAATATTGATTATCACGTAGCTTTTAAATATCGTGATATCTTTAAACAAAAAGAAAATATGAATTGTGCATTTGAGTAACCCCTTTTTAAAAGTCCGATTCGAATGATTTCGTTGTTGATCTTTCTTTTGGCAATTACTACTATGGATTTCATGATTTTAAATTATTTTTTTATTGTGATGATTATTTAGAAAATGCGAGGAAAGAAATATTAAATGCATTTCCCCCCTAACAAAATGCAAGAATATCACCTGTAATATTAGAATAAAATATATGTTCAAGTAAAAAAAATCCAATATCGTGATTAATAGTCACGTGGTTTTAAAATCCAATTTCCCAATTCTTGTAAGAAGTAAGTTTTTTCTTGAATTAGTTACTATAAAGGTGTTATATTCTTCATTAAGTAAGTTATTTAATTAAAAATGTTGGTTCAAAAAATTATATTAAATATAAAAACATGTATGGTAGGGTAAACTAACAGGCAAGCAAAGCTTAAGGAACACTTAAGCTTTGCTTGCCTGTTAAAAAATCATATTAATTTCGAAATTCCTAATTTTAGTTAAATGACAGTGTCAACAAATTTGTTACTAATTGCAAATTATGTAAAAAAAAATTGTAGAGAACTTACATAATATTGTTTTAAAGTTTTGGAGGTTCAGATAACAAGTAGTAAGAAGACCAAGTGAAGGAACAGCTCTTACCAATGAATGAACACCCAGTAAAGGAACACTTAATTTTGGTTATTTTTTAATGCTCTTTATGAATTTGTAAGCCATACAAATATTTAAAAACAAGCCTATTCTTGAAATTATAACATATAAATACTTGGAAAATGTTAATTTTTTTTTGTAATCATGAATTGAAAATTAAAGTGTCAACATATTAACACATATTGTTCATTCTCTGGGAAATCTATGCCCAGTAAAGGAATGTGCCTGTTCCCTCACTGGTTAAAAGTTGTTTTTCGTATGTTTAACATACTTTTGATGCGGAACATCACTAAAGGTACAAGAAAACTAAAGTTTATCTTTTATTTTCATTAACTTAGAAAAAAAACCCCATAAAGGAACACTTGTTCCTTCACTGGTTTTTCATCGTTTGGTGATCCAGTGAATAAACACCCCTTATCTTAGTACTTTATTATGTTATGATGCTTTAAAAAAATAAAACGTAACTTCAATAACTATATTTTGAATTCTCTTTTTCACAGTGAGAAAAATAAAACTATTGCATGCAATTAATTCCACTTCAAGCATATAAATACAAACACTCACCTTATAATTTTTTCAAAGAAACAATGTGTTACAGAGATAATAACAAATTCAAAATTTTTTCCAGAGAAGTCTATTTGACCAGGTAATCCAAAACATTGCTGGATGACTTCCTAATGTTTGGCAGTTAGCTATTGTTACCAATCAATCTAAAGAAAAACTTTCAAATTCTTATTTTTAATCAATATATATGAATTGTTAATTCACTGGGTAGTGTTCCTTCACTGGTTGGTTTACCCTATATAAATTGATATCTATTTTTTGCACATAAAATTTTTAGAGATTTTCACCTTGTGCTACAATTACCCCTAATCATGCTTTGGGTTCCTATTTTTGTTTTTAAACAAGTTATGCAAATGTCTTTTATTAGTTTTTAATCTACTATAATTTAGGTTCTAAATGTATTTAAATAATTTATCTAGATCAAGAAGAACGCTCGCGAGCTGTTGATGCTTTTAGACAAGGAGAGAAAGATGTCCTAGTGGCTACTGATGTTGCTTCTAAAGGATTGGACTTTGATAATATTCAGCACGTTATTAACTATGACATGCCTGAAGATATTGAAAATTATGGTGAATACACTTTTTTGCATGCGATATCGTAATTATACATTTAATTATGATGTATATGATTCAATTATAATAATTTTTAACTAGTAAATGTTACCAATGTATGCACATGCTATTTTTTCCTATATTTCAAGCATGGACTAATACTAATGCCTGGAAAAAGTTTGAGACTAGTAATGGTATTAATTAAAAATGCTTCTGAATTACTTTTTATCGTCTTAGTTTCAATAATGTATTGTTTTGTTTTTACGTCCAAAAGGCAATTTGGAGAAAAAAAGTTCACAGAATGATGTGAGTCATTTCTGCAATGACTTTTTGGTTAAGGATTTTAACTCAAAAATTGTTAAAATCCTTAATCAAGAATCAAAAGTCTCCTTATCTCTCTCATTGTCTCTCACGATTGTCACTCTCATTATAACTCAGATTTGCTTTTTATTTGTATAGTATAACTTTTTGGAGCTTTAAGTCCCCAAAAGTTTTATTTCCCCCTATGCCTACTCAATTGACACTCGTCATTCAGATAACAGTCAGGCAAATTTGTTGGCCACTCTTTAAGGGGCACCGTGTTAGGTGTGCCAAAATTGATCCCACAGTAAGCACAGACAGTACAGAGAATGAAAGAACATTCAGTCTTGTTGGCTTCGCCGGTTTGCCATCATTCTTATAATCATAATAAAATGGCACTTTAAAAAACTTTTATCTCCATAAAAAATAGAGTTCAATCACATAATAACATTTTAAAAATTTACAGCTAAATAAAAATATAAGGGATTCAGTTATAATTTAATCTTTTTTTTTATATCATATCCTAATCCTAGGAATTATGATAGTAAGTAAAGTTAACAAAATTCATGTTTTTTTTCTTTTCTTTTTTTTTTTTAATAAAAAAAATCAAATTTATTTGATTTAAATAATTGTTTTTTTTTTTTTTTTTTTTTTTTTTTACATTTACTAACAAGAAAATCTGATAAGATGTATTACTAATACCTAATATTATTTAAGAACAATATAGTTAAAATAGTTAATTATTCTTACTAAAATGGTTAAATTTGTTATTTAATTTTTAAAAGCTAATTATTGAATAAATGAAATCATGATTATATTTTTCAAGTTCAACTTGCTAATGAATGTTAAGGAATAAACTAGTTTAGATCAGAATACATAATTAAAAAATATTTCAAGTTACTCTGATTGATAAACATAAACTATGTATTTAATAAGTTTTAAAGCTGCTGAATTTAAATTAGCATGAAACTAAATTGATATAATTAAAAAATTATGCTCTCAAGTTATTTTACATTTATTTAATAAAAAATTATTATTAAGAAATCATGGCTTTCTTATCCTTTTTTTTAAATTTTTACCTTTGTTTAAATTTTTTGTCTATTTTGAAATATGATAATTTACATGCATATCCCTATTATTATTTCTTAGTAAGAAATCTTCTTTATGAAATAAGACTTGTAAAAACATCACACCTTAAATAATAGAGTTTTTAATTATAATGTTTATTTTAATAACATTTTATACTTAAATTAATAAATTTAAAAAAATAGTTTATTTAAATCAATGTTTTTTTTAGTAATAGAATCAAAAACATATGCATGTATATAAAATAATATATATATATAATAATTTACTTATATATAAAATAATTTACATACATATATAATTATCTCTTTCATTATTTCTTCGTAAGAAAACCTTCAATATCACTGAAATCAGACTTTTTAAAAAAATCACACTCTAAAAAATGTATTTACTAACACTGTTATACAAAATATATTTTACACTTAATTTTTTTTTAAATAAAAATTCAGCTTCTTTAAAATAATGGCATTATAAAAACATTTGATTTAAATAAATTATTTGTAAAAAAAATCAGATTAAAAATCAATTACAAAATATATTTAAAATCATTTAATTATCAAAGGTTCCATACTTGCCAAGTATTAATTTAAGTAATTGCATGAATTATACTATGTGGATGTTCTTTTAGACTACGTGTGATAATGTTATCATAATAGCCTTTGTTTTCAACCTTTTAACCCCCACCTAATTAAATTACCTTTCACATTGTTAACTAAAAATTAAGCACCTAGCTGTAACGGTTATAAAAGTTCAAATACCTGGATTAATGCACATTCCATTGCTGATCATAGTATGTGAAATAGTATTCAACATTAATTTTCTTCTCTGCGTTCCCAAAAAGTAGAATTTTTTTTTAGTTGTCCTTGATTTTCTTAGACTTGCATTTATACAGTTTTGATGAAGAAGTCCTGTATGTGAACTATTGCTATTATTATACCAATTGATTATTCTTTTATAATAATTGTTCTTAACAATTGTTGCTATTGTATTTTTATCTTTAAAATGTGTTTTTATTTGTAGTTCATCGTATTGGTAGAACTGGAAGATCTGGGAAAAAGGGAATCGCCACCACATTTATTAATAAGGCCTGTGGTATGTATTTCAAAATATGAAAATGTTTTTTTTTCTTTTTCTGTTAAACTTGTTATTGATTATGTATGGTATCCTTTTTCTTTTATTTTTTTTTCTCTTATGCCAGTCAAACAGTCTGTTTGTTGTTAATAAATAAAATTCTTTTGGAAAAAAGAAATCAATTGATTTAATTTAAATCAATATATATTTTTTAAATTTATTTAATTTAAGTCAATTTTTTTTTCAATTTACTTCATTTGAAATATTAGTTTTGATAGTTTGTCTACTCATTATTTATTTTACAATTAGCATATTATATAATTTTTGAATAAAACTGTCTTTCTGTTTCTTTTAAAATACAAAATTCATAGTTCCAAAGTAAAGGAATATTTTAATTCCTTAAGAAGAAATAATAGCCCCAATAGTTTGGTCAAGAGATTGCTCTAAAGTCTGGACTTCTTTATGTTGATTTCTTTTTTTACGTATTTCATTATATTGTGAGAGTTTAAGCAAACTGGAAACTTTTTGCTTACATTCTGAAAAATTATGTATGCAAAGATAATTCAAAGTCTAAAGTCATTTTTAATTATTTTTTATTAGTTTATTTATAAAGTTGGTTGAAAAAATTGTTGCATCTTTTTAATTTCAGAGTAGGCTTTTACATTTAAATTTTTAATCGTTCTCTTAATTTATCACATACTATCTTGGTAAGTTTCTAAAATTAATATTTAAAAGGATAAAAGTAAATGAATTAAGCTGTGTTTGAACAATTTTTTTTAATATTTAATCTTGAAACATTGTAAAGGAAAATTATATTATATGTACTAAAGCAATTTACTTGTACTATCTGTATGCTGTTATCTGTATCTGTTTACTTGTATGCTGTTTTATCTTTCGTTAGATATAGATTTGTATCTGATATTTTGTATTTACTTAAAAGTATCTAGTACATACTTTAAATGAGTACATCAATTAAATTTTATAATATTAGGTTTATTAAAATTTCTAAAACTATTAAAAAGAAACAGGTGAAAATTGTAAAATTTTACAGGGTATCTGTGCACCTGGAAAGTTTTGAAAGATCATGGAAAGTCATGAATTTTGGTACTGAACAAAATTTGTCATGATTTTAACTATTTTTTAAAAAAAGTCATGGATTTAGGTTGGTGAAAAATCACATTTCTTAAATGGATTCCCCCCCCCTTTTAATGTTGTTCCGAATATCTTAATTTGTAACAAAATCCCTGCTGACAGTCACATTTTATTAAAATATAAAATGTTTTTATCATCTTCTTTAAAAATTATGGTTTTCTTTCAAAAAATGAAAGAAAAAATATCATTTCTAGACCGAATTATCTTTTATCAAGCCAGTCATCAGTGAAATTTTTTTATTCCTAAATGAGAGCAGAAAAATCTGGAGTATTTCTTTCCTTTGATGAACAAGAAAAGTAACTTTAGAATATAATTCTGCAGAAAAAAAATTATTTTCTTTTGTATTTTTTTCAGCTATTTTATTGCTTCAACTCTTTCTTTACTCTGTTTTTTAAATTTAAAATCTATGAATATGAAGATGCAGAGTTTAACAGTTTTGGTTATACCTATAATTTCAATTAATGTTATTATAATGTGTTTTTAAATTTATCGTTGTGTTTTTGTCAGAGAAAATAGTAACATCGTTAAGTCACGAATTTGAAAATCTAAAATGTGGCAGATACCCTGATTTTAACATCTAGATGGAGCACCCATAACAGTATCATTTATAACAATTACAAGTATTAAGTTTTGGGTAGTAGTCACAGACCTGGTTCAAAGTATTAGGTACTTTTTGAACCTACTTTAGAGTCTTTTTTTGAAACTGAGTCAAGGTACAAATAAAATTGGAACATATCTAATGCAGTTCCATTTGTGATTTATTACACTTATTGATGGCATTTCCGTAATGTATTGAATTAGTCGCATTATATTTTAAGGCTTTTTTACTAAGTTTGCATGATTATAAAAAAATTAAAAACAATTTAATCATTTGGATGGTGTTTTAAAGCTATTTAGAGAAGAAATTAATTTTAATTTGATTTCGACAATATTTTGTCACATTCGGAAGTATTTACATTCTTTGAACAGCTGGTTAAATTACCAAAAATAAATATTAAAGTTTTGTTTTCAAAAAGTTTCATTGAGAATTTCTCTTTAATAAATTAAAAAATTTGAGATGTTCATATGCTTTTTTCTTCTCAATTCTCTTTTTGTAATTTCATTTGTAATTTTGTGTTCAATTTAAATTAAATGACAAAATCTGAATTTCATGTCGTGAAATTACGCATAAGTTTTGCTTATTAAATTTTTCAGTCCTTCTCCTAATTTAGACCTAAATTTAAGATTGTTCTGTATCTGATACAGAAAGTATCAGGTATTTGTAATTGATTCTTAGGTACCAAAATTCAAAAACAACTAGGAGGCCTGCTCGCTGGTGCTCGCCAACCCCCAAAACTGCTTTCACAGTTCATTTCGGATTGCTTCGCAATCCGATGCTCGCTTTGCTCGTTCATTGGATACGTTCTTAACGTCTAGCTTTTGTATACTTTTTTGAACACTGAAGTTCCGAAAACTTTTCACTGTAGAAAATTCTAAACCTGTGCATTTCAATATTAATTTGAAATTGAAAACAGTTTGCATATTTTTCTTAATCACACTATTCTAAATTTCAGTTGTTGAGAAAAGTAACTGTTGTACGTTTTGTTTTAAAAGTCTTTCCCACCACAGGGCTTAAACCATGTGTTGTAAAACAATATGAAATAATACTGAACGCCGGATGTAAAGCATCGGCTTCGATGAATATAATTTTGTGAGAATGTTTTTGATAATTCAGTGAGAATTTACCCGATTAGACATATGGTGCCCACTACGTGCTCTTGCGCGCCGAAGCCTATCAATTAAGACGTATTAGCGTTTTATATAATATAGATTAGCCATATGATGCCAGCGCGCGAAAAGAAATATCATCGGTTTTATTGATACATAGGTACGTATCAGCATTTTATATAATATAGATAGTTTGTACACTGATGCCAAAAAAATTGGTACTTATCTCTACTCTGCATTTTACATTTTAAATATGGTATTTATGACAATTTCTTAATTTATCAAATTTTCAATTCCAATATTAAATAGTTCAAACCCTTGCCAGTGTCACCCGAATCCAGTATTTGTGATGCCCGAACTGACTTTGAGCAGGAGAAAAATTACCGTTTCTATTTTGTGAAGTTTGTTTTTACTTCAGAATACTTAATTCACTATTTTCCTAATAGATGGTATTAGTGGTCCTAGTTTTTCAACAATTATGACTTCAGTCGAGGGAGAGTAAATGTGGGTGTCGTCAGCTGCTCAGATAAACACACTTGGATTGATATAATTTATGTATTAAAAATCATAGTGTTGTTTTTATATTATATTATGTTTAGCTTCAAAATTGTTTAATTTGCTTTAATTGAATAAGGTGTGTGTAATCCATTACTTTTTTATGTGTATGTAAAAATTATAAATACAATAGTTGCTGCAATTAAAATTTTATTTTTTAAATAAAAAACCATTCTCTAACTTTTATAATAATATAAAGAACAAAATTAAACAGTCAGAAAATTTTTCCATTTTTGGTCCATTTTTCTGGAATATGTTAAGGGGTTAAATAACATGTGATATTGCTTATAAATTGCAAAAATGTAATGAGATTCATAGTATGCGTACTACTATTCCACAGATGAGTCCGTACTTCTGGATATGAAGCATTTGCTGATTGAAGCTAAACAAAAAGTGCCACCTTTCTTAGCTGCTCTACAATCTGAGAATGAGAAATATCTTGACCTTGGAGGTAATCTTTTCATTATTTGGTTTTAAAAGTACAGTTCCGGTGTTGTTTTTATGAATGAAATTAATCTATTTCCGTTAATAACCGCAGAAAATTGAGGTAGTATAGTACTGTATGTCAAATAGATATACAGTCGGACCTCTGTTTAATGAAGTCGCTAAATCCCAATAATGAGTTCATTATGTGGAAAATTCATTACATAGAAAATCACCTTTTTAAATACTTAAACAATGCGAAAGAGGTTTTAAATTCATAAACACTAGACATAATCAAAATAGCAATTGATACACCTTTATCTTGTAAACGAGTATCTACTATTCATTTTATAAATCTTAACCGTAAAAAAAATCTGCATGGAAACCAAAAATAGAGCAAAACAATATCCAGTGTTTTACTATCATGCTACATACATTTTCAACTTAAAAAAAGCTAAATTTATGTGTAAAAACATAGCTGCATTTATTATAAAGGTAATTTTAAACATACGTTACCACAAGCGTTTTTAAGTTTAATTGCTTCTGATAAAATCCGTTAATTTTGTCTGAATTTTTCATTTAAAATGCAAACAAAAAGGGAAACGGATTTTACTGCTTTCTCTGAAAGTTGAGTGGCTGCAAAAATCAATTCAAAGTCATTTGCCCCATAAAATGTATTAACAAGTTTGAAATGTTCCAAAATATTTTGGGAAATAGGGAAAATTGATCTCAAAGAAAAGTTCGTTAAATAGAAAATTCACTTTATTACAGTTATTTTACGAAAAAATGTTAAAAATGTTGTTAGTTCCTCGAAAAAAATTTGCAAAATGGAACTTTGTTAAATAGAAGTCCGACTGTATTTGGCTTTAAAATTCACTTGTCACTCCTTTTTTAATTAACCCATTTGTACACAAAGCTCTGAATTCAAGCTTTGCACTGCTTTCTCCAGATTCAATATTCGTAGACATCATTGATTACAGTGAATGTCGATTTTAATGGTAAGATTTTAGGGATATAAAATGACTTTTATAAAAATAGTCAAAGATAACTTAGCCAGTGGTCACTGATACATTGCATTATAGAGATAAGGAGTTAAAATTGTAACAATGTTCATTTTTTGCTTTTCTGTTTTGATATCAAAAATAAATGAAAAAATTTCTTCCATTTAAACCTTTTTCATGTAAAAAAAAAAGTTTCTCTAAAAATAATTATCATAATAGTGGAAGTTTGGAAATTTTTAACTCCTAATAAAAACACAATTTTTGTATCCTTAATGTTAAGACTTTGAAATTTATCCCAATAATGGACTCTTCTCGTAATCTATCATACTCGTGACATTGAACTTTAAATGTATACATATTTTTACTCAGCTTATCTACAGCAACCAATGCTTCAAAATTTAAGCAACTGATACTACTAAATAAGAAAATGAGCCTCAAATATAAAAAATTTTAAAACATGCAACTTCCTTAAGAGAATCAATTTAAATGTTTTCTTTTTTATTATTCCATTGGAATATTATTTTTATAGGGAACTTTCTACTTTTAATTTTATACAAAAAAAATTGCTTTTTGTAATGAAAATCTTTAATTAATATGCTATTCAATCTGCTATAATTAAAATAAATTTAATCTCTTCCTAACTAAAATTATGAATTAAGAGTAAAACAAACATAACAAAACAAAAATTTGTATTATAATTTATTTTGTGACTCGAAAATACTGCAGTCAATTAAAGTTTGTAATTATTTGAGTAATATGGTTCTTGTTTGTATTATTCCCTTTATTATGAAAAAATTGATGAAATATGATCTTTTATATATCTTTTATTTTATTGAAAAATTTAAGCTGGTAAATTTAGTGAAGTCATTTATTTTGTTTAATTGTCTCATTACAAATCTATTTGTAATTTCTGAATGCTACTCAAAATACATTTTTAAAAATATGTTACTTCAGACATATAAAGAATGAAATATTTTCTCAATGTTTATAGAAGAAAGAGGCTGTTCTTACTGTGGTGGACTTGGTCACAGGATCACAGATTGTCCCAAACTAGAGGCTGTTCAGAACAAACAGGCATCCAATATTGGACGAAGAGACTATTTAGCAAACAATAGTGCTGACTGGTAGACACTCTCTACCTCTTCATGTGTTGTTATGTAAAATATATATCTGTAAGAATGGAAAGTGTGCATGTTCACCAATGGCACAGTAATCACTTATGATATAATGTAATAAAAACTTAATGTTGGCTATTCAAAAATGAATTACTGCTTGTATGCTATGCATTTTATTTTAAATGTTTTGTGCCCAATATCATGTGTTATTAAAAATTTAAAAACTCATTTTCCCTTTTCTTAAAATACTTATGAAAATAAATTTTCACAAACTATATTCAAATATACCAATTCCATCTACAGAGGAATTTTTTAAATAACTTAAGATATCTCCTATGCGACTGATCTTTTTATTCACATTGACCACCAGTCATAAAATAAATAATCTCATAAACCACTACCCAGTTTTCAGGAAGATAGGGAAAGATCTCCGACTGAATAGAGCTAGGTTTTAAATATGCATTATGAGTTTTATTTATATAGTGTGAAAATCAAATTTATTAAAAATAAAATGTGAGCATTAATCATTCCATGTTCTGTATAAAGTAGCAGATAATTTTATGTCAGTCAGAAGACTAGAAATTTGATGCCACCAAAGAAAAACATCTTCATCTGTGAACAATTATTTCGTGAGCCACTAGTGATCTAGAAACTACTCTATGCTCATAATGTATATATCTTGTATAAATTGTGAATAATGTCATGGAATAAAATCAATATATGATATTCTTGTTATTAATTTTGGTTTATTATTCTTTTATTGACAAACAATCAAATGTAATTTTTAATGGATACATTTAATTTTAGATGTTTTATTGTGCATTTAAGAAATTATACTTTTTACCAGTTAACATTATTTAAAAATTAACTTTTTTATGCATTTAACAGGTATACTAAATTAGCATGCTAAGTATTAAAAGTCCATTAAATTATCATGAATGATTACAGAAATTAGGATAATCTTGATATGTTGTATTGGTTGGTACATTGATTCTTGAGACCTATATATTTCCTATTCTTAAGACGTGTGTGTTGAAAAAAATCGCCTAAATTTTTACTGTTTTGTTTTACAAATATCTTCTTAAGTATTGATATTACAAAAATTAAGTAAATTGCTGTTTTTTTACTAAATTAAATTATCTGCAATTTAAGAGCAATATGAAGCTTGTAGCTTTTATATTTTCCAAGATAAGAGTTCTTTAAATATTTAGAATTTTTACTAATTATATGAAATTCAGTAAGTACTGCTAGATTTCAACTAATAGGTGAATTTTACGCCAAAGTTTGGTGGATTATTGCTCAATATTAACTAAAAGGTAAACTATACAATAAAGTTTGCTAGAATAAGAATTGTAGCAGAGATGTCTAGATGAATTAAGATTGTGGGATACAATATTTCAGAAAATTTTCAATGATTATATTTATTTAAAAAAAATTATACATTATCCAGATTCTTGTAAGAAATAAGTTTTTTCTTGAGTAAGTTACAATAAAGTTGTGATATTCTCCATCAGTAACTAATAATTAATTAAAACTGTTAGTTCAAAAAATTATGTTATGTATGGTTTATAAATTGACATCGAATTTTTGCACATAAAATTTTCAGGGTTTCTTACTTTGTCACAATTACCCCGGATTAGCTTATGTTTTGTGTTCCTATTTTTGTTTTTAACAAGTTGGCAGCTATGAAAAGGAATAGGCAATTTTAAAAAATGCTTTTCTTGCAACTACAACATACTATAAATATTCTACTCCAGGCTAGGTTTAAAAAATTAAAACTCAAATACACTAAATAATGAAAAATTGCTAGTGACTTAACACATGATCTAATTAACCCTAAAACTTTACACGTGGCTTTGTCTACAAATAGTAGCCTGTTGACAAGACGACCCTGTTGATGAAATGACTTAGTCTATGAAATTATCTGTCTACAAAGTGATGGTCGTTGAAATTATACAACCATACTATATTATAATATTCCATATAACATGTATTATTATAATATTCCATGGTGTACTAATATTTGAGGGAGGCAGTCCAACTGCAGTGAAAAATTCGATGTCCCAGCTGTGGTTGCTGGGAGAAACTTCCTGATTAAGCTTTTAATATGTAAAGTCTATGGTGGGCTTGTCACACTTAGAATCAATTTTTTCTTATTTAAGAATCATTAACATTTAAAAAAACAAAACAAATTTTTTTAAATGTCCCATAATATTAGTTAAAAAAATTTTATAATTAGAACTTTTTGTAATATTGCCTTTGAAACTTAAATCACCTTCGAATAGGGGAGGAAAGCAACTTTTGTCTCCCAAGTTCATTCTTTTTCTTGGAGGGTCAGATAACTGTAGCTAATCTTCAATTGTTCTTCTCGCTAGGTGGTATTCTTCTCACTGAAGTACCTGTATCGATTTTTTCATATAAATTATTAAATTTCAAAACAGACTTTAAAAAAAGGAGACAAAAATTAGATTAGAGTGGCGTGAAACTTTTAAATTATGACTTTTTATAAATGATCTGTAAATAATTTGCTGGATATAAACATTTCAATCATGGCCAATTTAGTTTTATATTTCTTTAAATACAAATGCTTTTAAAACTTATTATTATTTAGTTTACTTGTTCTAAGCAGAATAATTGGGGTTTTCTTTTTTAAGTGTTTTCAGATCTGAAATAATTTATTCTTGAATAGGATATCTAACTGATAAATTATCTTCTGCTCCTTAAAATTCATCAGAATAATCCACTTGAACAAAAATTACTATGATTTTATTTATTCAGTGATGAGTTTGTAATAATTCATTTTAATGAGATGCATGACCTATTTTAGCTATAATGTTTGTTTTAAATCCTGGGTTTTCGAGGCCACATTCTAGAGGGAGACCAAATTAAATTACACAGTCACATTAGTTCTCTTAATTTGGCACATATGGAGGAAAAAAAATTCAAAGCAGTACTAAATACTCGCCTAAAATGTATTTTTATCTCTTTCTTGCTTTTAACTAAAAAAAAATTTAATCGATCATAGCTCCAGAAAATTTTTTTTATTTGAAATATTGACATATAGCCACTTTTTCCCTCCCAACCAATGTTTTAAATAAGTACATTTATCAGAAGCTTGGAATATATATAGGTATATATATATGGGCAAATTTCTAGAACCTTTAACTTTTTGATAAAAAAAAAATTTAAAAGAAATATATAGGCACACTATTTTAAACCTCCAGAATTGTTTGAAAATGTATGAAATATTAGAAAATAATCGTGAACATCAAAAATTTCGATGCCCTTATAAGTATAAACAAAATATTAAAATTTTTGAATTTTCCTTATTTACCCTTTATTTTTCATCAAAAATTATTAGCATCATAAATGAATTGAAAAATTTTAATATTAAGTTAAATTGTTATAAAAAAACCTACTTTAATTATTTTCAGTCAAAAAATATTTTCAATTAATAAAACAGGGAAAAAACTAAGTTCTGATATGTTAAATTCAATTAATTAATCCTGTGGTTACAGTCTGGACAACCTAGGGAATAGATCGAAAACTTTACTCAGATGCAATGCACACAACACAGAAAATAAATTGGGCAATGACAAACGTGTGATCAAAATTTTGATTGATTTTAACAATTACTTTTTAGATCTGCGTCAGGTTACGGTCTTGACATCGTTACTGCTACCTCACCGAATGACAGTTTGGGATAAATTCGATTAATTTATAATTATTGCAAATAAAAATATTCATCTATAATAATGATACAAGTTTGTTCTACTTTAAATAAGCTTTTGGAATATCACTCGCAGAATTGGATTGTATACCTTTTTTTTCAATTTTCGATGGTCACGGTTTGACGCGCCAAAATTTCGCGACAAACTTTAAGTGTTTGCAAACGTCAATATTTACGAAAAATATCATTCAAGAAAATATTATACTAGTACATCTGATACACTTAATTATGTTTTTAGTGATTTTCAGTTTTTTTTTAACAGAATACATATTGAAAAAAAAATAAAAAGTATGTTAAACTCTCTAAGCGACACTCCTGAAAAGTCGTCAAACGTAGGATTGAAGTAAGAAATGAAGGTCAAAATCAAGTTACTCGCGATCAAAACTGTACGTATCTGAAAGTTAGTAATGCATAGTTACTCCTGTAATTTTATTTGAATTAATTTTCCCTTATTATGTTATATATTTATAAGAAAAGATTGAAGACACCATAGGTTAAAGGTTCTAGAGATTTGCCCATATATACAGTCAAACCCCGATATAGTGAACGAAATGTTCGGTCCCGTGACTTGCTATACACATATAATGTTATTTTTTGTGAATATAGTGAACCAAAAAAGTGAGGAAGTTGGATGCAGTGAACTTTCTTCTGTCTTGGATGGATTTTTTTCTTCATTTTTTTAAAATAATTTTAAAATTTCTACATCAAAATAAATATGCATACTGATTTTTAAAACCATCTATAGAGGGGAATGTAGCGATAAGCATTTTTTCTTGTTTGCTTTTTTTTATCTCACTTTCCCATCCCTAAACAAACCAAGCAGATGTTTCCAACCAAGGCAGATGATGTACCTTAAGGTGTCAGGGGATGAATATGCATTTTCTGTCAGAGGGAATGAGTATTTATTCATTATTGGTCAAAGGGTTGAACACTAATATGTGTTGATAAGGACCTCATTTCAACTCCTTTTTTAGTTCAGTTTAAAAAAGGCTGCAAACAAGTGTCACAAATTTGACGAGCAGTAAACGTAAAACGTTCTTCATTGGTGATAAAATAGGCATTATCAGAAAATGGATGCAATCAAGCTGATATTTGCAGAGAATATAAACTGTACAAATCTGCAGTATGTAACATATGAAAAAATAGGCAGTTAATAATTTCTGCTCATGAAAAAAATTTAGATGCCAGAAAATAAAAGGGAGGATTTAAAGAACCATAAGTTAAATCGCCTACGTATCGGATATAGTGAACTGAAATCCCTTGAAGGTTCACTATTGCGGGGTTTGACTGTATATGTATAACAAAAAGAAAAGAGAGATTATCGAATAAATTAAGAAAAATAATAAGTTTTATTCATTGCGCATAACCTGCAGGTACATAGAATTCATATAGTAAGTTTTAAAAAATATAGAGAAAAAATTAAGAAAAGGAAAAAAAAGTAAGGAATTCCTTATTTTTCTTTAACCGCTTTTTGATTTTTTAAATATTTCAAAACTGTTATTTTTATAACTTTTTTTCTCTTTTAAAAAATTTCCAAACTTTATATATGTATTTATAAAAGATTTAAATAAATCCGATGTTTTCTTACCCTATTTGTCAATTAAAAATTTACCAATATTTTAAATAAAGAAATGTTGTGAGGAAGAAAAACTCCATTGCAAATAATTATTAAAAAAATTATTCTTCTGTTGGATATTTCAAATTATTATTTCTTAAACTAATAATTTAGAAATAGCTTGAGTACTTATTGAAAACATCAGTTTGATAATGATCGAAGAAATTTAAAACACAGAAATGCTGCAATACCTCTTAAATCAGAAGATTTTAGTTTGAATAATAGATTCAAAATGATAATACAAGTACACAACTTGATACAGAAGCAACTTAGTGAGTGATCCCTCAACTCAACATTTAAAAATTTTATTGAATCATTAACTTAGTTTAAAATATGAATTTACAGTATAAATTTTTAGCAATATTCCTTTCAAGAACTAAAATTGCAGACAAGTGTATAATTTTTAAGTGCAATATAATACAATGAACTTACAATTTTGCAACTATTATATTATTCGTTTAATTCAAAACAAACCTCCTAGCCAGAAAATTCGAAAACAATTCTGTAAAAATTAGTGGATGTTAGAGTGATTTTGACCAAATCAATTCATTATTTATCTTAAATTATAATTAAATAAATGGACAATAATTTAGATACAACAAACTTTCCACGGAAACCTATTTGCGAATGATTCGCAGAATTCGAACATAATCTCTGAGTTTGTAATTTTATAATGATTAAATTGTTGAACTAAGGAGCTTTTATTCCTGCAATAATTTTTTACCGTTGGTGAACATTCCTTCAATTTGATGTTTTAAATTTTTGAAATTATTTATTAAGTAAGACTATTAATGAATTTTAGGTAGAAAAAAATAGGTAAAAAAAAAAAGAAACTACACTTAAATAAAGTAATTTGAATCAGGATTTATGATTTTTTTCATAAAATTAAAATTAGATTTTTTAAAAGATACTTCAAGAGCTCCAATTAATATTAAATTAAATTTAATACATTGCAATTGATATAAAATTGAATTGCTTTATTTTCCAAACTGTATTACTGTATCAAATTTTTCAAACTGTATTACTGTATCAAATTTTTCAAACTGTTTTACTGTATCAAATAATAATGCATGCAATAACACAAAAATATGAATACATTTATTGAAAATGAAATAAAAATATATTATTAATTACAGAGAAACAGCAAAATAAAATAATAAATAAAATCAAAAAAATTAATCCTGATTAATTTGCATCCTGGAAGAAAGAATTATCTGAATTTTTATACACATTATAATATATATATTTACATAGAAGATATTTAAAAAAACTGTCACTTTTTAACAATTATAAAATTAAATGACAGAAAGAAAAAATTTTTATCTAAAAAATATTTTTTTCATATACACACAATAGAATATATATATATATATATTGAAAAAAATTACATATTCTTCTTTTTTGAATCCAGAATTCTGATTTCTTCTTATTTATAACTGCTCGAATTTGCTTATTTTTTAAAAAATTGTTGAATGATTATAAACATTTGTTATTCACTAAATCACTTAAGTTATTTCTCTAATAGATAAGTGCAACAAAAAATGATATTCTATGTTGCTGCAACAAGATGTAATATTATCAAAACAACAATAAGAAAATTAGGTAGCACTTAAATGTCTAAAATATTATGTCAAGTTTTAATATACAGGGTGCTTGAAAAGTATGAAAACAGGTAAATAGCTCAAAACATGTGCATATCAAAACGAGAAATATTTTAAAGATGTGACTTATCAAAATATTAAACAAGTCCCAAAATGTATTACTAAACAAAACATGTTGCACTTTTTAATAACTTTATAAAAAAAGGATTCTTTTCTGAAAAAAATGGGTAGTACTTTCATGAAAAGGGCAAGGTGGGCATATTAGCCTTAATAAAAAGGCAGGTATCGTGGGCCACTTTTATAAAAATACTTAGCGAGAAAACTGTGTTATGAATAGAGATGTTCGACAATTTTCATGTTTTTAGCAAGGGTGCAGAATATGTCAGATCATCACGTAAACGAAGTTTAGAGAAAATAAAAGCAGCCTGGAAGAAACTTTAGGTCAAATGAGAAAGAAAAAAATGCTATACAATTTTTTCCTTATATATAAAAAAAGAATGTTACAATTTGCTTATTTATTAGTTCAAATTTTTTACAATTATAAGTAGGGCTTTAAATTTAGTTTTATAAATTATTACCATTTTAATATATTTTGATTTTTATTATTTTTAACACAGATGCCAGTTTATTCAAGAACTGTATAAAATAATTTGTTTTTTCCTTGTTAAAGGAATAAATACTATCAAAACATTTTCTTCTAATAATATATTAAGAAAACATTTTAACTAAAAAAAAGCGCTATAAATTTGGGAGAAATTTCAAACCAATAAATCCGCATTCTGGGGAAATATTATGGTCTGAAAATTGTCTGCGCCCCTGGTATTTTTGATACTTTACAAAACAAATTTATGTAAATAATTTCACATTTAATTTACAGTGTTGCAAGTCTCAATGTGATCAACTCCATCAACAACACTAGCTTGTGACACTGTCTGGTCAGAAGTAGCATCATCTCCTAAAGATAGACTACTATTTAACAAATCATCTAATCCGGCAGAAAATTCTTCCTCAATTTCCTCTTCAATACTTTCCTCAGAATTCATCTGTCGGTCAATCTCTTCAGATGATTCAGGATCTATATCTTTCTTTGCAAAATCGTCTTTATCAACGTGGCCAATATCAGTTATTTCCTGCAATTCTTTATTTTTACTCTTATCCTGCTTCATCAAAGAAGGCAAATCTCTCAGCGACGATAAGCTTCCTTTATCAGATAACGATAAAGTAGAAGATATCCTTTTCTGATCCTGCAGTACGCTATCTTTCTCGGATGTTAAAAAAGAAGAGACTTTTATCTCATCATTTAATGCGCTACCTTTTTCAGATGTAAAAAAAGTCGAAGAAAGTATTTTCTGCTTACTTAGAGCACTAAGACTTTCTTTCTCAGAGGCTAATAAAGTAGAAGAAAGTGATTTTGGTTCTTTTAATGAACTACCCATAAAAATGTTCGACTTTTCAGAGGGTACAGGATCATCAAAAAAATTATCAATAGACTGATCTTTAAATATGTCTTTCTCTTCAGGCTTACTAAAATCAAAAAAATTTCTGTTATTTCCCACATTGTTCACAGAAAATGAAGTGTTGCTGTTTTTATTGGTTTCACTGCTCTCTAGAGAAATATCTTTCGTCTGCTTCGTACTTTTTTGAAAGCTATTTAGAGTATTTTTCTCATTAAGCTTATCACTAACAGAACTCTTATCCATTAAATCTTGAAATTTTTTAACATTGTCTTCATTATTTTTAGAACTAACAAATTTTGAAGAGCTATGCGTTTTTAACAGAGCTGACAAAATGGGTCCGTCAAATTCCGTTTCCTTTAAATTAAGATCTTCGCATAAGCTTTTTCGACTGGCAGTAGAACTAGAGACCTCTGGATCAAACACTGACAAAGTGAAACTGAGGTTGAAATATTCTAAGAACTCACGCACAACTGATACAGCAAGTTTCCCTTCATCCGTATTTAAGAAGTTTTCAAGTTGCTTGTTAAACAAAGGAATCTTTTTTTTAAAACTTTCTTCTTCAGACAAAGCAAGAAATACCCCAGCTCGTAGCTCAGCCTTAATTTTATTCAAAAATCCGCACGATTCTAAATTTTGAACAACTAAGTCTCGTAATTCACCTTCAGCAAACATTATTGCTTTTGATAAATCTTTTCTAAAGATAATAGTTTCAATTGGAATCTGCATTAATTAATACGAGTTATTTAAAGTTCGTAGAGGAACACAGCTTCCAATTATTTTGAGTCAAGCTTGTAAGTTTTTGCAGCTTGCATAGATTTTTGCATTCATAAGAGAAAGTCAAAAGCTTGCTTGTAGCTTTCTAAACTTTTTTGTAGCACTTTTTGAGCAAAGCAAGCTGTAAGAGGCAAACAGCTAAGAGTTTCAAAACCTCCCTTCAGTCATCATGATCAAAATATAACTAAACAAATGTGAACTTTCCAATTATAGTTAACAACCGGATATTTTAAATATATTTAGATTTTTCAGTATGTCTCAAGAGTGGTAATTGTTTCCTTTCATTTTCAATGTAATGTTTTGTTTAACTTTGTTGAGTAGGATTTTTTATTCATCATTTTACAGTCTTAAACCAATTAACACCCCCTTGTCAGTATCTTTTCTTTTCTTAATAAAACCGTATAAATGAAATATTTGCTCTGGTATAAAAATGAAATTTTATTGAACGTCATCAGCGATTTTTGTTTGATGCTGGATGAATTGAAGAATAAAATGTAGTAATAAACACATTATTTTGACAATTGAAATTAATATATTTTTTTTTTACTGTTTGCCAAGTAACATAAACATTTCCCAATAAAATTTTCTATTTAATTTATAATTGTTTTGAATCGTGCATTTGTATGCATTATTATTATTATAAAACAATTTTTAGCACAGTAATACAGTTTCAAATGGATTTATTTATAATAAATTATAATTTATTCATAGTTTGTAATTGTTTACAAAATAAAAGTTGTTAAAAGTGTCATAAATAAACCTAGGAAATAAGATAAAAATTAAAATCTGTAGTAAATAAAATAAATTGTCTTATTTCATTGTTTTAAAGAAAATCAAAAACTTGTTTTTATGTTAACTTGCTTTGTTTAATCTATTTCACATTTATATCAGTACATCTAATTCTGGTCCACGAATGTGGGCGTTAGTTCAAATCCCACTTCTGACACCATTTAATGATGTTCGGTGTCAGAGAATAAAAGGATGAATGAAGGTAAAAAAAGAGTTAAAGTTTATTAGTTTAGATCTGTTCTCCGTTTCAGAATCGTTGCAACACAGCGACATTGTCGCAGAATGTTACAGAGTTCTTGTTGAAAGATTTTTCCTTTGAGAAGTAAAAACTTTTGCTTTTCTTTTCTACAGAAATTTTCGAAATATTTTATCTTTTCTTCATAAATGTATTCTAAAGAGGCATTTTTTGCACATAGGAAAGGGGGGAATATAACAATTGAATTTCGAAATGAAAACACTAATTTAGTAACCCCTTTTTAAAAAGTTCAATTCCTGTGATTTCGCTCTCGATCTTTTTTCCGGCAGTTACTGCTATAGATTACACAATTTTTTTACATTCTTTTTTAATGTGATGAAGAATTGCAAAATGTGAAAAAGGAAATAATTAGTGTGTTATCTACCTACAAAATGTGAGAATAACGCCCATAATATTAAATAAAAATAAAAATCTTACATATTCAATTTAAAAATTTTTTTTAATTTTATCCGATTTTTTAAAAATCCTTTTAAAGCTAATGCTTCCGTTACATTCAATTAGTAACATGTTTATTTGTTGTTTTTAAGTATCTTGCAAAAAGATACAGTAGAGAACCAATTAACCGGGATGCTCGGGACCATCGCTATCCCGGATGTCTGAATTTCCCGGTTTTCTGGATCGGCCAAAAGTGCCGTTATTCAATGTTTTATCAAACCCAAATTACATGGAAAAAGTTAAACATATTTAAAAATAGGGAAAAAAACGAAAAGATCTCCTAAATTAAAAAAAATGGTAGAAAAATAACATTTAAGAGGATAAAAACATTTGCAAATTTAGACAAGAAAACAAGTTTAAAAAATACAAAATTTGCATATTTATTTTTTGATAATAGTTAAAATCCCAAAATTAACTAATATAAAACAAAACCAATGATTAAAAATCACAATATATTTCATACCTAATTATACTGGGGGGGGGGAGGTTGAAAAGAAAACTTATTAATCTAAATCAAAACAACACTTGAAAGTTATGGAACGGAAACGATGTTTGAAAAAAGCACTAACATAAGTATTAAAACCTCGAAGAGACAGGATATTATAAGATAAACGGAATTTTAAAAAAAACTTAATGATAAAATTTATGAATAAAGAGGATTAGTTTATTGAGTACGAAATTGATCCTAAAAGAAAAAAACACAGTTGAATCAGAAAACAGAATCAAAATTAAAAAAAAAAACTATCTTCTTTATAAAATAACTGCCTGCTGGCTTTTATTAACAAATAATTATATGTTTAAATTAATAAGCAATCTTCTTCTTTAATTTTTTTTTTTTTTTTATTGAAAGACTATTTTTAACGAAAGCAGATGTGATTGCACATCAAGAAAAACTTGCTAATAATATTGCATTTCTAAGAAATCAGAATTTATTCAACAAAAAAATATTGTTTTGTCAATTGATGTCAAATAGATGAATATAACTGGTGATTAAATAATGCATTATCCGAAATAATAAAACAATTCACCATAATAAATAACAAAACTGAAGTGGATGATTTAAAATAAAGCTCACATTTCACCTTTAAAATCAATACTCTTAGCCAGATGTTTCAAGTTCCTTAACTCAAACATTCATTGCTATGCCTGTGCAATGCATTTTTCCCACCCCCTCATAAATAAAAGAGAAAAGGAAATCATCTTGCCACTCCTTTAAGTTTGATTGAAGGTAGCTTATCAGAAAAAGAAAGTAAACACAGGAGAAAATAAAATATTTGTCCCTTCCCTGCCCCCTCTGGATCTAATGATCTTCAAGGTCAGGAGAAGAATTGAAGTTCCTCTGGGCAAGTGAGGAGAAGAATTCCCCTCTTTCCCTCTATTCAACTTTAAGGATGAGTCAAATTTCCACTTTTTTTTATTTTTTATAATTGTTATAGTACTTTAAAATAGCGGGAAAATCAAGCTAAATTTTTCCCGGTTACTGGATACCAGATAAATGATTCTCTACTGTATTAGTGTTAGAGAGAGATGTTGCAGAAAGCCCAAAAAAATTCTGCCATGGGGGATCTGTTTGGTTATATTATATATCATCTATAAGTTTATTAAGATCGCATAAAGTGTATGGATTGATAGTTGTAGCTGATGATTTGTGACTTACAAGTTTGAATGTTCTTTCAAATATGTATGTTCTTTTTAATTATTCATCTTTTCTTTTAGGAAGTCATCTCTGAAAATCTATGTTGTTGAGTCACCTAAAAGGGAAGAAGTTTTTGAACATCCTTTGAAACCTTCCATAATAACGGTTAAAAATTATTCTTTGATTTCTTTTTTATTTTAAAAAAAAACACATGCATATAATTTATGATTGTATCAATAAATAAAAGTGTAAAGAAACAGATAGAGAACTACTAAATTAGATGATTTATTTTTTAATTAAATTAAGATTTTTTTAAAAGTTGAGCAGTTGCTGTATTTTTTTTATATCAATGTTTAATAAATTTGTCTTTTTTTTCCCTTCAAAATCCCCATTTCTCATTGATTTTTCATGAAAATTTAATTTATCATATGAATGATTTTTACTTATTTTTATGAGACTAATCAATGGTGTAACTATTCAAATTTAAGAAAAGATCCCTAACACTTTTATTTATTTATTTTCTTTAAAATGCTTACCGTCTTCATATAGATATTTAAAGCCATTTTTATAATCAACTTGAATAAATCGGAGACCAAATCTAAACTTCCAACAGTTTTAAAGATTAGATTTTGTTTGCCATTTTTCATAAAACGACAATAACCTTTTAGCGTAAATAAACAAAAACTATTATCTCTGCAGGCCTTGTGTTTAAATTATATTTTATCGTGACATTTAAAAAAAAAAACTAACTCAGTGGCGCGACAGCCCATTAAGAGGGCCAAGGCCGACTGTGCCCATCTCAGTTTTCTTGACCTTGGGCTCTGGGGTGCAGGAGCATATGTTCCGGTCAGGTGGTCAGCCGAACGCGGAACCCCCAGTGTTAGTTCCCAAGCATGCTTGGTACTCATTTTATCGACCCACTGAAGGGATGAAAGGCTGAGTCGGCCTTGCCCGGCCCAAGGATCGAACCAAGGACCTGTGGCACGGCAGCGCAAAGCGCTACCACTCAGCCACCGGGCGTAATCGTGACATTCGCTGACTTTTAATTGTAATTAAAATTAATCTATGTCTGTATGTTTTTTTTCTTAGATTCAAGAAAGTAAAATAAAACGGAGATTTGGAGGCAGCAATGCCAACAGCAATTCATCTTCTGTATCGGGAACACCGAAAAAGGGTCCACTTTCAAATTTTCACCCTCTGAGCTCAGCTCTAGATGGAATTGATCCGCTTTCACAGTTTGCTGCTAGCTTGGATCCCCTTAGTCAGATGGCAGAGGAGCATGAAAGAGCTGTCAGTACTCTTTTAAGTTCTTTATAAAATATTTTATTGCTTTGCGTGAAGGTTGGAGATTCGGACGTACTAAACTGGTTTTGGACCGGACACGTATGTTTTACTGTCTTAAACTGACTAAAACTGTTTTAAAGTGTCCAAAACCTTGAACATGTAAAGTAAAAATGTAATGTGAAAAGTAAAAATTCTACATGCGTAACCATTGTGCACATAATAATTACATATATTGATAAATATTTGACACTTTTTATATAATTTGCTTTAACTTATTAATGGAAAATAATTTAATATAATAGAAAAAGATTTATAACTTTTGAAGCTCCACAATTCAATGAACACAAAAGCGAATACATTGTTCTTTAAATACAAATAAATATGCTTTTAATACTGATAAATTATGTTTTTGTATAAGGATAAATAATGCAGTATTAAAATAATAATAAACTTTTTTAATAAAACAAAAACTTGTCTTCATTCTGTTTCTTGTTCAAAAATTAACCCTTTATTTTTTCACAATATTTTTTTAAATTGTGACATAATGTGTTTGAATAAAAGAGTTTTGGGCAATTTAAGACAGTTTTAGACAAGACTGTTTAAACCTTGGATTAATCCATCCTGTCTTAAACCTTGCCAACTCTGCTTTGCATATAGGAATTAAATGTTTGGTTATGAAATGTCTCTCAGACTTACAATTTACTTAATTTTTACTTAAAGTACATAATGAATTGTTTAAATATATGAGGGTGAGACCAAAAGTAAGTCTCCCCTAGTGGGTGTGGGCAGAGGTATGTAGGAAAGAAGAAAAATATATGGGAGGTTACTCTTCTACTACTACTCTTTTACTACAGATAAAAGACACTGGCAGCAAGATAAGGACTGTATGATGGTGGATGGTCTCATTTTCTCAACCAGGATTTTAGTTTTGAAGATTTCCGTTGCTGAGTGTGGCCTCACTTTGTCATCTAACAACAGAATGCCTGATGTAAAAAGGCTGAATAGCTTCTTTAAATTTCGACAGGTATATACCATACCATTTACCAAAAAGTCCATCAACAAAACTGCAGGCTGAGAGCCTATCTGCTTGATCATAGTTGAATGATGCCCAATAGTTTGTCTTTCAAATGCAACCACTATATTATTTACCTGTTTGATTTCATGGGGCAAACTTATTTTCAGACTCCCCATTCGATTTTACCAATTTTCTGAGCTATGTGTTAAAGTTATTGACTATTGAACTACATGGACAAACTTGAAGAAAATTCCATGCTTAGTTCCTGTTAGATAAGCATAGTGGCCATTTAATTTTTTTACCAAGTGTGTAAAATTTAGAGTTAAATTATAACTAAATTTGTTCTTTATTAAACTTCAAATAACATATTAAAAAAATATTCAATCTTATACTTTATTTGCTAAGATTTTCTTATTTTAGTTTTGTTAGTATTTATAACCATTAAAATAGGTGACTAACACTGATTCTCATTAACTAGAAAGAACTATCTGCATCTAGGAAATGTCATTTGGATGACTCATTTGAGCCATGGTCTTCAAAAAAGGTTGCTATTCTTAGTAAATACACAACTTCTGAAAAATTATCCATTGCTACAAGTTTCTTATCTGGTGGTGAAAAAGGTAAACACTATCACTTTTAAAAATTCATTACAAATTTATGTTTTCAGGGTTTGTAGTTGGCCTGGTATTACTGATAAAATATATTTAGTCCTTATTTTTGTGATTATTCAGATCATCCCATTTTAATATGAATACAAATGCAGATTTTAAAATTAACAATTTGAAGATTTTCAGTCAAATATCATTTGATTTTAATTAACAATTATAGGAAAAATCATAAAATTTGATAGTTCTGTTGGCCGATTATATGCATGGTTCGGGCCTTACCCATCTGCTGTTTTTATTGTTTTAAACTTTTCAGTAATTCAACAATTTTAAGAAAAAGAAATTCAATAGAATTGTCTAAAAAAACATAATCTTTAATATAATAAAATAGGAAAGGATTCTCAAAAATTTGCTCTTAGAATAATTTAACTTTTCATATTACTTTGTCTTTTAATGGAAATAATTATTAAAATATTTAAAGCACTTTTTCTATCATTGGAATTACCTTTTTTAAAGCATTTTCCAAAATATAGACCGTCTAGTTGATCTTTTGTTTGTCCGTTGTGTTTTATACATAAATAACAGTTACTATGTAATAAAAGGTTGATTTTTGGACATTCTTTTTTCAATTTATGTTAAATTGTATAAAAAAGTAGTATTTAAAACTTGACTCTAAACACTGTGAGCAATATGCCTATTAAATATAGAAATAAAAATATTTATATCATTATATGAATGTAATTTTTTAGGTATTGTTACAGTTTTGTGTCTGGTTAAAATTTTCAAAAACAGGCCAAACCTAGTAGTAGCTGAAATAAAATTGTGTAAATTAGGTTAAAACCCTTTCAATTTCACTCTGTTTTAAGGAAAATTTAATTTGTATTTTTTTCTGCAGTTATCGGTAAACCCACTACTACTGTGAGTGACAAAGTTAAAACAAGATTGGAGCAACTTGATGATTTTGAAGAGGTACTGTGTCATTAAATTTGAGAATTTAACAATTAGCTTCATGCACAAATATCTTAGCATATTTGTATTTTGTAAATTGTATTTTTGGTGTGAACTCACCAAACCTATTTTAACACTACGCTTTTAATTTTGAATGTTATTTTGAAAAATGATTTCTAATCAAAATTATTTTTGTTCATTCATAGAATCAGAAAGGAAATGTTTAGATGTGAAAAGAAGAGGTGAATGCATAAGCAAATAGAATTATCTTTTATGTAAAGGAAAAACTGTTTTATGTAAAGGAAATACAATTATTTCAAAACATACATTGTATTTAATGAGGAGTTTGAAATAATAGGCTTAGCCCCCTATTTTAATATAAAAGTGTGATTTTAATCAATGAGGCATAATATAATGGGAAGGGGGGAAAGTTTCCAATTCAAAAAATTTTCAGTCTTGATAATATTTTCAATGCACCCATTTCTCTTTTATTACAATATGATTAAAAATTCTGGGATAATAAATATCCACTTTGTGATCGATAGACATTTTATATGCCGCTTACAATTTGTGTTTCATTATTTAAGCATTTACACATAATTTGATATTTAGTTATTCAAGGTTCATTGTTTGGGCAATTTTAGTGAGTCGAATAAAATTATTCATTATAAATAATTAAACTTGTTGGCTAAATGAAATGAATAGTAGTTTAATATATATTAATCATTATTCAGTTTCTCGTCAGTGTCATCTGTTTGATAGTATACTAAATTATAGGTTTCTTTGTATCTTTTGTTCATTATTAGTTTTAAATTTGATTGGTTTGTTAGCAAATAAAAATTTCTAATTTTAATGATGAAGGAATGTTGCATTAATCTTTTCAGGTGCTTAATTTTTTTTTTTTTTTTTGCATGTTGCAGGGCTCTGTTAAAGAAATGATGAACTTGAGTCAACAGGAATATGTGAATCGCATTGAAGAATTGAATCAGGCTTTAAGAGAATCATGGGAACAAGATCAGAGAGTAAAAGCTCTTAAAATTGGAATACAGGTAATGAATAACTAGAAAGCAGGTTAAAAATTAAGTGCAAACTTGACTTTCAAATAATTTCTTTATTGCAGTTTCAATTTCTGATTTCTTCTGGTTTTTAGTTCAGCAGATCATAAATGTCATTAAGATGATTATATATCTATTGGCAAGCAGAAAAATAATGTAGTAGCTACAAAATTTAAAACTACTTTACATTATTTACTACTACTTACTACTTTTTTGAACTACTTCCAATTACCTTCCAAAAGAATCATGTAAGGAAATCGGCTGGTATATGACATGTTAGCAGCTCCTTCTTGCTACACTGCTGCTTTTAAATTAATTAAAATTAGCTAAGTGCTATAGAAAAAAGCTAAGAAAAAAAGTTTGGACATTTTGAAAAACTTAAAAAAATAATGATAATTATAGATATCATGAGCAGAAAATATTTTAGTTCATTATATGTAGAAAATGTACAACTTAGATATCATGAGCAGAAAATATTTTAGTTCATTATATGTAGAAAATGTACAACTTTGTTTTTCTATTAAGTTTTAATTTAGGGGTGCCCATCCTGCAGCCCGCCTACTGTTGACGTGCGGCCTGCAGAAGCTTCGTAACACAATGAAAAAATTATTTTTTTTAAAAAAATATGAAAATTTTTAATGACACATTTGAGTAATAACTTTTCGATGTGCTCAATTCGCACACATTCTATTGTAAATCTATATTTCTCGATCGCTTTTTCCTTAGTAATTGCTTTGGAATTTTGCATGGTTTTCAAGGAAATCCAATATTTTTAATATGATATTACGATATGTGAAATTTGTAATCACTTTTTTGTCACAACTTTTTTGAGTAATCACTTTTTGATTCGTCTTATTTTTGCCGCTTTTTCGTAAATCCAATTATTTATTTATTTATTTATTTTATTTATTTATTTATTTTTTTTGCAGTTACTAATTTGCAACTAATTTCCATGTGGTTTTTGAAATCCCAATACATTTAATATGATATTACGACTCGTGTGTTATAAATCGCGCATCTGATTGATCACTTTTTGACGTGATTTATCTGGGCTGATTTCATCGTAAATTTAATTAATATTTCTTTTTTTAAAGGCACATGTTAGTACGACGATATTTTGAAAATTCTGTATTTTTGCTGAGAGATTATTCTGGAAAAGAAACTAATAGGTTAAATTCGTTTTTTAAATTTACCCGTTTTACAATGTAGCTGCATTCACCTATAATTGGCTCAACATTATTGCTGTAATCAAAAACTTATGAATTTTTCTAACAATCGTTTTGTTTTCCTTCTTAAGTGGCTCCTTTTTAAAAAAATAAAAAATATCCTTACACTGAGATTCTATATCTAATTTCAACACAACTTTATAATTATTCACAAGCGCTTTCTGCGGCCACATAGAAGCCTGAAGAGGATTTTAGAGTACCGTATGAACAATTTATAAGTCCTTATTTTCATCTATTGGGCTCACACTTTTAGAATTATTATAATCCCATTCGCAAGATTTTGGTTTCAGTTTACAAACGACAGCCCAGTGGTTTTTCCCATCGCATAATTTACATATTTCTCAGTATGCAGGGCAATTTCTATAACTTTGATTCCTTTTTTGCTTCTTTCATAAATAAAATAATTTCTTCTTATGAGAGTTCGAATATATCAGATTCACTTTTTCAACAAAAGCTTTTCTTTTCATCTTATAAATCTTTGATTTATCTTTAGAAGAATGATTCATTTTATGACACAGTTCTTTTTCTGAGTTTGGCGATTTTGCATTCACTAATTATTTCTTGTAAATAATTCTATTTCTTCTTTCTCAGTTATTCTTCTTGTAAGGATTTATTGTTGATTCCTTGTATGATTTTGGCTCATAACATTATTTGTGGTTTTTCATAATTGCAATCTTCTTCCCTGATTTCAGGCAAGTAAAAAATTCTCTTCATCTTTCTCCAGATTTCTCTTTTATTCACAGAAAAATAAGTGACACATGTATTTCAATTTCATAGTCACCGAAAAATTTGCAGAATTCATCAATTGTTTAATGCAACTTAGCATTTATTGTTTCTCTTTATTTTGGTTTTATCTCGAGAGAACAATATTGTAATTTCAGTTAACCTTCACAGACATGGCAAAACTTGTTTTCTCGAACTGACTTGCATATCCTGCAGCTTCTAAAATTCAGCTTACTAAAATTTCTCTGATTCAGCAGAGTTTCTGCCAGATTCAAACCATTTAATAATATCATTTCCTTGACACATCTTCAGACATTTCCAGTAGCATACAGGAAAGGAGTTTTAGTTTCACTTTACTTCGGAATATTCATTTAGTTTCACTTTAGGTTTGGAATATTCGTTTCTAGAAATAAAGTTTCTTTTATTCCATTTTTAAACTTCTTCCTCCAGTAACTTCTGAAGCTATTTGATGCCCTTTATTTGTGGAGATGTGTTAAAAAGAAATCACATGATTAGACGATCACACATTTATTCGACAAATTCTAAGCATTACGGGACAAAAACGAACAGATAGAATCATCTTACCTATTCTGACGTCGTAATCAACAGTGTAGGCTTACAGCTTTATATTAATATCTGACAAATATATTTTCTATGTTTATCGTAAGATATGTTATAAATACTCGTCAAAGGGAGGGAAATTTTATTTGAATATTTATAGAATTATATGAAAATTCTTGAGTATGCAAAGTTTTAAATTTGTATTTAAAGGATTTTAATGAAGATAAAATTTGTTTTGAAACTTAATTGAAATATTTTGTTTGGTTCTCAAATAAATATCCTATCCACACTCTGTCTGTATTTATTATTTAAAAAAATATAGTGAAAGTTATGATGGTAAATAATATCAAAAAAATTGAATACAAAAAATATTTGCTTTGTTTGGGGAGAGTTAAGCTTGTAACATTATAAAACTGGTTGTTGATGAGCAGGAGAAACTGTCTTTGCTGTTTGCTAACCTTGGACAAATCTTGACTATCACTAATCGGCCACAATGAATTTATATTAATAAGGAGAGGCTAGTAGTGTGACTCCTTAATAACTTCAAAACCATTTGTGTTGGGATACTGAAATTGTGCCCTGCCGTGCAATTGAAAAAAGTATGAAGTGCTTCATGATAAATTTCCGGAAAAGTGGTTTAATCACTTCCCTGATTATCCCGAGTTAATTCGGGTATGCATATAGTGCAAGTATTTATCATCCCGATTAAACTCGGGCATAGCAGAATTCGTCAATACGCTTTGTTTTATCACATTTTTATTCAGCTGGAAGCAAAACAAGAAATAATAATAACCTGCTGTCATTGGAAGTTTGCCAATTTTTGTTTGGGAGTTTTGATGTTTGCGGGACTGCAGACATGTTTTGTACAATTGTTTATACGATGGTTGATGAATTTATGTAGAACAAAGAATTAAAAAATGGCGTTCGCGAGCAAAAGTTAAAGTAATGGGGATAGTAAACTTATGGTAAAAAAAAACATTTTTTACTCATAAAAAATTAAAATTTCAACTTAGAACATGTGTATTATGTTTTGTTTTAGTTCCTTGTATTTATTAATGAAATAAAAAAATATATGTTGATTTGTTGCTTTTTTTTCCTTCAAAAGAAATTGGTAAGAGAAGCGGTTAAGAACTATTCTTCTTTTTTTTGCATCACTAATACTATCAATTCTAAAATTACATTTTTGAGAACTGATAAAATAAACTTTATTTTTGAAGGAAAAAAAATGCAATAAATAGCTTATCATGCAGATGTATAAAAACCTCAATTTTAAATATTTTTTCACAGTTATTTTTCTCTTGCACAGCCGTGTAAAGGACAGTCATAGTCCACAGATCTTAAAATCTTTCATAAATTTAAATTATAAAATATCAAAATTTATTTTTTGGGGATTTTTGCTAGTTTTCAGTACATTGAATCTCTCAGCAAATTGGGTTCAAATAAAACACCTCCGATATTTGCACCCTTTTTTAAATTTCATGCAATTTTCTTTAAAGGAAAATCTCTCTTCTTTTTCTTTGAATGATTATTTTTCGATTTTAGTTTAAGTAATTTCTTACACCTAAATTCTGTGACTTCCCTTCCCCTATATATTTTTAAATTACATTGTCCAAAAATCTATTATAACTAATGACGAAACGGATTTCGTACTTTTTAAAAAATGTAATTAAGAAGTAAGTTTCCTTTTATTCTGAAAGAAGCCTTAGTTTCATACCTTTTCCTGATGCATAGCAATATCACAATTTCCCCCTATTTCCATGAAATTTATTTATGTGTCCAAAAGTTATCTTTGTGTATTTTTAAGTATTTCTCAAAAAATATTTAACTTTTTTTTCATTTCAGAGTGCAAAGCTACTTGTAGATACAGCTGTTATTCAATTCTACCCAAGCAAATTTGTTTTAATTACAGACATTCTTGATAACTTTGGTAAGAAATTCCTTCTCTTTTTAAAAAAATTAAATTAATTAATATTTTGATTGTTTTTGCATGCTTTTGTTTACTATGATTTTTTTAATGTTTTATATCAGCTAACACTGCGATGTTTTTCTTCCGAAAAAATGTAACTTTATTTTAATAGAATTGCAGTGGTGACCTTTATATGAAATTTGTCACAGAGAAGTTTGGTATTTTTCACAAAGAAAATTTTGTTATACGAAGTTTTAGAGATTCTTGCAATTATTTAAGCAAATGTTTCAAAGTTTTTAGTTAATGGGATAAGTTCAACATATATAATTCTTACTTTTGGCTTAAAATAAATTTGATACATATTTAAAATTTATTAGAACAATTTTTTTTGTATCAATAAAATGTTTAAGACAATCCATTAATTTAGATAATAATATATGCACATTACTTATGCTATACATACAATATTGTTAGACAATGATACATATAGATATTTTACTAATACCTATGTATGAATAATTGTCTTTAGAGATTACATAATTTTACAATGCTTTTCATTTTGATGTAAAATTTTTATAATTTTTTATATATATATTTTGGAGTGAGTTAAAACAGTATGGCCCAATAACTGGGAATTTTATCAATCTGGAGAAATCAGGGAAATGCCAGAGTATTTAACTAAGATGCCCTGAAAGTCAAAGAAAATTAGGTTTGATAAACCTAAAAGTCAATCATTTTTTTCAAAAATTATAATAGTAATGCACTTGCAATAATTAAATTTTTTTTTCTTCTCAATTCCAATGGCAAGTAGAAATGTTAATTATAATGTCTAATTACTTATATTGTATATTATCACTTGCACTTTATTAAGTACAGCGTAATTTATATTTAAGAATAAGGATATATTAATAATAAAATTTATGCTATCAGTTACAAAAGTCAGGGAAATTCAATAAAATCAGGAAATTTTTATTCTGAATGTGTTTGATGTAAAAATATATATTTGTATGCCAACATATATGTGCATTAATGATAGTTTCACTTTTTTTAGAACATGATGGAATTTTTTAAAAGTGATAAATTGTTTTTGTTATGTTATAGGAAATCTTGTATACCAGAGAATTCATTCTAAAGCAGAGCATCAAAAGCCTGGAAGCAAGCATTCTGTTCCTCTACCAGGTAAAAGATACGTATTTCAAATGATAACCTTGAATGCCAAATTTATAAAAGATGTTATATGTTTCTGCAAAACATTCTAGAGCAATTCACTCCTGATCAGGTGCCTGAATCAGCCAAAGAAACATGCAGAAATTGGTTCTTTAAAATTGCTTCCATACGTGAACTGATTCCACGTTTCTACATGGAAACTGCCATCCTAAAGTCATACAGTTTTCTCACTCAAGGGTAAATAATTTAACTTATTTTTTCCATCTCACAACATTGAAAAACTGTGTGAACAAGGCTTTTTAAAATAGGTTGAAATGACTTGAATATTGGATGAGATTCGAGGCTAAAACTGTTCCAGTATTGATTCACTCTCTCGTGGAGGACAAACAGTTTCAAAATTCCCCATTAAGGTCAAAAAAGAAAGAAAAATCCTAAAATTTTCTGAGGAAAAAAATGTTTTTTTTTTTTCAAAAATGGCGGGAAAATTTATCGAATTTCGTTCCGGTTTTCTGGTTTTCTGATTTCCGGATAACGGGTTCTGTACTGTATATTACTTTTTTGTTTATATCAACTAGTGTTTTTAGATTTAAAAACTGTTAAGTATTGTTAAAAGTATTTTAAAAGTGAAACTTCTATTTAACGATTATCAGTTATTATCTTATTTATTTATTTATTGTGATTTAGTGACTTTATTAAACAGAGGTCTGACTGTATGTTATTTTTATTTTGAAAATTATTGAATACAAATTATTGAAAATTCATTATTTGAGACTTTTTATTACCTTATCTTATACTATATAACAAACTTCTTTGTCTGCAGTTTTTTAGTATAAACTTGTTTAATTGCAGGGAATATTCCAAAGCATTGATGCGCTTAACAAAGATGATAAGAGGAATTGGAGACCCATTAGCTGCTGCTTATGCTCGATGTTATCTATGTCGGGTATTTCTATATATCATGTCTTATAGAAACATACTTTTTTCTTAAATATAGTGTTCAAAATGTTGTCGAATTTTATTCTGATCTGAGTAATATTTCTGCATACACAACATGTAAAATCATAATCTATGATCTAGCAGGTTTTGTATAGCTTCATTTATAACAATGTATTTTAAAATTTGAATGAAGTGATATCCTCAATAATCGACACAAAGAATTAGAAGAGGAAAATCTTAATGAGGTAAAAGAGCAAAATTAATTAAACTCATTTAACATTAACTTCTAAACACTTCAAATAATAAAGTTTAATAGAAATTTAATGTTATGAAAATTTTTAAAACATTTTTAATGTCAAATGAATAAATAATTTAGTTTACGTAAAACCTATGTAACTTTTTAACTAAAGAACCAATTTATTTGATTTTGATCTCACGTGAGTCAGCCTAAAAAGTTATATTGGGAACAATACCTCAATTGTGTATGTTAGATGACATAAAAATTTCCCTTTTCTTCCTGTAAACCCCCAAGCATTCAAAGGGAAAGTAAGGAATCACTTCTCAAATGACAGGAAAACGCTTTCTTTTGTGTGAAAAAAGCCTGACATGTAAATGTTTTGATAGAAACGCTTTTTTGTTGTTGCTATAATTAATGATCTGTTAAACTTACAAAATATAGTAGATATTTATAATGCAAGACTTGATATGTGAGGCTTCACGTTGTGCTATACTAATCATTTCACATGTCAAACTTATCTGTTTAACATCACAATATGTGTATGTGTGCATATACAGGGGGTGGACAAAATAATGGAAAAACTTCTATACTGTCACATTTTTTTTTTTATATTTCTCAAGAAATGCTTACAGAATTATTTTATAAAATTAGAAGTGTTTAGATCATGTGATTTTTCATACTTATCCATGAAGTTTAAAGCTTTTAGTGCCTTGAGGGACCGACAAAAAGAAATTGCAAACGAAAAATAATGTTTTTGAACACCCTATGCCCAAAACATTTTTTTTAAATGTGTTATTTGTAACAATTATTTTGGTTATTATATACAATAATTGCACAAAATTTTGTAAGCCTAGATTAAATATTTATGGATATGTCGACATTTAAAAAAAAAAGAAAATATTTTTTTGTCTTGCATTTTTTTTTCTCCTATAGCTTTAAAAACATTCAATAAAATTGAGCAAACTTTTTAGAGCAATTTAAAATTAATTAAAAAATTTTTATTCTAAATTTGAAAAAATGTGATTGAAAATTGTACAATATATAAGTAATTAAAGTAGTTCTTTTATGTTATGCATGCTCGGAAAAAATCAAAAGAAAATTTTTTTTGTGAATCCTATTTAGCCACTAAGGAAAAAGTCCAATTTGAATATCCTAAAACTTTAAGAAGTTTTCAGCAATTTACTAAGTTGTTTTTATACTTTTTAAAAGAAGCTAAATATGATAAGGGATTTTCTGTAAATATTATTTTGTATCATAGAACCAAATTCAATAACAAATGATAATACCTGACAATAAACGTTCATACACCGAAATGTGGTTGTATAAGAAAAGAAAACTTGAGAAAGAAAAGATACTTTTTATTTTTTATAATCCCCGACAATGCCGGTGTCATTTGTAATTAATCTTGTTTATTAGAACAAAATGAAATTTGTGGAAAACCCCATATCATTTTGAAAAGTATGAAAACTAAAATTTCTTGAAACTTTTTAAATTTTAAAGATATTCAAATTGATTTTCTCTTATTAATTGCCAAATACGATTCACTACAAAAAAAAAGGGAGAATTTTTTTTTTTTAAATTTTCCGGTGCATGCGCGGTTTAAAGAAATTTCTCTCAAATTTTACCGCAATAAATTTGTAATTAATTTTAAATTGCTCCAAAAGTTTTCTTTTATTTTTGAATATTTTTAAAGTTAAAGCAAAAAAATTAGTTTTTCCATAAAAATATCCATATCTTCTTCATAAATATTTAACCTAGATTTTCGAAATTTTGTGCAATTATTGCATGTAATATCTGAAATAATTATTATAAATTTATTGCTGCATTTTTTGTCATAGGGTGATTAAAATTATTTTTTTTCAGTTTGTAATTATCGGTCCCTCAAACCTCTAAAAGCTTTCTGCCTCATTGAAAAGTATGAGAATTTAGCACAACTCCTTCTTGGTGTTGGGATTTTTTTTTCTGTCAGTGTACATGAAAAGCATGCATGAAAATCATCATTATTAATGTTTTAAAATAATTTTAAATACAAATACTTTAAACGCACTGAATTATACATTTGAATATTTGTTATTTAAAGGAAAAAAAAACTTTCCAGAGCATTGGATCTAAAAATTAAAATAAAAATTATTAATTTTGGTTTGTTTTAGAGATTGTAAAGCTAATGTGGCTTATAGAATTATGTTATATAGATCTTCTACTGTAATGTTTTCAAAATGTATTTTGCTTACATTATGTTTTCTCTTTAAGGTTGGTATGAGTGTGGCTCCAGAAGCTCATGAGCATTTGAGAAATAATTTCTGGGATTTTTTGATGATGTATCATCAGGTAAGAATACCATTTAACTTTTTTTAATCAACAGAAAATTATGTAATTTAAAGTTACAACAGTTTTATGAATTTTATTTATGTTATTCTCAATTGTTTTTTCATCTATGTGCTCTTAACATAATATATTATATTACATAATATTCCTTATAAACAACTGTAACATTTGCCATTCGGGATATTCATTATCATTTATATCAAATATTTTTATAATCTTTTACACCAATATTCACAAGTTACTTTTGAAAACAAAAGTTCATTTGATGTGATTAAAGCATCTTAAAAGTTATAAAATTCATAGCAATTTTTTTTAGTGAATGACAATATGAATTTATAATAGAGTAAATTTTTTTAGTTTTCCCTTTTGCACCTTCCATTTATCTGATGTGATTTTATATATTTATAGTAAACAGCTCAAAAATTGTTCGTTTATTACCGATCATGTCAAACATGACTGGGGTCTCATCCATATTTTTGAAAACTTAACTATTTGCTATCCAAGTCTTTTGGTAGTTTTTGTGATACTTTGGTTTTTTCATGTGGAACTAAATTTTTTCGAGCCGTAAATCGGCTACACCAACTCACAGTAGCCTTGAAATTTTCTCTCTCATGTGGATTGATCTTTGCCCATTTTAGAGCAAACAAGCGAGCACAGTTTTTTGTTACAATCAAGCCATTTTGCCGATTTTCCAAAACCCAGTTTTCTATATTGTCCTCTGACACCGGCCATTTTGTTAGTCCTGTACGCAATGTACACTTATCCTTAGGCGTATGCATTATTTTTTCTTCCATTCACGCACCAAGCTTTCCCCAATACCAAAATGTCTCGCCGCAGTTCGATTTCCATTTTCTTTCGCAAATTGAATTACTTTGCATTTAAATCCAGCACTGTGTTTGTTTCGTTTGATAGGAGCCATGTCTACTACTAAAAACTACGCTGAATTCTTAAAGCTTACTATGTTTCCTTTTCAAAGGCAGGGCATCAAATGGTGCGATAGGCAGAGGAGGAATTACATTTTGTCTCCTGATTTGTGGTATGCTTTTGAGACATACACAATAGACAGCATTCCAGATACCCCTCCCCCCCTTACTTCTGGAATGTGGGGAACAACATTCTTGCACACACCTGCACTGCTGAATACAACAATCTCTTTTCTCTGAATCACATTATTACTCTTTCAACTCTATCCTCACATACATGTCAAATTCAGTTCCTTTATTTTTGCAAAAGATAGGGAAAAAACTTTTTATTTACGATCTTGAAAGATGAGATATTGCACATGCACAATCCAAATTTTCGTACACGTTGAACAAAGAGTATATCTTAAAATTTTAAAAAAGTGTATTAGAAATTACGGGTACGCGTTATACGGCGGGGTGCGTTATGCGCCAGAATATATGGTATGTGCTATCGTCATCACTATTTCCAACAGTACGATTGTTGTACGCTAAGAAAATAATTTTTCTAAGAAATTAGATGTAATTTACTACCATTTATAGTGGACTTATTGTTTGGTCTTCAGGCAATCCACTATAGCAGAGTTTGTCTGCATTTCAAATATTAAGTCCTAATATCTTACTTTCAGTTGCAGAGCAAATTTGTCCAAGACACTTTGACGAAACAAAACTTGGATTTACCAGCATATCTTACTCTCTATCCACCTGCTCTTGACTGGATTCTTCAATGTGTTACATACAAAGCATCAGAAACAGTTTTAAGTCAAGTGTTGCACAATTCTAAAAATCAGTGCAATAGGTAATGTTTTTTTGTTTGTTTTGTTTTAATGTTAGAGCCGCGATGGCTCAGGGGATAGTGTGTTCGCCGTCCAATGAAGCGAACCAGATTCGAATCCCAGTCAATATGAATTCCGCAACCGACTTGCACCGACCACAGTGCTGACCTGAAATATCCTCAGTGGTAGACGGATCATGGGTTAGAGTCCCCTTGCCACCAGGCTAACCCTGGGAGGTTCTCGTGGTCTTCCTCTCTAAGTAATGCAAATGCGGGTTAACTCCATCAAAAAGTCCTCCAGGAAGGCAAATTTCTCACAATACTCGATCCAGGAGTTCCCTTGTCTTCTGGATTGGGTTCAAAATTAAAAGGCTTCAGAGTTGAACATTAGTAGTCGTAAACCCATAAAAATTAGGTCGGCTGTTCAACGATGGTTATAATAAAATAAAATAGGTAATGTTGATAGGAAGCAATTTATTTCTGTTATACCAACAATTCTTTTTTTTTTATATATCTAACACTATTATAAATTTAAAAGTTTTAAGTTTGAAAAATCATAAAGCATTTTAATTCTTTTCATATTTTTTTTTAATTTAAATTTTTAAAATTTTTTTAAATGTCACTTGTCTACACCAAAAAGTTATGAATTTATTTTTGGAACATAATAAAAAATTAATTTCTAAGATAAACAACTTAGTCTTTGTTATACATTGGATGAGTTAGATCTATTATGACTGTGTTAATTGAATAAACATCCGTTATGACCTGTTGAATTGAATAAACAGGTATTTTGACCTGTTGAATTGAATCAATATTTATGGAGTAAACAGCTTTTCAGAACTTGGACTCTTGAAAATATAAAATGGTTTAAAACTTTTGTGTTTAACTTCTGTTGTTTCGGAAACTATTCTTACGAGAAAACCATTTTCAATGTCTCTTTAGTGCTCTGTTGTTAAATTCAGTGATGGCTGCTTTTAAACCAGAATTCATTGCGAAACGTGCTACTGAACTCGTTGAAATAATGAAGGAATGTGATGATTCTGGCTTTCCAAAAGTATGTAAATTTCTTTTTTGTTGTATCAATCAATAGAATTCCCAAGTACAAAACCTTTAAAAAATGCTTAGAAAAAACTAATGTGTTCTCAGATAAAAATTCTGTAGTCATTGCAGAGCCAAAAAAACCTTTGTAGAAGGGAAAAACTTTACAAAACCTACTGGTCAGATATAGATAAAAAGAAACTTCATATAAACTGTTGCTTTGATTATGTTTATTTTATCTGTGTTTAGCTAAAGTTTCAGTAAATGTTTCTACTTTTATAAAAGCTGCAGGGAGATCTGTACAATACTACAGTTTCCTGAAATACTACAGTTTTCCTGAAGTTTTTGTTTTAAAGGTTTATGCAGAATTCTTTAAAATAATTTTTTTTATTTATGCAGTAACACTCAATTAATGCAGGGCTTATTTTACGAATAACTCAATTCAGTATTTAATTTAAAAATAGATTAAATACTTACCAAGCACTTAAACAAAAAAATATTGCACTCAAACAAAACAATTTCTGTAGACTTTTATGTATTTGATATATTCTATCAATCACGTTGATATATATCAGTCACTTTAAATTACCTTAAACTTTTGTATACTTTATTTATCTTTTGAAAACTGACAAGATATTTTTGATTGTAACGAAAAATAAAATAATTATTAAAAAAAAAACAAGTTTCCTTCTAGACTTTGCATATTTTTGAAGATTGTTTAAGATATTCTGAGTCATCTGTTAAAGGTACGCGTAACGTTGACACTTTCAAAGTATTCAAATAAGAATCAGTAGTTAAATAATCGGTTATTAAATATCATTAATTGAATGCCAGCTTAAAATGATAGAATAATTAAATGAAAGAATAGAATATTTAAATAGTTACCAACTATTCAATGATTATTGGTGGGAAACGGGCAGTTGCTAAGACACACAAATGCTGTTAGATAGTGTTGTTGGGTATCGGACTTTTTCCCAACAGTCAATAAAACTTCAGAGTAATTGACGCAGTAGTTGAACTGAGAAAGCAGAAAATTCTTGCGAAAATAAGCATTTATTAGAAGACTGTGGAACATGAATTACAAATGATTATGATGAAAAAGTTAACAGAACGTACTAAGCTTCACATAATCGAGACGCATGTCAAAGCATAGGCTCCACTTCTCAAAGAATCTTACATGACAAAAGCTTTAGAAACTAAGTTAAAGAGAGCCACTATTCTGGTCAATTCTCAGCCTTTAAACATCGAGATTCGACTGAATGGTAAGCTGCTGTACATCTTATATAATTATTGTACAAGTAAGTGAGAAGTTGAGTAGTAGCTGGTCTTTCCGTAAACATTGTCTCGCAAGTGTGGTTACGTTCCCACTCGCAATGAATGCCCAACATTGAACTTTTATTACATGACTTAATTAGAGATAAACAACTGGCATAGGCTCAGGCTTAATTGACGTAATTATCGATCATATTTCCAACAGGTAGGTCGCTAACTGGCTATGCAGATTGTTAGGATGCATCAATTATCTCTGAATTGGCATTTCTTTCAAAATAAAGCTACAACACCAGAAAAGTGATTTATTAAGAAATACAAATATTAAATAAAAGATTTTTTATAGATTTTTGTTTCAGTTAAATGATTTTGTAAAAAAATCTGCTTGGTTATTGCAAGTTATCGACAAAGTGAAGATTTTTCTCAAATTTATTTTCGGGAATATTAAGATTAAATTAGGAATGTTTGTTTTTTGCTAATTAAATGGAATTTTTTTTCTGTCATCAAAAAATCTAAAAGACTCTTTAAAAAAAAGAATAAAAAAAAGACTCTCCAGCAGAAAAAGTTTCAAGCTTTCTGCTAATTTAGCTGCATTGAAATAAAAAATCTATTAATTATTATCAATAAATTGTAAATAAAATTGTTGCTTTTTTTGAAATATTTTTTAACTGATGCAACTCAAAGCAGCAAATTATATTATTATTTTCCAACTTTTTGTAAGAACTATATTTTCTGCTTTAGAAATGAAATACATTTCAATATTAATGAATAATTTAACTCTATTATTTACCACTCTATATAAATTTATAAAAATTCTGCATAAAATATATTTGAAAATTCTGTTCAAATCTTAAAAAAAAGCACTGAGAGCTTAGGTGATTAAAGTACCCTTCCTTTTAATTAGGTACAATTAATTTAATTGTATCAGAGAAGGTAAAAAAAAACTTTAAAAAAGTCTTAGTCTTATTTTTAGACGAAAATGAAGGTTTCAGAGAATTTACAAAATTCTGCAGAAAACCTATAAAATAACTGCAGGCCATGTGAAGGTTTCACAAAAAAAACAAATTGTGCATAAAACCTTTACAAAAATTTGTACCATTAAAACCTGCTTTAAAAAACCTGCAGGTAATCTTTAAATTAACTTTTCGACAGCTGTATGAAGACTTTTTCCCCCCTAAAACATCCTTTAAAGAAATCTGTGAAATGAAGAGATTTTTTTAAACTTTTGTACAGAATTTTTTACTTATTAAAACCTTTTATTTTTACTTTTCTTTAGCACCTACTGTTTAGAACTCTTGGTTTGTGTTTAATTTCTGCAGATCCTCCGGAAAATGAAAAATTGCAATTGTTGAATGACATTTGGAAGATTGTGACAAAACTTAAAAATCCGGCTGTGAGTTAGAATTTTTATTCAATAATTATTTATTATTTTTATTGTTATTTTAAATCAAGGCTAGACCAAGAGTAAAGCAGCTGAGGCATTCGTCTGAGACCCCATTCTCCTATTTGGAGTTCCAGAGTTTTTTTTTTTCAATAGTTATTTTTATTATTTTTTGTATTATTGTAGACTTTTGTTTTGTCAAAATTCTTTATGTAGGCTTAAAACATATTTTTTATCAATGAATAAAATTTCAGATACCACTGTAGGCCACCTATATCAGTGATATTGTTTGGAAAGATTAAAGTAGGAATAGAAATAGCAGTTTTATTAAAAAAAATTTAGTATTCAGAAGTAAAACTCTCTATTCATATCAATTAAGAGACCTGCACTAGAAAACATAAAAATAAATGTTTTATACAAAAGCAAATGTGACATTTCTATTACACTGTCAGCATTTTTTTTAAACAAGTTAGAAAATTTAAATTTTTCTTTTTAAAAAAATTTGTTTTAGTATCACAAATTTGAAAACTTTGTTTTAAAGTTTATTTATATAAATAAATACCTAGGAAGGACATGTAAGAACCTATCGTAACCCCCCCCCCCAAAAAAAAAGGAATAATTTCTTTCGGTCCAAAAAATTTGAAAAGAAATTTATCAAATCCTAAAATAACTTTTTAAAAAGTTTATAATTGCAATTTAGTTTAAATAATAGTATTCATTTCCAAGATATTTAAAAGATCATCTTTAAAAGTGTGAAAATGAAAAAAAAAAAAAAAAAAAAAAACTAACAGAAAGATAGTTAAAACAGTGTTTTCATCATAGAAAAAAAATGGGTGAGAATTTCTCACCCTTTCTCAAAAACAGGGTGAGATTTGAAAAAATTATGTGAGATTTCTAAAAACTAAAAAAACACAAAAACTCTTGGAAAAAAAATCATTTCTTTAATTATAATACATACCTTTTTAATGTCTTCTATTTTTTAAAGCATTGAATATTTTTGGTGCATCATCATAGAAGATTTTGCCTTTACAAGGTATTTGTCCATCTTACATAAGTGCATAAAAAATTTGAGCGTCTTACATGAAGAAACCTTACCTACGATAAACACGTGGTTGCAGAGAAATGTGTTCCGAAAGGGGTTCTGTGGTTGTGTTTTGTTGTTCGAAAAGGTTCTGAACAATACTGGTAAGTAGGGAAACTAGATAATGGGGCAGATGTTGAAAATAATGAAAGATCCAGGAAGAAAAGTGAAACGGATTTTATTCTAAATGGCGTAATTCGAAGCTTTTTCCAAAATGCGAGAAATTCGTGAAGTTTGAAATTGATTTATAGAATGCGCGAATTTCTCGCGGTAATCATTTTTTTATGCGAGAAAAGAAAAAATATACGAGATTCTCGCGCTGTAATGAAAACACTGGTTAAAATATCATAAACTTTATTAATTCTACTAAATCAACGAATTGCATACTTAACAAATAGACTATTGCAAACCACATATTAAATTTGCAAGTATTAAAAGCATACTTATTTTTCTAATTAAATACTCTTAAGTATGGGTACTCAAATCTAGTTTTAAATAATAGGATTTATTCATTTGAAAATTCCGTAAATAATTCATTAGAAAATAGTTATTATATTTTTTTTTTAAAGATTTGATATGAAAAACATTTAAACTTTCTGGTACTTATTAAATTTAATTTTAATTACATTTAAGTTTTTCTTCATTATGCAGAAACCGTAATTGACACTTCTTAAGCCATGATAGCGGTATACAAAATCAGCCTATCATTTTTTTATGCAGAAATTAAATATATTCATTCATTTTTGAAGGTTACAATGAGAAGAATTTTACAAATGCGCCATTGTAAAATTATATTCCCAAGGTGTTAAATGCAACTAATATAAGTACACATATTAGCAGTATTTATATGAAATCAAAAATTGTATTAACACTAAACATACCAACACTTAATGTATATCTATTTCTACCCTAGCCGGTCAAAGGACCGGACTTAATGTTTCTTGACTGAATGTATGAAATGTGGATTTTGGAAAGAAATAAACTATAAAAACTGTATTATAATTAAACAAAATTGTATATTGCCAATTTTTACGTATTACAAACACAAAGAATAAGAATTTTTAATTCATTACTCAATGCATTTTTTACATATACAGGGTGTTTCTATTGTATATTTTATGCAAATATATTTCTTCTAATTATTATTATTTCTATAATTCTTATAATTATAAGAATTATAATTCTTATAATTAATATTATTTCTTCTAAGAACTTGTGCTGTCTTGATTGTTTCGACATCTAACAAGCTAACAGTTAGTTAGAAATGAAGTAAATCTATCAAAATAAATTACAAACTACTTACTATAACATTTAGTTTTTGTCACCTTTTCTTACACAAAAACACCAATCTAAAATTTTAGGTACTTTCTTGAAATTTGAACTCACAGTTGTTCTGATTGAACTAACTACGTAACAGTCTTTGCAGAAATGTGCAACTAATCGAATGCAATATGTGAACGCGCATTACATTGTATTTTCTGATCCCATAACCTTATAAAGCAATAAATTGTTCTCCCGGTCAAATGACCGGTTGTGGTAGAAATAGGTATACGACAAGTATTATTCAAAACAAACAAAATACAGAAAAAAAGTAATAGAAGATGAACTGTATATTATTGTTAGAAAAGGTTATGAAGTCAAATGTGCAAAAACGATAAGATGATAAGCGCATTTTCGATGCTAAAGTTCTTAAACGGTCATTTGACAGGTTATGGTTGGTTTAGTGTTAACGCAATCACGAAAATTATGAAGGGTATCGAAATTGTTTTAAAAAAGCATTGCTGAGTTAGGTAAGTGTAATTGTTAAAAGTGCCTCCAAGTACAAAATCAAATAAAGGAATGAATAACTCAACAAATTATTCTATTGTCAAACTAAATTGTATGTAATCTACAACCTGGTTAACATGATAATAATTCGATTTTTATCCCTACTGTGACTGCTTTACGAATTGTTCCACTTTAACGGATGTATTGTCTATTTATTTATAAAACAAGATTTATTTATTTTTTTAAATTTTATTTCTTCCACTTGTGTTGGTATAAATCTGTTTTTTCCTGGGTGCTTAAGTGGCATTATTTATATAGCTTTATTTTAACATTGAAAGCTACAGTTTCAATTATACTAAAGAGAGTATTGAATAATTTTTGTTATAAATGTGTTAATATATGAATTTTTTAAAAATTTTAATGTGTATTTTATTTTTTAGGATTATATGAGTTGTGCTGAAGTATGGATTGAATATATTGTCAAGCATTTCTCTGTAAGTACAGTAAATACAGTTAAACCTCACTGACCTTAGCATGAAATGCATGTTTGGTCCCGTGAGTCAGCAATCAATTATTGTTCTATTTTACATGTTTAACACGAAATTTTCAAGCATTATTTTACTGATTATCGCTTAACATTAAAGGAAACTGTATACAGCATAAATAATAAATAATTAGATATGTACTATAGTATGTTATAATACAGGGGTTTCCAACTTACATGAGGCCGGGGACCACAATTAAAAACACAAATCACATGGCGGGCCACAACTTTATCAAAATTTTGTGTAGGACTCTTTTATGTTTGAAGGAACATTAAATATTTCTGTCAGATTTTTACCAAGTTGTGCAAAACAAAAGTATTGAATTACAAATTAGAATAGGAAGTAGATTTTTGAAATATTAATAATAGTTTTAAAAATATAAAGTAAATAATAAAAATTCGGGCTGCAATTACTTTAATGTGCACCTATGTATTAAACAATTAATGTGCAACAGATATAAAATTGTTAAGATATAAAACTTTAAAAGGGTTGGTATTAAAACTTACACAGTAGCACGCAAAATATTCAATGAGAAAATTGAGGTATGTCTGCTGTAACCACCAGAGAATAGATATTTGCATTTTAAATTTAAAATTTACAAATATGGGTGTAAATATTTTCGTCCAAAAAGAGTGGTTTCAAGAAGTTAAATCAGAGAATTCCTTCGAGAAAATTTCAGGTACGCGCGTGCTAAATTATATTCACAAAATACAAAAAAAAATGAAATAAAAAGGAGCAACATACGCGATTATTTTCGTGTTTGAATAAATATTTTCTTGGATGCAAAACCTGAGAAATAAATTTTTTTGCACCGTTGGTATGTTAAATTTCACAGAAACGAAGAAATTAGGTTTTTATTAACAAGAAAAGTATTTTAAACCCATATATATTTGTTACGAAAATTATTCGCAAAGCAATGACACCTAATATATTTTAGTTCTCGGGCCTCAAAAAAAGGCCTCGCGAGCCAGAAGCGGCCCCTGGGCCGCCAGTTGGAAACCCCTGTTATAATATAATACCTGACCGTGTTATTGTATTATTGTTATGAATGATGAATAAAATCTTAATTATTCATTTTGAGGAATGCTATTTCTATTTTTCTTCCTTTGTTAGATGGGCAAATAAGATAGGTTAATGAAGTAGTTATAATTCTAAAGCTTATTTTAATTTGTTTAGTTCATAGTAGAATTATTTGCATACATTAATGTAGTACGTAACATGTATTAATAGTATGAAACAAATTGTTTTCATGATGTATCGGATAAAACAAAATTCGGTTAGCATGAAATAATTATGATAGTCCCTCCGATTTCGCATTAACGAGGGTAGACTGTTTTTCCCTTCATATTTCAATGTAGACGATTTTTGCTTTCTTTTAAATCAGTTGTTTCTATTGGCAAAAACATACATTTTTAAAATGCTTTTGCTATTTTGTTGAATACAGTCGAACTTTGTTGAGCCAAAATTGGCGGGACTATCATAGTTATTTTATGTTAACCAGATTCCATCTTATCAATACATCATGAAAACAATTCATACTTATTATGCGCTACTTCTTAAGGGAGAAAATGAAATAACATTCCTTAAAATGAATATTTGACATTTCATTCAGATGCTTATTATCTGTGTTGTGTGTGTCCAGTTTCCTTTCATGGCATATAACTAAACTCATAATGTATGACTTACATTAATAAGAAACACATATTTATTTTATCTCACTTAAATATCTTTTTTTCATTTTTTCTCTCTCATTTTTCAGTTGCAAAATTTTCTTTTAAAAATTATTCATCAATCAGTCAAACCTAATAGAGACCTGTTTTCATTGCAACCATTATCAGCACTGTTAATGTTTTCTATCATAAGTTCTATGTAAATTATCACAAGTCCTTTCACATTGCACAAAAGATTTTGCAGTTAATTCTTTTGGAATTTTTTTCCTAGGCAGCATTGTGTGATTGTAGAATATGACAATCGACGAATGCTGTATTTAGTTAAATCGCTTTTTCCATTTAGTCCATAGCATACCTGCCAAGTCTCCTGTTTTATAATGAAGACTATTTTCGTATTTTACGACTATCTCCTGTTTACCGGTATACTCTCAAATTTCTCCGTATTTGTTGAAGAAATTTTTAAAAAAACTTGGCGATAAAATATCTGGTGATGGCTAAAATACTTCTCTTATTCCTCAACAGATTGTGCTATTGCCAGTAATGTTGAGTGTTAATAGTTTTAGTAATTATAAATAATGATTTTAAAAAATCTTCTTTAGATTAAGATATATATACATATTTTTTACTTTGCTGAATGTAAGTGCTTATATTATTTCCAATTTCGAATTTATCTTTTTGACTTATATGATTATGCATGATGTATTAAAATACTTCACTTGTAGCCTAAAAAATGTTGTTAGTAAAATCACCATAATTTTTATTCTCCAATGTTGCCAGTTATGTTATAATCGTTTCATCTAATGGTTAAATGGTTTGTTCCAGCGATAACAAAAGAAGTGAAACACCTGGTATGACAGCAAGTTCGGTTTTATAATGTTATCTTAAACTCAATTTAACTTCTAATGTTTTGAGTGAGGTTTGCAACTATTGAGCACAAGCAGAGATCTGGAATTGAAAAAAGAATGAAGTCACATAACTCAAACTTTCTGCTTATAAATATTATTAAGAACACTTTTCATAGAGCCTTCCATTGCTACAGTTACCACTAACCTCTTTTGGAAATTCACTTTTAGGAATGTTCTTTAATCCTTTAAATATAATCAAAGGTTTGGGTGTTATAACATTTGCCATAGCACTCAAAACTACAGTGTTCTTTTTCTTTTGTTTTGCAGACTACAACTTAAAAACCTTTAAAGTCAAAGGTTTATTGTAAGTCGAACTATAAAGGAGATTCATCCATATTGCCTCTGAATCTAATGTCCATATCCAAGGGTCCTAAGAGGGGGCAAGTCGTCATAGACAATTTTGGACAGGGAACCCTTTGTAAAAAATATTTTAGATATTTTTTGTAATTTTGCAACTGTAAAATTGACTTGGGGAATAATTTTAATAAGGGGCTATTTTTTTTTTCAAATTTGGAGAGGGGATTTTTTAAGTCATTCTTATATCTTCATGGAACAGGCTTAGGATTGCATTAACTAATAAATGAAAAGCTCATTTATAATCAGTGGTTTAATTAAATGGACGAGATTTTTCGATCTTAGTGAAGGAATATTTTTAAAAATCTATTTTAGTGATGAAAACTTTTCAGATAATGTTTCTTTCTGTGAAAGTTATTTTTCTCTTATTAAATCTTCTATCTAATAATATCTTCGAATTACAATTCATAAGTACTTAAAATAAAAAAAAATAGAGAAGCTCAATCGTAAGCAGGCGTTAGGTTGAACTTTAGCTTAAGTTTTAATTTTCTTGATTTTAATTTAATTTTCTTTTGTAAAATCCTTTATGTTGGAGCAATTTTTATTTCACCTTTATTATATCTGAAAAGGATGTTGACACAAAGAGAGAGATACATTTAAAGATAAAATTGATGTAATTTTTTGTACACATTGCACATCTGTAAATCATAGTCATACAAATTACACATTAATATACATATTTTATTTAAATAAAAAACTTAGATATATATAGTAAAAAAAAACATTATCGTAGCACTTGCAATTTAAAGCTTAGGATTCTTTTAACATCACAAATCACTTCAGCGGAAATTATTAGCAATAGATTTAGGATTTTTTGCAATAATGTCCTCTTATGACTAAAGACGTGCAACACATTTAACTTGTTTGAATTAGTATTTTAAATTATTGAATTGTTTTTTTTTTTCATTTTTTGATCTCATTTTTCAGTTTTTTTTAATGCAAGGCAAAAATTAATCGCAATAAAAATATATTTTATTGCAATAACTTTCTCTTTTATTTGAAAATATAAAAGATCTTGGCCATTATTTAAACATTTTGAATTACTTTTGAAAGTATTATCTAACGAAGTTTATTTTACCCTCGCACATCTTGGCTTGATTTTAATAAATTCCCTACCTTTAAAATTCTTTTATATTTTGTTTTATATAACCCAACCCTATCACTCACTAACCCCAGAAATTATTCTCAGATCACTTCACTAGCTCGTTTCATGTATCCGACACACAGGGTTTGCCAATATTGTGTTTGGTGCGGATGTATATTTTTTTTTCTCATTTGAATTTAAAAGAAAATCAGCTACTGATATTTCTTATGTGATTTGAACTTTATACTTTAAACCAAGGCAAGAAATTTATTTTCGCTATCTCTCGATTGGTGATCAAGGATAGACGAGTAAATTCTGTATTTTCAATTAAATTGAGAAGTTCGTATTTTCGCTCTACAGATCAGGATGTCACAATAGACAAAAGGCAGCATACAGAAACTCTTTGAAGACACTTAATGATTTGCTTAGAATATTTATAAATCCCCTCATCTTTAAGCTTCATCGGGCTGCATTTGACAAATGGTATTTTAGTAAATATGTTTTTTAAATATCTATATACTACTATATATTTTATCCATTTTTTATATCCATTGATATTTTTATCCATTTTTGTTGTCTTTAAATTGTCAACAATAGCTCTTTTAAAAGATATTTCTTCTCTTGATCCACTATAGCGCATTTATTATTTTCAGAAGCGGGAAGTGAACACTTTTCTCGGAGACATCATCCGCCATATGTTACTCGATCGTGCATTTGAACAACATTATCCACAGCTGACCAAAGTCGTAGATCGCATTCTTTTGCATATCCATGATTTCAGCGTCATCTTCTCTATGGATAAATTCTTGCCTTTCCTTGACATGCTTCAGAAGGATTCTGTTAAAGTGGACGTCTGTAAAAATATACTGGAAGCTTTTATGAGGTATTCCTCTTTAAGTTAGCGTTGTCTACAACACTGTTTACACAACTACCGCTTCACAATAAAATAAAGTATACGTATATCACATGGTGTAGGATGCAGGCACGGAATCTTTTATTACATCTTATTAATACAGAAGTAGAACGGCAAATCTGGGAATACACATAAAACTTAAGTGCCTCGATTTTTATTGTAGGGATTATTTTGAGAAGATGTTGTAAGAAACTCCCTAATGACATCAAAATTAATGATAAAAAGGGGAAATGAAGTATTTTGAATCAAGTTCATTGAAGTGAAAAACTTTTATGATAATTTTTTTTGAGAAATACTAAACATTAGATCTAAAAATAGTTCTTCAACAAAAAATGGAATATTAATAAGGGGGAAAAATAGGGTATGGCTCTTAATTAAAGATATTTTAAACTAAATTTTAATATGAAAAGATTTGTTCTAAGCTTTTTATGTAAGTTTTTATTTAATATTTTTATAAAAAAAAAAAGTGAATTGCCCATAGTTTATTTTTTATAGTTTAGTGCTTACATCGCTGTTCACTCTTTCTATTTAGATACCAGCAAGAGACGACTTGTGATCCCGTTATCGTCAATGCTGCTATGTTCATTTGTAAAACAATACACGATTCGGTCAAGTGAGTCTCTTTACTACTTTTTGCGGAATTAATGATTTTAAAACTTTTAACAAAATGCTTGAATAAAAAAATAGTTTGCACTGAACAATTATGATTAACAAAATTATTATCATATGAATCAGTATAATATTTATTTAAGCCTGGACACATTATATATATATATATATATATATATATATATATATATATATATATATATATATATATATATATATATATATATATATATATATATATATATATATATATATATATATATATATATATATATATATATATATATCTATATATCGCCCTGAACTTTTTTTCTATTAATTAAATTTTTAAAAAGAAAATGCCTATCCTAAAATGCTTAAAGAACTTATATTAAATATGCTAATTAGTTCCAATGGGAATAGGGTATCCTTTATGCTGTTTATGAATGAAGCAAAACGGCAAGAATAAAACGCAGGTGAGAAAAAGTAATATTTTTACTTTTTTTGTTCTTTGTCAGATCTCAAAGAACTCAAAGTTTTTTGTTTTTCCTCAATCTGATATACAGTAGAGCAGGAGTGTCAAACTCGCGGGCTGCATGCGGCCCGAGATGAACATTTTTGTGGCCCAATAATATATCCAAAGCAAAATAAAAATAAAATAGAAATGTGAGTTAGAAATGAAACCAGCATATAAAATTATAATATATTTTATTTATAAACTATACGGATCATTTTAAATTGTCCACTTGAAAATGTAGAATTCTAATTGGCTGAAATGCGGCCCGAGATGAACATTTTTGTGGCCCAGTCAATATATCCGAAGTAAAATAGGAATGTGAGTTAGAAACGAAACCAGCATATAAAATTATAATATACTTTATTTATAAACTATACGGATCATTTTAAATTGTCCGCTCCAAAATTTAGAATTCTAATTGGCTGAAATGGAGTCAGTTTCACACTAAGCTATCAATTAGATAGTACATAATCAGGTTTATCCTATTGTAGCGAGGTAAGTTGATTATCTTGCTCCAAGCTTCTCAATCAATTCTGGGATTTGAAAGAAAAAATATGTAAGTTTTTACAAACTATAAATCAAGATACAAGCTTGTTCTACAATCAAATATGGTTGCAAGATTTATCTTTTATGGTTGATATAACCAAACACTTATCCGATTTAAATTTATTGTTACTAGGCAAGGATCAGATCATTACGAACATGTTTGACATAATTAAAAAAGCATTCAAATGTAAACTATTTCTTTGGGAAAGGCAACTGAAAAATGAAGATATAACGCACTTCCCAATGTGCAACAATAACAAATCTCGTTTAGATGATACTGCATCCTGTCAAAAATACGCAGAAAAAAATTTCAAATCTTAGAACAGAATTTGAGACAAGGTTTAAAAATTTTAATTCTTTGGAAGACAAATTTTGTTTGCTTCCTTCGATTTTCTCAATAAATATAGACTCAGTACCCAGTTATATGCAAATGGAAGTGATTGAGATGCAGTGTGACTCAAATTTGAAGGCAAAATTCATTGAAGTGGGTGTGCCTAAATTTCACGAATATTTACCAGCAAGGTTTGAAAATACCCGAAAATTTGCGTAGGAAATTATTTCCAAGTTTGGAAGTACTTATCAGTGAGAGCAATTATTTTCTGTAATGAATGGAAATAAATCTCCTGTCAGAAACCGTATTAATAACGCTCACGTTGGGTCAATTTTGAAAGTAGTCTCGGCCAATAAAATTTCTCCCGAAATAGAAAAGATAATAGCAGAGAAGAGATGTCAAGTATCAGGACATAAACAATAATTTAACTTTATATATGTTTATTAAAATTAAAAATAAAAATATTTGTTTCTAGGAACATTGCAGTGCCCCTGCAGTGGAGCATTATTAGGACATGCAAATTTCAAACTTAAGATATTACTTTTTTTTGAAGTGTTAGATTTGTGATGATTCCATCGTATTTTCATGTCATTTGATGATAGTTCTTATGGAAGTTATAATTTTTTTACATATAATTTTTTATAATTTTTTTTCGCATGTTTTTTCAAATTCCGATGTTTTCTTAATATAATTTTATTAAGGCGTAAAAATTTCAAATTTGAGTTATCAATTTTTTGACGCATTTGATTGGAATGAATCGATCGTAATTTCCCGTCACATATGATAGGTTTTCGACTATTTATCATTTTTCGCCTTTTTAATATGAATTTTTATATTGGAAAATAAAAAAACTTTTTTCATGTCATTAAAAAAAAAAAAAACATGTTTTTTTTTTTTAATTTATTTTTAAAAAATGTTATTATTATATATTAAGCTCAAATTAAAAGAACTTAATTAAAAAAAGTATTTCTTTTTTTATTTATTGATTAATATTTTAAATATTCACTTTTTTTTCAGAACATGATAAAAAATATATATAATTTTAAATATGCTTATCGATTGTTTTACAATTCCCCTTCACTTGAAAATAAGCATGCTATAACATGAAGAAGGAAAAAAAATTAAAGGTTATTTTAGAAGTAAATGTAAAGCTAGTTTCTCTCTCCCCTTAACTATCAATATAACATAATAGTCTTATTTACATTAATGTCATTTTGTAGTGGTATACAATTTGTAGCATTAATATCAATTAATTGTTATAAGATAAGCATTTTTTTTTTATTTATTGAATCAAGACAAATTTAAATATATGAGACCATTTGAAAAAAAATGCTGTCAGAAAACTTCATATTTTTCATTTGGTTAAATTGAAACTAAATTTTATATGAGTAATAGAAAATTTAGTTGTAAAAAAAGAAAAGAAAACATGGTTTAAACCAACTAACAGTACTAGCACCAAAATGTTCTTTCTTGCTTTAGTGCTCTAACCTTGGAAGATGAGAGAAGGCAGATTGGTGTACTCATTTGTGCATTTATCAGAAAAATTAGTTTTGGGCGTGACTTTGAACAACAATTGGGTTTCTATGTTGAAGCCAGAGCTACTTTCAGCAACTTAGATATGGCCTTAATTCAATTAGTTCAGGTAGGTAGTTAACTTTATATTAAACAAGCAACACAATTATGCTGTGAAAGTTAATTTCCTTCCTTTTTTATAGTGTGTAAATCTTCTTGCTATGAGAACAAGGCAAATTGTTAAAGGTCACCATACAAGGAAGACTTCAGCTTTTGTAAAGGTATGCTTTTGTATACCAGTGCTACTTTGGAACATTATGACAAAGACATATTTATTAATAATTTATAAAACTACTTACTAAACTTTAATTTCTCTAGCATTTAAAACAGTCATTGATCATTGCCTAATACTGTTAAAGCTGGGAATAGTTTTTAAAAGTTTTAACTTCCGGCCAAATAGGAAAATCTTAGTTGAGTCCTCTCTCTCCTCTTTGAGGTGAGGTTTAACTATCATCTTGAATATACTGGCATCTCAAAACCTAAATATTGGTGTAATGTTACTTCATCACCCGTAAGCCAACCATAACTAAATTAATTTCAAAGAGATCAACAGTTTGAACTTAAAGATAAGAAGTAATATCATACAGTTTCAAATTCATGATTTCTAATAAGATATACATTTGGTAAATTTTTGACACAAAGCATTTGGAGAGATTTGAGATTCGTTTTGAACAAATATCTCCTGATTGGCAGGGTTCAAATTCAGTTTCTAATGCATTGAAAAATTAAACATATTCAGATCATAGAGGCTGAAAATATTTAAACCTGTCCATCAAGAAGTTGCAGGTGTTTGACCACTCCAACAAGCATCCTGTAAATCTCCACCTGAGATTTAGATTATGAAATATTAATAATATAATAAGGAAATTGTGTTCATCCTTAATTTCGCATTTTCTAGGCACCTTGACCAATTCACAATCCTGTGATGAGATCCTTCTAGCCCAACAGATCTTTGTAAAAAAAATATTTTTACAAACTTTTAAATATTAAAATCATTCTTACAGAATGCAGTATTATGATCACATATTATTTTATGTAATAAATGTAAACAAACATGAAGATCTTAAAGTGTAATATTGATATACATAAACATTGTGATTTTTTAATTTTATAAACCCAAATTTTACATGCATTAGTTACAAACAAATAATCTAATTTAAGTTTTTGTTTTGAAAAAAAAAATCATATTTTAAATCATACTTTTGTTTATGAATAACAAAGTGATAGGTTTATTATTACTTCACTCTAATTATTACCTTGACAACCAAAGTAATAATTATTTACATTGTATGAGTGAATCCAAACCCATCAGACGATTCGGAACATCAGTAAAATTTTTATCTTATACCTATTTACACGTTTGACATTGCTAGCTAGATGAATAAAGTTATGTTTTCTATTTATTTTTTATGCAGAACCAAGTATGACCAAATTGAAGATGATAGGTCTAAATGTTAAAAAGTTAAAAGGATTTTTCGCGTGTAAACAACAGGAACTTTGACTTGAACCAATTTACAGATCTTTGTATTTTCTTTGTGCAGCATTCCAATGGAATCAAACTTAAATAAATAAAACTAATTGTTTAAAAATTAAGGGCTTAGGGAGTAAGAATTATATATTATTAACAAAAATTATAAAATTTAAATTTGATAATTACAGGCTTGTATTGCCTATTGTTTCATTACAATTCCTTCTCTGACGGATGTGTTGAGTAGGCTGGAACTTTACCTTCTTTCTGCCCAAGTCGCTCTTTTGAATCAAAGCCTCTCACAAGGTATGTATCATTTCATTTAAGATTTTAATGTTACTCAGCCTATAATTATTTATAGAAAATAAGCAAATTTTATGGATAAACTGTAAAAATATATTGCACGCTACGCACCCTGTTTATGCTAGACATCTTTCAGAACTTGAGACGAAAGAAAATTCTAATTGCTCAAGCAAGAACTCTTTTCATTCTTAAAGCCATCAAAAAGCTTGATCTTATAAAACTGAGATAATGAAAAGATAGTTTTAATATTGTAAATGATTCCATTCTGACAGATTTAATTTTAAAAAGTGGCTGATTTTATAATTTATAATATTGTGTTCTGTTGTAATATCATTTCTTGGGTAAATATTTTAAAATTGAGATAATTTTTGCCTTTGTGGTTAACATTAAAAAAAAAAGATAGAGAATTATTCCTTGAAACAAATAAATGATTCCTTCTTTTTTCTAAAATTGCAGCCGATGCTTTCCTAAAATCTGCAATAAGTTTGATTCCAGATACTCCTGCCTCCATTGAAATAGACAATAAGCACAAATCTACAGAACCTTTCTTAATATCATATATCTGTAATTTGTTATCAACACTGCTAATTGTGCCTGTAAGTATTATCTCTTTTCATGCTTCCTAACAAAGCAATTTTTTGCAGTGTCATTCTACAGCAAAAGTCTAAAATTGTGAACAATTTTAAAGTCTTGCTTCTTATGGATGTTTCATTCAATACAATAAAAAAAAAACTGTAGGATTCCTGTCATTTATATATCAAAGCAAGCACCAAATAAATAAAAATGTCATTCCTTTTGTCTTCTAAATATGCACACCTCCTCAGAGCATATCACGAACAAAAAATTTTGACCTAGAGCATGAATAATTTGTGAATGATTTTGTTTAAATTATTACTTTTTTGTTAATTTTTAAATTATGGGTCTAAATTGAAAATAATGACGAGTTAATCATGCAATTTCTTATGTATGTTACTGAAGTGCTGAGTAAAGCCTTATGCATAGATTTAATAGAGTGCATCAACATGGTAGATAGATGCATCAAATTAGGTTTTGCTTTATAATCTGCAGTAAGTTTTGTTTATTTAATTCTTAAAAATATTAGCGGTTTTATTTTTATTACACACTTTTTTTTGTCAAAAGGTAAAAAATTTGCAATTTTTTTCTTCAAGTATTTTCTCTAAAATGTCATTAAAATTTTTTATTGCACTTTTATTTTAAAATGCATCTTTTTTTTTTACATTCTTATTAAAAATGAGTGATCTAGGCTAAATAGTTTTCTTGTAGTAGCTGTTTTTGTTAACTGTAAAAATAATCCATGATGTTATTTATTTATTTATCTTTTTCAAAATTTTAGAAAATCTGCAAGAGGATTTTGATTTCGCAAAAGTATATTTTGCAAGATCATCATAACATATATCTGTGGATCCTGGTTTGCTATTTCAAAATTTTTGGGTTTTGCCTCATTTTAGTTTAACTGTCTTAATATAAGTCTATGAATGAAACCTTTTTATAATTTATTTTAACAGAAATACTTAAATCCCTATTTTTAAAATGTTTACAGTTTGTGAGAAATAATTTTTTGTTAAAATTTGTATTCATCCATGATGAATCAATCAATGCTTTGACAAATTTCTTTAAAAACTGAAAGCACTTTACTAAACAAACAACTATACTATTACAAACTAAGTCTTCTAATTACAACTTTCAACTGCTGAAAAAAGAGCCAGAACAAATATCTTCATTGTGGCCACTAAATTTTTTGCGTCTTTAGAACAGGTTGTTACACTCTTTCTGGGCTGATTCTTGCCCAAAAACTAAGCATATTTGAAGGAAAATGAAAAACTAGCAGCGGTGAAAAATGTACATAAATACATATAACAGAACAAATTTCAGCAAATTTAGATTGTAGGCTGGTTGGTTTAAATACTAATCATAGGCTGATTAAATTTAAATCAATAGTTTAGTCAGTCAGATTGACTATTTTCAGAAAAATAGCCAATCGCTAAAAGAATAAAAATTGCTTGTAGTAGTTTGTAATAAACGTTTATTTCTAGATAACATCAATAAATTTTGTATTTCAGGCATTAAATAATTTTCTTTCAATTCTTTTAATTAGTCTGACTCAGTTATAATTGTTGTGAAAATTAAAGAAAGAAATCTCTATTTCTTAACAGGATCATCCAGAACAGGAACCGCTTTATTTAATTCGAGGTCTCATGAACGTTATTCAGGACTACAGTTGGGAGTCAGACTCTAAAGTCACTATTTATTTAAATTTCTTGAACTTGCTTTCAGCTCTCAGTCAAGAATCTTACATCTGGTCTATTGATGGAGGTAAATCAATGCATTTGACGCCCCCCTATTTTTTGTACTATTCTGTTTTGAAGAGCCATAAAAAATTTAAAAAAAACTATTATTGATGTTGTAATAGGTAGTGCCAAGTAATATCCAAGATAGAAAAATCATGATTTTGTAGCAAAATTTTTGATAAGTATTTATTTAATGAGAAAATTGATAAGTCTTATTGGTTGGATTTATGTAAGTTTAATATTTTTGAGAATGTTCTTTTTAATGGTTTAGATTTTTATAAACAAATTATTGGAATTCCACAAGGTAATTCCTTTTCTGGTGCTTTTGCTAATATTTTTTTGAAGCTAAATTTCTTGAGTATAATGATTTAAAAGCTTTTAGATATATTGATTTTGTTTGTGATAATTTTATTTTTATTTATAGTATTTAACCTAAAGATTTGATTTTGAAGAAAACTAATGACATTAAATGTTGAATATTTAGATTTTAAAATTGATATTGTTGATAAACTTATCAAAATTGGTGTTTGACTTGTATTTGAGTAATTGGTACTGTGGTGTTAAGTACCACATTGTAATAATGGGTTTTTTATCTCCCTCACCCGAAACATTATAGTGCTGATGCTGATATTTTAATATCTTCGTAATAAGGAGTAACAGGTGTAACATAAAATATTTTGTTTTAAAACTATATTTGTATCGTAACATTTTGATCTCAAATTTTTTTTAATTAATTTTATTCCATGAGTTATGCTTTTTAAAACTGTTAGCGCTGTTTGCTCAAAACATTTTTTTTTCTATCATCCTATTTCTAAATCTTTTTTTTTTCCTTTCAAAAAGGAGAGGCTTTACTTTGTGCTACATTAGAGTAAAAGTGAAAAACTACGTAAATAAAGTACAGAAATTGACATACTATAATTTCAGATCTTTAAACAAGAACCTTCCTCGGTGTCTAAACACCAAGTGACATTAGAAAAGTGAAAAGATAAACACATGCAAAGCGGTTTAAACAATCAGGGCAGAGGAACAACTTTGGAAACAAAGAAAGAGACACAAATTATAGTAGGACAGATACAGGAACTAATTATAGTAGGGTTTTTTGAAAAGTTTTCACTCTTAAACCAGATTTTTTTTTCAATATTTATTAAAAGGTTTAAGACTGCAGGATTATACAGGGTAAGGTTTTTACAATATTATAACATGCATTTTTTAAACATTTAAAAAGAGAAGTTGAAAATATTAAGGATTACATGTTAACATAAGAGTGAAAAAAACATCTTATTCTAATGACTCATGATAAGAAAAGCACACACAATTTACTAATAGCATAGTACAATAGCATATACTAAATTTAAAATAAAAATATTATTAATTACCTGTAAAAACAAACTATAATTTTTTTTACGTGTCGTGAGAATGTGGGTAAGTCTGGAATAGTTTCTAGTTCATAAATTTATAAAAATATTTTCATTATTAATAACGATTAGATATTATTAAAAATTTTCTATGCATGTAATATTTTAAAAACGCAGTCTATTATTAATTGTTTAACTTGACATTTGCACAAATATATCTTTTCTCCATTAAAGTTTTGTAAAATTTAACAATAAACGAGCTTTCTATGAATATTCAAAAGTGATGCATAGTATAATAGATCATTGTACTTAGTTTCTGTTTGTAAATTAATTTCTTAATCATGCACATTTTATTTAAATGAGGGGGTGTATAAAACATAATTATGGAATTCATAATAGCCTGAGAATAATTTTAATGAAAAATCAAATTGTTTATGTAGGTATTAAAGTTCTCTTTAGCTGTGTATGAATGAAGGTAAAACAATTGTTGTTTGTCTCCTAGTCTGACCGCAGTGCGTTGAGGATTAAAACTATTATAATGGACAGCAATGCAAGTGCAAATGATAAAGAAATAAATAATAGTCTGTTAAAATGTTATCTTTCCTCATTCTGTTGTTGTACTTCTGATAATGTATTTTGTTACTGCAAGTGAGAATCCAGTTAAAATTAAATCCTTTTGAAATGACATAAGTTATAGAATGTGTTGTTTCCAATTAATTACATTCAGATTGAATAGTTATAGCATTTTTTTAAGATAAAATTGTAATGGTATATCCTCTTATAATGGAATAACCAGGTTATTTGCATATGGTTGTTTGGAACTGATGGTATTCCTTTAAGCGAGACTGTCTTCTACTGCAGATTTTGTATTCTCGAGCATTTTAAAACACTTATCATAGTCGTAAATCTTGAAAGGAACATTTTTAAATAGGGACAAATATAATATCTATGCCTTACTAATTTTAATTGTTTCTATAATAATTTTTAATAGTTATAAGTATAATAATATATATATTTTTAATAATTTCTATAAATTGTTTAGGAGCCGCAATGGCTCAGAGGATAGAGCATTCACCTTCCAATGAGGTGAACCAGGTTTGAATCCCGGCGATGGCTGGTCGATACGAATCCGCATCCGGCTTGCACCAGTGCTCACGCGAAATATCCTCAGTGGCAGACGGATTATTGGTTAGAGTCCCCTTGCCGCCAGGCTAACCCTGGGAGGTTCTCGCAGTCTTCCTCTCCATGTAACGCAAATGCGGGTTAGCTCCATCAAAATGTCCTCAATTAAGGCAAATTTCTCTCAATACTTGATCCTGGAGTGGGTTCAAAATGACAAGACTACATAGTTGAACAGCAGTAGTTGTGAACCCAAAAATTGGGTCAGCTCTTCAATAATGGTTATAAAATAAAATATGTATTTTTTTGTATGTAATCTGATATTTATCTAAACATTTATCTCTAATTTGAATGAAATGTTATTAAATATACCCTATTTCATTAGGTCTTTATTAGTATGTTTTGTTATTTTCATTTACAGTGGATTCTAATGATGCCCTTTATGGTAGTGATCCCAAATTTCTGGCGGAAATAAACAAAATCTCATCGACTCTCATTGATGAAATGTTATCCCATCTAAAACAGCTTGGAGATAAAGGCGTAAGTTTGGACATTTGTAGTTTCCTTTTTTATAGTATATGCTCTAGCAACAATTTTATCTTGACTCCAGTTTGGCTTAATATGAGTCCTATATGAATGTGTACCGAGAGACCAATATTGGGATGTCTTGATTTTTTAATGTTGGTTCCATATAGGGGCAATATCTGCCTTTATAGGGACTATATTAGCTGAAAATTAGTATAAAATATCTGATGAATCCTGCAGTTACACATACAACCATAGTGTACTGTAATATTCTTATAAAAAGTAGATGACTTAGGAGAAATAAAATGATTGATTGCGCAAGCTAATTTAGTTTTATTTTTAAATACTTAATAACTGACAAATGCATTTTAGTAGATTATTCCATTGAGGAATTGCTTTATCCTGGCTGTGGCACATGCTATAAAACAAAATCACCATCCACAGGACCACTAAATATAACAAATGGCAATTAAAAATAATTCTCAGCCTCTTTTTCCATTGAAAATGCATCCCACGTGCTTTTTATTATTATTTCTTAAATAAATATGATATTATTATGAATATTTCATAGTATTCTAAAAATTATTTTGCTGCAATAGTTTCTTAAAATATTTTTCTTCATTTTTGAAATGACTCTTTTAATGTTTACCATATTATGAGAAATGCTTTACATTAACAATATCAACTGTTTTTCTTTTGTTATACATATATGGTCACTTGCTTTAAAAACTGGTCGCTGTTAAATGTGCTATAACTAGCCACCGGCTAGTTGCGAAATGTTCGAATTTTGCCCTAGCACACGCGTAGCACATTACTTGTAGTGCAACATTGTATGAGCCAATTCAGTGAAAGACCTTCAAAGCTACATAGGTGTAGTGTATGAGCACCTATTTCGATACTGGAAACAAAACAAACATTTACGCCTAACTTCTTTCTGTAAAAATAAGTATTCTTTTAATGTTTAAACTCAAGGGGGTTATGGAGATAAAGGATCCATAATTTCTAGATAACTAGATCTAACAAAACACCAAGGCCAGATTAAGGTAGCAAAAGGCCTGGGGCTGAGTAAATTGAGGTCCTATTTATCATAAAATGATCAACACCCTGCACAGATCAGAAATTTTTCCAAATTACTCCACTTGGAGCAATCCTTCCTTCTCATACAAGAATTGACCATGTATTACAATGCAAATTATTATTCTTTTTTAATCCCTCTCCCTTTTCTCCCGTTAAACAAAATTTTCGAAGAAAAATAATTTAAAAAAATTTTAATAAATTTTTTTTAAATTTTTGACTAAACACTTTCTTCCATTTTTTGCATATTCATGGCGAGCTCTTCTAATAATTTGTGCCGTGGGTCTGCAGCCCCAGTAGCTCCCCTTCCCTGCACAACATAGTCCTCTGCAAAAGGTCACTCATATTATTGGTGAGAGAATTGGTATGGAAATATTTCTGAGACTACCTTTACAAATAAGTATCAACAAAGCAGCTATGTTCATTGCTAAAAATCAATCGACATCTGATCGTAATAAAACATATTATTTAAATTGTAGTAAAAGTATTTTTATTTAACGCACAGTCAACCTAAAATTTGTTGAATTCAAATAAATCCCAAAATATTGTAGCTGACTTCTCAACAAAAAACAAAGTAACTACTAATTTGAGAATTGGTATAAGTTTTATAGAATAATTGTGCAATAGTTTTTTTTTAATATATATACATATATATATTCCATGTGATATTTTCTTATTTTGTATGATTATATTTTATTATTTCTGAAGTGGTTTTTGGTAGTTTAAAGTTCGTTTCTTAACACGATAAGTAAATGGGTATTATATAGTTTTGTTTCAAACCTTTAGCTACCTGTGGGAGTTGTTTTTTTTTTTAAAAAAAAAAATAACAAGTGCCTTATGAATGTGATATTTTTTTTACCTTGCATATTTATTTTATTTCTCACATAAATATGTATGAATTATTCTCAAGCCTGGGTTAGGAGAAGCTTTAATTGTATGTAATTTACACCCAAAAATTTATAAGGATGACAAGATAGTGTATGGTCAATGCCACATGAGGTTTTTGTCTTGCGTATATCTGTAAATTTTTATTTTGTCGGCAAAGGTATGTAAATAAATAAAAAGGTAAATATGTTGTTTTCTTGTCTTCAAATTTAATGCTAAATGTGCATAGAATACTTGTTTTAACTCAGTCATTTAAATTGTTTCTTTATTTTACTGAGTAATGTTTTTATTTCAGAATTTCAAGCGACAGTCTCATTTAGCTCTGGAACTGATGTGTCATGTAGTTGCCAATGGTGACTTATCTTGTAATTCACTTTTCACGCTTTGCAACAATTTGTGGCTTTTAGCTCATCGCCACGGATACTGTGACACCAAGTTTGCTGTATGTATTTTTTTATTATTTTAACTTCTTGATTAAAATCAGTGTGATTTAAATTATAATTATTAAATATATCAATTAAGTCTGAAGCAAAAATAGTGCAATTATGTTCAAAGCAAGGGATCGTTCAAATGTGTGCCACAATTGTGTAGACACGGCCCTGACCACTCTTACTTAATCACCCTGTTCAAAAAATTCAGACAGTATGCATGGGAAAACACACTTCAAGTGAGTAAAAGATGGTAAAAATAATGAATGTTAAAATTTGTCTTCTGCATATTCATCTTATTTGTTTCCACTGTTTCTATTTTTCAATGCTGCAAAAATAGCTGTTGACTTCTGATTCAATGTTTATTGATGGCGCTGCTTAATTATGTAATGTATAACTTAGAACAAGCATCACTTTCTTTTTCACACCTCGTCTTTTCTCCATGTTGTTAAGAGCACTAGCTTTACAACTTATACCAATTATGTTTACAGGGTTGCTACAGGCGACTATTTTCGGCTTGAGGCGACTTTTTTTTGCCTGAAAAGGCTAAAAACAACTGTTTTCAGGAAAAGGAGACTATTGGGAGACTTTTCTGTACTCCTAGCTACGTTTTTTAGCATAAATTGGGTTTACAACCTGCGGCTTGCAGGAGCTTCTTAACACAATGAAATTTTTTTTTCTTAAAGAATATAAAAATTTGTACATTTGAGTAATCACTTTTTAATGCGCTCAATTTGCACGGATTCCATCGCAAGTCTATTTTGTTTCTTGATCCCCTTTTCAACGGTTATTGCTTCAAAATTCTGCACAATTTTGAAAAACCCAATTTTTTATACGATATTACAATGCGTGAATTTCGAATAGACACTTTTCACAATATATATATATTTTCTAAATCAATTATTAGTAAGAGAGAAAATTTTTTAGAAAAAGTATGTTTTAAATGAAAAGTATTTTTCGGAATGAATTCTAGTAACTTTCTGCAAATATACTAATTTTTTTTATGTATGAATGTAGTGCTGGAACGTTTATACAAAAATTATCATATTTGCCACCAACTTGGCTAAATGGATCATGGTTATATGACAATTAAGCAGGGTTTGTAATTTTTTTGATTTAAATCAGATTTTTTTTTTATTCAAATACACTGTGAGAACTTTAATTTATGGTTGAAAAAACTTTATAAATGTTTAATCAAAATTAAATTAATGTTAAAACTATATAATAACAATATTTTAAAAGCTCCAACTTACTAAAATAATTTTTCATTGTAATACATAGCTTTGAATTGAGCAACCATTTTGAAACAAATGCATGATTGAAATTTAAAGACTAGATGAACTATTGAATTTAAAGAATACTTCAGGGATCTGTCTGGGTTTACCTGAAAGGTACCTATTTTGTTAAAATTTAGACATAATTTGTGAAAATTAAAAATTATATTAAAAAATCAACACAATTATGGTAAAAATATGGATTTATTGTTTCTTACAAAACACAAAAAAAAAACGAATTTTAAGAAAAAAGTATTTTGTGAAATTATTTTACAGTTTTTCCTAAAGTTAAATTTGTGAAGGTACCGCTAAACGGTAGTAAATTTGGCTTGGACAGATCCCTGTACTTTAACTACTAAAACAAAGTTTCAATTAGCAAACCATATTTTAATTTAAAATTGTGATTTCTTCTTTTTTTTCTCTTGATTTTCAAAATGACAAAATAAATGTTACAGATTGTGTTTATAAATGTAGTCATTCATCGAAAAATAAATAAATATTTAATCTATATATTTTTATATTAAAATATTCATTTTTAATTCTATATTAAAATAGATAAGTTGGCTAAAAAAAAATTCTTAAAAATCTGTGTACTCATTGGAATTTTTTTTCACAAAATTTCTTTATAGAAAATAAGATAATCTCAAAGATACTGTAAACATATTATGAGAAAAAATACCAGTTAATAATCCTACTGCTTCAAATAAACTTTGAAAGGGAAGAATGACACTATATCAAGAAAAAATATCTGAATTCATCAGTTTTTTTTTTTTTTTTTTTTTTTTGGCATATTAGGGGAAATTTTTTTTTAATATAACCTCAAGCTTCAGAAATATATTTTTTCCACCAATAATATAATGTAGATTTTAATTCCACACTTTTTTATTCAAAAGGTAGAATTTTAAATAACATTATTAGCATTATTTTTGAAAAAAATTCATGTTTATTAATTACTTTCTACAGCTACCAAGTCTATATTACAACAGCATTAAATGTTTACTTTAATGTGTACTTTCAATCTCAAGAATCAAAAGATTTTTAAAAATGTAATTTCAAATGTGTTGGAATTTAACACACACCAATAAAGAAAGTAATGTCATTAACTAAAATTAATTAATGCAGCAATTTATTTAAAATAAATTTTAAAACTGAGAAAAGAAAATAATAAAAGTATCAGTAATTTAAAACACTGTTTTTTAACTTTTAAAATCAATATATACATAAAAAAAAAGAAATTAGTTGATTTAAATCAATGATTTTTAAAAAAAAAAAATTTGATTTAAATCAACAAACCCTGCAATTAAGTCTTAAAAATGTTAGTCAATATTAATGAAAAACTTTTGTACTTATTTAGGCAACTATTTTCATGCTTTAGGCTACTAAAAGCAACTATTTTGTTCATTTTTTTTCTGTGGCTACCCTGTGTTTGTTTAAGAATTAACACATATTTTAAAAGGCACTCTGAACATGCTAATGCCTCAAATTTTTGAGCAAGTCAACAGCTATTCATGCAGTATTGAAGAATCGAAACAGTGAAGAAAAATTAGAAGAAAATGCACAAGGGGAAAGTGAGCATTCATTATATGTGCTATCTTTTATTCTCTTGAAATGTGTGTTTTCTCACACATTATGAGATTGAAATATCTCACTTAATAGGATATCAACAAAAATTGTTTCCTAAACTGTTAATAACTTTTTTTGGCGAACAATAAATATAAAACAATTAGTAGACAAAAAAAAATCTTCTTTTTTCTTCCTACGGCAGGCACTGAACTTTCGTTCTTCACCTCGAAAGATACTGAAAGTGTTGCTTATTTAACGTTACCCAGTGGGCACCTGTGAACCTAAGTCACAGAGGCGAGCAACAGTACCCACGCCACACTGCTGCAGATATCCGTTCATTGGGTGGACCATATTCAACAACAGAGAAAGACACACAGAGAGGGAGACAATTTATTTTAATACAATGGGCAAGATTTTTTTGATAGTATGAAATCTTACCGATTGTATTAAAATAAATTCTAGTCAATAAGTAGAAAATTGTGTTCATTGTATAAAAAATAAAATTTCTGAAATTCCGAAAGAATTCAAATACAGAACTCCCCTTGATTTAGTTCATAGTGACATTTGTGGTTCAATACAAATAGCTAGTATCAGTAGTAAATAAAAATGGCACAAAGCTTGACAGACATTGATCGCCAACTGGATTCTTGGTATATATTTGACATTGCAACAAAGAAAGCAATCTTGGGATGTCAAATTACATAAACGTAGCACCAATATACAAATTCTTTTTGTCATACATCAAATTTATTCTTCATAGCATTAGCTGTATGCGGCACATTGTGCTATCTCGTTGAAATCGTAAATCTTCAATATTGATGTCCTGGCCAAAATAATTTGAGACGCTCAATTTTCCTCCTAATTCAAAAGAAACAAGGTTCTACAAAAGTGTCATAAATTTACAGATCATAACCCACAAGTAGGCTGCATAGCGCTATTCCATAGACGCTTGAGACGCTTGATATCAGGCAATACTGTTTCCCTATTTTTGGGAGAAATAAAAGAACAATCCTGAACAAGGTTGCTATTTGGAAATTGTATGACAAATATATTTATTTTGCAATCTTTATGTGTGTGATTTTTTTAACATGAACTATTTCTTGATATTTCTCTCTTTTGAGTGAATAGTTTGTCCTTTTTGAAACATTTTGCTGGAAAAACATTAATTTTTTACTTTAAAATATATTTAATTTGATAGAGTTAAAAGGTTTAATAGAATTCACTGTTTGCATTTGGCACGCATTAAGGGTTGTCTCAATTTCAAGCGTGGAGATGTTTCTCCTCTTACTCCCGCTTCGAAATTAACTCAGCGTCCGAGGAGATGGAGCCAACTCTTGGTGAACGAACTGTACTAACATACAGTGGTGGCCAAAAGTGTGGACATTTTTTTAAAGTTTCATGTTTTTCAACTTTGTGTGCTTGTAGGATATATTAGTTTTCACTTAAATGCAAACGTTTATATATCAAATTGAAGGTAATTTAATGTAGAATTTAATAACAAAAACAGAATTAAAATATCTGTATTACAAAAAAAGTTATGCTCATTTTAGTAGAACAAACAAATGCAAATCGTTTTGAGTAAGGACGTGTTTTGTAATAAAAGCGTACTAGCCAATCACAAACACTGTTCTTAGGACCAATCAAATGTCTGTAATTATAGTTTAGGTTATTTGAATGGTAAAAGAGTTCTTGTTGGGGAAATATTTTGCGGAATGATGCATACTAGTACAATTAAATAGATTATTGCTGTTTTTGAATATTTAAAGTCCTTTTTTTCATTAAACTAAATTTAAACAATGTCATCAACAAGAAGAACTAATTGGTCATCTACAAAGAGAAGCCGAATTGTCATATTGAGAGAATAGCCTCTCTTATGCTGAAATTGCAAGACAAGTTGGTGGTTCAATGACTTGTTCTGGTGTTAGAAAGTTCTGTTTGCGTTATGAAAAAACGAAACCAGTGGAAAATAAAGCCAAATCAGGCCGAAAAAAATCCACAAGTGCTACTACCGATAGAAAAATTTAACGGCTATGCCTTCAAGATAGAAAAATTTCATCAGATGCCATTAGATGTGAAATGAATGCAACGGGTATTGTAGTAAGTTCAAGAACAATAAGAAGGTTATCAGGATTTGGACTACAAGCTAGAATTCTAAGGAAAGAACCATATTTAAATCAAAAGCAACGCGAAAAGCGAGTTAAGTGGGCAAAAGAACACATTAAATGGTCAGAAAATCAATGGAAGCAAGTAATCTGGAGCGATGAGAGTAAAATATTGCTCTTTGGTAGTGATGGTAGAAAATAAGTGAGACGTAGAGTAGGTGAAGCACTTCATCCTGATTGCATTGAAGCAACTACAAAAAACCCAACAAATGTCATGATTTGGGCATGTATGTCTGAATTCAAGTGATTGATGGCATACTGAATGCCAAAAAATATGTAAAATCTGTCCTGAAACCAAAATTGATACCTTCCATCTGGGATCTCTTCCCCAACAACACACCATTTATTTTTCAGCAGGATTCAGCTCCATGCCACACAGCAAAAGTATGCATGTGATAAAAGAACCATGTGATTACGAAAGATGAACTCCAAACACTCGTTCACTCGATGAAAAGACGCTGTGAAGCTGTCTTGAAAAATAAGGGTTATCCTACTAAGTATTGATTGTGTAAGTATCACTTTAAAAAAATGCAAATCTAAGATAGATCTTACTATTAGTTGCATAACTTTTTTTTCTAATACTGTATTTATTATTAAATTACCTTCAATTTGATATATAAACGTTTGTATTTAAGTGAAAATTAATATATTCTACAAGCACACAAAGTTGAAAAACAAGAAACTTTCAAAAAATATCCTCACTTTTGGCCACCACTCTATATAAAGATCTTTTACAAAATTGGTGGACTGCACAACAAAAACGGCTAGGAACCGCTACTTAAAATTGAGCGTAACATTGTTAATATGCTTAACACTAGTGGGTTTTTCTCACAAAAATATTGGCAATTTTATTTGTTAATTGTTTACCTGTACCCATTACATGTACCCATTATACACATTGACCTCACAATAATATTGTTATAAAATGAAGTTGGTTTTTTTAATTATTATGTTTGATTCTGTTTTTGAAGTTTATTATAATTTGACAATTTTCCACTTGCTTGTATTTTAAATTATTAAATATCTGCTTTTTATGATTTTTTTTTCAGGAGAACTGCTTAGCCTACGTTAAAATGAGAGGCTCAAATCTAGGAAATGCTTACCAATCTTTAGCCTCAAAACTTCAAGTGCCAACTCAAGTGTAATTATTGATGAGTGCTCTGAAGAATAATTGATTGTAAATGACTGCAAAAATCTTGGACATAAGCTGTTATTCACTGATAAAATAGCTAAGATATACAGAATTAAGGAAGGAAAAAAAATTACATTTGGGTCACCTTGTTAATTATAAATTTAAAATGTAAATATGATTTAAATGATTCTGTAAGTTTTTTTTTTTTTTATGTTTATAGAATAAAATTGTATATTTCGTATTTCCAGCTTTTACTATAGATTTTATATATATATATATATATATATACAGTCAAACCTGTTTATCTCGAATCACACAAGAAAGGCAAACAATTTGAGATAGAAGAGGTTTTGAACAGGTACTTTAAAAAATTAAATTTAATAAAGAAATTCTATTAAAAGTGCTTTAATTGTTTTTATTAGAAAAAAATAGGCATTTCTTTAAATTAATTATACCACATACGTTTAACACTGAAAATAATTTTTCAAAGATTTTTTATGTTTAACCTTATTTGTTTCTATTATTTTTGTAAGGTTAGAAAGAGCGCAAATCTCTCATAACCAACATTTTCCTGAAGTTCAAGAATAATCTATAAACATTCTACAATTTTTTCTACCCCTTTTGCATTCACTTTTGGTTCATCAATAACAAAATGATCTTCAGCTTCTTCATCTGATATTCCTTTGACATTATCTATGATTTCCGCACCTGTCCAATTGTGAAAATCTTCAAAATCGGTGTCAGCATTAAATCCAGATTTTATTGCATTCCATTCTGCCACTGCATTATCAGTGTCAACAGTTTCTTCTTCTTTACTGATACATTCAACCTCTTGTACAGTCCACACACAAAAAAAAAAAAAAAAACTAATCACCCTGACTAACATTTGTTCTAATGATCGGATTTTCACGAACTAAGTGTCAATCTTAATGATTCCTGGGGATGACCTCAAATATGCTTATTAATTAGTGCTAACTATTAATTAAGTTACGACATCAGATACAAAAACGTACTTTCTCTGAATAAACATGTATTTTTTTTTTTTTTTTTTTTACATATTTGGAATCTAGTCCCTTGAATTAGGGGGGGTAGACAAAATTTCAAAAAAATTGGGTAGCAATAAAGGTTTATATATTTGTCGAAAGCACAGAAAACCGCCAAAAAAAGTCGCCAGCGCAAATAAATATTTTAAGATAACCCATTGACTAATTCAAAAGAGGAATGCTTAATTTTACTAGGTTGCTAGGCAACCAAGATTTGACTGTAAAAAAATTGAAATAATGTTCTGTAATTGTTTATAGAAAATATCTCGAAGTTTCTAGGCAATAGACAATTTTTAAGCTGATTTCTGTCAAAAAGCAAAATAAAATTTATTTTAATCTCCTTTGAAAAGAAAATTTGAATCGATTTATAAATTATTTATGATTTTCTAAGTTTTTAGAATTTAAATACATGAACTTTTTATCCGATATTATCTAGATTATGTTGTGTTTGCTATATTTATTCGAGGATTTGGTACTAAAATCAAATTAACATAACTTATTATAGCTATATACAAAATTTTAAGGATAATCATTTTTACAGCTTTAATCGAGTCTTCTAGGCAAGAAAGTTTGAAGAAACAAAAAGTGCTTGAAAAATAAAATGTAGATTGTATAGTAATTCTAATGCACATTCACAAGGTTTTCTATAATTTACGATATTTCTTTTTTCTATAACTCAAGGAATTGCTAAATGTTTAGTGGCAATTTAAAAACATTGAAATATGTTATGTTTAAGAATAAGATATTGAAATAATATGTTGCATATTGTATGATTCATTGTTTAAAAAATCGCTTCATTCTGCTAGATATTTAGGTTACATGGTTTTCTTTGGATAAAAATTATTAGCAAATAGCATCCTCATGTTTCGATACATTCTGAAACTTATGTTCACAAATTCACCATAAATTGCACAGCATATTCTTCAATTACGATAAGCTACATGTACCACCAAATACTGCTACTATGATTATTTTTGTTTGCTTATATATATCTGATACTCACTTTTTAAACAGAGCTCGAAAGATCCTTAAGATACTGAAAGGGGGGCACAAAACACAAAAACTTAAAGGATAAAATATTTAATTTCATTAACTCAAAATATCTGGTCTCAAAATTTTAATTTTTAAGTAAATATAACTTTTACAATATTAATGCTCTTACGTTTTTAAAGACCACATGAATCCTGTTAAAGTATTAAAATGCATATGTTTACTTTAACGAGTGTAAAATCCTTATCAAAATAATGATCAAGACCCAAACAGCATAATTGACAGTATAAAAAACAGTATAATTGACGATAAAAACTCAACTGGCTTCAAAACATATGAAGAGGGAAGTAAAAGTCGACATGTCTCGAAAGTTCAAATATAATCGCCCATTCTCCAGACTTGTCAGGCTTGAATAACTTGTGACTTTTATTATTGAACGCTCAAAACATGTCTATTTTTATTATCATCTATTATTTTTTTAAGTCAATGAAGGTTTTATATTTTCGATTCAGTTTCTTGGGATTATCCATTTAGTTACACAACATATTAAATTATTTCACTCGATATTAAAATAAGTTTTACATAAGTTATAGGCACAGATTCTTAGATTGAAAAAAATAATAATTCACTACTTTGTAAAAAAATCAATGCAGTAAATTTTTTTTTTTTTTTTTTTGCTGCAACCCTTAACATTTTAATTTAAGACATAAAAAATTTCCGTTTACAATTGAAATTTCAAAAGTCGAATGTGAAAATATAATGTCCCCTAGCACCAGGAATTGAAATTAAATAGTTACAAGGACAATTATTTCAAACAAGTTAGCGTTTCCGTCTGTTTGAAAAGGTATTTTTTATATATTGATTCCGAAGTTTATTCTACATATTTTAGGGTATACTTTCGGAGTATTTAGATCGAGTTTATTTTTACGCCCTTATTTGCTTAAAATTAATCCCTGGATCCCTTAAAAGCTTGCTTATGTTTTCCTAAAACATCTAGATAATTGCTTGTTTAAGACAACTGTGACTAACCGACAAATGCATGGTTCTGGAAATATATGATATTTTATAAAAGAACAAAAAGCCTAGGGTCGTAAAGCCCAGGGCAATTTAAAGAAGTCAAAGGAAGGAAATTTTCCCGTGGTGTAAAAGGAGATGCCTATATTTTGAGGGGTCAGATAACTGTCTCGGTTGGTGATCTGCAGGTGTTGAGAGTCAAGGAATGCTTTAAAATATATGTCAGTGAAGGATGCATTTTATTACACCAGGGAAGGGTAAAAGAGAGGCAACTATTTTAGTTTCCTAAACGCTTGCTTTATTTTTTTATGCTGAGCCCTTCTTTTGGTTAAATTTTAATTTTTTCTTAATAAATTAGAAATTGTCATATGTGGAAGAAAATTCAAACAAAACAGACGTATTTGTCTCGGTTGGGGGGGGGGGAGTTTTATTTTATTTTTTTATTTGAAAAGTAGCTTCAAAGGGTGAAAAAAATAGTAGTTTCTTTTTCTGAAACTGCTAACTCTATTTTATAAACAAAAATTACTTTATTGTAGTGAATGTCAATGTTTCAGAAAGAATGACGCTCATCAATTAAATTTACGAGGAAAATAAAGTTTGCTACTTGAAAAATAGCTTAAAAGTAGAAAAAAATGAATTAAATAGTAATTTTACTTTATTTTCGTGAATGTCTGAATTACAGAAGAAGCAAAGTACTTTCTTAGCTCCCTCGTTTTTATTTAAGAGGAAAATAAATTTTTCTACTTGGAAAATATCTTTAAATTTGCTTTTCCTTAAAAAAAAATTTAAGCAGATTTCTCTTTTTTATTTGGAGGAAAATTAAGTTTTCTATTTGGAAAATAACTTAAATGTTGAAAAAAATAGCTTTTTTCTCTTTCTGAATGTACTAATTCTACTAGAACTTACTTTTGAGAATGTCTAAATTTCAGAAGGGGTGAAGCACTTCTTTACAATTTTGAAACAAAATAAAGTTTTCTACCCTCAAAAAATAGAGTGAAAATAAAGATATTTTTCCACTTTCACTTTACTTTCCCAAATTTCAAAAGGCACCTTATTTGCCCATTCAAGTTAATTTCAGAACAACATAAAGTTTCTAAACTTCATAGCTTCAAAACTGCCTTTCCGTTCCTCTTTTCTGCGAAGCGTTTTTGCTCTTTTGAGGAAGGGAAATAATTCTCGGAAAGAGTCTTTCACCCTATGTTAAAGTCGATTGTAACTACGAAAAAGAAGATTTTAGCAAATCTTCACACAATCTCTTTCATATTTGCATATATAAATATAAACTATTTTGAAAAATGTCGCGTGGTCCCTTCATATGGGGCCCCGACTGCCCCGGCGTAGTTACGGCCCTGAAGGCAGCTTATCAACAAAACACATGCTTCGAGAGTAATGATGCACTATTTCTTCAGAAGCTTGAGAAGGAAATCTCACAAGTTATGTTGCAAATTTTTAAAGGAACATTGTCAGAAACGTTTAATCTCCCAAATATCCAATAGCCTGTGCTTTTCTCAATATGGAAGAATTTATTTCAAAAAGAACATTTGGTTAATCTAATTTTAGCACTGAAGCTGATACAACTAACATTGATAATGAAAGTATCTTGAAAACTGAGATAAGTCCTCTTAATGCAATGTTGGTTGCAAAAACAATTGGTTCAATAAGTAAATGGTAAGTTCCTTCTGAAGATCCACTAGATATAAGTCAATGAGAGATGGATTTTACTCAAACTTCGAAACTCCCTTTTCTCATTTATTCTCCAGTGAGGAATTCTAGAAATGGTACTGGAAAATCAAAAGAAATTTCGAAGATACATTTACATTGGCTAAAAATTTGGAAAAAAGAGGAAGGTTAAATCAAAGGAAATAAATTACTTTTTTGCATTATCTTCAGAAAAAGAAGGAAAATTTAAAGAGATTGAAAGAGCTGGAAAAAAAAAGTTAAAGCAGAAAGTATGACGAAGAGAAAAAAAATGCTTAAAAAGATTTTAAAAAAAGCTTCGAAAAATATGGGGAAAAGCGTAAACAAAAAAGTGATCTAATTATAATAATAATAAAAACATCACCGGTATGATGATAAACATTCATAATTTAGAACAAACTATTAAACTGCGAGAAAAAAAAATGAAAAAAATTTTTTTTTTAAATTATGTATTCTAACATATTTTACTTTCCATTCCATGACTGAAAAAAAAGTAACATTTTCCATGTTAACTGTGGTTATATGTTGTAATTCCAAGAAAAATCTTGTTTTGAGACATTTGTGTGGTCTATGGATTCCTAACGAGCATCAAACATTCTTAAAATTAAGTGTTCATTCACTGGAAAATTTAGTGTTTATTCACTGGTAAGAACTGTTCCTTCACTTGGTTATCTTACTACTTACTATTTAAACCACCAAAAGCTTAAAACAATATTATGTAAGTTATTTAATTTTTTTACATAATTTGCATTTAATAGCAAATATGTCGACACCATCATTTAGCTAAAATTACAAATTTTTGATTTTCTTTAAAGGCAAGCTAAGCTTAAGTGTTCCTTCACTGGTTAGTTTACCCTATAAGATGTTGAGAACTTAGCGATGTTGTGAGAGATGCTTAAAAATGTTGACTACGTATTTTTATTAATATTTATATTCAAGAAATTGATAAATATATTATTCCAAATCTATGCATACGTTTGTATATTATTGAAAATGTCTCAGTTACTGAAAAACAAAATCAAAAAATAAAATATAATCACATTAAATAAGCACAATCTGGTGTAGAATCATATTCTATCAGAAGCACGCTTTTATAAAACTAGTAGACATTCCTTGAATAAAGTGTTTTTTATTCAAATTTCTTTACTAAATTACAAATAAATTATTAAGCGACTAAAAAGGAAACATCGTATTTTATAGTTTGAAAGAAATAAAAAAATTAACAAACGATTATTAGCGAAAAAAACGTGAATGAAATTTTACGCTACGTGCGCGAAGTCAAGTTCTTCGCAAGTTTATCACATTTTAATATTAATCACCCCATTTAATCATTTCTTTATTGTCGCCAAATTATTTTTTTAAAAATAATTAATTTTTTCCAGCTTCTAATAAATAATTACAGTGGAAACTTCAGATTTTTCAATTGAAAAATATATTAATATGGTATATGGATATGGTATAAAAAAATTCATCTCATAATTTTTTCATCCTCAATTTAATTAAATAATAATTATTTTTTTCATGAAATTATCATTGGGTAAATGAGTTTTATGAGTGGGTGCAATTTTCTTTGAAATTGCTTTATTAGTTTTAAAAATATGACTAAAAAGTAAAATTAACATTAAGGGGTACGAACTTTGGATCGCTCTCCTGACCAAGCTGCGCAAACCCCCTATATTTTGAAGGTTAAGAATCCAAATATGTAAAAAAAAATGTATGTTTATTCAGAGGAAGTACGTTTTTGTGTCTGATTTCGTAACTTAATTACTAGTTAGCACTGATTAATTAACATATTTGAGGTCACCCCTAGGAACCACTAAGATTGACAGCTAGTTCGTGAAAATCCGATCATTAGAACAAAAGTTATTCAGGGTGATTCGTTTCTTTTTTTTTTTTTTTTTTTGCGGACTGTACATCATCTTCACAGCTATTTTTAAAACCATTTGTGATAGTTTTTAGAGACACATTTCTCCAGGCAAAACAGTAATTCTGATAACATCTAACATCTTTATTTTTGGAAGAGAACTTTTTTTATCGATGCCATACCAACGGTTTTATATAGTTCACTTAAAAACTCTCAATTATCCTTTGGTCCACTGGTTACAATTTTGAAGTGAAAATGAATTTCTATTCCTAGCTTTCTTACTTATGTTGAAAAGCTAACCCCTGGTGGTCACTCCACATTTACTGCCAGAATCATTGCATTCCTTTCTAGTTAAGGAAGTGCAGCAGGGATAGTAATTGAAATTCCAAGAAACACCCCCAACCTGTTCATCCCTACTTCCTGTGGGTTCACAAATTCATCTCTGTTTGCAAATTCTACCGATAAAGTTTTGATATTTGGACTCAATATTAGAAATTCGAGAAACTGAGGTTCTGAAAAAAAAATTGACATCACATAAAAATGGAAAATACATTCATTTTAGACAGTAGGGAAATTTAGAAATATAGAGGTTTTTGAGATAAACAGGTTCAACGGTACATACAACGAAACTTTTGTACTGATTTTGTTTTATAAAAATTACATGCTGCATAAAATGCATGGCATATAGAATAAAACTGCTTCTTTAAAAAACTATGTGCCTATCAAACATTTCTTTCACGCTGCGTCTATATCAGTAGTGTGAGATATAGGGCAAAATTAATAGTGACCACCTTCCACAGAATATAACAAATGGCGATTTAAAAAAATGTTGCCAGTCGCCACTTTTATCATCAAAAATGCACTATGTGTGCCATTTTTATTATAAATATAGAATTGCTATGAATATTTTATAATATTCTGAAATGACTTAATTTCAAGCGTGCCTTTTTTTTCTTTCCCCTTTTCTTTATTTGAGAAATGAACCTTGTAATGTGAAGTTTTAAGTTATTAATGTCAAGTTTTTTAATCCTAATGTCCACTGTTAAAAATGCTATGACTGGTCAGTATTTAAAATTTCCTAATTTTGTCCTATAGTATGTAGTAAGCTTTTTATTGTTAACTTCACTGGGAAAAAGCTTTAAAAAATCATATATTAGATCATTTTATGTCATAATATATAGTCAAATTAATAACTGTCTCTGCAAATATTTGCCTCAACTTTTTTTTTGTAATCAAAGATAGAAAAAATGTTCAATCGTTTCTGTTATGTAACAAGCTCCGTTTGTTTCTTTGTGTGAGAGAGACGACAAGCGCATTTCAAAATCGATATTTTAGATTTGAAATTTAGTTGTAGCAAATATTTATGTTTGGTATAGTCTCGGTTAGCATCGCTACATTACAAAATGAAAAGATGACTAGTTGTCCATTATACGGTATAAATTTCTTTTTTACACTTATTTCAAATGACAAAAGCAAAACAAAGATTAAATAATTAGTGCAAAATCAAAATTTTAAAAGCTTAGTACAGTAGGGAACCGATTATCCGGAACGATCGGGACCATCGCTATTCCGGATAACTGATTTTTCCGGTTTTCTGAATCGCTACAAAAAGCAGTTTTTTTTATTGTTAAACCAAACTAAAAAAAAAATTTGAAAATAATCTTAAAAAGAAGAAAAAACGATGAAGTAATGCACTAATGATTATTTCCATAATGATGGTAAGGTAAACATCTTTCAAAAAAGAAAGAAAAATCCTAAAATCTTAAGAGGAAATTTAAAAAAAAAAAAAAAAAAATGGCGGGAAAATTTATCGAGTTTCGTTCCGGTTTTCTGATTTCCGGATAACGGGTCCTGTACTGTATTTTCTTTCAAATAGTTATGTTTCAAATTTGAATCTTAAATTTTTTGTCAAACATGGAAACTTTTCTATCATCATTAAATTAAACTGTGTATGAGGGGCATGAAAAGTGTAGTGGATAGAGAAAGAAACTTCCATTTTCTACAATGATTTAATGTAGCAAATGTACAACTGCAGAATAGTTGCTACAATGTTTTTTTTTTTTTTTACCCGCTCACAACACACCTGAAGAATGGATTTATAATTGAAGTGGCCATTCTCAGATTATTTATTGCAATGATATATGCTTGTACAACTTTATACAACAGGGAGAGAAAAAACCATTTTCGTTTTTTATTATTACAGGAATAGCACAAGGGGGAAAATAAAGTTTCTTTGTTTCACAAAATTAAGAGCGCTCAGTTTAGCCATACAGTGACTTGTTAAAAATCAAAAATTACTGCCACATCTGCCAAAGAATCTAAAAATAAATTGGCTTAGAATTATGTTACAACTGCACAAAAGTATAGATTTTAACATTTTTGTATGATAAAATTCTTAGTTTACATTTTTAATAAAAAATTGACATGTAAGCTTATTCAATGAAAATAGATGCCAACTAATAAAGAGGTATAAGAATATTTCTTGCGAGAATATAAGTAACTGAGAAATAATATTTAAAAGGAAGTATTTCATTTAATGAACTTCTTAAAATGATTGAGTAAGTTACCACATTAGTCCAACACATTAAGTGTTAAAAATATCTCAATAATTAACTAGTCAAAGAGTGATACTTCATTAAAGAATATGAGCACTCATTTGGAGATATGAAGTAGTTTTAAAATCTAAATTTTAATATGAATTAGTCAGTTAAAAAATTTCCTCCTTAACTGTGCCATTAGATACAATTTGGTAATTTTCAAAAATAATTTTGTGAATTTCATTGGAGGCACCGTTGCACACTAATGTTAAAATTTTCAAAGTAAGATTAAGATTTCTACAATTTTGCACTATTAACAAATTATTCTTCCATGTCAGAGATGCCACCCACAGATACTTTAGCTTGATAGAAGAATCATAAGCCCAATTCCAAAGGTGACAACAACAAATTGTTCTTTAGTTTAGTTCCAGATAATTTTCCAGAATATTCAATAGATAACAGCCCAATACACAAAAATCTCTCATTGCTAATATGGAAGTTGTGTTTTTTTTCTTTCAAAACTGTCGCTTGACAAATTTGGCTTCAAATTCTATAATCTTCCGGCCATTCATGTACATCATATAATTAAAATTCCCCTATTTTGGATAATTTATAAATATTCTTCCTTAAAAGCTTTAACAATGATTTTTTTTTTTATTCAAGTTCATAATCTGCAAAAACTTTGACAGTTTCACTCCTGGAATAGAAAGAAATGAACTATTTCCTTAACCTTTTCACTAATAATGTTTGAAATTTATCGATAGTCACACACAAAATTGAAAGTTGTATGAACACCTGCAGAAAATAAAGTGAAATATAATTTCAAAAATATTTCATTTTTGTTATTGTTCAAAGAAATCAACAACAAAGTTTAATTCATTTTAAAAATATTATTCTGTGAAATATTTTGAAAGCAATATTCTACCCTTCTTCTAGTTTTATTTACTTATGTTGTTAGAAGTAAAATTAGTTAAAAAGAATTAAATTTCCATACCCGTACTGTTTTAAGTTATTTAAATTTCTGAAATTTGGATTTTTTACAGCTTATACAAGAGTTTCGTAATTCTATAATAATATAGTTCATGTTCTACAGTCACAACGCTGTTGCCGGCATCCATGCGACAATATAATGGGTAAGTGAATAAAATGCGAATCTCTAATACATATAGTACTCTTAAATATTTTTTTTTATATTGTATTTTAGTACTAAAAGAATTAACATAGTTGGCACCACTGAATTTAAAAATTTTCTAACATGTTGTTTCATCATATAAAAAAAACTTAACTGTGATGCTATACTAAAAAAAAAAAAAAATTACAAGGTTCAGACAAGCATACACAGAAATCTATGATTTCCTAATCGTCACAATTTTAGATTCTTTAACATATAGATAAATACAGTAGCATTCAAAAGTAATATGCGATTATCAAAGAAAACACAAGAAATTTTACAAGATTTGTATAGTAAGTTATAAAAAGAAAGTAAACAGAAAAATATGCTCTTTTAGGGGACATATTTCACAGAGTTAAGAATGTTTCTCTTTTTGGTTAATTTTATAAAACAATTAGCATTAAAACATAAATTACTTACAATGATGAAAGTAATCCAAGCCCAATTTTTAAACAATTAAATTTCAATCAAAGCTTAAAATAAGAAATAACAACTGGCAAATAAATTAAACATTTTTCATTATTAAAATTATTTTCTTTGGTTATATTCCATGCAAATTGGTTTATATTTTGGATATCAAACAATTATCTAAAAACATATTTAAATAACTGAAACACTAACATATGAATTAGAGGTAGCCACACGTATATAGAATAATTTTCGAGTAGCTTAGTTTTTGGAGTAAATTTTATTAATAATCAAAATTCATGAAGAAGATTTTTATGACTACTGTATTTTTGGAGACGGCAGTTGTTAGATTAGGTGTTCCCCAACAAAATTTTTAAAAAATTTGTATCTGTGTCCAGCTGGTGGCAGTTCTCTTTACTCTACCATTTCTTTTGTTCCACCACCTGAGATGTGATCAAGGCACTGCTGAGGAAGATACTATAAATTTTTATTATTTTTATTTTCCCCTTTTTATTTTACTTGTGACTTACATTACTCAGGTATGAAAGACATTTAATAAATAAAAAAAAAGGATGGGGATGTGCCTAGAATTATTTTTTTTTTCACCATCAAAACAAATCATATTACAGGTCTGTACAAATGAGGCCAGCTATCTCCAAAATTTGATTCATGCTCTTAAACGCAATTAAGATTAATTTCATCATAATTTTTAAAAACTTATGCCTTTTCTTTACTTTATGCAATTGTACTTAAATAGTAATGCAACTTATATTTTAAATGCACAATTCTGGAGATCCTGGACATGTTACAAAATTGAAGAGACCATATGATTCAATATATTCTAACATTTCACGAAATGTCTAGAATAGATTTGAAAATTTGATCTAGGTTTCATAACAGCAATATTTTTGGCTGAAATATGTTACATAAGTAAAATAAATATCAACATTTGTTTTGTTTTTTTGATTGAAACAAATACCAATGATTTTTAATTGCTGAAGGTTACAATTTACACAAACGACAGATATAGCAAAATATATATTACAAGTTATTCACAGAATACAAAACAGCAGGATCATAACAGCAATTCTTTACCAGGAAAAAGATACAAAATAGTACGTTAAGCAAAAGTATCGAACCAAAAAAAGGTAAAAATTCCCGCTTTAAAATAGCTAGATACAGATGATACAATTATGTGTAATCCCAATTTTTAACTTATTTAACAGCTAAAACACAACAGATGATGGCTATACAATTTTTTTTCCCTTTACGCTCTTTAAGGACTACAGCATGAGACAGACCTAATTTATCTACAGACTTTGACTGTCGCGGCCGGAAACAGTATTTGCCTGAGTAATTATTTCCTTCTTTTCATTAAATATCTTATATTAACCAATGCATTTGAGATGATAATGTAATTCTGGGTCTACATCCTTTCCTGTAACAAAATAAATAAGCTGCCCGTTTGAAAATAGTTGGTTATTTACAAAAGGCTTGCATTACTAAAACTGCACAACAGTAAACATTACTGCTCTTCATAATTTACTAATATACCAGCCATAAATATTACACTAGCAACCTCTAGTTTGTTTGTTGTTTTTTTCTCTTTAAGTACACGCGAACACCATATTCATGTAGGAATGTTGAGGTCTACAAAAAGCAGCAACATATCAAAAATGTATGAAAGTAGACGACATATGAGTGAATTAATACCAATGCAAATGAGAATAGTTTTTTAACCCTTTTATGATTTATTTTTTTTTTAAAGTTGAATTTTGGAAGCTTATAAATAAAATTTGAAAACATATTTTCTTACCTTTAAGATAAAAGAAAATTAATAAATTTGGTACGATTTTAAAAATGTTTAATCACTGAAGTATAAAGTAAAATTTTTATTTAGCGATTGTACTCCAGATTCAGAATAAAATGTGATTACCATTAAATGGACATCACTAAAAACACATCACAAATGATAGTAAAAATATGAACTTAAAATAACACCACACTTACTAAAATTAAAAAAAAAAAATGGGAATTATGATTTAAATAAATAAATTTGCTTTTATACAGGGGCTGCGTCATAAAACTGCTCAACATTTATATTTTTTTTTTATCTCCCTTTCATTCTTGAAACCACAATCATAATCACAAATGGAAGGAAAAATGTGAAATAATAATAAATATACAGCTGCATCACAGTCACAAACAGTTTTTTTCTTCTTCTTTTATTTGCTCATCACTAAGAATGTTTGCTTTCAGTGTCTGTACTATCTGAGGTAGGGTCGTCGTGCATTCCTCTAGATTTGCTTAATAATTCTAAACTAGAATTTTCACAATTAGTTTTTGCTAAATTTACATTTTCAGAGTCTTTAAGAGGTACACTATTGACAGGACTCGACTGCTGCCTGTCTCTAAACCCTTCCTTGTCGCTGTCCGGATTGTCAAAACTTTCCATCTTGCCGTCGTCCAGGTCGTCGTAGTCGTCTTCGTGATTACCCATCAGAGACTTGAGGCTCTCGTCGTCGGTCTCCTGCCCGTCCGTGAAGTGGTTCGGAGGTGGCACCTTGCTACCGGGGGACGTGTGAGCCTTCGTTAATGACGGTGTGGATGATAAAATACCGTGTGTCGCAGGAGTGGTGACGGTGGCCGTGGATGAGCTGAGACTCGTACTGAGCGAACTCGTGGTGAACAAAGGATTGCTCAACCCCAGACCATTCACCAAACCACTCTGGGTGAACGAGCCAAATGATGCTGGAAGATTGGGAGGAAGCGTGAAACCTCCCAAGCCGAGAGGATTATACAGGAGACCGGGAGGATACAAGAACGGTAAAGAGGACTGCGGCAGATTAGCGTTAGCACTCATGTTAACAGAGGTAGCACTAGATGAGGCGTTTTTACGAGAAGTGTCTTTTTCACTTCGAGATTTGTCAGTATCTTTGCTATGTTCTTTAGATGAGGGAGTTCCCGCCAAACCAGACGATCCTTGAAGCCCAGGAAAGTTAAATCCTGGGAAACCAAAAAGGGGATTTGTCAGCCCCATGCCGGCCAGACCACCAAAAGGCAAAAATATTGGATTTGTGGTAGTACTAGAAGTGGAGGGCGTAGTGGTAGTGGATGACACATTGGATTTAGGAGGATCCATAAAAAACTTCATGTTAGGAAAACCACTCAACATTCCAGTATTGGCAAAATTCAAAGGATTCAAACCAGTCGACGGGAAAGACATGGTAGTGACGGGAGGTACAACATTTTGATGTGCACTAGCCAGGAGAGAAGCGGCTGTTCTGCGGCCTCTTTTCTCTGAAGGCGTGACTATGCGTTTAGACATGTTGTTGGGAAGGTTACCCTGCAATTAACATAAAATTAAGAATATGAAGAAAAAAATATTTAAATAAACAACTTTCATGCACATAAAATTAATAAAACATCCAGAAAATTTTCTAATATAGAATGGAAAAAAATAAATAAATCTAAGTTTGTTTATACAACAATTGTTTGTTTTTTCTGTTCAAGGCAAGAAAGCATTTCAAATATTTAAAAAAGAAAAAAAAAATCATTCTTTTGGCAGGCATTGTGATTCTATAAGCATGCAAAAGAAAGAGTATTTTCGGACAAGGGGGAACAACAAAGTGTCATGCAAAGCAAAAAAGCACCTTTTCGCGGACTAAAGGTCCCCATTTCGGATCAACGTCGAACATAGGATTTTTGTCCAACCATTCAGCAAGGTACTTCAAAGGAGGAGCTTTGCTTCCAGTTATCTGTATCAGATGTTAGGGTGAAGAATTAGCAAAAAAGTTAAATTGTCAGCATGTTTCATTAGTAAAAGAAAAAAAAAAAAGACACAAATAACCAACTACATTAGAAATTTTAAGTAATGCCACTTACAACTGGAAAATAACATTAACAATTTGTACATAAAATACACCATGCCGTGAAAAGCGCAAACATAGTTAGATCATTTGTAAATATGCATGTTTCTTTTAAATTTATATGATGACTAAAACTAAGCAGGGCAATGTTGATGAGAACATATTCAAATACAATTGCCAGGAAGGAAACACAAATTAAAATGAGATTTTACAAAAAAAGAAGCGTGCAAAGCAGGGATTAAAAATAAACTAAGCGGCTAAGGATAAACCACACACTTAAGCTTCTGTAAAAAGGAAAAAAAGGAATGATCTTATTTATATTGTTTTATTTCAAATTAATTTCCTTGTGCTTTTTTTTTTCTGCTAAAAGAAACAATAAAATGACATCACTTTCAGAGAAATAGAAAATTAGTAAGATAAAATAAATTTAATCAGCATGTAATTCTTAAGATTTTTGTCACAACAACATATAATATTCAACTTTCATAATTATTTTATTAGCTATTTGAGTCTGTAATATTAATTTTCTCCAGTAGATTCAGATAATGAAAATAATTTAGAAATAATTTTCCTGATAATTAAGATTCAACATTTTTAAAAATTACTCGTTTGTTTATAAAAATTAGAGAATTATTCACTTGTTTTACTAACTTTCATATGGGTAAAAAAATCTTGCCATATTAGCTATCTTTTAAAAGGAATTTTTTAATTTCTTTTTTAATTACTTGTGCATTTTGAAATCCAGTAATTTCTTTCAGCAAGATAGTACACATTAAAGTTTTCTTTTACAAAAGCAAACAAACTATGGCTATTTTTATTTTTCATGTCAAAAGAGCATAAAAAACAGCCATCCTCTGAATATCAATAACAGATTTCTAACAAGGCAATTCAACTGAATGATTAAAAAGAGCTATAAATTACAAAAGCAATAGATTTGTAAGAACATAAAAATTCGTAGAACAAAGTAACATCTCAAACCAGATGCTTTTCATGACATGCCTGCTCGTCATAAATTTCTCCCTTAGGACTCAATCAACTAAGAGCTTGTTTGTATCATCTTATAGAAAATCATCAACCTCAATTTTTTTTTTAAGATTCAGTGTTTGTGTTCTTTCTCTCTCTATATATGTATACATATATAGTTAATTATAATAATTGTATATATACATATACAATTATACAGTGAATCTTAGATAGCTAAAAAATAATTAGAATTAACAGAAACTCAATTTTATCCAAATATCCTAATAAACTGTTAAGTACTTTCAAAAAATCAAATGTTGTTTCAAAATCTTCAAATGTTCTTCATGAAAATCTTCGAATACTCAGAACATTATAAAACATCTCTCATTTCAAAAATAAAACAGAACTAAAAAATTTTGAGCAAAAGGGAAAACAGGTCCACCAAGTAAGAAAGAATATTGGATTTAATCACTTACACTTTAACATGACAAGAAATTATATATACATTCATACATGCATGCATATATATAAATATATGCATATACACACACACATTCATCAGTATAGATATATACAGAGGAAAGTCCCATATCCGGAATCATTGGGAGTCCGGCATGTCCGGAAAATAGATTTTAAGGTCTTACAGTAATCAAACAGCAAAACATTTATTCAATCAAATGTAACAAAAAGCTGATAATTAATGTCAGTTACAATCAACGACGAATAAATCCACTTGGTTTGGGTGGTTGCCTTATTTTTGCTACAGATTTCCACATGGTTTTTAAAATCTCTATTGTGCTAATATGCCATTATAACAAGCTGATATTTCTGAATCACTTATTTTAGTTAGTATTGATCATTTCTCAATTAGCGACAATTCCACAATAAATCTCCTTAGCTTTGAAGATTGTTTTTCGGTAGTTATTAAAACGGATTTTCACTTGGCTTTTAAAAATCCAACGTTTTAATATAGTATTATTTCGTTTGGTATGATACAATATTATTCATTTCCACTCAATTATTGACGATTCACTCACCATTTCACGTAGATTCACAATAGTATTATTGTCAGTTATTTCTGTGCATTTTGATGGTTTTTAATAATGCATTATCACAAAAGGAAAATTTCAAACTGCGCATTTGTAGAATTACTTTTTGATGCACTTGTTTCATCTTATTATCCACCTAACATTTTCAACAGATTAGAATTTCCACATAGTTTTTAAAATTTTAATGTAATGTTGTTGCGATCCGCAAATTCTGAATTTTGCTTTTGGATGATAATCATTTAATAACTCGCTTTAGTCGCAACTTTTTCATTTCGAACCTCGCTTTTGAAAAATAATAATTTAATAACCCGCTTTAGACAGGACTATTTCATCTCGAATCACACTTTTGAATAATAATTTAATAACCAGATATAGGTGGTGAGTTTGCGAACTGAAAAACAGCACTCTCTTCCTGGTAAAAAAACGAACAGTTGTCCGTCCAATTCTTGATGTCTGAAACCCAAAGGGAATGACATAATTGTGGGGAAGGAAATTTAGAAGAAATTTCAAGAAAATGTAGAGAATGAAAGTTTCTTCAACTCTGCTAGACTGATTGCAGGGAAAAATAGACTCATATTAGTAGTTTTTTTTTCCCCTTCATTTATTTATTTATATATTTTTTTATTCTCGTAAACGAAATCAGATGGAACGAATGATTTCATTTTTTGCTTCCATTTACAAGGGTGGTAAGGAAATTTTAGAAAGATATGTCACTATGCTTTACTATAAAAATATAATTTAAAAAAAGTGAATAGAAAATAAAAATGTTTAATTGGAATACAAATTTTTTTTCCCATTCAATTTTGAAGAAGAAATGTGGTTAAGCTGTAATGTATCATTTTATTGCCATCCAGAAAACCAAGAAATTCAGACATCAGTGATAGTAGTCCTCCCCAGATAATTTGTTCTTTTCAGTATAAAAAATTAGTTACATTTTCATTGCAATTACTCAAAGGGTATTTTTTCCTCAGGAAATTCAGACATCTGGGATAGCAGTCGTCCTCAGATGACTGATTTAGTTGGTTTAAATCGATGGTTTTTCTTTAAAACTGATTAAAAACATGATTCTAAATTGATTAAAAACATCAAATAATTTAAATCATGTGAACACTGTTTTCCACTATTCAAATATAAGTGGCATGTAAAATTGATTATGTTACAGTAATAGTTTAGTTGAGCATTAGGGATATCAGGAAGAAATAGAAGGTTACCTTTTTTCCAGTAAGCCTGTTGATAACTGAAACATTCTCCTCCCCCGTGACCTTATCGTAATCCAGTTTGGTAGGATCCAATCGTGGTCTCCTTCCCCTTCTCCTACCTTCGGGTAATTCCAACAATTCAGTCTAAAAAAAATAAAAAAAAATAGGCATTTTAAAAAATTTTTTTTCGTTTATGAGGCCCTACCAAAATAAGTAAAAACATTTTCAAATATATTTGTTTCAAAGCCTTAGTATAGTTTGTCTATATAAAGGAATCCCATAGCCATTCGTCTGGAGTGGTGGCTGTGACTATGGTTACAAGGTTTAACTATTTAGAGTAGTTGGGTCATTATTTAAGACAGGTTTTGACTCGGGTCAGCAAGAGAAAGGGAATCAGGGGAGAAAGAAGCTCTCTTCTTTGAAATGCGCTTTTTCTTGTTTCCATAGCAGCAGACAGTTTCAAGACTTTGTAGCGAGAGGAGTTTTTTCTATAGACAAAACTATACCCAAGATATGTGATGTTGAGATAAACAATATGGATAAACTGGGTAATCTAAATTATTGAACAAGATAAAAAATATTTTATACACGCAATAATTTTGCAAGATTTTGGAAACTGATTCCCCAGGGCCCGGATATTGGTTCCCCCCCCCTACTAAAAGGTCTTATTTGAAATAATATAAATCTCCCATTTAAAGATATAATACATAAAAATATTTTATGAATAAGAAAAGTAATACAATTAGTAATTGATTCCTTAAATATTTGAAAGCTGATTTTATCTCTACAGGTAATGTAAAACAAGCATCACTGAAAACTGAAGTGTAAATATGTTACTAGCTGTTAAAGAATTTAAAAATGAAATATCAGCTATAGTATAACTCTAGAATAACAAGAAATGATTGTGTTCCCACCAGGAAATATAATAAATTATTTTCAAAAAGTTTTAATTTATTTCTAACGAAAAATACTTTAGTCAAACCCCCGTTTAACGAACCCCTATTTACCGAATTTTGCGATTTAACGCATTTTATGAAGTAGATTTATAGGAAACAATCATTAAAGACTCTGACTATCTCTAAGACTAAAGAATCCCCATGTTAGTAAACCTATTTTCAACTGTGTCCTGGAAAACTATCTTGGTCATTTAGAGTGAGTGCAACCACATCAACGAGCAACCAATTTAGTATTTAAGATGGAAATAACAAAATAGATACCAATAATACATTTTATACTGAAGAAAATAATTTTCCCTATGCTTTAAAGAAATTACATAAATTCCTTCCCCAAAGCTTCAAAAAATAAAAGTATTTCCACCACACAAAACATGTTCAACAAATGGAGATATTCAATAATAATTTAGATGAAGATTACCGACTATCTTTAATGTATGAACAAAAATAACTACACCATATCACTTTGCTGTAAAAAAAAGTATGTTTTAAGTCTGGCAGCATATCAGCCTGCAATCTGTCACAATACCAGATTCTATATAGCTGGTCAGCTATATAGAAGGTCAATGTAAGTCATGACCTTACTTCAGACAGATACAGAATTTAATGAATAAGTTGCCCTGAAGTTAAGGAATGTTAGAATGAATTCTGCATTTACTTTTAAATATTTTTAATACTTTATTTTGGATAATAACATTAAAATGTTTTGAGATTTTATTCTTTGTCCATCTATACATTTCAGCAAATCAACAGAATTTTTACATTGCTGTGAATTTCAAGAAAGAACCTTCCTATTTTTTAGAACAAGCCATCCCTATAATACATCTAATCATTTTATTACAATTTAATAGATTATAGATTGAATTTTAATTTTGTAACTATGTTATAAATATCACTCAAATTTTTCAAATATAGTAAAATAATTATTTATTAATTTTGTCTTCTATAAGCTTAAATATGACATAAAAATATTAATATTATATTTTTTAGAAAAAAAAAAGATTCATAATTTTTAGTCTTTTAAAAAATGTTGAAAGAAATGCGTTTATTTTTTTCATTTTGAGAATTTAAGAAACAATTCTTGATCATATTTTATTGTATACAGTTTTGAAAATAAAATTTTTTATTGTTCTTAACATTAACTATTAAACTTAGTTCAAAAACATTAAAAAAAAATTAAAAAATAAATTTTTATAAAAATACTAAATATTTTGCAGAACCCTCAAAATTATTCAATAATTAAAATATTAGCTAAGTATATGCATAAAACATACAGGTTATATATATATTGAATAATTTTACTAATTATTATGTTTTTTGCTTTTATTTGAATATATTTCTTGATTAAAAATATTTTAGCAATTTAATATATTAAGAGGCTTCACTGAACTGTTTCTCATTCCTTATTATTATTACTTTTCTTAGAAATTAATATTTTCCACAAAAATCAATTATTGTAGTAGTAAAATGAACTACTTTTATAAACAGAAGTAAATATCCTAGCCCCTTATTCCCCACTTCCAGCACAATTTTTGCCTTTCCTAAACAGCATAGTCCCATAATCAATCTCTAACGAGATAAAAAGATATCGCCATTCATTTAGCAACCTGGGAGAGCTTCATATCGCATTCTAATTCAGCAGGGTAATAATGGAGAGAATTTCACGATAAATTTCCATCTAAATGAAGTTGATATAACGGATAGTAAAATAATTCAAGTTTGCCACTCAAATCTGGAAAAAAATCCCCGTGTTTTCCCTGTACATATTGTACACAATATATTAAGAAGAAAAACACAATTGCTGTGCTCTTCTATGAGCTATATTGGGCTAACTATACTAGTTATAATTGCCGGAAAAACTTAAGGAAAAAAGGAACAGCTGAACATACTTAAAACAAATAATGTTATAGTAAATGAACAAGTTTAATATAGCTGAAATACCATCCTTAAATAATCCATAGATTGCACTTTGAATGGTTACCATTTTCAAAAAAAACGAAAATAAGAAACAAAATTCCCTGTATTTTCCCAGTTTTTAGTTTTCCAGCATTTTCCCCATTATTTCAGGTGATTTTTAAATTCCCTGTATTTTACAGGTCTTCCCTGTTCTCACTGTGGGGTGGCAACCCTGTAATTTAAATTCAGAAAAAAATTCAAGCCTTTCTTTAAAATTCACTGACTTTTCCAGGTTTTTATCCAAATTTCCCTGACTTCTTCAGATTTTTTCCGGATAAAAAAAAAAAAATCGCTGATAATTCCAGGTGGATGGACACCTTAGATTTATAGAGATAATTCATAAAAAGAGAAGGTGGTTTACATGAGAGGGGAAAGATGACACTGGACTGAATGAAGCCATTGCCGCCGCTGCAGCCGCTACCAAATTAGGATTAGCTGTCACCAATTCTGGATGTTCATCAATCCATTTCTTAAAATCATGGTGCATCAATGAAGACGGATCCAATAATGGGTTATTGCCACCAGAATGTTCTTCAGATTTGGAGCTTGAACCTAAAAACAACACTTTTTAAAATATTGCATTGCTAAACACATACTACAGTAGAAAAAAAATATTTTTCACTTGTAGTTGAGGGGGCAATCAAGGACAGTAGGGTCCAGTTCTTAAACTTTTGTGAAACTTTCAAGAGCTACCTCATTTATATAATAATACACGAGCTTTAAAAAGTTAAGAACGTAATCTTAAAACACATATTCAAATGAGTTACAGCAAATTTAAGACATAATGAAATAATTAACAATATAAATTAGCCCTTTTTTTTTAAATTTTGAAAACTTTGCATATTTTAATAACCTATTTAAAATATCAAACTTTTAAAAACTATAGGAAATGGCTGATAACGCTATAAACTAGTGATAGAAACTATTAAAATCGGAATTTTCAACAGAATGGGTTCTATATTCTTAGTGACAGGGGAGATGAGAGAGAATCAGTAGTATTTGGAATATCTGTATGTTAACAAAGTTACGAAAAATAATAAATATGAAGAAAATTCCAAATGTTGAATATACAGGGTATCTGCTACATTTTAGATCTTCTAATTCATGACTTCTCATGACTAATTCTAAGAATTTTTCATGCCTTAACAAAGTTACCATTTTCTTCGACAAAAACACAACAATACATTTAAAAAAGCATTATAATGACATTTATTAAAACGATAGGTATAACCAAACTGTTACACTCTGCATCTTCATATTTATAGATTTTAAATTTAAAAAAGAGAGTAATAGAGTTTAAGCAATAAAATAGCTGAAAAAAATGCAAAAGCAATTGGTTTCTTTTTGCAGAATTAAATTCTAAAGATACTTTTCTTGTTCTTCGAAAAGGAAAGAAATACTCCTGATTTTACTGTTCTCATTTCAGAACAATAGAAAGCCGCCAATAACTGAATTTTTAATATGCTTTTTTCTTTCATTTTTTGAAAGAACACCATAAATTTTTATAGACAGGGATGAGAGTAGTCAGAAAGTAAAAAAGAGGAAATCCAAAAAACGAAAAAAAAGAAAGAAAAAAAAAGAAGAAATATATATATATATATATAAACAAAAATTTGACAAAAAAGTGCGATTTTTAAACTTGTAAACCATGAGAATATAAATTCCGATATGAGACTTTTAAATCACGTAAATATGAAACTCTACATCGAATTTAAAAAATACGAAAATACAAATCATGATTTTTTAATTTTTTGATCACAATGCATAATTTTTAAATCGCACGATATTACAACCACAAAAACGAATCACGATATTGGATTTTAAGCTCACGTGAATACGAATTGCTACATAGGGCTTTAAAAGCTCGTAAATACAAATCGCGATATTGATTTTTTAAATCTCGTAAGTAAGAATCGCACTGTACAATATTTAAATCGCCTGAATAAGAATCGCAACGTTCAACTTTGAAATCAGGTAAATACGAAAATCGAGATTTGATAATAAAATCGAGATTTTAAAAATGCATAAATACAAAACACGATATTGGATTTTTAAATGTCGTAAATAAGAATCATAATATACGATATTTAAATAGCGTAAATAAGAATCGCAATGTGCAACTTTTAAATCAGGTAAATACGAAAATCGATGATTGATATTAAAATCGCGTGAATAAAAATCGAGATCTGAATTACGAAAATACGAGCTATCCAGCCGACGGATAAAAAATACGGAAAATCTTATTTTGTGTGCGTGAAATCGGAGAAAATAGCTAAAATAAGTAAAAATGCGGAAGGGTTAGCATCTAGGGCGTAGATTGAATTTTCTGTTTATCTTTGAAAATCGTAAATAAATATAATTATTTTACTTCAATGACTGAATTTAAAAAAAACGGGATATTTATTTAAAAAAACGAATTTTTTAGAGAATCGGAGTTTTTGATAAAAAGGCTGAAATTCGAGAGACAAAAAAAATCTCATCCCTGTATAAAGGTCAACCAGTTTTATCCCAAGGAAATGATTTTTAGAGAAACTTCAGAGGGAGGAAAAGGGACTTCAACAATTTCCCTCCGCGGAAAATTAAATTCCTCATAAAACATTTTAACTTGGGCAAAAAAAAATTTCAGCGGAAATTAGCGGGAAAAATGGAAAAATCTGAAAAAAAGCGGAAATCCGCGGAAGAATCTCATCCCTGTATAGAACATAATAAACACATTTTATATTTTAATAAAGCATGACTGTGAGTGGGGATTTTGTTACAAATTCAGATATTCGGAACACCATGAAATTGGGGGGGGGGGGTCCCTTTTTAAATATTAGATTTTTTAGTGACCTAAATTCATGACTTTTCCTGATTTTTTTTTTTAAATACTTAAAAGCATGACATTTTATGACAAATTTTGTACAATACCGAAATTCATGACTTTCTCATTACTTGCATCCAGGTGCGCAGATATCCTGCTGAATATAAAATAAAAGAATTTAAAAAAATTTTGAGGTTTAATAGAATGAAAATACCTAGACTCATTCTTCCCGATAATGATGATGGATTCATAAATGAAGAGTGAGCAGGTACAGGCTGCATATCAAATCCTCGATTTAAAGCTTTTCTCACTGATTCTTCACTGTACTGCAACTGTTGGGAGGACAAAGTTTGTATTATTTACTTCTACAATCAATGGTTATTCACAATTAATATTTTAGTATATTTCACAGTGATGCATTGAAAATACAAAACTAAATTATATAGGAGGTTGTAAACTTCCTCTGTTAATAAAATCCTAAAAGGCACATTTTTTTTTTCTTTAGTAACACAAACCTTTTAGATCTTTTAACTTTACATTTATTTAATGGATTTGGAGCAATTTTACACAGAGAGAATTTTTTATTAAATTCATTGACAAATTTATTCATATTAAACTTATACAAAGCAAACTCCTATTCAATTTGACTTCTTTACCCCTCTGGAACCAAAACAGAGAAAGTATATCACTAGTATCTTAAACCGGGTGCGTAGCCAAATCTTTCAATTTTTTAAGCACTACATACATTAACAAAATGCAAAATAATTTTCCAAGACTTTACATGATCATGATAAAACAACTAGTTTCTGACAAAAAAACTATTTTCTTGATTATATTAGTCACCATTAACGATAAGAGAGATTTTTCGGTTCGATTTCAGAGAGGGGATAATGAAGCCTGAAATTGAGAATATTGTGCAAACCTACCAACCAGGCCCTTGCAGAGAGATTATTGTGAAAATCATGTTTTCTCTCTCCTCGTTTGTAATTTAGAATCGACACGGCAAAGAAAAAAATCTCTTTTTAAAAGATAGAAAATTAAGCACTTTTTACAAACCTCAAATAAAAAAAGCACCTAAAAGGGTTTTTAAGAAACATAAATAAAAAATAAGCACCTTTTACTATTTTTAAAAACGCTATACACCCTGGTGAATTATTTAAAACAAAGATATTCCTCAACAATTTAAAAACAAGCAAATGTTCAAACCTTTTGCATAACTACAAGATAATAACAAACAAAAAGATAATAACAAACCCTCTTTTTCCTAAGTTTAATTTCTTCCTCTTCGACAGTTCTTCTTTCAGAATGATGATGCCTGGAGGAGGTAGAACGAGATTCTTCCATTTCACCATAGTCTTTGTTCTTATCAACTGTCCTTTCAACCATAGAGCCAATATCAGCCAATGGATGGTGTTGCTCTTGCATCAACTGCTGTTGCTTGCGTGCTTGGAGATTTAATGCCAAGGCATCTATTCTACTGCCACCTTTGGCACCCCTCTTCTCCTTGGGTCGTCCTTTAGATGGGTGTGCACTTGGGTTTCCCTGGCTGACGCCACTTGTGCCGCTGGAGGAAGCACTTAAGTCTATTGGAGAAGTGGGAGACCCACCGACATTAGATGGTGATTCCACAGGAGGAGTTACTTTGGCTTTCTGTGGTACTGGTAAAGGAGTAAAAGGGGTAGGTGGTGTAATGTTAGGTTTCACAGAAAGATCTAAAGTCCCAATTGTCGTCGAAAGTCGGGGAGCAGAATTTTGATGTGCAGGAGGGGGTATTGTGGGAGAGACTGTGGGGACAGCCGACGAAGGAGAAGGCACATTCGGTACTTTGCTCTCGACATGATCGTCCCAGATTTTACTCCTTAAAGGTGAAGATGCCAAAAACTGTTGAACATGTTGAAGTTGCTGCTGATGGTGCTGTTGCTGTTGTTGCATGTTATGAGATAGAAGCTGACGGAGTTTAGCTGAAAAAGTTTTTAATCCTTCTTAATAAATTAATTTTGACACAATTAAACAGGCTAAAAGAGCATTTTTAAATAACAACCAACAAATTTAGTGGAATCTATTTAGTCGGGCATCAGAATTCAACAAATTAAGTGAGTGTCATATAGTAACAAGTTAAAAATATTCATTTCATAAAATTACAAGAAAAGAAAAGTATTTTAAATAATCAAGGTTATCTAAAAAAATATAATAAAAAAATTTTACAAATATAGTCTACGCTCTTTAACATTTTAGTCTCTTTCTCCCATCATAACAACTGTTACACGAGAAGTCCCGTTTTATTGTTTAATATACGCCATATTACTATAACACTCATTAAAACGTCCTAACTTAAAATTTATTTCTAATATAGTGACCAACACCTTTTTTTTTTTTCATTTTTTCCCCCCGAAAAATCATGCCAAAAACTGGTGTAAGACATTTTTCCTTCCTTCAAAACTAACTTTTTTTATTGAGAACAAGCCAATCAACAACTAATATCTCAAGAAAACTATTTTATCACTACTTTAATTGCATGTTACTACGCAATAAACATCTTGAGTTCTTTTTGATCTTGAGGATCGCCTATTCTAAGCCTTGGTCAAAAGAATTGTGAAATAGAGATTACTTACCTTTATAGAGAATTTGAAGTGTATATCGCAACATTATACAGGAAACTCTGATTTCCAAATAATCATAACATTACAATATTTTTTAGAATGATTTAATATAATCACCAATCATGCTACTCTTGTTTGAAAAAGAGTCTTCACTTTTTTTTTGTTGTATTGTGAGAGGTTTACTCTGAAGTTAAAACACATGGCATTATTGGCATTCTTTTTTAATTTAAGTTTTGCTCGTTCTCTGGAAGTATGTTATTTAGCGAAAATGGCTGTTCCTAACCAGTATAATACTATATACTTAGAGCAGAAATTAAAATTTTTTAAAAGATGTTGAATCGAAAAATAACACAATTTGCTCCTTTATTCAAGATCATGAAAAGCAGATTGTTTACAAAAATTAAAAATCATTATGTAATTCTACAGGCTGAAAAATAAAGTGTTCTAATTTCATGACCTCATTTTTGAGAAGCAAAATTTTAAACTCTAGAAAAAACACAGAATGAATGTCTATAGTTTGTGCAAAGAATATTAAAGGATCACAATTGAAAAGATTTAAATGTATTCTTGACTTTAAATATATTAAATAATGCTTTTACTTTATTGACATAAAAAAGGCAAATTAGTCAGTATCTTAATTCTATTTAAAATATAGCATATTTTTGCCAAAATAAATCCAGCATTTATGAAACATGAGCAAATATTTCAATGTATTTTATGTAATCACAATATAGCAACCTTGCTATATAATCTGTTAACATCTGTTTTTGTTTGAACTAAAAGAAGTAGTTATATTGAGAATTGACTGTACATTTAAAAAAAATTAGAGATTAAAAAAAGGGTACCTCTTTCAGCTTCAATTTCAAATCGTCTGCGTCTTCTCCTACGTCTGTGACGAGAAGTTTCAGCAGCAGGCTAAAAAGTATTATTATTTATTAATTCATTGCATTAAGTCAATTTTTAACGAGAGAAAATATTAATAGCATTAAAATTTATTAATAAGTAAGAAATATATTTAAACATATTGTTTTAGCTAATTTGAAAAAAGTTCCTTAAAATAAAAATGGCACAGTTACAATTAATAAATAGATCTTCAACTGTTTTTTCTTTCTACATTTATTCTTATTTCTGCATTTAATTTCAATTTTTAAAAAATTATAGGGTGGTTTTTAAGAAAAAGGCTTTTTATTAATGAATTTAATTCCTTATACCTACATACTTAATTCTATAGAACAAAGGTGGTAAACTTATTGCAAGTGTATCATTAGATAGGACACAACAGCACGCACATACAAAGTAAATTACTTTTATTCGATTACTAATAATGTAATTTTCAAAAAAGAAAAAAAAATTTCCTATGTTTTCTTTGTACATGTTATACACAATACAGCAAAAGGAAAACACAATCACTGTGCTCTTGTCTCTGAAAAAACTTAATAGAAAAAAGGAACAGCAAAACAAATAATGCTATAGTGAATGAACTAGTTTAATAAAATTGAAATATCATCCTTAAATATCCCATAGATCACACTTTGAGTGGTTACCATTTTTTAAAAGACGAAGATTCGAAACAAACTTACCTGTATTTTCCCAGTTTTTATAGAAAAACTCAAAATTCCCTCTTGTTATTTTAGGTGATTTTTAAATTCCCTGTATTTTCCAGGTTTTCCCTATTCTCCCTGTGGAGTGGCAACCCTGAGCAAACAATTATTAATTAAAGGCTTTTTCAAAAAGAAGGACGAGCATAGGCTCCATTCCAGGAGAAAGCTAGACAGAAGTCATTTTAAAATGTTCCGTCTGTTATGAATCATGTAATTATCTATTAACTTCATATCTGTAGATGCACTAAATTATCAACAGTTCTTCAAGTTTTTATAGGAAATAGAACCTCAATGGAGTGAATTCCGTGTGCACAATAATGAATTTTACAACAGAAAAAAAAGGGGGGGAAAGAATTATCAGAACTTATGGGAACAATGTATACCGATGAAGCATATTTATAATGATATTAAAACATTTACTAGCATTAGAAAGTTTAAATATTTCCTTTTGCTTAGGGGGCACTTTGGATAGTCATCGAGTTTTGCTGAGAAAATATTCTTCAAAGACAGACAAAACACAATTTTCTAAATTTCGATACTTCGAGAAAACAAATTTATTATATTTTTTTTCAATACCTCACATTGCTTAAGTGGGTAATATTAAAGACATTTTTTTTTTCTCTGAGTGGCTGGATATTGCCATTTTGAAAATGGAATTCATAGAATTTCTAGAAAAAAAAACCTATGTAATGACAAGACCTTTATTTTGATAACCTAACAATTCCTTAAAAATAGCGAAAAATTAAAAACATCAAAACTCTTTGAAAGTTGTTTTTGATTGCCATATTGTTTCCGTATTTTTGAACTAAAAAAGTAAATTAAGAAAACATTTCAAAGATAAATTATTTATTTTAAATGGTAAAAAGCAAATTATTGTAAGATTTTGAAAAGAATTAATAAACCTAATTTTTCATAGCAAAAAAAAATTTAAATCTATTAAAATTAATCACCTTATTGCTTTACTGAGTGTCTGATTCTTAATAACAAACTAAAATATTTTTTTAAATAATGTATATTTAATTTACATTTTTGCAAGTTAATAAACTAATTACAAAATATAATTACAAAAATATTTAAATAGTTTTAAAGAATTATTTAATAGTTTAAGTAAGGTGTTATAAATTGATTTTTATAAATTACTAGTTAACTGGCACACTAATCAAAAAAGATTTGCAATCCTTGATCCATTCATGTATTTCTCTTACAATTGATTGATTCTCAAAGAAAATTAGAATAGAAATAGTTGTCAAATATTTCTTCAATATTCTTTGTGCTTTTATTCCTTTGTTTATCATAATACATGTGGGGGTGCTTAGGAAGCCTTTCACGCAACATGCCCATAGATTTTAGTTTTCATAAAAAGTTAAAATAATGCACCCAATGAAAATAAATTTTTAGGAAAAATTACTTTGGTATCATATAATATAATTATAGTTTTTAAAAAATTAAAAAAGAAAAACTTAAGTTAAACTACAATTTATAAACTAAACTATTTTTTGGAAAATTTTCTCCAATTCAACTGATTGCAGCAAAAGGAAAAGTTATTTGTTCAATAATAGAAAAATTTTCAACATATCTTGAAGATCATTTATTTCTGTACTAAAAATATACATTTAAAGCAAAAAATTTCATATTTTATTAAATTACTATAGGGTGCGTAGCCAAATTTTTTAAAAAAAATAAGCACCTCTGGAGCACTTTTCAAGCACTCAAAAAATATTTTTAAGCACTTTGAAAAATATCATAATTAGACAGGGTTGGCAAGTTTTTGACAATTGATTGTTTTATTTACAGTAACGAAGATGATGGCGCGTCACAAACGATGAAATTAACAAGAGAAATGAAATTTTCTATCAATAATAGAGAAAAAAATTTACAACGTTTAGTTGGTACCCGTAACCAGCAAAAATTCGAGAGATTTTTCGATTCTATTACAGAGGGCAGAAAACGAAGTCTGAAATTGAGAATCTCTTGCAAAATGCAGCAGGGTTGTACATGGGAGTCAAAAATCCTTACCACTGAATCCAGCTCATTACGAAAGAGCGGACCCATGAGTATTGCATCAAACATGTAAAACAAATGGTGCTTTTATACATTACAGACCAGCGGTAAGCCGAAATAGATTGGGGTTGCATTAATTGTGAAAACGTTGAATAGGACAATGTCTTCTTGCATAATTTGTGACGAAAATCAACATGGTAAAGAAAAATATCACATTTCGGAAAAGGGAAAATTGAGTACATTTTAAAAACATCCATGGATAAAAGCATCTTAAAGGGCTTCTAAAAACCAAAAATTGAAAATAAGCACCTTTAAGCACTTTTTAAAAATGCTATGCACCCTGTACTATCTTATTTTTTATTAAATTTAATTTAGAAATTTTACTTTCGAAAATTTAAAAAAAAAAAAAAAATATGGACACACAAAACAAATATGACTGCAGTAGATATAGTAGATTGAAGAAATGTTAGGAAAGAAAGGTATTAATTACTGGTGGAGGAATGTGAAGAGGACTTTTGCGCAGGACACTAAAGTCTGGGGGAGTAGGTGTTGGTATGTCCGGAAGCATGACTTCTCGCTGAGGTGTGTGCTCGGGTGTTGCTTGAGGAGTGACTTCACCACTCTGTCCTTGACTTGAAACACTAGGGACAGGAGAGGTACGATGAGACACTGGGCTGGCAGAAATGGGTGGATGGGGTATGGGCGTAGAAGACTGAGGAACGGGTGGAAATGTCGGCAGAAACGTATGCCTGATTATTGGCCATTCATTTTTCTCCACAGCATGCACGATATGCTCTAGTCGAATTTGCAAAACTTTATCCTGCAATAAAAAGTTACAGACTCAATTTCTCATCATTACACACAATTGTTATTACACATAAATTTATTTATGCAATGAAGTAATATTTTGTTAACATTCGTACCCACATATCACTGCACTACCCACAGGGTATCTGTTAAATTTCAGATCTGATTCAGGGTATCAGATCAAATTCATGACTAATTCCAAGAATTTTTCATGATTAAATGAAGTTACTATTTTCTCCGACAAAAACAACAATAAATTTAAAAAAGCATTATAATAATATAAATTGAAATGATAGGTATAACCAAAACTGCTGTACTCTGCATCTTCATATTTACAGATTTTAAATTTAAAAATCAGATTAAAGAAAGAGTTGAAGCAATTAAAAATACCAAAGCAAATAATTTTCTTTCCTAAAGAATTATATTCTAAAGATACTTTTCTTGCTCATCACGAAGGAAATATTCCTGATTTTTCTGTTCTCACTTTGGAATTAAAAAAAATTCGCCAATGACTGGCTTGCTTCAGCTAGAACTTTAAATTGATAAAATAAAATAAATAAATAATAATAAATATTCTGAAATCAAAAAGTTTAAAAGATAATTTGTTCTAGAAATGATGTTTTTTCTTTCATTTTTTGAAAGAACACCATCATTTATACAGAGCATGATAGAAACATTTTATATTTTAATAAAATATGAGTGGGGATCTTGTTAGAAATTCAGATATTTGAAATAAAATAAAATAAAATTGGGGCGGGGATTCCATTTTTAAATATTAGATTTTTCAGCAACCTAAATCAATGATTTTCCATGATTATTTTTTTAAAAAAATATATAATTACTTTTGGCCATCGAACTGCATTGCCATTCGTAAAAGCCAGAAGTTGAGCTACAGTAGGTTCACCCATTTCTGTTTCGAGATTGAAGCTTGCTTGGCTCATAACATCGTCGTTTTGCGACATGCATCCCTGCAAAATTGCAATCATCTTAAAAGAAAAGAAATATCATTAAAAGGAGAGTATATTGAAAAACTGCAATTCATTATATTGGAATACTTTTAATAAAAAAAAAGTTAAATAACAGAATTCAGTGTAATTGTTGTCAAATGATCTACAAATGTCGTTGAAATTATATGCGTGGGAGACAAATTTGTCGCATTTATTATGTTCGGAATTACAAAATAGTAAAATATCAAATAAATTTATCATATCGAAAAATACGATATACATTTGATTCAACATACTGCACATTAATATTCAAACCATAAAATATAACATAATTTTTTCATATATAACAAACATGGTTTGTTATATATGGTATATATATAAAAAACTAATTGTACACAAAGAAAAAAAAAATAGCAGTACTATAACTGCAATTCATTTCAATACACAATATAGTCTGCAAAATATTTTACGCAATTGAATAATATAATTAGGTGCATTTTAATAATGTCTACATTAACAAGCTAAATGTTAAATTTATTTCATAAATTCACTTATTCTAAATAAATTTGACATGCTTCAAATTAAAAAAAGAAGTTATTTTTTGCTTGTGGTTAGAGAGGATGGTTAATGTGACAGCTAGATAAAATCTGCTATTCATCAGTCAAAGTAAAATAAACTGTTTTTATGGTATTTTATTTTGACCATTTTTATTAGTTTAAAAAAAAAAGAGTGAGAAGTAGACATCATTTCTTAATGGTTACTTTTCGAATTTAAATTTCAATAAAAAAATACTAGGGGTACTTAAAACTCATGAACAAAATTTGTTTTGTTGACAAATTTACCCTTTTCCATCATTTGATATCAAGTTACAAGCATATTAAATGATATAATGTATGCTACACAACATATAAACAACAAAAAATAATAATAACTAAGAAAAATGGAAGCTTTCATAAAAAGTAAAACAAAGAACAAATTGAATAGCAATAACATATTTTCATAGGCTTTACTAAAAATGAAAAAAATCTATACCATTTTTGGTTAAACATTGTAATTTTTTCATAAGAAAATACAGCTTACTCTTATTCTTCAGTAGGCAAATCTAAGATTTTTTTTTTTTTTTTTTAAATTATTTAATCAATATTTACATAGTTTGATTTTGAATTAGATACTTCAAATTTAAAAAAATTTAGATACTTCAATCTTCAATGAGTACAGAATCTCTATTTTGATAATTTGTTAGCATGAGATTTTGCAATGTGCTATTATTTTAAGTGGCAATGGTTTTTAATGTGTGATCCGAACGTCAATTTGTTTCACAAGGTTGACTCAGAATAATATTTTGTTCATGAGGGTTGTTTTTAACTACTTTGTATTTTTTCTCAGATGTGTTACAGATTAATACATTTTTGCTGTTACAAAATATTGGTTAACTTTTTTTATTAGATATATCAATAGAGCTTTAAGATGACACTAAAAAGAAGAGGCATGGAACTTTTTCAAATCTCATTTAGCAGAGATAATTAAGCCAAAAAAGTAACTTACTTGAGAATCATGTGAGTGGAGATCATCTTTGGGTTGGATGTTAAATCTATCACGCATTCCCTCTTCATACATCAGTTCTTCCTGCTTCACTTTCATAAATTTTTCTGACAAGTTGCTTTTTTCAGAGTTTATGGCTTTCTCCATTTTGAGGAGGGGAGATTCTTCCACTTCCATGGATTGCACAGCATCACAGTTAGACTTAGTTTCAGTGTCAGTATCACAGTCATACTTATGTTCATCTTTTTCCTCCTCCACAACCATCGCTGGATCCACAACAGAAGCATCCTTATTCTTTTCAGCGTCCTCTTCCTTGCGAACATCCGATTCTATGTCCGTTTCTTCATCCTCCATTTTCACATCCTCATCAATTTTCAATTCGTTGCTTCTCTCGAGTGGATCGTCCTCCTCCATCTTGGATGTGTCCGTTTCGTCCTTGCTCTCCGCCGTGGAATCGGATTCCTTCTTTTCCACCACGGTCGGTGTAACTTCTTCTGTCTTCACCTCAGCATCCAGAGTTTTATTTTCTTCCTCTTTTTTCACCTCTGGAGCTTTATCGCTTAATGGCTCATCCGTTTTGACTTCATCGTTCTCTCGTTTTATTTCCTTGTCGGGATCTTCAGATTTGACAATTACGGGATCACTCGATTGTGCGTCTTTTTGGTTTCCATTTGAAGCAGAAGAGTTTGGAGAGCTCTCACCAACCTCTTGCTTTGTGGATGATATGTCTGGAGTTTCTTTAGATGCAGTATCATCTACTAAAGAAGGAAGCTCTTCTTTCAGCTTGTTGGCACTTTCATCTTTTAATAAAATACTATCGTCTGTATGATAGATATTTAGAGGACTAGGACAACCTGCAAATGAAAATGAGACAAACAATAATTATCTGTAACAGAAATTGAGTATTAAACTTAAAAAAAGTAATAAATTAGACATGATGTACATTAGTAATTATCAGAAATGGAAGCGAAAATTTCTATTGCATGGCAAAATATCTAATTGCTCGAACAAAGATTACAGTTCTTAGCAAGATACAATTTATTTTCTATCAAAGTTATTGCATCAAATAACAGGGTTCCCACTCAATCTTTTAAAAAAAATTTAAGGGAGTTTTCAAGGACCTAAAATCAAATTTTTCAAGGACCTATTCGATATTATTGTTATACGCTAAAGTACATGTCAACCTGATTTTACAATTACGTAGAAGCAGAAATTGTATATTTTTAAATCATAATGCTTATTTGACAACGACAAAAAATTATTTATTAAATTTATCAGCTAATAATACGAATGGTTGATAGTTACATTGCTGTTTCAAATTACTTTAAAAAATTCCAATTGACCAAAAAAAAACAACAACCTCCAATTGACACAGGATACTAGCCAACATTTAAAACTAGCATCAGTGAAACTTTTCATGACAAATGAATTAGAATTAATGAAACTGAATGAATGACTAATGCATATTACATTAAACAAGCATAGTAAATAATTGATAAACTTTGTGTAATTGCACGGTTTTTAAAATATAAATACTTTTTTTAATATGTTAGATCAAATTTTAGGTTACAGGAAATGTATATAATTAGATAAATTATCAAAATATATCCATTTAACATATCTGTTTCAATTTTAATATCAAATTTTCTATGTTCTTACTTAAGAATATCAGTAATGTATTTTGAACATAATAAAATCTATTGTAGAACAATATTTTACAGATAACTAAGACTTACCAAGCTTTATTTTCTTTAAAATATATCCATAAAATGTAAATTTTGTGAATATGCCTAATTTTCACAAATTGCAATTTGTGTTTCGAAAGGTGCTTAATATATGATAGATATGTGTGATTCTAAAATCATTTTGATGAAAATTGTGGGTGGTAATTCTTAAATCTCTCTTTTCTGAATTGCAATGCGTGATTTGTAAACTACTAGAATAAGAATCGTGAGGCATGATTGATAAATAACTTTAATCTGAATCATGATGTGATTTATAAAATACCTTAATACAAATCCTGATGAGTAATTTGCAAATCACTTTAAAGTAATATTCGATATGTGATTCATTGATCACTTAACAGTTTATGTGAATTTCTGATCCATAAATCAAGAATCAGTTTAATGTGAATCACGATGTTCATTCATAAAAAATGAAACCTGTAGAACTAAACTTTATTTATTAGCAGTAAAAACTGAATGTAAAAATTTGATTGTAAATGATGCAAAATTAATTATCCTTCTTACATAAATTAAAAGAACAAATAGGACAACAATATTAACCTGTCGTAATAATGAAGTCAACACATTAAACATGTTTCGAAATCAATTAAACCCTATATATCATTCGCAAAACTATGACTAAAAAACCTAAAATTTGCTAGAAATTTCAGCTTTCAAAACATCAGAGATATGAACAACAATCTGGTCTGAAAAATCTAGGAGAGAAAAGTTTTGCATCTTCTTTAACCCCTTTCACTTCAAGCATTAAAAATTGCATAATTAGAATTTCTATAATTTTCCTTTGAATTTATATATTTTTTTCATTACTTTTTTGCAAGAAAAATTAGTAGTATTTTAATTTCTAAAAAATCAAGTACATTTCAAGTACCCTATGGCAGAATTCAAGGACTTTCTGGGGCCCTGATTTTTTTCAACCAAATTCAAGGACTTTCAAGGTTTTTCAAGTACTGTGGGAACCCTGAATAAGCTGATTGCTAGTGTTGAGCTATTAAATTTCTATCGAAGTTATTGAGCCAAATAAGCTGATTGCTAGTGTTGAGCTATTAAATTTCTATCGAAGTTATTGAGCCAAATAAGCTGATTGCTAGTGTTGAGCTATTAAATTTCTATCAAAGTTATTGAGCCAAATAAGCTGATTGCTAGTGTTGAGCTATTAAATTTCTATCAAAGTTATTGAGCCAAATAAGCTGATTGCTAGTGTTGAGCTATTAAATTTCTATCAAAGTTATTGAGCCAAATAAGCTGATTGCTAGTGTTGAGCTATTAAATGAATGTCATAGACAAACATCCATATGACCTGATGTAAGTGAAATAGGGTCTTTATCACTTTCATATATGTAATGGAGTGGACAACAGTGGTCATAAAAATTCCGCAAACAAAACACTTGCAAAGAGCCTACTTGAAAAAAGGCAAGTCAGAACGCATAAAAATCTGTAAATAAAACTAATTTATTGTCGCAGAATGCTTTAATTTTACTAAAACATGAACAAACATTTTATTCATAAAGAGTGGTATCATTGCTACACCAAAATTGAATGAGTTGAATTACACAGTTGTGCCAAGGTCAGGTTTTAGGAAAGCAAGAAATTTTCTCCTCCTCAGAAACAGAAGAGGAAATGGAAGAAAAAGTAGGAAAATTTTTCAGAATTGTGTTTTATGATGTTTTTATTTGTGGCTATTTTAAAATTCTTTGATTTAAACTTATAACTGCTATGTTGAAGAAAAATAGAACGAGAATTAGAATATTAAATATCAAGTAGCTTAGGATTAGATTCTGAAGGGATAGCATGATTTAAATTGCATTCTTTTTTCTTTCTTTTAATCATCCATTTGAGTCTAAACATTTTTTACCAAATATTAAATATATTCCTAATATTATGAAACGTTTAAATCATGGTTTTATTGATATTGAAGGTTTTATAAAAAGGTTTCTTTTTATAAGGGAATGTATGTAAATTACTATTTGATATCCAAAATAGATTAATGAGGAAAAAAAAAAGATTAGTGAGACTTTTTGTGAATAGAATAAGTTATTTGAAACGTTTAATTTATAATTTTTTATAATCTGAATGTAAAGTATTTAGCTATTTAAAACATATTTCACTGAGATTTATTTACTTTTATGTTTCTTTTAATAGATGTGCAATTAAAACTCATTAACCCTTTCGCGCCGACTGTCATAAATACGTGCCAGCATAAAACCGTATCAATCAGGGTAAAAAGATAAAACTGGTAACCAAAGTTGTTCTTTAGCAGTTTATTTGTGGGCAGGGTTATAACTGTTTGTTTTATTTAATTCACCATTACTTCAGTTCAAAATAAAATTTTTTAGTTATATTTTGAACTAACATTGATCATAAATATGAATATATATTGATTATATATAATAACAATATTTAAAGTAAAAGCAAAGTAAGTCCATCAAATTAGCCACATCTACATTTAAGCTACCATTTTTTATTTATTTATATCCTGATTCTGATTTTGTATGAATGCTTTTATGAATCACCCGTCCCCAAGGAGTTAAATATGTAGTATGGATACATAAATAATGAAGAAACAGTTGTACCACAAAGAGTAATTTGGAATGTTTCTTATTTTTTAACATTTCTTGATCTAAATTTATTTTTCATTTAGCAGAAAAATACTTATTATTTAAATACAAGTACAGGGGTCACAGTATTTAAAAAATTTCAGGTACTTTTAGGAACATTCTCTAAAACTTTTAGGAGCAATTTAACAGTTTGTTCAGCTAAAAATAGGTTACACTATAGATTATAAAATTACAAATGACTTGTAAATCTTTTTACTTCTTCTGTATAGCATATTGATAAAATTGTATATTAAGCCATATTTAATACAAATATAAGAACATTATATATACTTATTCAAATACATAAAACAAATTATCTATATAGCTTTATAAAATCGTACCTTTATAGTAAGGTTTTTTTGTTAGAAATACTAGGTATTTTTCTTAAAATATTGTTGTTTTATAATATTAAACATTGTTAATAGATGTTATTAGCTTAAAATAATAAATATGAAAAATAAAAAAATCTACTTTGAATTTTTAAAAAAAATTCAATTAAAAAATAAATAAATAAAAATAAAATAAATATTTTTTTAATGCCTGGCACATGCACAATATCAATTTTCAGCAAAAGAAAACTTATAAAACTTTTTTTAAAAAAGAGTAGGAAAATTACATCTGACAAGTACGTTACAATAAATATATAATTATATGTACAGAAAAAGGTTTTTCTTACCAAGAGGAGTAGATAACATGTTACCAATCTGTAAAGCTTTGGCATTAGGTATGTTCTTTAAAACATCTTTAAAAGAGAGGTTAGGATCATGCAACAGATGATAATCCATTCTGCTCAAACCATGCCTAAAATAATTTTACAAGTTTAAAAACAAATTATTTAATAATGATCTTTTTAAAACTAAAAGAAAAAAATCCTTAAAATAAAATTATAGATTTGAAAAAGATGTTAAAAATAAACTGAATATATATAAATTAAAAGATAGTGGTGTTTTTCTGTTAATCATTGTAACAAATATAATTTTTTGCAGTTCCTAATATGAGACACCCTTTTTAAACTTAAAACAAAAAAATAGCTATAATGTTCAGCATTATATCTAATGAGCATGTGATCAGTGAAAATTAGTTGGGATCGGCCATCATAAGCACCACTGTTATCGCAATAAAAAATTTAACAAAATATGCCTAATCTAGAAAAGGTGTACTAATATGAGAAAGTATCAAAACATATTAAATATGTAAGCTTTAATTGATATAATCTTGGACAATCATCACTTACAATTTTATGATATAACAAAGAATTGAATCTTATTTGATTAAAAAATGTTGATCTTAAAAATTCTAGTAACGAAATTTTTTTTTTTAAACTATCCCTTTCACACGTGGTTTAAAATAATTTCTAAAATATTATAAAATAATAAATTAAATTGAATAATAATAAATGCCATTTTAACGGAAAAACGCTCTCAGATGGAAACTGTCACTTAATGTTTTAATCACCACTTGTTAAACCATTTAACCACCATATAGTCGCTTGTTGGCAACCATTAATTTCACCCAATATTGGATACAATGCATTAAATTATTTCAGTCTTTATTTTTTCATTGAAATTCTATGGCTGCTTTATTTTTTTCTGATATCAAAATAGTTCACATTTTTTAGTTTTAATTGTGGGGCACGCAGGTTAAAATCATATTTTAGGCAAAATCATAGTTTTAATATTTAAAAAGAACTTACTTTGCAGCACCTATTAACAGATCTTTATCATGTTTTCCACACACCCACCAATCAGGTAAATCCATGGATGGTTGACACAGTTTTAACCTTTCATCTAAATCAGGGTGACATAGGATTTCTTCCCTGATCTTATTTAATAATTCCACTCTCTGCAGACAGCGACTCGCTCTCTCTTCAGATATAGGCTCAACATTCATAGAAAGTTGCTCTATCAAACAAACCATAAAAAGTTGAAACATTGTTTCAAGTTTATGATAACAATTAAAAACATACCAATAAAATTAGTAACTGTGGCTAGAATGTTACAGTAGGATTAAATTATCGCAATCTACATTCCAGATATATATATAAAAAAAAACAATTAATGTTTTTTTCTTTTCTAAAATACTTTTTTAATGCTCAGATATATGAATACTTAGAAATATTTTATCCATATTATATATTAGAAAATCAAACAACATAAGTTTTATTATGGTCATGGTTATTAAGATTTCCAATAAGGAGCAGAAAATTTATAATACAAAACTATCTTTAGATTGTCTACTAAAAGTGTCTAAACAAAATGATTCCAAAAATAGTTAAAACACTTGTAAAACTAAATTGTAATCACTAAGCATTTATTACATGTAAAAAATATTATAAAAATTACATATTATGGTCATTCATATCTTTAAAAAATGTGTAAACTGGTTAGCTAATATGTTCAAGTTGTTAATATAGAAAACAATGACTATACTAGATTGCTAAAAAAATAGGTAATTAAATTATCATAGCTGCCAACATGAATAGGAAAAAAATCCAGTAGATTTTACGAAATATAAATTTCCCGATGATTGTTGCATAATTTACTAAATATTTTACACATAGGGAATTTTATAGTCATCAAAATAAAAATACAGCAATATATTTCACTTATGATTGATCTTAAACATACTTGAAACGTTATGTATTATGTTTATTCATTATTTCAAATATTAATAGGCATTTAATTCATCAAAGATTGTTAAAAGATTTTTTTAAATAATTTTTAACTGATTTCTATAAATTAGGTTCGCTTCAATTAAATAAGTATTAGTAATACTTCCAACCATACAAGCAAGCTAGCAAAAACGTGTACAAAAATTTTATTTCAATAGGGATTTTTTTAGGAAACTTACTCAATTTTAGAGAATTTTCTAAAATGTGCAAAAACTAAGAGAATTTTAATTAAACCAGGAGAAACTAGCTAAATCCAGTAATCTACTGGAAAATCCATTAAAGTTGGCAGCAACGAATTATTTTTTCTGATTGAAATGATATTGTGCCCTGTTTAGAGTCTGAAATGGTACAGTAGAGCGCAGATTATCCGAGCTGCTCGGGACCGAACGTGGTTCGGATAATTGGAAAGTTGTTTAAAATCTAGCTTCAGTAATTATTATTTATGCACTAATTTCCCCTCACACTTTCTCTAGGCTTAGGACTGGTAATAATATCTAAAATAGCTCTGGCTTGTTTAAAAGTTTTTTTCTTTCAATTTTTAAATAGTTTTTATTCATTTTTTTTCCCATTTTGAATTATTTTTATTATATTTCAGCTTTTTATAATTTTGTTGTCAATTACTGATTTTACCACACTTTTCTTTATTTTCCATTGAAATCCAACAAAAACTTAAGTTTCAAAGAAGATGCTCTTTTTTAAGAGCCATATCCTTTATTATATTTAAATAAATCAACTGAACTAGATCAACATCGTTTTGACGTTCTAGCTAATTCATTGCAATATCTAATTAATAAATTGCATGCTTCTATATGAGAAGGTCCACTATCTTAAACTTGATCACCTACTTCTTACTCTTCGCCTGTGGGGTTCCGATTTTCATTCAAAATTTCAGCAACAATTTCATCATCATTTAAAATTAGAAATTCAGGGTCTCGACACCAGTCTTCTATTTCTTTTGCTGTATAACCTGGCATCTTTTCATCCGGAAGATCTACTGGTACAGAAACTTCAGTTTCGTTTGTTTTGCTGTTAAGAATTTTATTCTAAGATTTAAGATTCCAAGCACTGTAATCACTAATCATTAACCATAAGTGACAACTACCCATCCCCCAATTGTAGAGCTTCAGCACTTATCTATTCATAAACTCCTTCCACATTCCACCCATTGTAGACTGTCAAAAAGAAGCTCGCATTCTTAGTATTCTAAACTTTAAAAAAAAGCATTCCTAAATTTAAAAAAATAAAATAAAAAGATTTTGGATAATAAGGGTTCAGATAATCGGCGCTCTACTGTATTTAATTGTATATAAATCATACCTTCCTCATCTGTCAACTCTCTGCCACAAACCCTTTTACACATAGCATAAAAGCACTTGTAATATTCAGCCAGGGTTTCATCATACTTCCTTTCTAATCGTGCGATGCCACGGAAGCGCGACCAATTATATTCCTTCTTTTCCTCGTTGTACTCAACACCAAATGAAGAAATGGTGCGATAAAAGTCTGCTTCTTCCCTTCTAGACCATTTACTATAGGGAAAATTCATAACATATCTACATAAATGTCTAGAATTAATTAGATTGAGAAAGGAAATAAAAAGAAATGGTAGAAAATTAAATGAACATCATACCGCTGTTGCAATTCTCGCTTTTTCATTTCCCTTTCTCTGATTGCTGCTTCAAACTTTTCTCGTCTTTCAATTTTCTGTAAAACAGACCGTTTGATCAGTAACAACAAACACATATATTCAGGAGAATCTAAAACTTATCATACTCTAATTTTCATTTAAATTGAAACTTGGTGAAATCAAGGTGTAAATCAAAAATAAAAGAGTATGTTTAATAAACAGACTTTTCTTCGTTATGAAAATGCAAATAAATTAAAAGCAAATTTAGTTATTACCTTAATTCATGGTTTTATTTAAACGAAATCCAGAGAGCTTACAACTACGAAAATAAAGAAAGTTAAAAATGAAATTATGAATCTGAAATTCTCAGCAAAAAGCATTTCTCAACCAAGAATCCCTAATATCGAGCAACAAATATATTTGTCAGCCTTGCTTTTTGTAATACCATGAACAAACTCATACTCTAAGGCCCTCCAGTATCTATTGCAACATGATACCGGAAATCTAGAATTTCTAAGCCCATGATATCAACTAATAACTTTTCATGACTTACACAGGTTAATACATTACTCAATATAGTCAAAGAGGATCTAATCGAGTGTTACTTTCTTTCTCAAAAACAATGTTTTATCTGAGCAATACTTTGCTCATCTTTTTAATAAGACAATTTAAACAAAGAATAAAAAAGAGCTGTACTATTAAACAAAGTAAAAGAATAAATAGCCCAGCAATTGATGTTGACAAACATACAAATAAGAATATAAATTTGAAAATATTTTATGCCTTTTAGGAACATTTAAAAAGCTAAAATCTTTTTATCTGACAAAATTCAAAGATGCTATTTTCAAAAGGTCAATTGTAAGAATTATGTTAATTCAATTTCAAAGAAACAAAAGTTTCAACATCATTCCATAACTATCAAATAACTTTAAATATATCAAAAATATTGCAATACATAAAAAAATTATATTAATTAAAATCCTTTTTAAAATTAGGTTTAACAAATAATTTTAATATTTATTAGGCTCACACTGATTTAGTAGGGGTTTTTTTTTTGCTTCATATAATAAAAATAAATTTATTATAACCACATAAAAACACCATAATGCTCCTACAACTAAACACAAAAACCTCAAACAATCTACATTTTATTTTGTGCTTTCTTTTTAAACAAATTCTGCCATAAAAAATTGCAAAATACTTGGTATGAATATGAAAGTAAAAAAAGGTTTTGGTGAAGAAAAGATGTTTACATCAAATAGAGAATAAATATGAAAATAATGATAAATAAAAATACTATAAGCATAATTTTCATTACATCAAATGAAATTTCATATCTTAAAAACAAACAATTATTACTTCAAAATTATTTAAAACAAAACCGGCACAGTCACAAATTAGTTTTATCGAAAATTTTGTTCCTTCATATATTTTACATTTACATACTGAATTTAATAAATTATTTATGTAATTAATCGAGATGTGTGATTTTTAAATCACATCACAATGTGCAACATTTTATTTCGAGCAAATATGAATTGTGATGTGTGATATTTAAATCATGTCACTGTGATTTTTTAAATTTCACAAATTTGGATCAAGTCTAGTGATTTTTTAAATAGGATGAGTATGGATCAATCATACATTGTATGCATCATCATACATTGTACGTATAATGACGCATTGTATGAATACAAATTAGAAATGTTTAATTTTTTAAACTGTAAGAACACTGATCACACTATGTGAGTTTTAAATCACACTGAAATGGATTATGTTGTGTTATTTTTTATATCGCAAGAACGCAAATCTTTATGTGTAATTTTTAAATTGTGTAAATACAAATTGCGATGTTAAATTTTAAATTGGGCAAACATAACCTATGATGGCTCATTTTTGAACTAACATGAATACGGATTGCAACACATAATTTTTAAGTAACAAAAATACGGATAACAATGTGATTTTTAAATCACATGAATACAAATCACAATGTGTGATTTTTTTAACTGCACAAACGTAAAAAGAGAGCACAATTTTAAATCATACATATTCAGATCACAATGCGTCACTTTTAAATAATGTTAATACAAACAGAGATGTGCGATTTTCAAATCACTTGAAAGGATTAAGGGCTCTAATACCAATCCATGATTAAGTAAGAGTTTCCATGATTTTTGGCATTCATTAAATAAAATTATAACTTTCCATGAGAAATTTTGATAGAAGTTGAAATCCAAGGAACCAATAATTGCGAATTAAGTAATAAGAATAATAATTACTCTGGCTTTTTGAGCATTCCTAATTTCCAGTTTCTTATTGTTCCTCTGGAAAGCAGTCACTAATCTTCGAACTCTAGTATTAACATCAGTCACAGAGGGGAAATGAATAACTCCCATTTCAAAGCCTATTTCAAAATAAATATGCACATTAGATACAAAAGCTAAACACAGCTTTCAAAATATAGTAAAACCTCTCCACAATTTTCAGGGACCAAAAAATATATTGTTTTAAAAGGATATAATGTTATTTGAAGGCCTACATTATAAGATTAAGAGATAATAAGATTTTTTTTTTAAATTTTAATGTTATATATGTATTAGCTATAAATGTATTTATATATTATGTAAAAAATTAATTTGCTGAGTGTTAATTATGGTTAAATATTAAAAACATTTTAAACAAATTCAGAAAATAAGATCGTAAACATACCTGAAAACAGTTTTTATTGAAAATAATCTAATACTTTTCTTTGCTTATTCATTTTTTTTTTTTTTTTTTGACTACCAAGTCAACCAACAAAGTATGCATTGAGTTCAAAGTACGAAAATGATATTCGTTTGTGACTGGTGCTCCATCTACCCTTTACGGAAAATATTCTCTTTAAGATGTTAATGTTCCAGTCATTTGCGACTCGTGACCAGCTTCAGCATGAAGCAAATGAAATCAGTTACGTATGTAACATCTGTGACTTCTTAAAAGATAAGAGAGGCAATTCTAAGAATGGAAGCTCTTGGGGTGGTCAGTAGTGAGTCTTTTCATGTCAGAAAAAAAAAATGAAAAAATGGCAAAAGATGATAAAATAAAGTTTTTTACAGTATTAGAAAACCAATAATAAATGGAGAAAATAAGGTTGAAATTTGGAGAAAAAAAATCATCTTTCATGGGTTTATTGCATCAGAGAATATCATAATATTAGGAGGAGAATAACATTAATTCATATGAAAGTTTGTCGGGACCACGACGAATGTTCCCTATATTATCCCTGTTATTTAAGGTGATTTTTAGATTACCTGTATTTTCTAGGTTTCCTCTGTGAAGTAGTAACTCTGTTAGAATATTTCAAAAATACCGAAAGCAGTGGCAACATGAATTAAGAAAAATAAAAATTTAAGCTAAGATCTTTCTTATGGATTGAAAAAAAATTCCTTTTCAAGATTTTTAAAATTTTGCAAGGACTAAAACCATTTTGAAATACTTTTAGGTGTCCTTGAACATTCAATTCAAATTCAGTACTTTTCAAAGTCACAGGAACTGCAGTTTTTTAGAACATCAGTTGTATATAAATTGTGTCATACCATGAGGTAGGTGATAATGGTTAGGAATATGCTGCTGCCTTGGAGCATCATGCTCATTGCTAGGAGAAAGGGGATCCATGTCTTCATCCTTATCCTTATGAATACTAGAATCTTCAATGTCATCTTCATTGGCAATGCTGGAAGAAACAAAATTCATTATAATTGAGAAAGGTTTTTTATTGAAAAAAAAAAACTTTTATAGTTTCTACTGAATTTCTGGGAAGGAAAAATCTTTTGAGTTTTACGTGTCTCTCCAGAGTAATAAATTAAGAAAAAAAAAGTACATGCAACGCTGAATATCAGTTAAAGAACACAATGCAACACAATGTTCGAAAAAATGCAACAATAAAATCTGAAAAACCATGACAAATTGAAATTCAACACAGAAAATAATTTTTTTTTATTAATTTGGTACATGGTTATGTTCACATATTACCTAATAAAACCTGCAAATCAAGTCTTCCATTTTAAAAATATTTCAGAGCCCAAAACCCATAGAACTTTGTCCGATATTTTTCGTCAGAAATTAGTTAGGAATGAGACAAATACTTGATTTTTAAATTGATCTAACTATAACTGAATATCACAAACAACTTTGTATAGGAGGGAAAAATTTTTATAACATAGTGGTGTTAATGACAATAAAAAGAACATTTTTTTTTTCTTCCTGTAGAATGCTGAGAATTCTTAGCAGAAATGATGACTATAATTTAAATTTTTTTTTTTTAAATTTCGTACTCCTTAAATCTTAATCTTCCTGGAACCTGTGTGCACTAGGGTCGATAGTGCCCTTATAAAATCTCTTACCTTCTTACAAAACCAGTGTTTTCACAACAGTGCGAGAAAGCGAGAATCTGGTATATTTTTTTCTGTTCTCGCATTAAAAAATGATTACCGTGAGAAATTCGCGCATTCTATAAATTAATTTCAAAATTCGCGAATTTTTCGCATTCTGGAAAAGGCTTCGGATTACGCCATTTAGAATAAAATCCGTTTCACTTTTCTTCCTTGATCTTTCATTATTTTCAACATCTGCCTCGTTATCTAGCTTCCCTATTTACCAGTATTGTTCAGAACTTTTTCCAACAACAGAACACAACCCCTTTCAGAACACATTTCTCTGCAACCACGTGTTTACCGAAAGGTTTCTTCATGTAAGACGTTCAAATTTTTAATGCACTAATGTAAGATGGAAAAATACCTTGTAAAGGCAAAATCTTCTATGATGATGCAGCAAAAATATTCAATGCTTTAAAAAATAGAAGACGTTAAAAATGTGCTATAATTAAAAAAAATGATTTTTTTTTTCAAGGAGTTTTCGTGTTTTTTTAATTTTTAGAAATCTCACTTAACTTTTTGAAATCTCACCCTGTTTCTGAGAAAGGGTGAGAAATTCTCACCCATTTTCTTCCTATGATGAAAACACTGAAAACATAAATCTTCATTAATAAATGGACCGTATAGAAATTATTAAAATATTATAGCACAAAAAAGTATCTATTGCTGCAAACTATAAGTGGTAATATATGGAAAGACTATAAGTGGTCTCCCTAAGCTTTTTTTTGGAAGGCAGCCCGCCCTGCTTGCCTTTTGATCTTCAAATTAGCCCTTTTTGTAAAAATAAGCTTTTCCCTTACAGACAACGCCTTTTCATTCATATTCCATTTTAAATAAAAATTTAGTCATTGATTTTAAATAATAATTACACACAGGTAAAGTTATTTGTGTTTATAATTTAGTTTTAAATACTATTACAATTATTTACTTTGTTAGGATTATTCTCAATTAATTCAATTTTTGTAAGTATCTTTTTTTATTGGGGGGGGGGGGGGATATTAATAAATTTTTAAGTAAGATTAAATTTTAATATACTTTAAGCAAATGCCCTTTTTTTTGAATAAAAAAATGTACCTTTAAATGTACATTTTCTCATATTTTTTAGTTTGAATTATAGAAAAGGGGTTTTAAGTTTTTTTTATCAACTAATTTATTTTCTGTTAGTTTCATTTTTTTGAAGAAAAAAAAAATATGCATGCAATAGTCATACATATACGATCACATACGAGTGAGTCAAACTGAAGGTTGCAATGAATCATTCCTTTCTAGCAGGCCTTTAATTAATTTTATAAATTAAAACTTTTCCTCTTATTTTGATAATGAGAGACAATTACGTTTTGAAATATATACATAAAATTGTATCAGAGGGGGAAGTTTAAAAATTGTTCAGGATAAAATTCAGTAATTACACAATATTACACATTTTGTTAAATTGTTAAGTGAGTGCCCTTTCAAAACTAAAAACTTTCAGAGAGAATGCGCCCTGTCCTTTTTTTTTTCTTTTCTTTTGCACATTTTTGCTCTATGGCACATTTGCAATAGAAAACAAATTTCATTAAAATTGACTGCTAAAAAAAAAAAAAAAAAAAAAAAAAGAGAGAGAGAGAGAGAGAGAGAAAGCATAAGATTTCAATTTTTATAGGTTTAGGAAAAATTTCTTTTTATACTGAGTTTCAAGTTAACTAAAAGTTGCCTGCATATGAATACAAAGTATTAGATAAATACTAGAAATGTAAAATGTGCCCATTTTGTTAACTATCACATGGTAGTAGACATAGTGATCAAATAAGATATTGATATGGGGCAAAACAGGATTACAAAAAGGTGCAAATGTTGATTTGCATTTGTGATGAAAAACGAGATCTATATGATGTCGGACAAAGCACATGCTTTTTTTAACAGTAAAAGTAATAAAAAAATTTAAAGAAGAATTTTTCTAAAAAAAAGGAATAATTTAAGCTAAGAGTGGCTTACGGATTGAGTTCAGCTAATAAGGCAGCTCCATCTGGGGGACCACATCTTAACAAAAAACAAAGCATAGGATCTTGCCTCATTATATTGTACCTCTCAAATCCTAAAGAGGAAAAGTAATGAATATAATAAAACATTAATTAATACAATATAAGAAGATAAAATTTGCCTGCATATATATATATGTATATATATTGCATTTTCAGTATTTCAAAATCAGAAAGGCAAACTTTATTCAATGTCAGACATGACAATGTCAAACAAAAAATAAGACATGTATACTAGTTGAATTACAAATGTTCATAAAATACACACATTTATTTTGGAGATAACTCTTAATTTTATGAATATGGCAAACGCTGTCATTACCATCCATCGTCACAAATTATGTATATGGCAAAAGCGGTCATTACCATCCATTGTCACAAATTATGTATAAGTTCAAAAAATATAATTTTCGTGAATTAAGTTTATAATAGTGTGCCAGTAATCAACTAAGAAAAGTATCATAAATTAATAAAATAAATTAATGATAAACTAATAACCATAAAATAATTTTTTTGTTACATAGATTTAAAAAAATATTCAATTTTATTCTAACTTTTCAGAGACAGAATACATATTAATTTTGCTTAGTAATTCAACGTCTTTCTTCTGCCAAATAATTTTTATTCATAAAATATTAATGAAAGTATTTCAAAAAAAAAAGAACATATTATAAAAAATCCAAGCATAAATAATTTGAGGACAATTCTGAACCACTGATGCTAATGACTGGAAAAGACAGATAAATGTTTGAAATCAAATATCTTAAAGGAAATATACATTAGAATTAAGGACCAAAGGGTTAGAACTAAGGATACAGCTTTTGAACTTGATGCGAAAAATGTGCATGTTTTTTACGCATACCTGTGTTCTTTGCTGATACATTAGGCTTATTAGGCATATTTAGGCAACCCAGAAGACTTCTGCTACCAAAATGAAGAATATGATATACAGTGGAGCATCGTTTATATGACGCCGAAGGGACCACCGAAAAACGTCGTATAAACAATAACGTTGTATAATCGATTTTTACTTCTAAAACTGAAACTAACTCTGTTTTCAGTTAATTTTAATGTTTAACGTGTTGATTTACATACATTTCTAAATTAGACAAAGCAAAACAAACAAATAACCAAAGAAGAAAAATTGCAGTGAGCAATTTGAATGCATGTTACCTTTAATTATATTTTCTTGCTATTGGTCTCTACAATGCTTTGAATAGCGAGTTGAACTTACTGCTTTCTATGACGCAATTTAAATTTCTAATCACGGCCAAATCTAATGGCTGAAGCGCACTAGTGCAATTTGCAAGAAAAAAGAGAGCTTTTACATTTTCCAAAATAATTAGTATCGATGGGTGCGCTGGACATTAGTCGATGAATAGAGCAATTTTTCGTTTTTTCCTCTTCATAACATTTTCTAGTTTTTTCAGTCATCTAGTAAAAATTACGGTCGTCATCCAAGCATTCTTGTTGACACCCTTTTCTGCATCATTCATGTTGGCAAATTCCGCCCTTTTTTAAAATACACAAGAAAAAATAAAAAATTAAATAAAGAACAAAATCTAAAAATCGACGTATAACCGATTCTGTGCGTCGTATAAACGATATATTTTTACATTAAAATGAATAGGAATGATTTGGGACCACACTAAAACGTCGTATAAATGTAAACGTCGTATAAGTGATCGTCGTATAAACGATGCTCCACTGTATATGGGCAAACCAATAGAAATTAATTTCCTACACGAAATTTTTTAATCTATCTACAAGATCTGCTTTCCTATTTGAATTTTATAAATCTTTAGAAGGTCAATCAGGAATTTTTATGATTTTAAAAATATATAAAGTATACTGTTTCATCTTTTTACATGGAAACAGATAATAAATTTGAATCTGGTTGGTAATTTGGCACAGATAAATCCTTAAATCTAAAAAACAAAGCTCTTGTTATATTTATAAATCTGCATTTAAAAAAAATATATACAAATTTTGCAAATAAAATTTTCTTCATTAAAAAAAAAAATGAATTGTGAAGCAATTGATTAACCAAGACTTCATAAAATAAGAGCTGATGCATAACAGCTTAAGTGTTCCTTAATAAGTTAAGTGTTCTTTCTTGTCTCAGACAATATATTTAGCTTAGTTACATTAGCTCACTCGGCTTAGTTACATTAAGCTCACATTTACAGCAGCTACTAATATAACGCTGTTAAAAAAAATTATTACTCTATTTCTTTAGAAAGTCACTTTAGCTGTTTAGAATAGCTGTTTTTATTGATTTATTTATTATTATTTCTTTTTAAGAAACAGTAGCCATAATTGCTTTACTCTTGGTTTTAATAGCAAAGAAAGGCATTTTAGTCCCCAGTGGATGAAAATTGGAATGGATAACAAATAAAGCATAACACAAAATAATAATTTGTTGCACAAATAAACATACCATGCTTGTAAATTCCAATGAGTAAGCTTTTATCAAGTTCCACATCCCACCATGGAGTTGGAGGCTCACCATCAGCTGGTGGCACATACAGGGGTATATCACTAAAAAGAAAAGAGATTTTTAAATCAAAAACAATCTAAACATAAAAATTTCTTTGATAGTATCGTTTAAGGAAATTGTAATAGGCTCTTCAGAAAAGAAAATGCATTACGTGAAACTGAATAACATCTAGCTATTTGTATGGATTCTCATTTCCAGTAATCTTTACAGATGTTATGATAGTATCGAATAGGGGTGATTCAACTTCATTTAGCAATAGTATTTTATTTATTCTTTTCATGTATAAAAATAACACCAGAAATTTCCGATTAGACATATTTATCAGATCCCATTATTTCACTTAATACAGAGGTTTCCATTTATCTAAATGAATATTACCTTAGTTCCTCAAAATCATTTATTATGGGACAACAGCTTGTTTCAATGCAAAAAAATTTTGCTACGAAAATCTGAATACTTCAAATTGAAAATAAATTTTCACCATGTAGCAACTTTAAATAAATGACTCTTAAACATCATCAAATTAAAAGATTATCAAAATTAACATCATTAATTTTTGTTTAGATAATATAATTATAGAAAAATAAAAATAATTATAGTAGAATTCAAAATTTTTATTAAAAAAGTATTTTAATTCAATTGATATCAATAATACAATATCAAGCTTTACTTAAGATTTGGTCAAGGTAGTATTTACCTTTAATTAAGCCTGGCATTTAATTAAAGTAGTATATTTGAAGAATAAAAATAATTAAAATAGAATTTAAAATTTCAACAAAAAATATAACTCCTTACTTAGCATTTCGTCCAGAAAGAATTTGGTCGTGCAGGTCCCCTATAATTTCATGCTTAAGGTAATATAATAAACGTACACGTAGAAGAACCCTGAGGAAGAAAATGAAATAGTTATCAGTAGTTATAACAAAAATCGAGAAATAATTTATAAATGAACAAAACTTACTTATTAGAGTGCCTGTTTAAGTGCCTCTTGTAAATCTCATCATTTAAGAGAGAATCTGGATTATTGACCTCCTCTTTAGTCCATTCACATTCTTCTATGATTTGATCCACTGTTTTGGTTTCTTTCTTTATTTTTTTACCCTTACGACCTCTTGGTACTGGGGCGGACAGACCTTTAATAAAACAATGCTTTTAATTAATAACTTTATTGCAAGTAATCAATCCACACAGTATCCTTTTTAAAGTATTCTAAAATTGGGCTAATGTATTATTTTACAGAAAAAAGAAAAATAATCACCTATCATTGATTTGGTTGGTTTATGGAAAAGATAGGCATTTAAAAAAAAAAAAAAAAAAAAAAAAAAAAAAAAAAAAAAAAAATTTGTAACTAAAATATTGATTATATTTTTTTAGAAAAGATTAATTGATGATTAAATATCATTTTGCAGAGTATAGAAACGCAAGTGCATTTTATAGCGATAGATGGCAATAGGTTACGTTTAATCAAGTCGGATATGAAATGTTGTATACTACCAGAAATTGTATAAATTTTCCCAAACAACAAAATAAAATACATTTCATTAAAAAGATATAAATTCAAGGAGCAAAAATCTATTTTTCTAGAAAAAGTAAATTTCAATGGAAATTGAATAATTATTTTCAACTAAAATATTGTCATATTTGAAAAGGTAAACACTAATTAACAAACAGTAAAAATTCCAAATGCAAGAAAGTAAAGACATATTATCTAGATCAGGGGTTTCCAACTTACATGAAGCCGGGGGCCACAATTAAAAACACCAGTCAAATGGCGGGCCGCAACTTTATCAAAATTTTATGTAAGACTTTTTGTATGTTTGAAGGGGCATTAGATATAGTCAGATTTTTGCAAAACAAAAAATTGTACAAAACAAAAATATTGAATTACAAATCAAAAAAAAAAAAAAAAAAGAATTGCTATTAATATTTTTAAAAATATTACATAAATAATAAAAATTCGGGCTACAATAACTTTAATGTGCACCTATTTATTAAACGATTAATGTGCAACAGATATCTAATTGTTGATATATAAAACTTAAAAAAGGTTGGTATTAAAACTTACATAAAAGCACACAAAATATTCAATGAGAAAATTGAGGTTTGTCTGCTGCAATCACCAGAGAATATATATTTACATTTTAAATGTAAAATTTACAAATGTGTGTGTACAAATTTTCGTCCAAAATGAGTGGTTTCAAAAAGTTAAATCGGAGAATTTCTTTGAGAAAATTTTTGAAACGCACATGCTAAATTATATTCACAAAATACAAAAAACTTAAATAAAAAAGAGCAACATACACGATTATTTTTGTATTTGAATAAATATTTAGTTGGATGCAAAACCCGAGAAATAAATTTCTTTGCACCTTTGGTATGTTAAATTTCACAGAAACGAAGAAATTAGGTTTTTATTAACGAGAAAAGTATTTAAAACCCATATATACTTTTTACGAAACTGGTCCGCAAAAAAATGACAACTAATATATTTTAGTTCGCGGGCCACAAAAAAGGGCTTCGCGGGCCGCCAGTTGGAAACCCCTGATCCAGATATTGATTGTCAAATTAAAGGAGTAAAAATTAATCTTTTGCAGAAGTATAAAAATAAATACATAGAAGATTTTAGTAACCTGAAAATCTGAGAGTAAATTATAACTATGTATAAAGGTTATAAAGATTTTAATAACTGGTATGAGCCCTGTAAATTTGTCAATAAAATGCCTTCTCTCAAATTGAGGCAATACTAATTATTTTTAAATCAGATTCTACTTTTCTCATACCCTAGATTAAACATCAAATCACTTATATCTTTTAAATATTTTAGCATTATTTTTCTTAAACTGAAATCAGATGTAATAGTACTTTAAAATTTGCTATTACCACTCTCAAAAAGTTTTAGAAAATAAATAAAAACCTAAATACATGTCTAGTAATTAAAGTTTTTTCCCCCTTCAAATAATAATAATGAATGAATATTATATTATTTAATGGCTTAACAAAGAGAAAATCCAGTAGAACCAAAGTATTTTTTTAAAGTACCGTAAAATATTAAAATAAGCCACCTCTGCACTCATTTTTTAATGTACACAACTGATAATCACAGTTTTATTTTCAAGAAACATACTATTCCGTTAGGCAAATTTCAATTAAAATCCATATTATATTTTATTTATACCATGCTACTTATCATCAGAAAACTTTGATATTTTTATTTGTAATATCAAATATTAGATTTTGTGAGCCCAAAACACATAGTAGAATGAGAATGGAAACATGGAAAAGTTTCACTAAAAGGTGGAATTTTATAAAATAATTGTGCTAGATGCTAGAATTACTTAAAGCAAATGTCAGTAACTGATTAGTATCTGCTATTGACAATTCTAAAACTGGTTATTTTTCAGATATCATATAGGAATTAGTAAAAATTTGTAACTTTCCCTGACTATTCCCTGACAACTACAGATTATCCTTGCTATCCCTGAGAAGTGGGAGCCGTAGTTCCTCCTAAATGAACACTCGGGGGGGGGGGGGGCACAGAATGGCCTCAAATTAATTTCGTTCACGCCCTGCTAATATAATGTTATGGTTACTTGTTTTCTCATTTTCCCCTATGTATTTTTTCTCATTTGTCATAAGACAGTTTTGATGTTATCAACAAGTGAGTAGAATGCAGTAAAATTGAATATTTCTTTTATAAATCACTATGACTTACTAATAATTCTTTTCATTAGTCTTTGGCATCGATTAACAAGGATTGTAAAGTAACATTACTTTTTAATGTGAGCTTATTGTGACACGCTATAATTCAAAATAAGAATTTGAGCGCTATAATAACACTGTATTAAAAATATCGCGACAAGAAAATCTATTTTTTAAGGACCCGAATAAACAATAAAAAACTGTGATAAACTATCGCCAAACGACATAAGATGATAGAAGAATAAGGAATTGAACATTTCTTAAAAAGTGATGGCACAAATTCGAAATTTGCATATTGTAAAAAGGTATCAAATATATAAGAACTAATTTGAAAAGCAATTGGAAAATAGCAAAAAAATACAAAAAAGCAAGTTTCCAAAACAACAAAAAAAGGTGTTGTGAAAAAATAGTGATTGCTAAAATGAAATGTTCATCAATTAAGAAATTTTTCAGAAAAATATATTCTACTTTCATAAAAACGGTCCCTTAAAATAAAACAAGGATATTATAGTTATTGCTTCATAATTTCCATGTGGAACAGAAATCCAACATAATTACTCTGAATGCTCAACAAGGGACAAGTTTAATAACATTCATTTATCAAGCCTAAAGGATAGAAAATTAAGCAACCAATAAAAACATTAATTTATAAAAGATTATAAAACATTATTTACGCATATATATTTCTGAATTGAAAATAAGAATAGACAACCTAAAGTACATCCATCGTTATATCGGTTCTGGATTCTAATAACCAAGAACCCTTTCACAGTTGAAAGCCTTCCAAGTCTTTAATACCATGGCATGGTAGGGAAAATTTGACTTCCTGCCAAATGGGTGAAAAAGAAACTATTGCGCTGGAAATGTGTTTCATGGAAAGCGTTGCTGCAAAGATTTTTAACACAAAACTGTTAAATTCCCTGACATTTTCCTGATTCTTTCGAAATTTTCAAATTCACTGACTTGTCCTGGTTTTTCAGGTAGAGTAGCAATCCTGTTCCAAATGAGGAAAGTTGGAGTCTCATACCAGAAAAACAGGACGTAAATGTGGAAGAGTTAGCAGCTATGAGAAATAGTAACTAAAGGAGGCGGAAAAGGAAATTTTTCAAGAAAATTAATATCTGACGAAAGGCATAAAAATCTCTCCCCCCCCCCCTGTTGCATACGGAACCCACTCTGTAAGGAATTTTGCTTTCATCTATATCGGCTGAGTCCAGCAAAATATCTTCTTTGAATCCATCAACAAAAAAAAAAAAAAAAAAATCAATATTCCACACTTTTAAAAGATTTTACCTTAACATTTGAATCGATATTTTGCCATATGCCTAGTGTCAGTTGACAGATGATGTACATAGGAATAATAATCAACTTATTGAAAGAGGATGACTCATACACCAATATTTTCACTGGGTTATCAAAAATAAGGTGTTGACTTTGATAGTGGGATGTATATGTTTGGTAAAAACTTTATAACAATTTTAAATTTACACATGAGAAAAAAAAGAGGAAAAAGTTACACAAGATGGAAAGTTGTATTTATAACATGCTTTAGTACACATAAACATAAAATTTTTTCAACCCTAACCAGGGTTGCCACTCATATCTGTAAAAAAAAAATTCATCATGTTTTCCCTGCACACATTACACACAATATATTATGACAAAACACACATTCACTGTGATCTTGTGTGCTATACTAGAATAAAGATGCTATTTTTAGTTGCTGGAAAAACTTAGAGAAATAAGGAACAGTTCAACATAAAAGAAGAAATGCTATAAGATAAATAATTTAATATAGCTGAACTATCATCTTTATATATCCCATAGATTACACTTTGAGAGGTGAGCATTTATTGGAAGACAAAAATTCCCTGTGTTTTGCCAGTTTGTAAGGAAAAACTCAAAATTCCCTGCATTTTCCAAGTCTACCCTGTTATCCCTATAGAGTGACAACACTGATAATATAGAAGATTTTTTTAAAACTAAATGTTTTAGACAAAAATAGGAATTTATGAACTTCTTTAATGTAATTCCTTAAATTAATAAATAAATGTAATTTCTTGCTTAATATAGTAGAAATATAGAGTTAAAATTGCAAACAAAATTCAAGCATAGACGAAAATTTACTTACCACAACTACCAAAATCAGAATCTGAAAATTCATCAAGTTTATAAATTCAAGTTTAATCAATAGATATTATTCTTACTGATTTATACTATGGTGAAAGAATTATTCTGGTGATAACGAATGACTTATGACCTAATCCTAACAAATAACTGTTTAATAAGCCATTTCAAGGCAAAAAATTTATTAAATTCATAAAACAATACTTAAGGATTAAAACTAACAGCATAATTTCAAATTGGTAAACAAATAAAATTAAATACTAACATGTGGCCTTAGAATTATGAAACTTTAACAAGTTTTTTTCAAACACTTTAAAAGGTATATAAGTTTACATATTTTAGAATTATTATATAAAGTTTCAAACTATGAAGAAAATCTTTTCATTGTTTTCTGACATTGATGTTTTAGAGAAAGAGAGCAATTTTAATTAAATCTTATACATAGCTGCCATCACAGGAAAAAATCTAGTAGATTTTATGAAATAATATATATTTCATAACAGTTGCATAATATAATAAATATTCTATAATATAATAAATATGTTTGACAATAATAGACAAGTAATTTATTAATGATGGTTAAAAGATTATATTTAAAAAGGGAGTTCTGAATAAAAATAATATGAAAATTTTCAGAACAAAAAGAAAGCTTTAAACTGATTACTGTAATTGAGGTTTGGTTCATTATGTATTATTAATACTTACTTAAATATTCAAGCAAGCAATAAATTGTGTAAATATTCTATTTAAATAGGGATTTTTTTTTTTAAGATTCTAAAATGTACAAAAACCAGGAGAAACTGGCAAAATTCAGTCTATAGTCTACTGGAAATAGTCTACTGGAGAATCTAGTAGAGTTGGCAGCTATGCTTATATTTATATTTAATTTCCTAAAACATTAAATAGACCGTTTATTTATTATTTTTTTTAAATAAAGGAAATAATTTCTTTTTGTTTGATACGCTTTGTGTTTTTAGAACTTTATTATGAATCTACAGTTAGTAAATGATTTAGATGAGAAAAAAAAAGCTCCAAAATGAGATGAGATTATCAAGATGCAAAACAGCTGAAATTTGAAAAACACAGATATGCGAAACGGACTGAAAGTCAAAACAGGACTGCTTTCACACAATTGAGTGCAGCGGCAAAAGTTAAAAGGCATGACACAACATATACACATAAAAACACTGCCAGATATTTGCAGCAGTTCTACTCAGAATGATGGGAATACAAAAAAAAACATGCAGAGGATTAACAGAAAACCAAAAAACAGATTGTGTGAAAAGATTAGTTTGTATATATATATAGCAAGCAGAAGAGACAAAAGCTAAAATACGTCTAGCAATAAAAGCAAAAACGCTATCTGGGAAGAGAAAGGCAATCGTCAGCCAAAAGAAGCCTAACATTTAAGATGCGTCAATCTTACCGTCGTGAGAGAATCCATCAAAAATCAAATCTTGCTCAACAGTTGTTTCAGATTCTAATTGTATGAAAAAATAAGTTTTAATCAATATTTTATTTTAAAACTTCATCTGCCAGACATGCCACAACAGTTTTGGAAAAAAACAAACTAATATTTCAAACTAACATAAAACTTCAGACACATGTTTCCCAAATTTTAACAGATAATTTCAAGGAGTTATTCTATTCAATTAAAAACACAAATTCAATAATATTTTACGTAAACATAATCAGCAATTTGACTATAAGTTAAATTACTTTACTGTTAAATATTTCAAAATGTCAATACCACAACAACATGAATCTAAGAGCAAATCTAATAATTAGATTTTTTTTTAATTCTGCCTTTAAGTGTAATTAAGGTTAATATTTTATAACAAGAAATTAAAAATTTTAATTAAAAAGTTTGCATCTAGGCATGTTTTATTAAAAAAAATTTTTTTTTTATGAATGATCACAGTTTTAAAAATTCCCATAGTATTGAACTGTCAATTGAATTAAAATCATTTTACTGTACAAAAAGAACAATTCTAAAGAAGGTTCTAAATTGGATTTCAATGTTTAAAAAAAGTAAATAAGCAGATGACCCCTGATTCAGCCTAATAATATATATTTTTTAAAATTATATTATTCAAGAGTTCCAAAATTTTTGAAACAACAAATCAACAGCATCGATATGATACTTTCATAATTTGTCCATCAGTTTAAAATTATCAAGCGTTTGAAATCTTAGAACAGTCATTGAGTTTTTGATGGAAATCAGACGAAAACATCTGAATTTCCCAGAAAGTGGCACGTCTGTTAAAAGAACACTTTCTTCATTGAATCCATTCCTTTCGTTATTCTAGAATTTTTTTATTCCTTTGAATCCATATCAAATAAAAAATTAGAGAAAAAAAATTAAAAAGCGGGGAAAGGAGGAAAAATAAGTTAAAATAGAAAATTAACATACCAGAATGATTCTTATGAATTCTTTCTTCTCCATCATAATTGGGGGCAATCAAATCCCAAATGAAACTTTTTATTTTTTCATCTCCTTTGTAATGAAGTAGGCAGTAAAGCAACTGTGAATAATCAAATTATAACACACATTAATTTCCTGTACAAAGAAGAAAGATATTCTAGGGGCATTTATAAGCATTTTAGAGATAAACGATTCACAGAACAGTCATTTAACATAGCAAATTCATTTGTCATATTTTTCCCAGGAAAATTTCCCTGTGCTTTTTTTTAATATTTTAATGTAGATATTCTTATTAAGAATTTACAAAACACTAATTTCTTTCCTCTGGATGAAAAAGATCAGGGTTCATACTCAAAAATATGAAAATCCCTCTCCCGATTTTTCCAGGTAGATATACGTAAAATTTAAGAATTATATTTTTTTAAAAATTCAACAAAATTTATAAGAAAGAATGATAAATTATTTTCATTTAAAAAAAATTATAAAGCAATTTTAACTATACCATCAATGATTAGAAATAATAAATTGTCAGAATTATAAAATTGACTGAAAAGGATGAGTCAAAGAGAATTTACCGGGGAACATTAAAAACTATAAAAAAAATCTAATTTTTGATTAGTACGAAGTTATGGTAAAAAACAAAAACATATAAATAATTTGTGTATAATTATAGTAAAACTGCATACATATATATTGATAAATAGATATTTGACAAATGGATTGGCCAACCAGATTTTCAGACTTTGACTGTATCAGTCATGCATACTATATTAGACATTGGTGGCTAAACACAAACCAAATAACTGTTGAATAATTATTTTGTTTATATTAAATCACTACTTGTGAATAAACTAAATTTCATTAAAATCTTTTCTAAATTTGTGGAGATAATAGATGAATTTGAGGTTTGAACTTACTATTGTTCTTGATATTTCTTCGCAATCTTTATGAGACATCCGCCTCCTGAACTGCCCAATGGCCATACATTCATCCCATCGTCCCCATCTACAATCAAATGAAAAAATAAATAAAATTAATAGATTGGAAAAAGTTTTAACATTAAAAGTCAAAACTTAACTCTGGGGAAAGAGCATAGATGGAGAGAGCATTTAAATTGTAACACTAAGAAATATAAATTAACCCATCTTGTTATAATTTCATATTAGCATTATATAGATAAGTTTTTTCTCTTAGTGCAATTTTTTCATAGAATTTTATAATTAATAGAAAAAAAAAACTGCTTGAAAATTTAATTTTTTTTTTTTTATGGAATTCCATCAATTTTCCTAGTTTTGTGGTCACACTGTTGACTCTGCAAAAGTTTTAGTAAAAGTATTCATAGCTGTGAACATAGATAAGAAAAAATTCAGTAGATTTGTTGCATAATGTACAAAATATTTTACACGCAAGGAATTTTAGGGATATTTATAGTCATCAAAATAGAAGAACTGCAATATTTTCGGTTATAATTAACATTAAACATACTTGAAATGTTACGAATTGTGCATATTCATAATTTTGAATATTAAAAGGAATTTACTTTATCAAAGATAGTTAAAAGATTTCTTTAATTAATTAAAAATGGGAGTTTTGAATAAAAATAAACTGAACATCTTTTTCAAACTGATTTCTATAAATGAGGTTTGCTTCATTATGCATTAGTAATACTTATTTAAATATTCAAGCAATAACCTGTACAATAATTCTATTTCTAGGGGTTATTTTATTCCCTAAACTTACTCAACTTTAGTTGGCAGCTATGAGTATGCATGTAGTGCACTATAATTTATATCACCCATTAGAACAATAAAAAATTAATAGCCCAGGATTTAGAATTGCAATTGCAATTAAAAATATCATGTTTATTTAACTTGTTCCAATAAATTAGAGAATGATAAATTTTTAAAGAATAATCAGCAGATTCAGAACAAGTATAGTAACATGCGATGCTCATTGATGTATATCACAAAGAATACATTTTTAAACCACAACATGAAATCAGAAGTAATAATAAATCATCCTTTTTTTTCTTAATTTATATACTTTATAAATGTTCCCAAATAGCTATCAAGACAAATATTATAAAGACACAAATTCAGATTTTACTCCATTAGATTCTATAAGTCTTAATAAAAACATTGCAATAAAATCGTATCAAACAGTAGGTCTAAAAGATTTTTTTAACATAATTAAGCCTTTAAACATGGAATAATTTAACCTTTATGATTATAAATAAATTAAATATGAGTAATGACCTACCCGAAAGTAAGTAATCCTTTTTCCATTTTGTAACATTCAGCTCTCGTCCAATTACCAGGAGGAATATCATCCATGAAGTCGTCATCCCTGTCTCTTCCTCTGCCTCTCTTCTGATTTTTGGAACCTTTACGAGATGCACGCGTTCGAGAAGAGATATTTTCATCATCCTCATCACTAGATTCTAATTCCGACAAATCGATCAGATCGTCTGTGCCAAACCTCCTGGTCTGAGTACGACGTCGAGGTTCTTGAATAATAAGCTCATTCTAAGGAAAATTAATTTCAATTAACTGGAATGTCAAACAAGTGAAAAAATGAGCATAATATATGTTCTCAACAAATATAATTGAGCATATAAGATATCAGAAAAAGAATGTTTCAAGAGAAATTATTTATCATAAGAAATGCTGTAGATAATTTTACCATACATCTGCTGATTCTAAAAAAAAATTTAAAAAAACATTTGAATTTAATTAGCAGATGACCTGCAAGCACAAGTTTTGGTGACTTCAAAATTGTAAAACTTTATAATTAATAGTAGTAAATAAGTGGTATATCAAAATTTAAGAGTGATGACGATCTGTAGTGCATGACTGTACTATAACGAGTGTTAATTGAAAGAATTAAAAAAAAAATGACCCAGTCCTAACCTTTAATAATGAGTTAAAATAATAAATATTAGTTATCATCAAATCTTTAAAATGTTCAATTATGATCAGGAAATTTTGTGTGAAATGGATTCTATTATACTATTAGATAACGAAAAATTTTAATGAAAATTATGTAATTTTGTTTTAGATTACAATTGCCCAAATTTGTAATCAGATTTTTACATAAAAAAAAGGAGGGGGGAGTTGTACCTTTTTTAACGGTGAACGTAAGCGATTCAAAATAGCAAAAGAAATTTAATTTTCACTTAATAAAAAAAATTAGGGAAAAGAGATCATCCACTTTATATCAATTGGAAGAAAAAACTTATAAAGTTAAAACTAAAATCATATTTAAAAAAAAAAAAAAAAAAAAAAATGAGGAAGCAAAAATTAAAAAATAGAACCAAATGAGGAGGAAACATTAATTTTGATAACTATTTCAAAAAAATACATAATAATAAAATTCCAAATGTTTCAAAATGTATACCAATCAAAGCTATAATCTGAAATAAAAATGCAGATTAAAAATACCTCATATATCAGTTAAAGACACGGAAAGAGTTTTAACATACTCTGTTTTTCAATTCATCCACATCGAGATTTGCTTTTTTGGCCCACTTTTCCCAGAAATTCGGGTCATCAATTTCAATGTCTGACCTGGTGCTGGCGGAAGCAAACGTGGCTTTGGAAAATGTCGACCCTTTTGTACCGCTCTCCAGGGTGATGACTTGAGTGCGTCTTTGAAGAATCTGATCTATGTCCTCTTCACAAAATTTATCACCCGCATTGTCATCTTCCATCAGAGCACCATAGGCTCCTTTACGCAACAAATCCTCTATCTCTTTTTTGGACATCTGTTGGTTCTGAGTAAAAATACAAATATGTATTTACAATATGCATTTCACATTGTGTATTACACAACAGCCAAATGAATGAAAATAAGTTAAGTTTTGCAAAACTCAAAACTTACCATGCCAACATTTTCCTTAGACACAGACATGGACTGTAAGACAGCTTTATCTAAGCCAAGCTTTAAACTTGCTTTATCGAACATCTCTCGTTCATATGTGTTCCTACAGATCAATCTGTACACTTTGACTGCTTTCGATTGGCCGATTCTGTGACAACGAGCTTGAGCCTTATTTAAAAAAAAGAAAAAAAACATAATTGCTCAGATAATAAAGCACAATAAATAAAACTTCTGTGCAATAGTTAAGCACAAAAAAGTAATAGTTTTCAAATTGTCATGTCACATTCTTTTTATGACACTGGTAAAGGGGAATACCATCCATAAATACAAAGTATCAAGCAAATATACAATAAAGCACTTAGCTTATATATATAAAAAAAAAAAAAAAAACTACCGAGCTAAGTCAGAAAATTATTTTTCAGGTATAGACAGTAAGTACTCATATAAAAGTGTTCCTACACCTAATTAGCCCGCTCTCTGTTACGTAATTTTAACTATTAATATAAAGTTTGCAACAAAAAATAACTCTTGAAACAAAACAAAGCAAATATTGCATGGTAAATCCATTAAGTGAGGAAATCAAGAAAAGAAAAAACAGCCTCATATGAAAAAAGTTCTGTTCACCACCAAAATTCCCCTTGTCACAAGTCAACGCTTTGAATTACTTTCCCACCCACCATACTCCCTAGATTTGGATTCTAGTATCTACTGGCTCTTTGCAGACCTAAAAAGGATGCTCCAAGAAAAGAACTTTGACTTAAATGAAAAAAAAAAAATTATCACTGAAGCTGAGTCCCATATTAAGAGGAAAAACAAATCATTCTGCGAAAAAAACATTGAAAATTAGAAGAGCATTGGAATGAATCTGGGAGGGGATTACGTTGGCAAATAAAGTCAAACTGCTATATATATATATAAGGTATGTGTTGCAAATGAAAATGTATCATTTCTTTTAGAAATTGAGTTTTTTTATCAGCAATTTTTTTTTCATTTGAATTCTTACCTGCAAGTCATTTTGAGGATTCCAATCTGAGTCGAAGATGATGACTGTGTCTGCAGCAGTCAAATTAATTCCTAGGCCACCAGCACGGGTACACAAAAGGAACACAAATCTATCAGAATCTGCAAATAAAAAGAGAATTAGAGTTAGTCATAGCACACACAATGTGATCACTAGGGAGGAGCTTCAGCAGGCATGCACTAGTATTTGCAGTGTGGCATCAATTAGTTACGCATAATTAGTCATGGACAATAATTTAAGTGAATTTTCGTCTTCAGCACAATCTTTTGCAGCTTTAGTGAAAAATACCAATTTAAGAAGACAAAACTCATGCACTGCTTGCAAAGACAAAGCTGTTGCATTATTTAGAGATACTAACTAAATATTTAATTTGGGACCATTGAAAATTTACGAATGCTCGTGAAAGGAGAAGGTTTTGTGATTCGTTTATTACAAGGAGAAGGAGGTATATGCTTGTATAGGACAACTAAATTTTTAAAAAATGATTGTTGCGGCTAGTCTTTAGCGTCAAGCATAATTTCATGAAAAAGATCTATATTAGTTGCAATATATTTTTTAATTAGCATTTACCTTAGCTGAACAAAATATTTATATTTGTCATGAAATATTTGTAGCAAGAAATACATTCTACCTATCATCCTTCTTGTCAAAAAAATATTCTAGATAGTGCAAATTTAATTTTTGAAGCTTAATATAACATACTTTTAGTAATTATAATGTTTTCTTATTCTTCCTTCATTTATTTTCAGCTTTTGCAGTGGTATTTGTTGAATTAAAACAAAATACTAAATTTAGCTACCACAGACAAAGATTGAAGACTTTGACATCAGACACTGAGGGTGTTTAATCACGGAAACTGGGACTTTTTAGGAAACGATACCAGTATAAGTTTAAAACGAATTTTATTTTTAAACAAAATGAAAAACAGAATATCTTACAGATTTTTTTGGTCTAAAGAGAAGAATTTTACAAATTACGATGCAAACACAAACATGCCAGACGCAAACTTTAAATTGTGCTATTTAAATCCAGCAGGCAACGAATAAATTTTTCCTCGTTTAATTGAATGAAGCAATGCACAAGAGTCAATTTAAACGAATAGTACAAAATTTAAAAGGGTTTTTGTGCATAAAAAGTACTTTCATTGACATGTTCTTACGTACTCTTTTTACCGTTGAGCTATCTGAGCATGTAAGGTAAATTTCTCAAAGTAATTTTTTATGCTGAATTGATTGAGATAAAACAGGAATATATAAGACAAATAGTTAAGAAGTTATAAGGATTTTGTGTACAAAAAGTACAATCTTGTATTTGCACTTACATATGCATCACATATTGCTATATATAGTGAGGTATTCCCTATGTATTTGTTGAGCAATCGAATAAAAAAAAAAAGACTAGTATTTCATAATTTGCAATAGGTTTTTTTTTATATAAAAAGTAAAATTTTTTGAATTGTACTAAGAAATTCCTAAGAATTTCAAGGCTATATATCCTATTAACATGGATTTTGCTTAATTCAGCATGAAAAATTAGTTAAGAAAGTATACCTTACACGTTCAGATAGTATAAGAACATGTCAATCGAAATATTTTTTACAGAAAAAAAAAAACTATTTTACCATTCATCCTATTTACTTTTGAATAGTCTCATTCGAATTGATGTGATAAACTACAAGGAAAACAAAGCCTCACTTGTTAAGATATCAGTGTCAGATTCATTAACAGGTAAAAATACTTCCGTACATATAACTTCTAAACTATTTGCCCCTTCATCTCGTAATTGGTTTCAGTCAATTCAGCATTAAAAAAGAAATTAGAAACAGTGCCTCATTAGACTGCTTGAAAAATATTCAATTCTCTCCCTCAATTACCTACATTTCCTTCACACAAAAAAAGAGGCATGCAGAGGAGAGTAGGGGGATTTTCAGATGTAATTCATATTGACATAATGAACGGACTAATATGCATTCAATGAAAGAAATTGTGTCATTATGACGCGCTGCAGTTGCAATGATTTGTAACCACAAAGAATTGCTGCAGTTTTAAATTGTGCTCATGGCTATTTGAAATCCATCATTGATTATTGTAACATGTTTAAAGTAATGTAAATAATTAAACTTATTTTAACAAAATGATACTAAATGCACCCAAAATAAATAAAAAACTGAATTTAAAAAAAAAAAAAAACATTCTATAAAATTTATTCCATTTGAAACAAAAGAAAACAAAATCAAGGTAAATTTCAATTAATAACCTGGTTTGCAAAAGCGATCAATAGCTGCTTGTCGCAAATTGCCTCTGACTCTGCCATCCAGCCTTTCATATGGATACCTAGATACAAATAAAAACATTATATCCAAAATAAATATTAAAGTGAAAATAGGGAACAAAATCAAGCATAATAAACAAGTTTAAAAAAAAAAAACACCTTTCATAAAATCAAATGTTTAGTTTCAGTGATTTTAAGTTAAGAAATTAATAATGCAATAATTTTAACACATAAGGTTGTGAATTAAAATATCGTTTTTTGGTAGCATCCTTTAAAAGTTGCATTAAGCTCATTGTCTACTACAAAAATGCACACACAAAACAAGGTACAAGCACTTAACTTAAATTACAGCATGTCCCACCTCCTAGCCTGTAACGGTTTAAGCAAGTTGCTTTTTTTAAATAACAATAATTAATCACTAAATCAAACGCTGTTGCAGCCCATGATATACAATGCCATTACATTAATTTAATACTTTAAAAAAAATTTCTTTTTTTCCCAAGAAATTTTTCATAATTAAAAAGTAATTCAAACTGTCGCCAACAGCCCATTGAGCAGCACTAGTAAGCCATACAGCTCTATTAATAAAGTACCTAACTACCAATAAATTTTTCTTTCAAAAATAAGACTAGACAATTTGAAGTTCTTTCTACCTATGTATTTTGAAATCTAACAACCAATAATCCTTTTCCACTTAAAAGTTTAAGTCAAAAACAGTACGGTTAAACGTTTTGTACAGTTAATAGGGCAAAATTACAGGAATACGGTTACAGTATGTCAAAAGGAATAAAAGGAAACTTAAGTGTTGGAAATTTGCTTTGTTGGAAATATTGGAGTGAAGATTGCGTGCCTGGAGCTCACTTACTCCAAGATTTCCAGATTTTGGCTCAAAAATGTTTAATTCCCTTATTTTTCGGACAATTTACAAATTTCCTGACTTTTAACAGTATTCACAATTTTTCAGGTAGCGCAGCAACCCTGGATTGGTTATTTCCCTGGTTTGCTAAAATGATTTTTCTAGATTAACAATAACAATAAATTAAACAATACATTTTTTCCACTACTATTTCCTAACACTTTTTAATCCAAAAATCAAATCCCTTGACACTTGTGCTCATTGTCAGTCCAATGATTACAGAAACGCTTCTCTGTTTAATGGGAGATTTTCCCACCAGTCTTGCCAATATTTTTGAAGGTATTTTCATTCACAGAACATAGATGGCACTACCATACATAATGCAATTCCTGCGTTTTTGAAGTGTTGTAGCAGCTCATTCCATACTGTATGAATGTAAATAGTTTAGTTTTGGAGAATACCGCCTATTTTCAATTAAATTTTTATTATCTATAAATCTAAGGCTAGAGAAGTTACTCACACAGCAGATTACCTCTAATAAACTGGTAAGTGGCAAAGTTTTACTTCCATTTTTATTATTGGGACACATGTGTCCCTCTCGTCTAGGATAGAGGGAACACATCGTCCCAACAGTCCTATGTGATTATTGGTTTTCTTTATAAAATTACTCATTCAGGGTTGCCACTTAAATCTGGAAAAAAATTCCCAGTGTTTTCCCTGTACATATTATGCACAATATATTAAGAGAAAACAAAAATTAATGAGCTCTTGTGTGAGCTATTGTTGGGCTAACTATATTTATTAGTTTTATTTGGTGGAAAAACAGCTGAACATACTTGAATAATGCTATAGTAAATTAAATAGTTCAGTATAGCTGAAATATCATGGTTAAAAATCCCATAGACTACCTTTGAGTGGTCACCATTTTTTAAGAGACAAAAATAAGAAACAAAATTCTCTGTATTTTCCCAGTTTGTAAAGAAAAAAATCAAAATCCCCTGCATTTTCCCTGTCATTTTAGGTGATTTTTAAATTCCATGTATTTTCCAGGTTTTCCCTGTGAACTGGCAACCCTGTCATTGAAGACTACTAGGACACATATCATAGTTGTCAGGATTGATGGGACATATATGTCCCGGTCCTAAATCAGTGTTTAAAATCTTCCTAAAAATATAACATCTTAGTTTTAGCATTCTAGTGTGCTCTACTCATAGTTTATGCTACCAAAATTGTTCTGTTATAAGAAAAGAAAAAAAAAAATACTTGTCGCGAAAGGGTTAACTAAGTTAAAATTAATTTTAAGATAATTCAGCATTGTTTTAAAAAAAATTTTAAACAGTTATGCTTACCTCTTTTGAACAAGATAGTCTTCAAGAATATCTAAGCACCTCACCATCTGAGAGAAAACTAAAACTCGATGGCCATCCGTGCGTAATCGAGGTAACAATTTATCCATAAGTACAAGTTTTCCTGATGCTTGAATCATAGCATTTAAATGACCTTCTAAACTTTCTTCATGCTGTGTTTTGTAGTCATTGATAATTTGCTCTTCCGCACCTGAAAAAAATAATTTTATTTTCATTTCCAACTCTTCATGTTTTAACGGTGGTAAAGAAAAAACAAACTTAAATTCTCTTACCATTTATTAAAAAGGGGTGAATACAGCACTTTCGCAATTCCATCATGGTGTTCATCAAATTAGGAATATTAGAATAACAATTGCCTTTTGTAAGGAACGTAAAATTTCTCTCCAAAATGGCACGGTAGTACTTTTTCTGGATATTAGTAAGCTCAACCTGTAAAAATTTTATTGTTAAAAGGAAAAAAAAAACATCAAATGAGCAATTCAATTCGCTAATTTCCTTTTCAATAAAAGGAAATGCCTTACAAATTAAAGAGAAGAAATGTTTGTTTTTGAAGATAATTAAGACATTAAAGTAAAGAATATACCTCCTTTTTTTTTCTTTCAGACCAACACTCCAAAATCTTAATAAATTAGTATAGGATCCCTTATAAAAGGTTACTTATAAAAATTTAAATTGTTAGCACCAAACAATAATCATGTCAATCAATAATAATTGAATAATTTAAAAAAACTGCAGAATTTCATTACAAAATTTTTTTTAGAGTAATTCATTTTAAGCATCTATGCAAAAATACAGAACAGAAAAATTCAGGGATGAGAGTAGTCAGAAAGTAAAAAAGAGGAAATCCAAGAAAAAAAAATTAAAAAAAAATATATATATATATATATATATATATATATATTTATATATATATATATATATATAAACAAAAAATTTGACAAAAAAAGTGCGATTTTTAAACTTGTCAACCATGTGATAATAAATCCCGATATGAGGCTTTTAAATCACGTGAATTTGAAACTCTACATCGAATTTAAAAAATGAGCAAAATACAAATCATGATGCGTATTTTTTAGATCACGATGCATAATTTTTAAATCGCGCGATATTACAACCGCAAAAACGAATCACGACATTGGATTTTAATTTCGCGTAGCTACATAGGGTTTTAAAAGCTCGTAAATACAAATCGCGATATTGGTTTTTTTAATCTCGTAAATAAGAATCGCAATGTACTAAATTTAAATCGCCTGAATAAGAATCGCAACGTTAATCGCAACTTTTAAATCAGGTAAATACGAAAATCGATGTTTGATAATAAAATCGCAATTTTAAAAATACATAAATACAAAACACGATGTTGGATTTTTAAATCTCGTAAATAAGAATCATAATGTACGATATTTAAATAGCGCAAATAAGAATCGCAATGCGCAACTTTTAAATCAGGTAAATACGAAAATCGATGATTGATATTAAAATCGCGTGAATAAAAATCGAGTTATTTGCAGAGTCTGGACTTGAAATTTCTAAAAGGCTTGTTTGTATTGCTTTTGTTTAGACATAATAAATAAAAATTTGCAAGATTAATTGAATGAGCAAATAAATATTTTCACCGCAAATCCACCTATATATTTTTTCCTATTTTTTTTGTTTGTTTTCACGCCAGAATACAAGAAGCAGCGACGTCTGAATTACGAAAATACGAGCTATCCCGCCGACGGATAAAAAATACGGAAAATCTTATTTTCTGTGCGTGAAATCGGAGAAAACAGCAAATGTAAGTAAAAATGCGGAAGGGTTAGCAGCTAGGACGTAGTTTGAATTTTCAGTTTATCTTTGAAAATCGTAAATAAATATAATTATTTTACTTCAATGACTGAATTTTAAAAAAAAAAGCGAGATATTTATTAAAAAAACAAAACTTTTAGAGAATCGGAGTTTTTGATAAAAAGGTTGAAATTCGAGAGACAAAAAGAATCTCATCCCTGTATAAAGATCAACCAGTTTTATCCCAAGGAAATGATTTTTAGAGAAACTTCAGAGGGTGGAATAAAGACTTCAGTAATTTCGCTCCGTGGAAAATTTAATTCCTCATAAAATATTTTAACTTGTGCGAAAAAAAAATTTCAGCGGAAATCAGCGGAAAAAAATGGAAAAATCTGAAAAAAAGCGGAAATCCGCGAATCCGCGGAAGAATCTCATCCCTGAAAATTATAAAATTAAGTAAATGAACAAAAATAAAAAGGAGGAAATTAATATTTGAAAAAAAGTCGCAAAATAATTTCTTGTCAAGAATTTTAAAAAATCTATTATATAGCAATTTAACAAATATAATATTTCCTTGAATTTTAATAAAATAGATCATTTTAACAAAGAAAATGAGATTGCTAAAAATTAACCTGCTACAAAATAATATATATAAATTTCTACATCATAAAGGAAGAACAGGCAATAGGATGAAGACACACAACAGAATAATGTAATACTTACTTCTACTACTGTTTCTTCTTTGGGTGCTAAAGATTTTTCAACATCTTCTTTCAATCTTCTCAACATCATAGGCTTCAGAAGCTGGGCACAAAATTCAACATAATTAATGAACAAAAAAAAACATAACCACAACAAAAGCAATTTGAATGACAACTGATACTTGAGGTTACAGAATATACACACATCTGAGAGGATATTAAAATAAACATAAATTATTTATAAATAATTTTCAAAAGGGAATGGGGTGAATGGTGGCTCTGTAGCTGAGAACGTTTTTTTAATCTTGAACAGAAGATGGAAGTATGACTCAGCAAATTTTATTTTCGAATCTAAACTAAGTTTAATCCAAAAAGCATTGTTGAAAAAATAAAATGAGATACAGCACTGTATAAATATCAACAATGTATTCCAGAATCTAAACATTTGTAATAACCAATATCATACTTAACCTACTGATATGCTGTTTGTGAAACCTTATATGTTAACAAGAACAAGTAATACACGTGAAGAAAAAAAAAAATTTTTTTGTACAATATCAGGGGTAATTGCAACACAAAAGGTAAATCCTGAAAATTTTATTTATGTGCAAAAAATCAATATCAAGATAGATCCAGTAGATGAAGAAACTGATGAAATCCAGTAGTCTACTGGAAAACCCAGTAGAATTGGTTGCTATGCTTAAATAACAATTGTGTGACAAATTCTTAAATTCTCATTACATTATAACACAAAAAATTGTGCGTATTTCTGTGTTGCAAATTATTTGTATATTTCAAAATTATTTAAAAACATTAATATTGATTTGTTCCATAGACATATAGCCATGTTAAGTAAGTTTAACTATGCATTAAAAAAACACAGAATTCTATACATATAATGCATAGCCTAATGTTTCAAGGTGTGCTTTATATAAATCTTTTATTGTAGTTAAAATTAGTAAAGTGAATAATTATAAATTTACAAAATTTATAAATCAAAACTAAAAGTAACAAGCCTGCTTACAAAGACTGTTATATTTAAAAACAAATAAAAAGATCTTACTGCTTTAAGCTTGTCAACTTGTGATTCCGTCTTAAGGTTACCAAATTCTTCTAAGAAAGCTTCAGTTGAGGCAAAACGATTGGGCTCCAAAAAGTTTAAAAGACTGAAAAGTTCCTCGACATTGTTCTGAAGAGGAGTGCCAGTCAACAGCACACGATGCTCCTAATAATAATAAATACATTTTACGCACTATAAACAGATAAAGAAGTTATCGATTTGAGGAAATCATATAAGCATATACATTTCTGATACTGTTAAATTGAAATCTTTGGGCTTTAAAATTATGATTCAAAAATTGGAAAAGACATTAATGGTACGGCCATCTAATTTACACAATTATTTTTCCAACTCACAGAGGAATCAACTTTACAAACTAGCTATCAGACATTTATGGAATTTTAAGTTGTATTTACAACTGAGTTCAATATATTAATAACATTATGTTTAAAAAAAGTAAGAATTAGATGAAAAGATCTAAATTAAAAATTATACAGTACTGAAACTTTATACTTCATTATAAAATTAAATTCATTAATTGTTCGGAATAAATGTTCTAATTTTTGGTTAAGTTAGAACTAGCCCTTGTTGCCTACATTTCATCCTGCATATGAACTTTGTGTTCTGAATAAAGAATGAGCCATTTTTCTGTTTATTTTTATTGTTGTTGTTGTTTTTTATAAATATAGAAAAAGAAACATTTTTAACAGCTAAAATATAAAAAAAAGAAACATTTTTAACTGCTAACTTAATTATGCAACAATTCTGATATATTTTTGGGGGAGGGGGTTCCCTCTGGCATTTCTTTCAGTTTACGACACGAATTTCCTTTTATTTATTTTTTTAATGTGATGGTAATTACGAAAGACTTTTTTTATGTTCTTCACCTGCAGATACTTTTTCTTCCAATTTTTATTTACATATTTTTAAAAATTTTTATGTACAAATATTATAGTATTTTTCTCCCTACATTATTAGTTTTAGTGAGTGTCGATTGAGAATTTTCTCACATCCAGAATTTTTAGATTCTCATCCCATGCTTTCTGGGTTACCAGATTTTTAGTGAAAAATAAATTATTCATTCGAGTTCAATATGTTTTAAATTATTGCAAACATGAAAACAGTAACAAAAATATAATGGCTTTAAGAATTAATGTTTTGATTTCCTGACAATCTTGGGAGTAGAAACTTGCAAATCTGAAGCTTCTCACCAATTCAGTTTTCAATAGATTATTTAGACAATTTTACCTTTTAAGAATCAGGTTAAAATAATTTTTTACCCTCCTTATATAAGACACATAACATAAACGAATTACAAGCTTCATATTCAGGATTTCATGTCAATGTGGACTTTCGTACATAAGATAAACTAAGCACTGAAACACATCAAAGCCCATTTGTCGCAAAACATTGCTGGGCAGAAAGCCATAGGTTTGGTTTTTCCTCACATTATATCATTCATAAATGTATTTCATACATTGCTTTAGATTTCAGGGAGAGTAACCAAACCATCAAAAACTATTTTTAATGATCTTACTGCTATACAATATTCTTCTAACATTAGGAAGAAAAAAAAAAATTTTTTTTTTAAAATTTCCAACACTTACTTTTAAATTAATGTTGTTACTATATATTATTTATCTCTTTGGTATGTTATAACCCTTGCTAAATTGCATTTCAGTTTTCCCATTCCAGGGTGCGTAGCCAGACTTTTCAACAAAAAATAAAAACCATTTAAGTACTTTCTAAGCACTCAAAAAATAGTTTCAATCACTTTCAAAAAAAAAAAAAATCTTAATTAGGATATGGGTAGCAATATTTTTTTCTTCTTATCGTTTAAAGTTATTAATTTATGAACATAATATCAATAAAATTCAAAAGCATTCTTACAAACCTCACATAATCACAATAAAATAACTAGTTTCAGATAATAGAAAATTGTGAAAATCATGCATTTTTTGTAATTTAGAACAAAAATCGAAGCCGCAAGGAAAAAATTTCTTTTTAAAATATAGAAAATTCAGCACTTTTTACAAACCCCAAATTAAAAATGCACCTCTAAGGGCTTTTAAAAAAATGCAAATAAAAAATAAGCACCTTTAAGCTTTTTTTAAAAACGCTACACATCCTGCCATCCACCCTATTTATGAAGCTGCATTAATGACTGCGAAATGTGTATAGGTTTTAATAAAAAATTTTACTATTTATAATTTTTAAAAAAAAAATTTTAATGTTTAATTTCATTCAAAAAAAATTTCCTCTCAGAATTTGACAAAAATTCAATAGAAAAATAATAAACTAAAAACTGATTTTTAAAAAAAGAAATGTTAATCACTGAGCAAAATAAATTATTAAGTTGATAATAATAATGTAATAATAATGAGAATAAATTAAAGTCTCACAGTGTTTAACATCCTCAAGCCTTCTAATAGTTTGCAGTTCCTATTTTTTAATCGATGAGCTTCATCAATTATGACACATCTCCATGGAATAGCTTTCAACTCCATGCAATCAGTTAGTATTATTTCAAATGTTGTGATCATTACTTGAAATTTATACACATCTTGAATACGCTCACCCTAGAAAAATAAGAAAGAAAAAATTTAAATAACAGCTAACAAAATAGATTAAGAATCATCCATAAATATAGTAAATTACCTCCTCATTTTTCCAATACATTTCATACTCTAAGATCATATTACGGCTAGGTGAGCTGAAAGGAAAAAATACATATATATAATGTATAACTAATTATAAATTCATGGCTGCCAACATGGATAGGAGAAAAAAATCCAGCAGATTTTATGAAATAATATACATTTTATGATAATTGTTGAATAATGTACTAAATATTTTACACATAGGGAATTTTAATAGTCATCAAAATAGGAAAGCTGCAATATTTTCCAGATAGACATTAAACATACTTGAAATGTTATGCATTAAGTTCACTCATAATTTCAAATACTAATAGACATTTAATTCATCAAAGATAAATACAAGACTTTTTAATTAATTTAAAAATAAGAGTTCTGAATAAAAATAAAATGAACATTTTAGAACAAATAAGGTTTTGAACTGATTTCCATAAATGACATTCACATCATTATGTATTAGTAACACTTATTTAAATATTCAAGCAATAATCTGCACAAAAGTTCGACTTCAATGGGGATGTTTCTTTTTAGAAAACTTACTCAATTTTAGGGAATTTTCTAAAATGTACAAAAAGAATTGTTATTAAACCAGTAGAAACTGGCAAAATCCAGTAGAGTTGGCAGTCATGTAAATTGAAGATAATTTATTTCCCAAGATGAAGCAAAATAACAGGCAAATAAGCCACACCAAAATATGAGAAAAAGCTGAAATTTGAGTGGTAACATAAAATTTCATAAACTTATTTCTATACAAACAAAAAATTAAAATTTTAAGAAATTATATTAAATAAAATACAATTAAAAATAATTTGTTTTTAAAAAAACATTTTTAGTGATTTAATGTTATAAATTGTCTAAAAATGTTAGTGCTTATTGATATTTTAATTGTAATTATTGTATAACCAGGACAGTTTTTAAAGGTCCATGCTTTAAAGAATTCTTTGATGTCTTTAAGCTAAATATAGAATTTTGGCATTTGATAAACAAAGGTATTAATGTTATTGCCATTATTACAAATAGACCTATTTTGTCACCTTCAATGCAAAGAATAATGACACTTACCTTCCATGGTAGGTAATAGCATTTAAGTCTGTCCAAGTTTCAAATTCTCTTTGCCAATTACCAATGGTGGAAAGAGGAGCAATTACTAGAAATGGCCCAGGAATACCATATTTATCTATTTCATTCAGAAATGTTATTGACTGTATTGTTTTCCCTAATCCCATCTCATCAGCTAATATACAATTTTGACTATAAAAAGAAAGAGAAAAGCACATGAACAAAATACACAACAAATAAAAACATTTTGCAATAACACAGTACAAAGTCCCATATTCGGATGTCCATTTACTGAAAGGGTCTCTTTTCTGGACACTTTTTAACAATCAAAACTAAGAAAACTTTTTTTTTCATTTGCGACCAATTAGAAAAAGTATGCTTCCAATTTTTGTTCGATTTCAATCCAATTTCCGTTGTAATGAGAAAAGAAAGTGGATATCGCAGAATAGGACACTTCACTATCACGTTAAAAGAAAAGAAAAAAATATTTTTTCTCTCTCATGTCCCCCATAAAAGGATTAATACCGCCAAGAATTACGCACTTAATTTCAGAGAGCGCAAAAAATTTTAATTTTGAAAAAATTGTGGATTTGAGGTGAAATGGCCATGAGTAAAATGCAGGGGTGATTGTGAGCCCAACTCAAAAATCTGGAAAATTTCTTGAGTAAAATCATTAATGACGCATTTCAAAATATGTATACAAAATATCTTTATAAATTTAAATCATTGTTGATATTTTCAAACATGAAATTCTACATAAATTATATGTAGTATAATTTGATGAATAATTGCTTAGAAGTTCATTTTTATCTCTAATCACATTTATTACACTACCAGAAAAAAAAAAATTACAAAAGAAAGAGATGCTAAGAATAAATTCTAGTTCTATTATTTTAAAACAAAATATATTAGAATTTTTATACATATATGTGATCAATGAATTCTTGAAACTTCTAGACCTTGGATTTTCGGAAACCTTTGGATCGTAGTTAGTAAAAAATCCGGATTTTTTCCGGAAAACAATCACCTATGAAAATGGGTCGTTTAGAAATTATTCAAAACCGCAATTCGGAATTTGTGGATTGTAATATTATATTAAAAATGAAATTGAAATTTTAAAAACTATGAGAAAATCCCAAATTGTTGGAAATATGATTAACAAAACCCTGCGGAAAATAAATCATCACAAATCGAGTACATCGAAAAATAATTCGATAAATACCCGATTCGAAATTTTGAGTATGACAATGTAGCATTAAAAAATTATGAAAATCGGTATCAATAACTGAAAAAAAAATCCTGAACTGTTGAAAATGCGATGAACAAAACCACGTTGAAAGTAAAATTGTCATAAAAAGAGTACATCAAAAAATGATTCTATAAATAACCGATTTGAAATTTTAAGTATGATAATATATCATTAAAAAACTATGAAACTCCATAGCAATAACTGACAAAAATGTGATGCACATGATTTGTGATGATTTCATAGTCACTCTAGATGGTTTTGTTGATTGCATTTTCAACTGTTATTGGTATGTACAGTCATGCGGTTTTTAAAATCTCAATTTTTGTTGTTGATATATTATCACAATCCATGCGCATTTTTAAACTACATAATTTTATAGCAGTAGTAATCTTTTTACGCCAGAAGGGAAAAATATATATATATATGCATGTATTTTACGCACTTTAGTGAACTGCAGTGGTAGTTGCAAAACCTTGGATATTGCTTTAGTGATATCCAAATTTTTTGATCATATAACAGCAGAAATCGGACAAAAATCATGCAAAACACAGAAGTGGGGTAAAAATCACAAAAAAGTGGAAATTAAAGGAAGATTCTTATCCCTGCTTGGTAATATTTCTTTTGACAGCTCCACAAATGTTTTATGCCTAACTATTAAATTTTACAATTTAATTTTAAAATGGTTCAAGCAAATTTTTAATTGCAAAGTCAACAACTTTTAATATCCCTTTAAATTAAATAATTTTTTTATTTCAAAATCAAAAATTTGGAGGGACTGAACAGAAGAGTTTCTGAGTAATGAAACTTGTAGGATAACACATTTTTAAATTTTCATCTCTCAAAAACTAATTTCTGTCCAATTTTTTTTTTTTCTTCATTTAAAATTATGTAGTTTGAAACAAATTTAAAAATTTGTTTCTTTGACACTGCAAATGTTTTTCAATCACCATTAAATTAAAATAATAAAAAAATTATTTTTGCATAGTGAAATTAACATTAATGGATTCAAACTTAATACCATTCTTTTAACTTAACTGTTGTTAATCCAAATCCATAAGAAATTTAAATAAATATCAATGTGAAATTTTTTTTATAGATTCTTTAATTATTTCAATATCATTGCAATTATTCTAAAAACAGTTTATGGTGTTCTGGCCAACAACTTTTTATAGCTATGATAGCAGGGATGCTACTCGCAAAATATCAAATTGTCTCACCAGAAATTGCATTCCGTCTCAGTTAAAATCTCTTTTTGGCTCAGTTTGTCTCAGCTAAAATTATTTTTTTCACTCAGTTTATCTCAGCTAAAATGATTATTAATCAGTTTGATAACAATATAAAGATTATTTTCAGGATCCATAAAACCATTAATAGCATACTAGGAGTACTACAATTATACATACATTCACTATTGCTAGGATTTTAAAAAACCTGCATATGATTGATTAAAAGAGTCCACAAAATTGTTTTATGGACTCTGTTGTTTTCATATATATTGCATTTATCATTTATGCCAATGAATAGTATCTGTTCCAGAATTTTACAAAGTAAATTTTAACTTTCTTATTTTTTAAAATATAATGGTGTTAACTTTCTAAAAAGAAATATCTATTTGGTTTCAGTAATTCAAAAGGGAAAATACCCATTTCATTTTGAGCTCAAATTTCATCTCAAAATATATAACTATTCAGTTACAATGAAAGGTTTACAGATTTCAATAATTAAAAGAGAAATTCAGTAATTAAATAATGAGAGTTTAAGAAAATGCAAATAACACAAAAAAAACACTGTTTGATAGAATTCAAGAGGTGCAAAGAAATTTTGAAATATTTTAGGTAGGAATTTTTCAAGAAAATTTTAGGGAGCACTTAATAGCCAAAAATTAGCATATATACATTTTTATGTCAAAACAGAAATATTTAAAAACTATTATAAACAATTTAAAAAGACACATATAAATATAATTTTCTTTCTAAAATGACTTGCATCCTTTATTAAGTATAAAAGTAAACTTTTTAGTTAATTGGCATTGACTAGTAGATTGTACTTTCTTGCATTCACAAGATTAGTTAGTTGACTATGTTCTTTTAATTTATATAGCTAAATATACAATCATAAAATGTGATTATGAATGCACTTAGTAATTGTTTAAATGCAACAACTGTAGAAAAATATATCACATCTTTACAGTAACTAATTCAAGAAAAAACTTAATTCTACTTCTTTCTAGAATCGTGACACTGGATTTTAAAATTGCGTGAATATGAATTGCGATTTTGGGTTTTAAAATCGCGTGAATATGAATCGCGATATTGAATTACAAAATCGTGTGAATATGAATCACGATATTGGATTTTAAAATAGCGTGAATATGAATCGCGATATTGGATTTCAAAATCGCGTGAATATGAATCACGATATTGGAGTTTAAAATCGAGTGAACATGAATCGCGATTTTTGATTTTAAAATCAAGTGAATATGAATCACGATATCGGATTTTAAAATCACGTGAATATGAATCGTGCGGTTGGATTTTAAAATCGCGTGAATATGAATCGCGATTTTGGATTATAAAATCATGTGAATATGAATCACGCTGTTGGATTTTAAAAAGACGAAAATACAAATCACGATATTGGATTTTAAAATCGCGTGAATATGAATCGCGCAGCTGGATTTAGAAAACACAAATCACGAGATTGGATTTTAAAATCGCGTGAATATGAATCACTATTTCGGATTTTAAAATCGCGTGAATATGAATCACGATTTTGAATTTTAAAATCGTGAATAAGAATAGCGCTGTTGGATTTTAAAAACACGAAAATACAAATAGCGATATTGAATTTTTAAATCGCGTAAATAAGAATCACGATGAATAATTTTTAGATCACGTGAATACGAATCGCAATGAGTAATTTTTAAATAGCGTACAAATACGAAAAACGAGATCTGATATTACAACTGCGTGATAACGAATCGCAATATTGGATTTAAAAATGCGTGAATACGAATCGCGACGTTGGATTTTAAACTCGCGAGAATACAGATCGCAATATTGAATTTTTAAATTGAGTGAATAGGAATTGCTAGTACGATTTTTAAACAGCGTAAAAAAAGTCGCAACACATAAGTTTTAAATAAGTTAAATACGAAAATCGATTATTGATATTAAAATCGTCTGATTAAAAATCGCGATTTTAGCATATTCCAGCGCAATTCCTAATATTTAAAATTCCGAAAATCAGCCAAACGAAAAAAAAAATCATATATCGGTGGTCGAAACGAAACACTTAGACTCCTTTCCACTCTACAGCGGAAGTCGCGGGAATCCGACTATCGTTCCGGCGGCTTGGGTTTCTCTAATTGGACTCCCTAAAAATTTTAGTTTTTGGAACATGGTCGAAAATTTTAAAAATTGGGAGAAAAAAGTGGATTTCCGCTTTTTCGTGGAAGTCTTTCATCCCTTGGAGACGTGAACGGCAAAATGATCTCCAATGACTCACGGCAATGCGGATTAATATTTGAAACTGAATTCAGGTTTGCCAAATTTTGGACGTTTTGTCTCAGAATGGCGCAGCTTTGGCAGAAACTGAGCTGAATGTCGCAAAATGGCGCAGTTATGCCGTTTTGTCTCAGTTTGTCGCAAATGGCGCAGGCGTAGCATCCCTGTGATAGTCAAAAATCCAAATCCATAAAAAAAATGTATGTTTATAAAGTACATTTTTAGGTCTGATTTTTTAAATTCAAATATCGTCAGTATGTTAATCAAACTAATTAGTATGTTTAAGGTTAAACTCTTGAACCATTAAGATTTGCAAGTTAGATGAAAATTCGATAAATAGATGAGAAGTTATGATGGTGCTAGTTTTTTATTTTGTGCACTGTACATTTAATGACATTTTGAAAAAGTAGCTTAGGTACCAAAACTAAGCTTACTTTTATAATACCAACAAATAGATAATTATGTTTCAATGCATTTTAAAATAAATCTAATAACTAAACATAAAATATCTTAAGTTTTTAAATTAATAGTCATTTGATAACATTTAAATGTAAAAAATGATTTAAAAAATGAACAGTTATTGATTTACGACACAAATATATTAGAGCCACTTCCTTCAGAAACTTTATGCATGCATATAAAACAAAGATCTCTCTTCTTACCTATTATACCAACAAAAAGTAAGCCAATTAACACCTTCTAACTGATATTCTCTAAGGGTATTACCACCTTTATAAACAGGAGAATCATCAAGTTGATTCCATTCAGCAGGACGAGGACGCTTTTTGGTCTAAAAAGATATGCAATATTTTATACAAATTCCTATGCTTTCAATTTATAATTAGTCACATACGTATATTTTTTTTTATAAATATTTTCTTTAACTCAATATAAGGGGAAGAAAAAAAACTGCTTTAAATATTTAAAAAAAAAAAAAAAAAAAAAAAAAAAAGAATTAAGATCTTTTTCTAATCCTATGGTCATACACAGAAAATATTTCAAAGAAGGATTTTTAAAGAGTTAACTACATGGAATTGTAAACATCATAATGATTTGCATTGAACTATTGCTCAATTCAAATTTAATAACGAAGCACAAATGTTTTAATGTATAAATAAGTTTACAAACATGCTTATAAAATGCTTACCTTCCATTTATCTTTAGGAGGGGGATCTTTAAACCTCAGGAACAGTTCGATTTTGTCTTGGTCGACATCATCTTCCAGTTCCCACGTACTTTCTTCGTAAGTCAAAGCCCTCCACTTGACCAAATAATGGCGTGTTATCCTTATAGTTGATTCTTCTTTCTTCTCAGACTCCACTTTGTCCTCTTCAATTCCTTCCTCTTGCAGCTTGTTCTCTTCTTCTGATGGCTTGTTCTCTTCTTCTGGTGGCTTGCACTCTCCCTCTGGTGGCTTGCTCTCTCCCTCTGGTAACTTGTTCTCTTCTTCTGGTGGCTTGTTCTCTTCCTCTGGTGGCTTGCTCTCTTCTTCAGCAGTTTGAGATGGAGCATCCTCTTTGGCTATTTCTTCTTCTTTGATTTCAGCATCATTAGGAACTTCACTCTCTTGATTCACTTCCTTTTCTTCGACAACTATATTTACAATGTCATCAGTTTCTTTCGGTTCTTTTGATTCTGGTTCTATCACAGCAGGTGGATGAGAATCTACAGCATCCGACTCCATGGGTGTGCCCTCCCCTTGGGCAGGAGTGTCGACAGGTTTCTGCTCTTTCTCAATTTCTTCACTTTTGATTTCCTCTGTTGCAGATGGCTCTGATGGTGATTTGACTTCGGTCGCCTCCTTTTCAGGAGATTCTTCTTCTGTGGGTTTGTTAGGTTTTGGTGAAGGAGGGGCAAGAGTCACCTCACCCGTAGCAGATATGACTTCCTTAATAATATTAACATCAAGAACTCTGTCAACTTCTATGTAGTCAGGATTAAAGGGATCCTCTTCCAACTAAAGAAATTGAAAAGATGGGAAAAATACATCAATTTTGAGATAAATCAGTTCATCAGTAAATAGTGAAAATTGAAGTAAGACCCAGGTGGGACTGCATACCTACCAACATTGAAGGAATAAAATAACGGAGATTTTACAAGCAACATTTTTTAGGCTATGCGTAAAGTTTTCATACATCATGCATAATCATGTAAGTCAAAAAGAGAAATTCAAAATTGGAAATATAAGCACTTACATTTAGTGAAGTAAAAAATATGTATATAAACTTCATCTATAGATTTTTTAAACCATTATTTATAATTACCTTAACTATTAACACAGAACATACTGCAGTTCTAGCAATAGCACTATCTCTTGGGGAATAAGAGAAATTTTTAGCCATCAGCGGACATTTTTTCGCCAAAAATTTTTTATAAAAAAAATTTCTTCAACAAAATTGGAATTTCCAAAAATTGGTTTAGCTGTTCAACGACGGTTATAAAATGAAATATAATAGTGGGGTTAATCTCCTTCCATTGGCCATGCAACACGGAACTACTGTAAAACGACACTTTCTTGCCCCAATGTTTCCCGAAAATGGTTTTAGAACCTTTATTATTAGTGTGATTTGACAGTAAATCAAAAGACTTGAGTATTTTGCCCAACTTTCCAAGTTCGCTCATTTCGAAATCATACTCTTTCCGCAACTTTATTATATAACTCTGAAAGGCTTCAATTTTGGTTTCAAGCTCAGCGGTTAGTTGTGGTGTAAGCATGGTAGTTTCACAAAATACTTTTTCTTAAAATTTTATTTTTGCGTCTCATAAGAAACGATAAATCCATATTTTTGCATTGATTTCTTTTTAATATAATTCGTAATTTTAACAAATTATGTCTAAATTTTCACAAAATAGGTACCTCTCAGAAAAATCTAGACATACCCCTGACACCACACTACAGAGGCAATGAAATTCTTCGGTTTGTAACGAGCAAATTCCAATTTCTTAACTTAATTCATTGCTCTGATGTGAATTCTAGTACAGGTTATAATCAAATAGTTTAATTGAAATTCTAGAATCCATGATGAGAGCTTTTTTTCTTTTTAAACTTTGAAAAAAATGGTGGATGGTTTTGTAATGCGCTTTGTGATCTGGGAATCTGCACTTATATGCAGATACATTTTTATTCCATTCCAGAACTTGTTGGGCAGCCATGCTGTTACTGGAATTTTCTGCCAAAGAAAACACTTGCAGTTTAAAACTTGCAGCATATGATTTTCTTTTCCTACTCATTTTTCTTTGCAAAATATCAGAATGCAGCAAATGCAAAGGAAAGAAAAAGTACCCGTGGACAACTGATAATAGCGAACAAAGCCATTTAATAAATAGGGGTGGGATAAGGATCAAAAATGGATAGCATGTATCTTCTGGCTAACATGACATGAGAGCTAATAGACTAGTCTGCTTTCCCCTTCAAAACGAATATTTACCTTTCCACAGTCTCAATTGGCTTATTTTCTTGGATATAAAAAATTAAAAAAAAAAAAAAAAAAACGATAAATTAAAGCCATTCAAAGTATACTTACAAAATCAAAAAAGTTGAAAGTTTCTTTTTTCTGCTTAAACCTCTTTACTTTTTGGATAAAACGTCTATCGCCTTTCTCCAATTCTTCCAGGGTTTTCCAGTCACAATGGATATATGACCTAGAAATACATTTTTATCACATTCAGATAAAAGAGAATTTTTGGAGACTGAGTTGTACTTTGTAACAATTACATAATTCTGTGTATTAAGTACTGCAAGTTAAGTACTGTAAAGTCACTGATAGACAAAATGAGGAGTTTCATAGGAAGAAAAGAAATTCCAGAAACAGTTAGTGACCAAGAAAAAATACAATTAGAATTTAGAAAGCGATAGCATATTTTCTTAGTATAATTCTCTGCTATTATTATGCTTTTATTGTTATTTCAAATTAAAGGCATAAACCTACAAGCAGCATTCCTTTATTATGAAGTAATTTTGTGATGTTATTTCCCAAAATGTTTTATGATAAATATTTAAAGCAATATTTTTGTCTATTATGAAAATTATTAAGCAATAAATAAGCTATATTTAAAAATGTGTTTCATGTCAAAACATACAATTAAAATAATATATAAAAAATTCCAAAGAATTTTTAGGGAATAAGTTTTTCACACTGCTATAAAATAAACTTTTTGTTGAAAAATATTTAGTGAGTTTCAATAGTAATCAAGACTTAAATATGAATTTTAAACAGTTTGCAGATAGAGTTCTATTGGTAACATAAGAAACGAGAAGTCTCATAAGAAAAATTATTTAATTTAAATTTTATCCCAGTAAAATCAAAAATTTATGAAGTAAAATCTGTGTTAATACAATAAAACTTTTTAGAATCGTTTAATTTTAATGCAACAATCTGATTATCCACAAGAAATAAAACTGATTGCATAGTAATTGTCCCTCACAGAATTACAGCGACAGGGCGACATTGTTGCAGAACGTTACAGAGTCCTTGCAGAAACATTTTCTTATGAAAAGTAAAAAACTTTAGTTTACTTTTCTACAGAAATTTACACATAATATTTGAATCATGCATTTAGATCATTTTTTGATGCGCTAAATTTATACTGAATCGATGTAATGTTTGGATTGAATTTTCGGCAGTTATAGATATCGATTTTCTTGTGATTTTTAAATATCCCAATATACTTCAAAAAACAAGATGGAACATTCAAATCATGCATTTAAGTATTTACTTTTTAAGCCGATGATTCTATTGAATTTTTAGCAATTATTGCTATTGATTTCTCCATAGCTTTTAAATCAGATATATTTTATATAAAATTATTTATTACAACAACCTAATCTGAAAATGAAACGTGCATTTGATTAACCCCGTATTGAAGAGTCAGAATCGTGTGATTTTATCAATCTTTTTATCGGCAACGAATTTCATGATTTTTAATAATTGTTTTATTGTGATGATTATTCACAAAATGCAACGAAAGAAATAATAAGTGCGTTTTCCCTCCTCAACAAAATGTGTGAATATCACTCATTATATTAAATTAAAAAATTATTACAAGCTTAATTTTAAAAAATTATAGTAGTTTTTTTTGCAAATACAGTGCTTTTATTGCTTTAAATTAGTAACATATATGTTTGTTATTATAAAAAGTATCTCGCAGAAAGATATTAATGCTAGGGAGTTTCGTCGCAGATAGCTTGAAAAAATTCTGACATGTGGAGCAATCGTGGAATTAGTGGATGAAGCAATCAAAGAGCAGAAAAATCAGGTCATGCATAAAAAATTAAAAAAAACAAAACAATCAGATATTTTCTTGAAATATAAATAATACAGAAGAAATATAAAAGAGAAAATATAAAACAGCCAATATATAAAAGATAATTAATATCTTTTGAAATATAAAAGATATTATTAATTAGTATCATCTGAAATATAAAAGATATTCTTCATAACAATATCTAATAAAAAGAAATACTTACAAATTCTTATATTTCACGTAATACTCCTCAACATCAACTGTTTCATCTTTTTCCACTTCATCAGCATCACTTCCATCTTTTTCCACCTGTTGGAAAAAACAAAATTATTCACTATAATTATTACATAAGGTAATTGTTTGAAAACACACATTAATAATCATTTTGTTAACAGTTAGATGAATAATTTAACAGAAGTACTGTAATTTTCTTAACTAGCAAATAATCCGCAGCAGTACTTTAGGAATTGCGCAAACATAATATCTGCAGTATAATTTTAACACTTGCATGTCTACTTATCATTTTAGAGTGAGTCTCAGGAATGATTGTGAGCCCAATTCAAAATTCCAGAAAATTTCTTGAGTAAAAAAAAAAAAAAACAGTTTAAATTGAAAAAAATTTAAACAAGGTTTCCCCCCCCTTTTTCTCAATCTTTCTTAGTTCACGTAAAATATATTTAAAAGTTTACACACATTATACCATTTACACATACCTATGATAACCTGGAGAAGTAATTGAAATTTATAAATAGTGTTTCTTTCTTGAGTTTATGATTATAATAACTAGAGCTCGGATTTTGATGACCTAAAAAATCTCAATTAATGCCCTTAAAAAGTGCAAAAAATGCCCTTACAAACTGCAAAAAATGCCCTTAAAATGCGAAAATTGCGCTAAAAATGTCTTATGACATGACTTAAATAGAAGTAAAAGTATTGAACTAAAACAATGTTTTACACTTTAAAATTATTATGAGTCATTTCTAAAAATATAAAGCAATGCAATACTTGTTCTACGTTCATTAAAGTTTGAAAAATAGGTTTTATATCCTAAAATAACAAAAAAAAGGAAAATATATTGAATCCAAAACATTTTCATTTTGTATAGAAACTTAAATGAATATAACAACTTCCATCTCATAATATTACTAAATATCAGAATTACAGTGGATTATTAAATTTTTTTTAATATTTTGAAATGTAAACGAGCGTCTCTTGTCTGAAAGCAAATTTTTATAGCAGAAGCTTCTTTCAACGTCTACTGATGTTATTGGTGCGTACTTGAAAAGGACGGTCACACTTACTGACAATTCTTCTTCAATTTGAAAAGATGTTGCTTCACCTTTTAATACCCTAGAGATTTTCTTCATTGTTTGAAAACCAGTGTAATAATAAAAAATTATAAAAAATAATAAAAATTAGAAAAAAATTAACAAAAAATTATAAAAAATAGAAAAAAATTAACAAAAAATTAAAAATAATAAAAATTAGAAAAAAATTAACAAAAAATTTAAAAAATGCCAAATACGCCCCAAAATTTAAAGAAAATGCCCTATAAATCTCAAAAAATGTTCTAAAGGCCAAAAAATGTCCAAAAATGCAAATGTCATCAAAATCCGGGCCTTAATAATAACTATTAACTGTTAAAAAATTAATATTAATCTTAAATATAAATCTTATAAAGTATCTGGCTCTCCCTTTCAAACAAATAAAATAAACTGTGTTTTTAAGTTCCACTTTTGAAAATTTGATTACCGTAAACTTTTGTGATCAATGATTTTTTTAAACGTTTGGACCTTCGATCTCCAGAAACTTCCGGATCACGGTTAGCGAAAAATCCGGAAATATGGATTTTTTTTCCGGTGCACAATCAGCCCTGGAGTCTAAAATACTGAATCGGAGTGGGTTCCCTCATTTCATCCAATTAAAAAAATAATTGCAATTACGACATTGTTAATCAAGGTGATTTTTCCTATAAAATCATTTAATTAAAGGTACTGAAAATCTTTAACAATAAATCAAGAACTCACCAAATACTTTCTCAGCATCCAATTTAAAAGAATTGTCATTAAATCTCCTTTAATGTCTTTCAATTTCCTTTTTGAAAAAATTCATTCTTATGTAAAATAATTGTGTTCTCTTTTTATTTCTTAGAGAAAATTTAATATATATATTTTATGGTTACCATAAATGTCTTCTCAGATAACTTGTTCATTTTTTTGTTAATAAATAAATTAAACTTTAGATTAAAAGAAAAGAGGACATTCATCAAACAAAATTATCTGTAAGATAATTTTATTTGATGAATGTCCTCTTTGATGTCCATTCTTTTATATATATATATATATATATATATATATATATATATATATATATATATATATATATATATATATATATATATATATATATATATATATATATATATATATATATATATATATATATATATATATATATAAATATTAGGGGGACCGGAAAGTAATGTTTTGGAGCATAAAATAATCGCTTGTCTTAAAAACCACTTCATTTTTTCATTCCATTTTTGATGCAGCATAGAAAGGTTGTTGCTAACAAGGGTGAATGCATTATAGATAAAAAATATTCTTGATAACAAATATGAAATGCATCGAAACGACATTACTTTTTGGTCCCTCTAATATAAACACAATACGGAAAAAATAAATCTGATAAAAAATACTGTACCGGTTTCTTCACTGTTCTAACAGCTAATATCTTCTCAACTACCATATAATCTTCATTGTGATTATCCTAAAGAAATTAATAAACCAGTAGCTAATTAGAAATAATCTTTAAAAAGGAGAAATAAGCACAAGAATTAAACTAGAAAAGTTAAATTAAAATGAACAATCAAAAACTACAAAAATTAAATAAATAAATAAAAATTATAAGGTCTCTATTAATGAACAGTGCGAAAAAAAGAATGGAAATAACTTTTAAGCCAATGATTTGCATTCTAAGACTCAATCTTAATGGTTCAAGGTGATGACTCAAACATACTAATTAAAGTCTTTACTTTTAAAATTTTATTTCAGGGGAATTATTTCACCAATTTCGCTCACATTTTGCATTTCGTTATTTAAAATTACATTCTTTAAAATGTAAAGATTTTATAGATCACAATTCAAAATTTTTCGACTATCATTGAACAATAGTAACTAAACGTTATTTCTGCACAAAATCATTGATTAAATGAATTTTATAATTTTGTGATAAATTTTTCAATTCTCAAGCTACCGTGAAATACACAAAAGGTACATTGGGGAATATAAGCTCCGTACCGTTCTCCCGACCAAACGATTAGGACCCTATTTCCCAGATTGAGGGCAATCTCAATATTTTGGGCGTCACAATAACTGAAAAAAAGCTATGTTTTTTTTCTTCATTTGTATAACTGATTTTATAATTTAAAATATCGTCTGCACCATTTAATTAAATTATTGCAGGCTACCCCTTTGAACCATTAAGATTAAGTCCTAGAACATGAAGATCAAAATATTAGATTTTTAAAATTATAAACAAAGATCAAATTAAATCAAAAGTTATTTAGGGTGGTCCGTTTTCATTTTTGCTCACTGTATACACCTGCTAACATTGGAGAATTGAAATAAAGGAGATTTTACAAGCAACATTTTTTAGGCTAGGAGTAAAGCTTTGATACATCATGAGAAATTCATAGTTGAGAATAATATAAGCACTTACATTCAGGAGTAAGAAATATGTATATGAATGTTAATCTAAAGATTTTTTTCAAACCATTATTCATAATTACTTAAACTATTAACACTCAATATACCACAGTACTGGCAATAGCACCATCTGTTGAAAAATAAGAGAATTTTTGCCATAAGCGTATATTTCATTGCCGAAAATAATTTTTTTGAAATTTCTTCAAAATATACGGAGAAATTTGAAAATACAGTTTATAGTGAACACGGTTTATAGTGAACACCCGGATATAGAGAATGAAATGTTTGGTCCCGTGCCTTGCTATACATGGATAATGTTATTTTTTGTGGATATAGTGAACCAAAAAAGAGAAGAAATTGCATATAGTCTTCAACTAATATTTTTTGTAATAAATTTGAAATTTCTACTTCAAAAAAAAATACATATACCGATTTTCAAAACCATCTATAGTGGGGAATGTGAATTTTTTTCTTGTTAACTTCTTTTATCTCACTTTCCCATCCCTAAACAAACAAAGCAGATGTTTCCAACCCAGGTTGGATCAATATGCATTTTCTGTCAGAGGGAATGAGCAATTATTCATTATTTGTCAAAGGGTTGGACACTAATATGTGTTGATAAGGCCCTCATTTCAACTTCTTTTTGCTCTCAGTTCAGTTTAAAAAATCATGCAAACAAGTGTCTCAAATTTAACTATGGCGAACAATAAACGTAAAGTGTTCTCCATTGATGATAAAATGGGCATAATCAGAAAAATTAAAAATTGATGCAATCAAGCTGATATTTGCAGAGAATATAAACTATCCAAATCTGCAGTTTGTAACATATGGAAAAAATAGGCAATTAATAATTTCTGCTCGTGAAAAAAAATTTAGATGGCAGAAAAAAGTTGAGAAAAGCAGATCACAAGGATGTTGAAGTATTACTGAAGTAGTTCACCAATCGAAGTATCTGGACAAATGTCGATGAATTTGCGAAGTGATTTTATGAGACTACTTTTGTGTGCTTGAATGGCAGGTTAGACAGGTTTAAAAAGCGGAACGACAGAAATTCAGGAAAAATTATCTGAGAGTCGGGAATTTTTTCGATATCTGATGTCGAGGATTGCTCATCAGCTAAAGATTACTAATTTTTTTTTGTACGCAGGACAAAGAGTAATGAGAAATAACAAATTTTTTGCTACTACATAATATTTTTCAGTCATTTAGTTGAATAATGTGTAATAAAAGGGAGGAGTTTGGGAACCATTAGTTAAATTGCCTGCGTAACGGATATAGTGAACTCCCGGTTACAGTGAACAGAAATTTCGGTCCCTTGAAGGTTCAACTGTATATATCAACTACAGTGTAAAGTCGCGTATCCGGAATCGGTGGGACTTCCAGAAGTCCGTATAATAGATTTTTCCGTATAATACACCCCCAAGGTAAACAAAGCTTAAAATGATTTAATAAACGATCTGAATCTAAGAAGCAAAAAATAATAAACACTATTTTTAAGGGGGATAATGTTTTAGCATTAAAATATCTAATCAATCAAATATGAAATATTAAAAAAAAATATTATTGCTGAAAATATGGAAAACGAAAAAAATTTAACAGTTACGAAAATATTAATCCGCCATTTTGAACAAGAACGATTCAAGCAGGAAGGGGAAATTCTGGAACAAAGCTTAAAATGATCTAAATCTAAGAAGCAAAAAATAAATAAACATTATTTTTAAGGGGAATAATGTTTTAGTATTAGAATATCTAATCAATAAAATATGAAATATTAGAAAAAAAATATTATTGCTTAAAATATAGAAAACTAAAAAAAATTGACATATGAAAATAATAATCCGCCATTTTTAACTAGAATGATTCAAGCAAGAAAGGGAAATTCCCGTCATTCATTAAGGTGGGTAGATGGAGGAGAAAAATTCATTTCCTCCTTATCTGTGAAAGAAAATAAGTGTAAAGAGGAGATCATTTAAGTTGAGGGTGGGGAAGTAACAAATTACTGTTTTCTCTCCAATCATTGGCTATCAATCAAGCATAAAGGCGGGACATGCTGACCGGGTTCTCTTTATTTTTTCTTTTATGACTGTAAGAATCTGCTAAAGAAAGAATGTTACCCCCTTTCCCCCCGCCTCCTAAATATTACATGGTATGGGGAAGAGCGAATGTTTTGTTTCTCAAGGACATGTATCATTTTAGACCTATTCAAATTTTCCATTCTGACTCCCCCCCACCTTAACGCTTGCCATGTTTACCCTTTTCCACAGTATTTCTTCTTTCAATAAAAAGGTTCCAGGAAATGCCTCTTTTACTAGACACCTGCATGGGAAAGGAGGGGGAGAGGGGACTCAGTTGTGGTCTTTTGAAAACAAATCTCCCTCTTTTTCCTACATTCCAAGGGAGGAGCGTCTGGTGATTTATGGGTTCGATGCATAAATCAGAGGTTCAGTGCAAGCTAGAAAAAGAGAAAATGTGTCAAAAGATCTTTTTTTTTTTTTTAAGGAAAGGGGAAGATGGAGATGTTTGTTTATTTTGATTGTTAAAAAGTGTTCCGGAAATCGACCCTTCCGGGAAAGGGACATCTGAATATGGGACGTTACACTGTATATATAAGGTTGACTGTATATGTGTAAACAGAAGATAGTAGTAAAATACAGAAGTCTTCATTAAAAAACAAGAGACTTGGCAGGTTTGAGTATAAAAAAAAAAGAGAATCGCTGTGCAACTTTTTATCCAATAATCCCATAGTACACCAAAAAAAATCATTAGGAAGTTTATTTTTTTTAACGCACTGTACAAGCTTTATATAATATTTTGATGCTATAATTTTGTTGAGTAAAGGGAATTGTTGTTTACATACCACAACAACTTGAACCAATTTGCCATCTTGTCTTTGTCCAAAATCCATCTCTATTGTTTCATCATCCGATAAATGCAGTTCAATGTCATCTGTGTACTTTTTCCTTTCGGTGTTTCGGGCAGATCGTCGTTTCTAGTTTAAAATAAATTTAAAATGCATTAAAAATACTTTCAAGGTATAACTTATTCCTGAAATAGTTCTTATCCAAAAAAACTTTTAACATCAAAAGTTAAATAAACAAGGATATTAATTATAATAAACCTAACCCAATCAATGTAGGGTAGAAAATTATCTTAAGACATGAGCAGTGAAAATATCTAACACCTAAAACTAATTTTGTTATTCTAGCTAAAGTGATAAATAAAAACATTTTATATTAACGATATGTAATAATATTTAAAACAGCATTCTGTTAAATATCTAATAGATAGCATTTTATTGAATACATAATTTATGACACACTTGCAGAGTATCTACTGCATTTCAGATTTTCAAATTCATGACTAATTCCTAGATTTTTTCATGACTTCACGAAGTTACTATTTTCTCTAACAAAAACACAACAAGAAATTTTAAAAAAAAAATTATAATAACATAAATTGAAATAATAGGTATAACCAAAACTGTTATACTCTGCATCGTCATATTTAAAGATTTCAAATTTTAAAAAAAAAGAGTAAAGAAAGAGTTGAAGCAATAATATAGCTGAAAAAAATACAAAACAAATAATTTTTTTCTGCAGAATTATATTACTAAGATACTTTTTGTTTTGTGATTATACCATTTTAAATTAATGTCACTTGAGAATTGTTTTTTCATCATTTATCTCTTCTTTTTTTTATTGTCATTTCTATAGTGATTTTCCCTGTGGCAGAATTTTATATCAAATATACATGTTACTAATTTACAGTAACAGAAGCGTCAACTTTGAAAAAAAATTTCTGATCAAATAAATTTTTTTTAATTTAATATGTAATTTTTTTTATTTTAACATTTTGGACGATATTCCCACATTTTGTAGGGGAATAACACACTATTTTCTATTTCGAATATTGTAATTCATTATCACTTTAAAAAATTAAATGAAAAATTGTAAATTCCTTAGCAGTAACTACCGAAAAAAAATCCAACAACAAAATCATGCGAATCGGACTCTTCAAAAAGTAGTAACTAAAAGCATGTTTTCATTTCGAGATTCAGTTGTTGTAATAAATAATATTGTATTGAAAATATTGGATTTAAAAGCTATGTGGAAACCAATAGTAATAACTGCATAAAAAATAGAATGAAAATTTCTGCAGCTAAGAAAACCAATTTTTCTTTATTTCATTACTCTTCATTTTTCATTATTCTGAAATTAAAAAAGAAAAATTAGAAGCATTTTTTCCCACTCGGATGCGCGAGAAAGGCATCTTTTGAATACAATTCTGAAGAAAAGATAAAATCTTTCGAAAATTTCAGCAGAAAAGAAAACCAAAATTTTTTACTCCCCAAAGGAAAACTCTTTCTGCAAGAACTCAGTAACGTTCTGCGACAATGTCGCCGTTGCTGCCACGGGGGCGATTTTAAACCGAATTTTAATATGAATGTTAGATTTTTTTACAAATCACTAGTTCAGTACCAACATTTTTTTTAAATAGTTGACTTTTAATGTATCAGGGTGTGTAGCCAAATTATTCAACTAAAATAAGCACCTATTAAGCACTCAAATATTTTTAAGCACTTTAAAAAAATATCATAATTAGGCAGGGTTGGAAAGTTTTTGACAATTGACAGTTTTATCTCGTTTTAACCGCCATGTCAAACAAAAAACTTTTGGCATTGTTTTTGACAATTGTCAAAAATTCTGAAATTTTGAAACATGACAAACGAACGCCCTTTTCATACGCTACGGACGCATAATACGCTGCAATAGATTGGTGTTGAATTAATTGTGAAAACATTGAATAGAACAATGTGAACTGCGTCTTTTTGTATAATTCGTAGCGAAAATCTACATGGTAAAAGAAAAATCTAATTTTGAAAAAGGGAAAATTAAGCACTTTTTAAAAACACCCAATGAACAAAACACATTTAAGGGCTTTCAAAAAATGCAAATCGAAAATAAGCACCTTTTAAAAAAGTTACACACCCTGTGTATGAAATATGTTGCCAATTTTTTTTTAATTAGTAGCTTTAATTGCCAGTAGAGATCCTGCATACCAGCCAACAATTCAGAAGTTCATTAAGCGGTACTAAAATAACTAAAAAATTATCTTCCAGTGGCCACCATATACATTTTCCAGTTTTGCCCTTTAATACTATGAAAACTTAAGTATGTAAAGTGGTAATAATTATATTACATTTTTAAATAAATGATAGAGTCTTATTCCCTCCCAGTTTCAGAATCGCAGTCACACAGCAACATTGTCGCAAAACCTTTGGGAAGTAAAGAATTTAGCTTTTCTTTCCTGCAAAAATTTTCGAAAGATTTTATCTTTTCCCTAGAATTACATTCAAAAGATGCCTTTCTCGTTCATCGGTGTGGGAAAAAAAAAAATGCTTATGATTTTTCTTTTCTCATTTGGGAATAATGAAGTAAAAAAATGGTTATCATTTTCATAGAAATTTTCGTTCTATTTTTTCATGCAGTTATTACTACTAATTTACACATAGCTTTTAAAATCCGATATTTTTAATACGATATTATTTATTACGACAACCGAATCTCGAAATGAAAACACTAATTTAGTGAACCCTTTTGAAGAGTCCAATTCACGCGATTTCGCCGTCAATCTCTTTTTTCAGTAGTTACTGCTAAGGATTTCCAGATTTTTGAATTTTTTCAATGTGATGATGAATTAGGAAATGTGAAGGAAATAATTAGTGTGTTATCTTCTTACAAAATGTAAGAATATCGCCCATAGTACTAGAATAAAAAGAATATTACGTATTCAATTAGAGAATTAATTTTTTTATTTAATTTATTGAAGTTAATGCTTCTGTTACTTTAAACTAGTAATCTAGTTTAAATATAGTTTACTAGTTAAAACTAGTTTAAATATCTTGAAGAAAGATATTTGTATTAGAAAGGTATGTTGCAGAAAGCTCGAAAAAATTCTGCCACAGGGGTTTTATTCAGCACAGTGTTAAAACTTTTTATTGACTCACAAAATAACCTATCCTTTTCAAGTTCTAGAAAGAATCAAGAGAATGGAAATGAAAGAAACATCATGAAAACTACTTACTGTTACACCATTATCCTCAACAGGAGAAGGAGGTGGTGTTTTTTCAATATCAGAATTGTCGGATACTGTAAGAGGTTTCTTCTTTTTCTTTTTACTTGTAAATTTTAAAGCAATTCTGCAATAAAAAAAAAGAAAGAAAATTGTTTAACACTCCTTCCAAATAAAATTTAAAAAATGCATAAAATATTATTAAATTTCTGTCTGTTCACTTTAATTTGATTAATATCACGAAGAAGAAAAACATTAACCACGGTTTTATTTCAAATATTTTTCAAACAAGCAATTCTGGAATACATACTAAAGCAAATACACAAAAAGATTCACAGCTCAAATCATAATTTAACTTATTTTGTATTTTAGAACATGCAAAATTAATTGCAAGAATGAAAATAATTTTCAACTTGAATATATTAAAAGAGCCATTTAAACCCAGTCCCCTCAATATTATTGCACCTACCATATTTTCATTTTATTTTACCGAATTAAGGATAATTAAATCCCAAGAATGAAGCTTACCATGTACAAAGGAAACATAAGATTTGTTTTATATCTTTCTTTTTTTTAAATATTTCATTGAATATCAAAAATTCTTTTTCTATTATTTTTTTGTGTAAATATTAAACTTTTCTAACTTTAAAAACAATAAAAAATAAGAACAAAAAAGTTATACACATACGTTTTTTTATTAAAACAAAATAAAAATCAGATGAGTAGTTAGGTATGATGGTCAAGGTTGGAAAATAAGCATTACTCTGTTAGTATTAAGTAGACTAGTAAATATTAGTAGTATAAGTATACTAGTATTGTTAATTAAAATAAATGGATTATGATTGTGAAAAAAAGTAAGTTATTCAATTCTTTCAAATTCAAACCTAGAAAGAAATAAAACACACACAAAACAAGAATATTAACACCAAATCTTCAAAATCGGAGCAAAATATTTTATTAGATAGTCAGGAACATCAGGAGCCCTATATGTTATCTCATTTAAATAAATTATTTAAAAAAAATATTCAATTTGCATAAATAAATAATTGGAAATCAGTCTTTCAAAAATTGAAGTTTATATAAAATGGAATTAAAAACTAAACCTCACATAATTAAACCAAACTTTTTCATTAAATAAACCTATGCTATTTTCTTTGGGCGTAACACATGTTCAAATTGAAATGCCGTTTGGGACCCCAGTTTCAAACCAATACTTATAAAGACAGGGGTCTGTCTAGGTTTTTTAGAGAGGTACCTATTTTGTGAAAATTTAGACATAATTTGTGAAAATTAAAAGTTACATTAAAAAATCAACACAAGAATATGTAAGAAATTATTTTCAAAAATGGTCACTACAAATAAAAATCATTTATGACTGGTAAATTTTTACATATTTTAACCTAAAACCTAAGTGAACAGATGAAGCCTCAGCCATCCAAAAACCAGATGACCTCTCACTGAAATAAATCAACCAACCTTCCCTGGGAATTTTTACTGACCAACTGGAGCTAAGGATTAAATTGTGTTCTCCAATCTTCTTCCCAATAGGCATTTAGCTTTCCTTATGAAGTACGAACAGCCTTAATCGAAATATCTGTTAATTATAGCTTCATTATTACTATACATGTTAGTTTATATTTGCAACATTTAATTATTGCTGTAATTTAAATAACAAGTAATATTTAATATATGAAATGAAACTATTAGCATTAAATTAATAATATTTGTAAACAGTAAAATTACTATTCAAACTTTTTTTGCTTAAAATTGAACTCTGAAACCCTCAGAAAATACATTAAAACACGTAGGCTGTATTGTTGACCAAAATGAATTTTAACTAGCATATAATCTGTTCTTAATTTTTTTTTTTTTTTTTTTTTAAAAATTCTGAATTAGGAGGTCAGTAGTTATACTACTGTTAAGCTTGAATTGAATTCTAGAATTGGGGAAATTGAATTCGGGGATTTTATTATGTTCTTACTTACCTTAGTCTCTCAGTAAAAGTGCAAATAAATTATAAGTATTGAAATTAAAGAAACACATACTTAGGTAATTTCTTTTTAGGGGTAGACTTTTTAGGCTCTTTAGGTGTGCCATCTTTTGATGATTTGGGTGATTTTGATTTAGGCTTTTTTTCTTTCACTTCCTTTTCCGCATCCACATTTTCTTTAGCCTCTTCGTCAATCGGGGCATTATCAGACCCCTGTGCATCAGCCGCTGGAGGTTTATCCCCCTCAGCATTTTCAAGACTATTGTTGTTGCCATCATTTGGAACACCTTCACTACCTTCAGCAGTTTTTGGTTGCTTAGGTTTTTTCTCCGGCTTTTTCCTGGGTTTTTTAGGTTTCGGTTCTTTAGGCTCCCCATCGTTTTCTTTTGTTTTTCTTTTTCTGGGCTTTTTAGGTTTCGTTTCACTGGTTTCAGCCAAAGCTGGGATATTTTCTGCATCGGGTAAAGGCAGTGGTACAACTTGTGGTGGAATAGTGGAAGGTAAACCTTCAGTTGATTCTTGAGTTGGCTAAAGAGAATAAATATTTAAAACAGAAATTTTAACATTTTTAGAAAGGAAAAAATAACTTGTGAGAATTCAGTAGAAGAAAATATAACAATAACAAACCTAATTTTTATAATAATAAAAATTTACTTCCTTCTCAGTAGACCTGCGGGTTAATATTACAGTATTAGATAAAGAGACATTGCCCAGTATTCCCTACACTGATGCTTTTTCCAAATCGGACATTATTGATAAAAGTAAAATTTTAGTTTCATAAAACATTATTTGTTAAATTGGAAAACTATTTTACCTTTTTTATATATATATATATATAAAGAAAGAAAGCAAAATAAAAAAACTCTTCTTTCTTCCTAATTTACATCGATTCTGACATACTATAAATACTTAATTTAAAGAGCATCAGTCATAGTATACAACCCCTAAGCATTATATACAATGTACTGGTAAAGTATTTAATTTTCATATTTCAAGCTTCTTCAAATAACATGGTGATTTATATACATAATAAAAACTTTATTTTTTCCTGCTTACTTGTGCTTAATAATAATATTTCATTTACAGGGTCAAGTGTATGCTGTGCAATGGCTCACACGTTTCTGCCAGGTCATTATCCCAGCTGTAAATGGTGATAACAAAAATTTAATACCCTTCTTATTAAAGAAAGCAGAAAAATATGAGCCTATTTATTTCACCCAGAAATTGCATCTAATTATTAAAAATTATGCAATAAATTAAATTACAAAATACTGGTTCATCATTGTATGCAATGCCGAGGCAATGCAAGAAATGTTTAATAATTTCCTACTATACCAATCAATTTCCGGAAATGTGAAAAATATAGTTGTTGGCGCCTCTTTCGGCTTTGGCTTCGTTTATCTTTTCATTTGGCGAAAAGAAGAGCTCTTGTTGTTTTTGTTTTTGATATCGTCGGACGTCTTCAAATGGCGTCATTCATCGTTTGTTAATAAATTGTTAAATAGTTATCGTTTGTACTTAATCAATCGTAATATACAGTCCGCATATCGACCCCCTCAACATGTTCCTGTCTACCCGGAGTTCAAACCTGATATAATTTGAAAATAACAATTTTGATCAACTTTCGTTTTCGTTTCGTCATAACTTCGTTTTGATACATTTTTGATTTGCAAAAATGACTGATACTGAGGAACAATATGAAAAGAGCTTAAAACAATTGAATCGTCGTCGTGGTAGCTCTAAAAGCAAAATAACTAGGTTGGAAAGCTTTATTTCTACAAATGGAAATGAGGCTGATTGTCTCGAACTGCAATCTCGTATCGATAGCATAGGATTAATTCTTCAAGAAATTGAAGTTTTAAAACTGGATTATTATTCAATTTTGAAGGATGAAGAATTAGAAGCTTATCAATCCCATTTTGATGAAATGGAAGAACAGATAGAATCTTGCAAGGTAAGCTTACAAAGACTTTTTCATTCAAGAAGTTCTAATATTTCTCATTTGCATAACAATGAACAATTAAGTAATAGTAAAATTAATGTTAAATTGCCAGATATTTGCTTGCCTTGTTTTGATGGAAAAATCGAAAATTGGAATAACTTTAAGCTTCAATTTGATAGTTTGATAACTGAAAATCAGTCTTTAAATAACATGCAGAAATTGTTTTATTTACGTTCAGCTTTAAAAAGTGACGCTAAATATATTGAAACGCCAGAAGATACTTTTGAATCCTTGATGAAAATCCTAAAAGAAAGATTTGAAAATACTCGTTTAATTGTAAACAATTATATCTCGAACATCTTGAATTTTGAAAAAATTTCTGTAGAATCTTATAAAGAATTGAGACATTTAATTGATACTTTAAATAAAAGTTTAAGAGGTTTAAAATTAATGAAATTGGAAACTAATGATCTTGTTGAACAATTAATAATTAACATAACTGTTCAAAAATTGGATAAGGAAAGTCGCAAACAGTATGAAATGAGTTTAACTTCTACTGAACTTCCAAAATTCAATACATTTATGGAATTTATTCAAAAAAGATGTCAAACATTAGAAAATCTTCAGGGAAACTTTTTTGTGAACAAAGCTAAGAATATTTAACATCAAAACAAAGCACGCAACTTTGTTGTGAAATCGAATTGCAATAAATGCCATTTGTGTTCAAAGGACCATTTAATTTACAACTGTCCCTCTTTTTTAAAAATGTCACCAATACTCAGATTTGATGTTGTTAAGAAAAATAATCTGTGCATTAATTGTTTAAATGCATCACATAAACTGAATTCCTGTCCATCGAAATTTACATGCAAATTCTGTCAAGCTAAGCATAATTCCTTATTGCATCGCAAGGAAAATAATTTTCGCCAAACGGAGATTCATTCGGAATCTCTAATAGAGCAAGAATCGCAGGCGCCAGTCTGTAATCCAACTTCTCAGGACATAAATAATGTTTCGAATGATAATTTAATATCTCATGTGTTCGCTACTACAAACACTTGTAGAAATAAAAACATAATTCTCGCAACGGCTCTAGCTTGGATATGGAATCCTGTGAGTAACTGTTTCGTTCAAGGACGTTTATTGTTGGATAGTGGAAGTATGGTAAACATTATGACTTCGGATTTCGCAAACAAAATCGAATTGAAAAAAGAAAGAATAAATATTCCAATAAGTGGGTTAGGAGGAAATGAAACAAATGTTAAATATAAATTGAATGCTCTTGTTTCTAATAAAGATTCATCGTTTTCGCTTCGCACTGAATTTTTAGTAGTCAATAAAATTACGGATTTAATTCCATCTAACACTTTGAATTTACAGAACATTGTTATTCCCAATCATTTAATATTAGCTGATCCCTCTTTCACTAAGGCTGGAAAAATTGATATGATCTTAGGTGCTGAACATTTTTTTGAAATCATTAAAGAAAATAAATATCGCACTTCAGAAAACTTAACATTTCAAGATTCTGTTTTTGGTTTTATTGCTAGTGGTTCATATGAATCCAAAAATCCAAAACATTATTGTAATTTAGTTTATCGTGCAGAAAACATTGAAAATAGCATTAAGAAATTTTGGGAAATTGAAGAAATAGATAATTCCCGAATTTTGAGTGATGAAGAAGCATTTTGCGAAAGTCACTTTCGAAAGAATCATAAAAGAGCAGAAAGCGGTCGTTACATGGTCAAAATGCCTATTCGTGAGGAAGCGCTGGAAACTATTGGTGAATCTCGTTATATAGCTCAGAAACGCTTGAATCAGACCGTGAGAAGATTGAACACCAATCCTGAAATGAAGAAACTTTATTGTGAATTCATAAATGAATACGAAAATTTAAATCATATGGAAAAGGTTGTAGATGATATTTCACCTTCTTTATCATATTATATGCCACATCATGGCATTTTTCGCCCGGACAAAACTTCTACAAAACTAAGAGTCGTATTTAATGCCTCTACGCCTACATCGACAGGACAAAGCTTAAATGACATATTGCTAACCGGAGAAGTGAGAGAAAACGTTTTTGATTTGATTGTTCGATTTCGAAAACACAAGATTGCCTTAACAGCTGATATTAGGAAGATGTTTCGTCAAATATTAATCGATCCGTCTCAAAGAGATTTATTGAGAATTTTGTGGAAAACTCAAGAAGACGAAGTGCCTACAGTATTCAGAATGAAAACAATTACGTATGGAACAAAAAACGCTCCATTTCTGGCCATCAGAACATTGAAGCAGTTAGCGATGGATGAACAGTTGAATTACCCTCTTGCTTCAGAAGTTGTTCTTTCTGATTTATACATGGACGATGTAGTTACTGGATCAACAGATCTTGAATCGGTTTTAGAGTTAAAGACTCAATTGGTAAAAATGTTTGATAGTTGTGGCATGACCTTGCACAAATGGAACTCGAATTCCAGGGACTTGATCAATGACAGCAACTTTAACGAAGAATTCTCTTTCGAGACTGAAGAATCTACTAAAACACTAGGTATAATTTGGCAACCGGGACAAGATAAGTTCACTTTCAAAGTATGCGTGTCCCAGCAATCAACCTATACCAAACGAGATGTATTGTCAGTCATTGCTAGGTTGTATGATCCAATTGGCTTTCTTGGACCCGTCATTAGTAGAGCTAAGATAATGCTTCAAAAACTTTGGACTCGAAACCTTAATTGGGATGACAATTTGCCGGAGCACATTGCTCGAGAATGGAATCGTTTCGTCAGTAACCTGAAAGCTTTAGAGAACATTCGAATCGACAGATATGTTCTAACCTCTAACGTTAAGAAAATTGCTCTCGTTGGATTTGCTGATGCTTCCACTTTGGCGTACGGAGCTGTGATATATCTTTATCCTGACAGTTCTAACTCTGCCTTTAAAATCCTAGCCAGTAAATCTAGAATTGCACCTCTAAAAATAATATCCGTACCTCGTTTGGAGTTATGTGCATGCCTTTTACTTGCTAAGTTAGTTCAAAAAGTTATAGCTGCTTTAAGAATGGATATCAAAGAGGTCACTTTATTTTCAGACTCTACCATCGCATTGGCTTGGATTAACTCTTCTCCGCACCAATTAAAAACATTTGTTGGAAATCGTGTATCCAAAATTCAAACACTTTCAAATAATTTTCACTGGAGACATATACCATCTGAGGAGAATCCTGCTGACTTGATTTCGCGAGGAATCGATCCTTCCGAACTGGTGTCACTGGACTTGTGGTTCTCTGGACCATCGAATTTAGACATTCAACCAACAGATCAACAATTCATTGAAAATTTGAACAGTGAACTTTATGAGCTTGAACTTAAAAAATCATCGAATATAACTCTTACTTTGTCTTCCAACTCAGACTTTGTTAATAGTTTTCTCACTTTAAGTAATAATTTTGTAAAACTAATTCGTATTTTGAGTTACATTTATAGGTTCATTTCTAATTGTCGGAAACAGGAAAGGATGTTTGGTCCCATCACTAGAGAGGAACTTCAGCATGCAAAGCTTTCTCTAGTAAAGTTAGTACAGGTAATTGTATTTAGGAAGGAGATACATGCATTAAAAAATAAAAAAAGATTGAAAGACAGCCACGTAAGTAATTTAAATCCTTTTCTTGATTCTAATGGTTTGGTTAGAGTAGGGGGCAGAATCAACAATTCGAATTTATCTTATGATCAAAAGCACCCATTGCTAATTCCAAGAGATCATAAAATAACTACTTTAATTTTTCAGTATTTTCATTTAAAAAATTTGCATGTTGGTGCGCAAACTTTGCTTCATTGTGTTAGACAAGAGTTTTGGCCCCTGAATGGTAGGAACACTGCTCGAAAAATCGTTCACGATTGCATAACATGTTTCAAAGCCAAACCTAAGATAGAACAGCAAATTATGGCTTCTTTACCGAAAGAAAGAGTTACCATAAGCCCCCCCTTTTCAAAAACTGGCACCGACTTATGCGGTCCCTTTCTTATTAAATATAAAAATCAGCGGAAGGGAATCTTAAACAAAATCTATGTTGTAATTTTTGTATGTTTAATTACTCGTGCCATTCATTTGGAAATAGTAAGTGATTTGACAGCAGAAGCATTAATTGCCACCCTTAAAAGGTTTTTTGCGAGAAGAGGTTTACCTTCTATTATATTTTCCGATAATGCCACAAATTATACTGGTGCTCAATCTGAATTGAGAAAATTGCATAATCTTGCTAAAAATTCAGAAAATCTTGCTTCTTATTTATCCCATGAATTCGTTGTTTGGAAATTTATTCCTCCCAGATCGCCAAATTTTGGTGGCATTTGGGAGGCGGGAGTTAAATCTTTTAAGCACCATTTGAAAAGAACTATTGGAAACTCTAAATTAACATTAGAGGAATTTTTAACGGTTATAAACCAAATTGAAGGTGTATTAAACAGTAGACCACTTTTTCCCCTTTCTTCGGACCCAAATGATTTTGAGACCCTAACTCCCAGTCATTTTTTAATTGGGCGACCCATAAACAGTATTCCGGAATTTCCTGTTGCAGACATTCCTGATAATCGACTCTCTCGGTGGCAAAGGATACAAAAAATCAATCAAACTATTTGGAAAAAATGGTCAAGAGATTATCTAAATAATTTACAGCAAAGAAGTAAATGGTTATTCGAAAAAAAACAATGTTAAACCAGGAACACTAGTTTTAATTAAAGAAGATAATCTACCCCTTTGTTCATGGATTATTGGTCGTATCCATGAGGTTATCCCAGGAAATGATGGAAAAATTCGAGTTGTTATTGTAAAAACTGCACAAGGTTTCTTTAAACGCAGCATATCAAATATATGCGTTTTACCTATCAATGAGCCTACTAGTAATTAGTTTACATGTTTATTTTTTTTCATTGTTGTCATAAAGAATGTGATTGTATGCATTCAGTTTGCTTGTGAAAAATATTATGTTATTTGTTTATTTAGTCATAAATTTTTAGAACTCTTTTTTTTTATCATTTGCATTATAAATTGTCATTTATTGTTGTGTATGTATTTGTTTGAAATGGATATTTCAAAGCCGGGCGGTATGTTGGCGCCTCTTTCGGCTTTGGCTTCGTTTATCTTTTCATTTGGCGAAAAGAAGAGCTCTTGTTGTTTTTGTTTTTGATATCGTCGGACGTCTTCAAATGGCGTCATTCATCGTTTGTTAATAAATTGTTAAATAGTTATCGTTTGTACTTAATCAATCGTAATATACAGTCCGCATATCGACCCCCTCAACAATAGTTTCACACTTCATAAGATGTGGACTTAATATATTCATTAGCACTGGGTGATACATTGATGCATCGGAAAATATCGATGTTATGCAATTACTGACCTGATGTTTGGATCGGCAATTTTTCGAAACCACTGGAAGTTATGATTCACTGCAATGTGTACAATGCTTCCCGATGCATCATTAATATCGATGTCTACACGTATGATGATGAGTATTGATACTAATAGTGCATCAATGGTATAGAGTGAAGAGTACTTCTTACGTTCATGTCACTGATGACCACAAGCTTTCCCAAAGAGTGTTGAGAATATTTGACACCAGAAACGCACGAGCAGCGCAGTCTATGTCATTTGTCCAAAACTAAGACTACTTGATCTCTTAACTATTGTTAAACCTTGTAGCTAAACTAAAATTGTAGCATTTGAACAAAGACATAAGAAAAATGAAAAAGTAAATTATAATAGTAAAATTATTTAAATATACAGTAGAGTCCCGATTATCCGAGTTAATGTGGACCACGACTAACTCGGATAACTGAAAAACTCGGTTAAAACGAAGAGTATAAAAAAAGAAAGAAAAAGAGCTGGTATAAATGTAATATATTTAAGAAATATAAAATTTATACGAGTATACCACATAATTCCTATTATTATTAAAAAGCTTACTTGAAAAAACTTAAAAAGTATACTTTGCGAGAATTAAAGAGTTTTTACTTAAAAAAAAGTCCTTAATCGTTTTTTGTTTTATATAACTTAGGTGCTTTTCTGCAGCAATGTTTCGCCATTTTTTAGGAATAACAGGGAGGCTGGTGTCGCCTCTTTTTGTTGTTCTATGTATCCAGTAGTATTTTCGACAGCTTTAAGTTCATCTGTGTGAGAGATTTTTATATGTTGATTTTCATCGTCACTGTCTTCATCATCTTCGCTAGGTTCATTTTCATTATTGACGATATTAACGATCATTTCATGGGATCAAGTTGTTAGATTTTGTTTTCCCGAGTGTTTGGAAGATAAAATTAAGATTTATTTTTCGGTGGTATTTTTGAAAATAAACTAGAACAAAAAAAAATCCTTAAAATATTTGATAGCTCGGTTAAAGCGGAAACTCGGATAACCGGGGCTCGGATTATCGGGACTCTACTGTACATTTAAAGTTTATTTTCACAGTCCTTATACTATATCAACTAAGTATCTAAAAAAAAAAGTTTTTCTGTTATGTTAAATATAACTTTAATGTCAATTTATTAGCTTGAATTCCACAAGTTTATGGGCAGAAGCTTTAGTTCAATTTTACAAATTATTATTACTATTTCAATATATTTCTATTATTCTCCACAGATATGCCAGTTTATTCAAGAATCTTTTAAAAATCTTTTTTTCCCCTTTGTTAAAAGAATTAATTAGTACCAAATTTTAAAAATATACAAACTTTCCTTTCGAAAAATATAGTGTGAAATTTATTGAAACTTAAAATATGTATATGACGGAAATTTAATTTTAGACTATGTCAACCTTCATCTATCAAAAGGTACCTCAAGATAGCACCAATTTAACATGTCTATATACTACGGAAATGGTATTTAATATTTATAGTGGTAGTTACGCCATTGTATATATATATATATATATTGGTATAAATTTCACACCAAAAAAGAAACTAAAGAAATATTAGGCTCTGAGAATTTTCCGTAATCCTGGACTACACTACTAATTTCATAAAATTAAAATAATACTCACATTAGTAAGATTATCACTTGGAGCTGCTTGCAGTGGATCGAGAACTGCCACCGGGTCTGACTTCTTCCCTTTTTTGGGTTTCTTGACTTTAGGAGATTTTGGGGGTTTGGGAGATTTAGGAGGTTTCTTCGCTTTAGGTTCTTTTGGCACTCGCCGTTTCATTTTTGGAGGAGGCTCGTCATTGAAAGTCATTTCATAAGGATCCGCTGGAACATCTGATTTATTCTGAAGAGTCATCGGAGGTATTCCGTCCAAAGATGTTGGAGAAAAATTGGGTCTCATGTTTTCCGGATCACAAGGTCCCTTTAAGATTGATTTCATTAGTTTTATTTGCTATTTAAAGCTCTAACAGTAATTAGGTAATTCAATACGTAACGAATTCATATTTAAAAAAAAATTAACTGTAAAAATAATTTGTGAAAAACATCTGCTTGACTTTCATTATCTAAAATCTATTATCTTGCTCTAAAATATCAGTACTGTTGTTCTAGAATCGCTTTAAATTATTTTAAATGTCATTCTTTTTATTTCTTAGTAAGTGAATATTTTTCCGTAAGAGAAATTAGAATGACTCATTAAACAATTATTTGTCTCATAGCAGATTCTAAGTAAGCTTGCATTTGTATCATTTACTTTACAAGCATAATAAAGAAATAAAAATTAAATATATATAGCACAAAATAAAGAATCGGAAAAGCAAAAGCAAAGCAAGTTTTAAAGCCATGCACAGTGTAAAAAATTATGTATCTTGCTACAGCAATATTTTTTAAATGAATAGAAAGATTTTTGTTGTGTTGCAGATTAATTAATTAATACTCTTTGATTAATTATGTAAGCTAACAAAATTAAATTTAGTAATGATTTATTAACCATTAAAATTTTAAAGAATTCTTCATTATTTTCAATTCAAATATAGTAAAAATGTAACAGGGTGCGTAGCCAGATTTTTCAACAAAAAATAAGCACCTTTTAAGTACTTCTTAAGTAAGAGCTCAAAAAATATTTTTAATCATTTTCAAAAACAAAACATAACAAAAATCAGAATCTGTGCAGTAATAAAAATTATTTGTTTCTTTCGTTTAAAGTTCGTAATTTATAAACATAAAATCAATAAAATTCAAAAACAATTTCAAAAACTTTACATAATCATGATACAGTAACTAGTTTCTGATAAATATTGCAGAGAAAAGTGTGAAAATCATGCATTTTTTTAAAATTTAGAACAATTGACATGGCAAAGAAAAAATCTCTTTTTAAAAGATAGAAAAATTAGCACTTTTTACAAATCCTGAGTAAAAAAAAAGAGCACCGCTGGGGCTTTTAAAAAATATAAATCAAAAATAAGCATATTTACGAACTTTTTTAAAAACGCTATGCACCCTGTGTAAGAAAGACAATCTACTTGCTACCCATTATTATTAAATAGTTCCTGAAATTATGTATGAAATAGGGAAATGAAGTTTAAAACAAAGCATTTAAATAATTCAAAGCACCATGTTTCTACAGTTGTTGTCGGGAAGTAATAAAGAATTACCTGTTCAGAAAGAGAAGTATCTGGTGGGAGAGTTGGAGGTAAGTTTTGCTGCATTGGAGCTTCTTGCGATGGCTGAGCCTGAGGATTATAATGCTGCACAGGTTGCAACATAGGCATAAAAGGAGTTGTGCTTCCTGAGTTATACATGGGAAAATGAGGTGACATTGGTGCAACATTAGAACTTAGTGGATTGGAATTATTCTGCTGTGTTTGTAAGTACCTTAATCGCTCCTGTAGACCTTTAATCTGTAACATAGGTATAATAATTCTGTAATATACATTCACTTTAACATATAACTTCTTTTTTATCTCTGATATAATAGCAGAAAATTCTTTTGACTAAGCTTACGGAAAAAAAATTATCGGCATACACCAAAACACAATTTCAGAATCAATTAATTGTTACCTAGTTACATTAATTGCAGAACTTCTGAAACTTCCAAGCATTTAAAAGTTCTCATCGTATTTTATGTTTTTAGAAAGAAAATTTTCAGTTGAGAATTTCATGAAGTAAGAAGACAAGAATTAAGGATCAGAGTAATAGCAAAGATTAAAGGAAAAAACGGCAAAAAATTGTAATTTTCAGAACGTTCTACGACTAAATCTTTGGACCTAATTTTAAGAAAGAAATACAAACTACAAACCTCACTAAATTAGTGCCAAGAATGAGTATTTATTACCTATCTATAAAAAAAAGTGGGTGGAAAGATAGTAATAAAGGGTTAAGGTAGATAGTTACTAAATTTATGCGATTGTGCAAGATTAACTTATATAACTATCTAACCTGGTTTTTCAAAAAATACTTTTGTATAAATATTTTGATTTTTAAGAAAATACTTTCCAAGTATGCAGATGGTATTAGATCATTAAGTGAGTATGAAAAAGAATTACCTTTTCAATAATTTCTGGATTTTGCGGTACTGCATAAAGTGACTGCAATTCCTGCTGAATTTGTTGCACTTCAAATGTCAGAGGAGAAGGAGAACTTCCTTGATAAGGTGCCTTGTTGAGCATATTATACTGATGGGAAGGAGGTAACAGACTTTCGTTTGCAGAATTTGCTGAGCTAGATAATGGCATCATTTGATCAGAGGTAGACATAGATCCAGCAGTCATATTCCTGGATACAACATTAGATTCCCCTACGCTAGCACTTGGCATACTAGAACTACTGTCAGAGCCAAAGGACACTGGCGCGCTAGGTTGGCTCGATTCCACGACTAAACTTTCATCAGGTAGTAAGTTAGTATTAGTTAGATTCGAGATGGTAGGTGTACTAGGAGGTAGGGGTTGAGATGAATTTGGCACATTACTCACAGTTGGGGAGGGTAATTGTCCCACAGAATGTGGTTGATTAAGGTAGGTGTGGTGAGAATGTGCCTGAGAAACATGAGTGAAAGCAGGACTTGGTGGTTGAGGACGCGTGTCACTAACAGATGACATAAGCATATGATGCTGTTGTTGTGGTGGTGGCGGCGGCGGTTGTTGTTGTTGCTGTTGTGGAGGAGTCTGTTGTTGTGAATTATGAGTATTTGAAAGATGACTATAAAAATTCCCACCGACATTAGCATTATGACTTATACTGGAATTAGAGCCACCTGGGCTTAAGCTAGAAGGAGTTGGAGTAGTGGAAGGACCAGTGCTTACTCTGGGCAAAACCATTTGTTCCAAATGCTGCAAACTGGACGGAGCATTGGAATTCCCTGGAGAATGACCCTGCCCTGGACTAGTCAAATGGGTTGTACTAGGGCTATGATAACTTCCCTGAGATTGAGGAGTAGATGATTGAAGGACTCTTTCTGGTGTTAACGCAGGAGGTACTGACATATCAGAAGGAGGAGTAGGTGTTAAATGTTGCGGAGAGTGCGTCACTTGAGATGAAAAAGGAGTTCGATATTGAGGACTCATGGGTGCTTGGACATGTTGAGAATTAGAATAATGTAAGTGTGGCGGTGTAGCCGATTCTGGATTTGTTGGTCTCGGAGATGGCTGAGTAGCTGAATAGGCCTGATTGGGTGAAAAAGGTGGATGATATTGTTGAAGTCTAGCAGGGCTACCAGGTGGAACAGAGGAAGCATGCGGCTGAACAGAATTAACTCTAGGTGTTACAGGTGAATAACCCATCTGATGAGCTGATGATCTAACATTCATCATCTGTTGTCCCATAACTTGTTGAGGTGGATGAACAACAGCATTGTAGTGTGGTCGATTAGAAGTTTGAGAGGCCCCGTAATGTCCCTGAGAAAATGTAATAGACTGGTCTGCTTGGGACAATGAATTTAATGTTTGTGACATACCAGCTTGAGGAGCTGTGTTAAGTTGTCCAACCATCGACCCATTTTGAGAAACAGTAGAATTCATATTATATACAGGTGGTCTTTGCATGGGTTGATTTGCCGCATGCGGAGTTGGATAATCTTGATTACTTAAATACTGGCTTTGATTTGGTGTAGATGCTCGCTGACTTTGCATTCCCATAGGGCTGTGATTTAAGGAAGCAGAAGCATGTTGGTTAGGAACCATTTGATGTTGTGGATAATTCTGAGAAGCAGGCATACATGGACGTGTCATCTGTGAATGTGCCATAGAATTTTGCCACATATCAGGAGTCTGATTAACTTGCTGCACTGCATGCTGTTGCATTGAATGATGCTGCATTGAACCATAATGACCCGGGTATTGAGCGGAACTCTGATTCATTGATGCAGAGGCAGAATTATGAGGCATTTGTTGACCATAATGACCTGTGGACATACTCCGATTTTGATACATCTGGTTGGGTACAACAGTTCTAGGAGAAGATTGTTGTGGTTGATCAGGAATTGATGAAAGAGGATCACTAAGATGATGAAGTCTAGGGCCACCAGAAACATACTGACCAGCCATATTACTAGCTTGTAACTGACTACCATAAACAGAATACTGGTGAAGTTTTTGAGGCACTTCATTTTGTTGATAGCTATGTACTGCTCCTTGATGATATGAACCTATGCCTCCAGCTGGCATTTGTGTGCCACCCTGCCCTTGTTGCATGGGCACCATACCAGACATCATCATATTAGGATTCTGACCGGAAGGATTTTGCATATTTTGTGGCATCATACTCTGACCAGCAGAATTAACAGCAGAAGCATGGCCATAGCCACCCGCATTTACCATATTAGCAGTTTCATCCATAATGTCTCCACTTCCTCCCACACTAAACATTCCATCATTCATCAAATGATAGTCTGCCATTTCTTTCAAATATACTAACTGTTAGTAATCCAGTGATACAGGAGATCACCAGTGTGCTTTACCTCACACAGGTATCTCATTTTGATTGTTTTCTCACATACCTGAAAATTACAAAAATCAATTATTTAGTTTGAAAAGAAAAAAAAATACAAATAGTTCCATAATACATTATGCAAGTTCATTTTATCTTAAGGAGGTTTTTTGATCTAGATATTTCAAAAAAATCAAATAATTTTTATTGCATATTACGATATTATATGCTAGGGATGTGGATCAATAAAAATGGGGATGTGTTTCAAATAAATACTTATTAGAGCAGTTTATTTGTGCTGATTTCATAGCAAATGTTTTTTTTAATTATTACAATGTTTTTTTACATGATTTTGACAATCGAGTTGCTTTAATTACGATGTTATCACGACAAGGGAGTTTCTAATCATGCATTTAGATAATCACTTTTTGATACAATAATATATTTTTTTATTACATTATTGCAACATGAAAAATTCGAAAAGTGAAGGAAAATGCTTTTTTTTAAACTGCTCACTGCTTGCAATTTATTTTGTTTTAAATTTCTTTGTAACTTTTAAGAAGAAAAAAAATTACTATTTAAAACTAATAAAACCTCTAATAATTCAATAAATAGAAATATCTAAAGTTTTTTTTGTTTAAACCATATAAATTTTCTTTAATTAAAATATTTAATTCAAATTTATACTAATTAAAATACATCTGTTTTTTTTTTTTTTTTTTTTGGCATTTCATTCTGTGAGCATACGTTCTTTTTTTGTTTCTTTTTCTTCTTAAAATTTATATTTCTTTTCACCAATATTATATATATAGATTTTTTTGATAGTTCAATTATTGATAAAAAGGGAATAAAAAAATGTATTTTCAAAAAAGCATCAACGTTTTCATTTTTGAATTAATTTTAATAGTTAAAAGTACTTAGTTTTCTGCAAATATGTTACAAAGTTTACATAAAAATTATCATATTTGCCACCAAGATGAGAAATATGTGTGCAGCCCTTCGTTAAACCTCCTGTGCAAGTGACCCTTCACTCAAAAAGGCAGTGCACCACTGCCACTATGTTATACAATGGAGAATATGTAGGCGAAACCAGTTTGCCTGGAAGCTTTTTTATATGGTTGAAAAATGCCTCAATCGGACCAGCTGTTTTGCACAGTCGATTGCTCACAGATACGAAGACCTATCAAATGACAATTTATTGATGAGTTGGCAAGAACATTACAAATAACTTATAGATAAATTCGCCTATTTGGACATTTTCTCTCCAAAACATGTCTCTTGCAGTTAAGCAGTGTTCTCGGAAAGGGCAAATTTTGAAGGGCAGCCCGCCCTGTCTGCTTTTTGATGCCTATAAATGCACCCTCCTGGCCTTTTTTGAAAAAATACGCTGCCATCTCTTAAGAATACTGCCTTTTTATTTAATTTTTTCTTTAAAAGATCTGTAACAGATTATCAAGCTATGCCTGTCCATCAGTGCTCGGCTTAAACTGCCATCTTCACCATAATTTTTATATGTAAACTTAGAATTATTTAGTTAGTGTTAGAAAAAATTTCAAATGTAACTGAAAAGTGGCAATATAAAACCAGGTTCATTATTATTTCTTACCATTTCATTTCACTGAAATTTTTTTTTTAAATGAGGCTTAAATCAGAACTCTAGACCAGAAAATCCTAATGGCCTTAGGACACAATTTTTTTATTTTTTTTTTATTCGTTTTTCAACAGTTATTGGGCAATTCCACAGTAAGGTCAGTAAGACGACCAAAATTTTAAATTTAATATTTTTATGCAAACAAGGTATCATTTATCAAGGTAAAAAATTGAGGATAACTTATAAATATCAGTTTTCAATAAGTTATAGGCTGTTAAATGAAGGGCTACATCATTTGAAATTTTTAACCATTGTAAGTAAATCTTTTACAAATAGTTTTCTTTTTTTAGTTTTTTTAATGCACACTAATAGAAAATGGAATAAATAATAATTAAAGTAAACTACAACAAAACAGGTTATCTTGCACAAATGTGTAGAAACATTTTACATTTTGATTTACAAAAAAAATTCTCAAAAAAAATTACTTTTCATATTTTGCATCACACCAAAATACATAATTAAAATTGTACTGTGCCACAAGGGCTTAACATAACTAAATTATTATTCTGTTTACAGCAATTTTCTGTAAGTTAAAACAATTTTATGTTTTATTTGTATAGTCTATTTTGATTTTGAAAATAATAAATATTTTTATTGTAAATTATAATTATTTTTACATTTGACACCACTGCTTTTCTTTTCATTACAATTGTTTTTATCTGTTTCCATGTCTTATTTTGCTTTTTCTTTACAAAATGAAGAGAAATATGAATAGAAGCCAACTAAATATTCTTTTATGTTAATAAAATCTGCTGATTTATATTAAAATTTAAAATTGATCGATGAAGCTTTTTTTTATATACTAGTTACTTTATTTTATTTATTTATTAATTTGAGAAAAGCAACTCAGTTTTAATTTCTTGAGGCCTCACTTAGAACATTTTCAACCAATCATTTTGCCAAAGCTTGAAAAATGTAATTGAGAAAAACTTTTTTTCAGAACATTCAGCAGTTTTTTTTTTTTTTTTTTTTTTTGAAAAGCAACTCAGGCCTATATTCAGAAGCAGTTTTTAAGTTTAAACGCATGCTTATTATATTAAGGTTAGCACAAATGCTTCTTAAAGGGCTATCACATACATTCAGATATAAAGTCAGGGGTCTGTCCAGGCCAAATTTACTACCGTTTAGCGGTACTTTCACAAATTCAACTTTAGGAAAAACGGTAGTTACGCAAAATACTTTTTCTTGAAACATTATTTTTGTATCCCGTAAGAAACAATAAATCCATATTTTTGCATTGACTTTTTAATACAATTCTTAATTTTTCACAAATTCTGTCTAAATTTTCACAAAATAGGTTCCTCTCAGAAAAACCTAGACAGACCACCGAGAGTACCAAACAGTGCTACTACAAAGATAGGCGTCCCGCAGTGGACTGATCGTTAAGACACGGTTCAGAGCAGATCACTGAAGTCAAGCATCACTGGCTGCGGTCAGTGTGCGGGTGGGTGACCACTTGGATCAGTCTGCATAGGGACCGAGAGTGTGCGGAATTGGTCCTCGTTAAACTGTTCTACCGTAAAGCGATCAACTTCGCGTGCAGGTCGTCGGGCTACCGAAGCGGGGTGCCACCCCCTCTGCAGAGGATCAAAATTGTGATGACCGTCGCCAATAGCCCATTGTGCAGCTCTAGTGCGACGTAAATGAACCACAACCACAACAACAACAAAGATAGGCACTGGGGACAAACTCAGTTTTACACCACCTCACATATATATAGAAATAATATGTCAAAATTAAGGGAACTATTTTTAGATTAGATTCCATAAAACTAAATTCGTTAATTAGATTTTATAACTTTACAAAAAAACTTTTCATTCTAAAACATTAATTCGATTTGGTTCAAAATTGAACAGTATACATTACTAAAAAAGTGTGTAGTTTCCATTACACTTCAGATGTTTATTGTTTTTGATTCAAGGATAAGTGTTTGTTTCTTATCGTTTCACCAATTGGTAAAAAATTAAAAAATGATAAACTTACATGCACAGCAAACTACAATGTATTCTATTTAATGTTTGTGAATCTTATTTATGCCTCCTAATAAAATAAAATTGCCATTTTTGAGAGAAAAGTTTTGAGGGCCATCCTTGGTGGGATAAAAATAAATAATTCCTGGAGAAGACAATATAATACTGAACTGTATAAAATCTACAGAGAGCCAGATATTGTGAAATTCATTAAAATAAATCGAATGAACCGGGCAGCTCACATTTTCAGAAGGAATGATTACTCAAATTTAAAGAAAATCCTATTACACAAACCCCTATCATACAGGAAAAGAGGTAGACCCAGGCTGAGATGGCTGGATTTAGTTGAGACTGATTTCTTTACTCTAAAGGAGAAAAACTGGCGAACAAGTGTCAAAAGTAGAGAAAAGTGGATTCGAATTCAAAGGAAGGCACTGGCCAGAGCTCATTCTAGGCAGAAAAAAGGGCAGGGTGCAGAAGTTTAAAAAAAGGGCATTATTATTCTAAAAAGGCAATAATTTCTTTCTATGGTCTTTACATGTTCTAAATAATTATGATTTAATGATAGTGGAAGTAACTGCAAACTTTCAAAGACAAGTGCAACAAGGGGGTGTGATGGCTATTTTTCCTTTCCAGTATAAATCTATGTATTGACAGCAATGACAAACTAAATAAAAAGAGTTGAAAATAACAAAAATTTAAGAAATCCATAGTAGAGTTTGGGGAAAAAGTAAAGAAGGGTTGAGGAAAAAAAGCGCAAAAAGGGTATGGAGTCTATTATATCAGGGCACTAATTTACTTCAGGGGCAACAGGGTGGATTCTTTTGACTAAAAGGGCAGCAGGGTGCTGCGCCCTGTTTACCCTGCCTAGAATGAGCTCTGGCACTGGCCCACCCTGGGCAGTCTAGCCGGATATGATGAATAAAATATTTGATAAAAATTTTATTAACTACAAAAAAAAAAGATTTAAATAAATATTAAACATAAATTTATTAATGAAATGTGAATGCATATTGTAGATATTGGTTGTTCATTTGTGCATAATTATTAAATTTAATGAGAACTTGGAAGATATGAGTATTTCATTTCATGAATGCACACAAAGCTTCTAAAAATTTCATTACTTTCAAAAAAATTTATGTGTTTATAATTCAAAACTAATTGCAGAACATATTAGCTAGTTTTACAAAGAATTATTTCACTAACTTCATCATTAGGTATGTGATTCACCACTTAGAAAGTAGAAAAATAACTGAAATAGTTGTTCTCATATCCATTCATTATTTTTTGTTAATCCCATTGGTAATAATGAAGTAATATTTTTTTAGCATGTACTATCTTATATTTATATGTAGTATAAATAGGTAAGCATATAGAATACACTTGAAAAAAAGTTACTGATCTTCAGACAAAAGTAGGTTTCTTCATGAAAAAACTCAATAAAAATCACTTATACCTGGGGGATTTTTTTTTTAATATATACAGTACCAGTCAAAAGTTTAGACTCACTTCTGAATTTTTAAAAATGAACAAATAAACAAGGTTTTTAAATTGAAAATCACAACAAATTTTCCATATTTTAATAATTATAAGTACACTTATGTGGTTAGAACTATAATTTTATGCATAACTTATGGATATCGTCCAATTTTGTATTCTTTGAAATATCCTCCTTTAGTCTTAATCGCAGCAGCACATACTTTTGGCCTTCTTGTTCTTGGTTTTTGGAATGCCCTAGTTGAGATCTGCTTTAAGCAACTAAGTAAAGATTCCCAAAGTTTGTTTTGATTGGTACATCGCATTTTACTAAAATTTTTATCGAGTTAATCCTAGGGATGTAACGAATATTCGGTCACTATTCGGCCCTTTTGCCGAATATTCGGCCTAGCCGAATACTGAAGTTATTCGGCCGAATAATGAAGTATATACTATTATTAATTATTTAGATTTGTGAAAGCCTTATTGTTGGCATCAAGATATTTAAAATATTACAAAAAATACATCATGCTGTTAAATTTCTTTTAAAATATAGAAAGTTTAAAAAAGAAAATTTGTTAATATTTATTTCATTTTTAATTTAAAATTTGAAAATTATTTCATTACAAAATTAAAATTTCAAAAGTGAAACTTTTTAAAAAGTTCTTAATTTTCTGAGTTTTAATAATTTATCTGACAAAAAAGAAAGTTAAGAATACATTTAACAGTAGTAAGTAATGAGTTCTTATCTTAAATAAAATAGCATATAAATTACAAGTGTAACTATAACTAAAATATGCTATTATTAATTATTTAGATTTATAAAAGCCATATTGCCTTGTTATTGGCATCAAGATATTTAAATTATTACAAAAAATAAATCAAGTTGTTAAAATTTTTTTAAATATACAAAGATTAAAAAAGCAATTTTGTTAATATTTATTTCATTTTCAATTTAAAATTGCTTTAATTACAATCAAAAGAGAAATTTTTAAAAAGTATTCGGCCCCATCACTATTAGTTACATCACTAGTTAATCCCACAATAGGATTAATATCTTGGGATTAAGGGGGCTAATCCATGAATTTCAGTACTATTTTTTTTTCTTTTGGTGCAAGATAGTTTCTACACAATTTCGATTAATGTTCCATATTTCGGATCGTTATCTTGCTGAAAAACAAATCCTTGACCAAGGATTCCCTGTCTGCTTAGAAAAGAATAACGCTGCAATATTCTACGATATTTTTTATCCACAATTCCCTATATTCTTACAAGATCTCCAACTTTGTCACCGGCAATACATCTTCTAACCATGACTGAACCTCCACCATTCTTCACAGATGGTAGTAAACATTAATTTGTCATACATACACTTACTAAACATGGAACATACTGCCTTTCCTTGCTCCCAATGAACTCAAATTTTGACTCGTCAGTAAACATAACATTTGGCTACGGTTCTAAGGACCAGTTAAGATGCTTTTTAGCAAATTTTTTTTAGTTTAAATATGCTTTGTTTTTTCAAAAGAGGCTTTCTAGCAACTACACATACATTAATAGTCACAAAGTTGACATTGTATAGTCACTGATAGTAGTTACCGACGAAATTTACAGATTAGTAGCATTCAATTCGTCATGGATTTCTGGTTCTGTTTGAGTCTGCTGCAGCTTACTTTAAATGCTGGTAAACTTATCCTCATGTTTGGATGTTATTCTAGATCTCCCTAATTGTTGGCGATTCTTATTTTGGCCAGTTTTTTTCTTTCTGTGCTAAGTTTTGAAAACAGTGTCTATGAAACATTAGTTTTAGAGGCAATTTGTCTACTTGAATAGCTTGAAGTGCAATAATATCTGCACATGTCTTGACTCTTATTTCTGGTTTTTGACCCATTATACTGTAATGAATTGAATAAAGTAATGTTAACTTTTGTTTAACTTGTACCAGTTATTCTGTCAAATGAAGGCTATTATATTAATATTTTAAATTTGTTATGTACATGAACTTAACTTTTAATGAACCTTTCAAAGAAGATTAAAAGTAGATTGTTTATAAACTAAAAATTAACTAAATTTTTTAAATAAAATTTTTTTACTTTTAGAATAGGTATTTACACACATTTTCGTTCGTTTTGTAAACAACAACAGAATAGATACAAAATCAAAAAATAATGAACAGTTTAAAATGGAAACGGCGTTTTGCGAAGTTTGTTGACGTTTATATTTGATAAATTTTACGTTTAAGTCAGAAATACATAAATATTTACATCTTGAAAAGTTTTGAACTAAATACAAGTGAGTCTAAACTTTTCACCAGTACTATATATATATATATATATAAAAGGTGGGTCACATAGGGTGTGAATTTTCTTAAATACCCTAGTTGGGAAAGGATGGTAAGAGAACTTAAATGAAAACTTCTTATGAATGAAGAAGAGTAATTGAATATCAATCAATGGCCAAAGCAGGAAAAGGAATGTAAATAAACTAAAGAATAGATTGAATGTTGTATGCTTTCTAGGAGATAAACCATATAACTAAAGGATATGCATTCTATGTTATCAAAATTAAAACAATTTTAAATTTAATTTCTGCTTATACTCAAATAAATATAATTAAAGAATGAATAAAAATGCAGAGTTGCTACATTCTTACATTTATTGATTGTTGCACATTCTAACATTCGTTTTGAGTAAAATTTATAAGGTACAGTAAGATTTGAGTGTCAAAGGATAACTTTCAAATGAATTTTAACTTACCTTTTACATTTGAGTTTTGATACGAAAACTTTAATAAACATTTAAACAATGGAGATTCTATAATTCCGAATTCAGATAATTAATATTTAAGCAAATATCTTAAAAACACTCTGCAAAATAAAAAATTTTGCCTGTATTAATCAAAATTATACAACACATGTAATTAAAATAATAAAATTTAGCTTTCAGTGTTCATGAAGTTTAATTTTTTTAATTATGGTAAATATGCTGTTTGATAAACTCAGCAACTTTTTTAAAAAAAATAACTTAAGAACAAAATAATTTAATAAATGGTAGACAATGTACAAATTGTTAACTTACAAAGAAAAAGTAGAAAAAATAGCTTCATTAATTTACACCAATCAACATCATCAATATATGTAAAAAATATACATGTATTACAATAAGTTAAATTAATTTCATAAGCATAATTTTCTTGTCAAATGTAAATAATATTCATAAATTAGTGGCAAAATTCAATTAGAAAACTAGGATAATAAATAAGTAAGCATTGACTTTGATTATCTAAGGAAACTGCAGTCCCTGACCATATGATAAATAATAAATTAAGACCCACAAAATACAATAGATAATGGTAAACAACTTCTTTCTATAAAAATATTTTAACCCCTACAAACTTCAAAAAAGAAGGAAAAAAAAAGACTTGCATTTAAAATCAAAGATGACAATGAAAACAGTGGATATATTTACATACAATCTTTTTTTAAAAATGTTTGGTTTCTTTATTATATGAAAACAAATATTAACAAGACTTTAATAATTGTACTTTAGAATAAACAATAAGCAAATTTATCCGATATTAGGCTATTTTTAAATGCATAACACACGCCGAGTGAACTAACAAAAGCTAGCAATGCAACAATATAAACAATACGTTTTTCAACTTTTGAATGTTTACAAAGTGGCTTTAAATCTCCCTAAATCCATATTCAAAAATAACATATTCCTATACCTAAGGAAACAGTATGCAAATGATGGATGAGGAGGAATTTCAATTTGATGACATAATCAATAGGCCTATGTTTTTAATTACTAGTAAACAAACCGAAATATGAATATTTTCTAAACATAAACGTGACTGAACAGATAAAAGGAATAACACATAGTGAGCTAATATTAAAAAAGCAACAAAAAAAAACATAACAAATTGATAAGATATTAAGCATACCTAGGTTTATTAATTGTCAATATATGTGCAATTAGCTGAAAATGACTGATTAGTTGAAATTATTGAAACAGATGAATAAACAATGCAACCATTAAACAGTATATTTTATAAAATGAAATAAATTCTATCAATCTTTCCTTGATTATGTAATTCTTAAGATGGTAGTCCAAAGCACACTAATTATCGGACACCGCTAAGCTTTGACAATGATCACATACCCACGAACGCCATTTTCGAGAGGCATCTTAACATCCTCATTCGGTGATCACTGCTGGCACAACGCCAGATGATCAGCGTCAGTATTACCTCAATCTCACAAGTTATGTACCCAAATCAATTATAAATTTGGTTTCATAGTTGTGTAAATAAACATTCAATTTTAAGCTTTGATTCTTACCTACTATAGACCTATATTACATGTTTTACTCCAAAACACGTTTTTCTAAGTTTTTCACAACGCAATGGCTAACATGGAAACCGTGAATGAAAACCATGACCGAATAAAACGTTGTGTCTGATTGGTCGAATTTCAGTCACTGTTTCTTTTTCAAGCAGGTTTAATGCCCTGTCGATCTTAATTGTTATTTGGTATTAATTAAATAATTTTTCGCTATTATTCCTTTTAAATAAAATTCACAGTTTTGTTTTAAAATAATAGAAATCGCTTCTACTTATTATTATGAATTGAGTACAGTAAAAACCAACCCTTACAAAAACTAGAAAATGTGTTTCTTTCGAAAAAAAGTACATCAAATTTTCAAACTCAAAACAATGATCAGTAGATGACTCTGACCAGTTGTTTTAATTGCATTTAGTAGAAATTTTCGTTTCATCGAAATATCATATGTATATTCCCTCTGAAAACGGACAATGTGCAGATTAATGTGCATTTTTATAGCGTTTATCGAAAGACGTGAGTAATGTTAATAATCATAGGATTATTAATTATGACCCAAGGACGTCGCAGGGGCCGATTTTTTTAGGAGAATGAAATTAAATTTCATAGTTACTATAGCTCTAGAAAATTTCACAAATAAGAAAAAAATTCCTAAATGTGCTAAATACTTGCAAAAAAAATTATTTTATTTATTTCTTGCTTTTAACTTTAAGGAATTTAAATTTATATAAATTCAATAAAATTTTCTTTATTTATCAGAAGTATTGAGGGAAATTTTAGAGTTTTCTAATTATTGAGGACGACATATACTCATCGTCCCACATTCCATCGACGCCCACGTAATGGCATTAACCAGGAAAATAATTGTCATGATTTCGTAGGCCATTGCCCGGTATTCCCAACATTGAGTTTTTTTTTTGTTTTTTTAAGGTTAAGAGCCATTTTTCGATATATACTTGCCTGGCGTTTCCTACACATTGTTTTTATTTACTTTTTTTTTTTTTTTTAAGATTAAGATACCCTTGTCTTATTTTTTCCTACGCTGACATTTTCCTTTATCTATGATAAGCCACCTCTGGGCGAAAAAGAAAGAGATTTTTCTTGTAGTTAATTGGGATTGAAGAGTTCACATTAAGTTGCTTGTCGCTTACAGATTCTAATCCGATTCCCTCCTTACTATCCAAGAATGCGCTAGTAGTTCTCTTACATATAGTTTCTAAAATAAGCAGTCCTGCATTGGGCTGATCTTAAAGACACGGTTCCCAGTAGAACACCGAAGTAAAACATTACTAGCTGCGATTAGTTAGCTGATGGGTAACCTCTTTCATCCTCCTGCTTGGGAACCGAGAGTACGCGGTATCGGTCCTCGTTAAACTGTTCTACAGTAAAGAGCTCAACTTCGCCCGCAGATTGTCGGTCTACCAAAGTGGGAAAGCCATAATCTATATTATCCTCTATATTATTATGAATACAAAAATAGTTTGTTTTGAAAAATCGTTTTTTTTCTTCCACCTCCTCAAATTCTTTATCAAGCAAACCGATGATGGAAGGAGAAAGCGCTTGTAAGAGAGTTTGAAAGCTTGTTTCATCTATGAATTTTGATATTATATATTGTTCTCCCCGTTTCATCTTATTCGTTTGTTAAGTTGTTGTGGCAGATGAAACTTAATCGGAAATCGAAGGCATATTTATTTTAGCTAATTTGAAATACAAAGGACAGATTTCACAAAGGGGAAGAAAGATATTAATCAAGTTGGGAAATCTTGCTTCCTATCTGTTAAACTTATGTACTTCGATTTTCGAGATCTCAGTATATAACCTTACTGACTTCTTCTTTTTCTTTTTTGGAGCAATCGGAGTTGTTTGCAGTATTTTACCGCAAACCGCAGAAACTGCTTCCGCACTGACTACATGGTAATGCCCCCCTGATAACGCGACAATGCACTTGCACTTATATTTTTGGGAGAGGGAAATCTGTAGTTGGCCGAATGAAATTTCTAATTTGACTGAATCAAAAAAAGGCTTCTACGATTGTTCTTTGCATTTCAATAAAATAGCGTCAAGAGCGGCAAAGAAATACCAGCTATAAATAATTGATCAAGAAAACAAGTTAAAATGAAATTTTCTTGTACATTATCATTATATCTAATTAATTTAAACATATATGAATTATCTGATAATCATTAATGTGATTTTAGAGAAATTTAAGAAATTTCTTCGTACAGTTTATTTCATTATTTTTATTTCATTACCACTAGAAAAAAAATATATTGAAAAAGAGCAAGAGTTAAGAAACACGCATGATTTGTTTAACATAGCAAACAAGCATAGTTTTGAAAGTCTAATCTTTAATAAAATCATGCTTACTAGCAGCTAAGGAATTAGACTTGCTACAACCAAAGTGAAGTAATTTTCATGTATATAAGCAATAAAATTCTAAACAATTTCATTTATTTATAATTCTAAAAATGAACAACGTAATATTTAATTCAGCAAAACTGGCGGAATATTGAATTTAATTTTATTGAAATCTTTCGAAATATATTTATTTGCCAAGTGTGAAAAAGTAATTTAAAAAGCCGTCATCTTTGTAGCATATAAGTATATGAATATGAAAATATAATTCACTTGATACAATAAAAAAATTTCATTTTATTTTGTTGCTAACATTTTTGCAACATATTATTTTTTCACCTATATATTACTGATTTAACGATTTTATATTAAAATTTTCTACTTTAATAAATAAAATAATTAATGAACGATTTGTGAAATAAATATGAAAAAGAATTAAATAAATTTACAGTTAAGATGAAGACACCATTTCTCATTATCCCACAAATAGCGTGTTAACCAGCAAATTTCGTCTGATAATGAATAGAAATTGAATATTCTGGGAGTCGAGCCCCTTTATTAGTAATCCAATAAAAAAAATTTAAAAAAAGAAGAAAAGAAAGAAAAAACAAAAGGAGAATATTTAACATTCGTTGCATTCCAAAAAAAAAAGTAAGAAGTACGAATTTTTTGTTAACCTTTCAGGGTAGCATTTTCCCGTATATTTTTATACCATAGCACTCCTTGTATATTTTTATATACATTTCTGTAGTAATAATTAAGTCAATACTGTTGAACAAATTAAAATTTTTAGAAAAATCTCGGGCTAGCTAAGTTCATTAACAAAAACGGCCCTTTCAAATATAAACGTTTTAACGTCAAATTTCAAGTCTGTAATTGCATTGGTACTTTTTACCACAAATTCAACAGTTCTGTAACTAATAATCTAACGTTAATTTTTTTTAATTCCCTTGCACTCCTTGTACATTTTTTTACACAAAACAAAGTTGAGCACTCAAAACTTTGGCGGTACCACTTTTCGATACCATGTCATTGGTACCACTTTTCGATACCAAACTTTTTCGATACCATGTCATATTATCAAATGCTTTATTAAATAAGACAATTAGATGTTGATAGTAATTACCAATGACAGATTGCTCTTGGTGTATTAAAAATCAAACATTGAGGGTCTAGACCAGAGGTTGCCAAAGAGGTCTATATAGACCCCCAGGGGATTATTTGACAAAAGCGGGGTCAATCTGAGTCACGGGGTCGAATGGGAGTCGATCCGAATCGGAAGGCTCGATTGGGGGTCGAGAAAAAACCGTTCTTAATACGCGAATCACACATACCTAATTAAGTACGTAAAATTTGTGATTTTTTTTTTAATAATTGACTTAATATCAGTTTCTTTAAAGGACATAAATTAATAAACGTATATTTATTCGGGTGAAACAAGTGTTTACGTACCAGCGCGCAGTGGCACGAACTCTGCAGACCTTTAATATTAACTTATAATTTTCAAACTCTGCCAGAAATTAGAGTTTTATAAACCACACAATCGCACCAAAGGGAATTTTTATACACTAATTAGGGGGCACATAAACGGCCAAAATAGATTTTGTTAATTAACCAGAAGGAAGTTCTTTAAGCTATATATTCGTGGAAGCAACGTGTGAGTCGTGGTGTGGTTGTTAGCGCTATGGGTAAAGAAGTTTGTAGACTCGGTGATCAGGGGTTCGGTCCTGGTCACGCATTAATTTTTAATTTTTTTTTCTACTTACTTGATTTGATTTTTTAAAATTTTTTTTTTCGATATTTAAACGTGAATAAGGTGTTATATATATATATACATATAATTATTTTTCTTTGGCAGAGAGGGAATAATAGCTGAAAAACGGATAAATTTCTACTCCAGAGCTACGCACACGACTCACTCCGTAACTCCCTTTAATATTAACATATAATTTTCAAACTCTGACAGACATTAGAGTTTTATATACCAAACAATCGTACCAAAGGGAATTTTTATACACTAATTAGGGGGCACATAAACGGCCAAAATAGATTTTGTTACTTAACCGGAAGGAAGTTCTTTAAGCTATATATTCGTGGAAGCAACGTGTGAGTCGTGGTGTGGTTGTTAGCGCTATAGGTAAAGAAGTTTGTAGACTCGGTGGTCAGGGGTTCGGTCCTGGTCACTGATTAATTTTTAATTTTTTTTCTCTACTTACTTGATTTTTTTTTAAATTTTTTTTTTCTATATTTAAACGTGAATAAAGTGTTATATATATAAAAATAATTATTTTTCTTGGGGAGAGAGGGAATAATAGCTGAAAAACGGATAAATTTCGACTCCGGAGATACGCACACGACTCACCCCGTAACTCCCTTTAATATTCACTTATAATTTTAAAACTCTGCCAGAAATTAGAGTATTATATACCAAACAATCGTACAAAAGGGAATTTTTATACACTTATTAAGGGGCACATAAACGGCCAAAATAGATTTTGTTAATTAACCGGAAGGAAGTTCTTTAAGCTATATATTCGTGGAAGCAAAGTGTGAGTCGTGGTGTGGTTGTTAGCGCTATGGGTAAAGCAGTTTGTAGACTCGGTGGTCAGGGGTTCGGTCCTGGTCACGGATTAATTTTTAATTTTTTTTCTCTACTTAGTTGATTTTTTTTTAAATTTTTTTTTCTATATTTAAACGTGAATAAAGTGTTATATATATAAAAATAATTATTTTTCTTTGGGAGAGAGGGAATAATAGCTGAAAAACGGATAAATTTCGACTCCGGAGCTACGCACACGACTCACCCCGTAACTCCCTTTAATATTAACTTATAATTTTCAAACTCTGCCAGAAATTAGAGTATTATATACCAAACAATCGTACAAAAGGGAATTTTTATACACTAATTAGGGGGCACATAAACGGCCAAAATAGATTTTGTTAATTAACCGGAAGGAAGTTCTTTAAGCTATATATTCGTGGAAGCAAAGTGTGAGTCATGGTGTGGTTGTTAGCGCTATGGGTAAAGCAGTTAGTAGACTCGGTGGTCAGGGGTTCGGTCCTGGTCACGGATTAATTTGTAATTTTTTTTCTCTACTTACTTGATTTTTTTTTTAAATTTTTTTTTCTATATTTAAACGTGAATAAAGTGTTATGTATATAAAAATAATTATTTTTCTTTGGGAGAGAGGGAATAATAGTTGAAAAACGGATAAATTTCGACTCCGGAGCTACGCACTCGACTCACCCCGTAACTCCCTTTAATATTAACTTATAATTTTCAAACTCTGCCAGAAATTAGAGTATTATATACCAAACAATCGTACAAAAGGTAATTTTTATACACTAATTAGGGGGCACATAAACGGCCAAAAGAGATTTTGTTAATTAACCGGAAGGAAGTTCTTTAAGCTATATATTCGTGGAAGCAAAGTGTGAGTCATGGTGTGGTTGTTAGCGCTATGGGTAAAGCAGTTTGTAGACTCGGTGCTCAGGGGTTCGGTCCTGGTCACGGATTAATTTTTAATTTTTTTTCTCTACTTACTTGATTTTTTTTTTTTGATTTTTTTTCTATATTTAAACGTGAATAAAGTGTTATGTATATAAAAATAATTATTTTTCTTTGGGAGAGAGGGAATAATAGCTGAAAAACGGATAAATTTCGACTCCGGAACTACGTTCACGACTCACCCCGTAACTCCCTTTAATATTAACTTATAATTTTCAAACTCTGCCAGAAATTAGAGTATTATATACCAAACAATCGTACAAAAGGGAATTTTTATATACTAATTAGGGGGCACATAAACGGCCAAAATAGATTTTGATAATAAACCGGAAGGAAGTTCTTTAAGCTATATATTCGTGGAAGCAAAGTGTGAGTCATGGTGTGGTTGTTAGCGCTATGGGTAAAGCAGCTTGTAGACTCGGTGGTCAGGGGTTCGGTCCTGGTCACGGATTAATTTTTAATTTTTTTCTCAACTTACTTGATTTTTTTTTTTAAATTTTTTTTTCTATATTTAAACGTGAATAAAGTGTTATGTATATAAAAATAATTATTTTTCTTTGGTAGAGAGGGAATAATAGCTGAAAAACGGATAAATTTCGTCTCCGGAGCTACGCACACGACTCACCCCGTAACACCCTTTAATATTAACTTATAAATTTCAAACTCTGCCAGAAATTAGAGTATTATATACCAAACAATCGTACAAAAGGGAATTTTTATACACTAATTAGGGGGCACATAAACGGCCAAAATAGAGTTTGTTAATTAACCGGAAGGAAGTTCTTTAAGCTATATATTCGTGGAAGCAAAGTGTGAGTCATGGTGTGGCTGTTAGCGCTATGTGTAAAGCAGTTTTCAGACTCGGTGGTCAGGGGTTCGGTCCTGGTCACGGATTAATTTTTAATTTTTTTTCTCCACTTACTTGATTTTTTTTTTTTAATTTTTTTTTCTATATTTAAACGTTAATAAAGTGTTATATATATAAAAATAATTATTTTTCTTTGGGAGAGAGGGAATAATAGCTGAAAAACGGATAAATTTCGACTCCGGAGCTACGCACATGACTCACCCCGTAACTCCCTTTAATATTAACTTATAATTTTCAAACTCTGCCAGAAATTAGAGTATTATATACCAAACAATCGTACAAAAGGGAATTTTTATACACTAATTAGGGGGCACATAAACGGCCAAAATAGATTTTGATAATTAACCGGAAGGAAGTTCTTTAAGCTATATATTCGTGGAAGCAAAGTGTGAGTCATGGTGTGGTTGTTAGCGCTATGTGTAAAGCAGTTTTCAGACTCGGTGGTCAGGGGTTCGGTCCTGGTCACGGATTAATTTTTAATTTTTTTTCTCCACAAACTTGATTTTTTTTTTAAAATTTTTTTTTCTATATTTAAACGTTAATAAAGTGTTATATATATAAAAATAATTATTTTTCTTTGGGAGAGAGGGAATAATAGCTGAAAAACGGATAAATTTCAACTCCGGAGCTACGCACATGACTCACCCCGTAACTCCCTTTAATATTAACTTATAATTTTCAAACTCTGCCAGAAATTAGAGTATTATATACCAAACAATCGTACAAAAGGGAATTTTTAAACACTAATTAGGGGGCACATAAACGGCCAAAATAGATTTTGTTAATTAACCGGAAGGAAGTTCCTTAAGCTATATATTCGTGGAAGCAAAGTGTGAGTCATGGTGCGGTTGTTAGCGCTATGGGTAAAGCAGTTTGTAGACTCGGTGGTCAGGGGTTCGGTCCTGGTCACGGATTAATTTTTAATTTTTTTTTCTCTACTTAGTTGATTTTTTTTTTAAATTTTTTTTTCTATATTTAAACGTGAATAAAGTGTTATATATATAAAAATAATTATTTTTCTTTGGGAGAGAGGGAATAATAGCTGAAAAACGGATAAATTTCGACTCCGGAACTACGTTCACGACACACCCCGTAACTCCCTTTAATATTAACTTATAATTTTCAAACTCTGCCAGAAATTAGAGTATTATATACCAAACAATCGTACAAAAGGGAATTTTTATACACTAATTAGGGGGCACATAAACGGCCAAAATAGATTTTGATAATTAACCGGAAGGAAGTTCTTTAAGCTATATATTCGTGGAAGCAAAGTGTGAGTCATGGTGTGGTTGTTAGCGCTATGTGTAAAGCAGTTTGTAGACTCGGTGGTCAGGGGTTCGGTCCTGGTCACGGATTAATTTTTAATTTTTTTTCTCTACTTAGTTGATTTTTTTTTAAAATTTTTTTTTCTGTATTTAAACGTGAATAAAGTGTTATGTATATAAAAATAATTATTTTTCTTTGGAAGAGAGGGAATAATAGCTGAAAAACGGATAAATTTCGACTCCGGAACTACGTTCACGACTCACCCCGTAACTCCCTTTAATATTAACTTATAATTTTCAAACTCTGCCAGAAATTAGAGTATTATATACCAAACAATCGTACAAAAGGGAATTTTTATACACTAATTAGGGGGCACATAAACGGCCAAAATAGATTTTGATAATTAACCGGAAGGAAGTTCTTTAAGCTATATATTCGTGGAAGCAAAGTGTGAGTCATGGTGTGGTTGTTAGCGCTATGTGTAAAGCAGTTTGTAGACTCGGTGGTCAGGGGTTCGGTCCTGGTCACGGATTAATTTTTAATTTTTTTTCTCTACTTAGTTGATTTTTTTTTAAAATTTTTTTTTCTGTATTTAAACGTGAATAAAGTGTTATGTATATAAAAATAATTATTTTTCTTTGGAAGAGAGGGAATAATAGCTGAAAAACGGATAAATTTCGACTCCGGAACTACGTTCACGACTCACCCCGTAACTCCCTTTAATATTAACTTATAATTTTCAAACTCTGCCAGAAATTAGAGTATTATATACCAAACAATCGTACAAAAGGGAATTTTTATACACTAATTAGGGGGCACATAAACGGCCAAAATAGATTTTGATAATAAACCGGAAGGAAGTTCTTTAAGCTATATATTCGTGGAAGCAAAGTGTGAGTCATGGTGTGGTTGTTAGCGCTATGGGTAAAGCAGCTTGTAGACTCGGTGGTCAGGGGTTCGGTCCTGGTCACGGATTAATTTTTAATTTTTTTCTCAACTTACTTGATTTTTTTTTTTAAATTTTTTTTTCTATATTTAAACGTGAATAAAGTGTTATGTATATAAAAATAATTATTTTTCTTTGGTAGAGAGGGAATAATAGCTGAAAAACGGATAAATTTCGTCTCCGGAGCTACGCACACGACTCACCCCGTAACTCCCTTTAATATTAACTTATAAATTTCAAACTCTGCCAGAAATTAGAGTATTATATACCAAACAATCGTACAAAAGGGAATTTTTATACACTAATTAGGGGGCACATAAACGGCCAAAATAGAGTTTGTTAATTAACCGGAAGGAAGTTCTTTAAGCTATATATTCGTGGAAGCAAAGTGTGAGTCATGGTGTGGTTGTTAGCGCTATGTGTAAAGCAGTTTTCAGACTCGGTGGTCAGGGGTTCGGTCCTGGTCACGGATTAATTTTAAATTTTTTTTCTCCACTTACTTGATTTTTTTTTTTTTAATTTTTTTTTCTATATTTAAACGTTAATAAAGTGTTATATATATAAAAATAATTATTTTTCTTTGGGAGAGAGGGAATAATAGCTGAAAAACGGATAAATTTCGACTCCGGAGCTACGCACATGACTCACCCCGTAACTCCCTTTAATATTAACTTATAATTTTCAAACTCTGCCAGAAATTAGAGTATTATATACCAAACAATCGTACAAAAGGGAATTTTTAAACACTAATTAGGGGGCACATAAACGGCCAAAATAGATTTTGTTAATTAACCGGAAGGAAGTTCCTTAAGCTATATATTCGTGGAAGCAAAGTGTGAGTCATGGTGCGGTTGTTAGCGCTATGGGTAAAGCAGTTTGTAGACTCGGTGGTCAGGGGTTCGGTCCTGGTCACGGATTAATTTTTAATTTTTTTTTCTCTACTTAGTTGATTTTTTTTTTAAATTTTTTTTTCTATATTTAAACGTGAATAAAGTGTTATATATATAAAAATAATTATTTTTCTTTGGGAGAGAGGGAATAATAGCTGAAAAACGGATAAATTTCGACTCCGGAGCTACGCACACGACTCACCCCGTAACTCCCTTTAATATTAACTTATAATTTTCAAGCTCTGCCAGAAATTAGAGTATTATATACCAAACAATCGTACAAAAGGGAATTTTTATACACTAATTAGGGGGCACATAAACGGCCAAAATAGATTTTGTTAATTAACCGGAAGGAAGTTCTTTAAGCTATATATTCGTGGAAGCAAAGTGTGAGTCATGGTGCGGTTGTTAGCGCTATGGGTAAAGCAGTTTGTAGACTCGGTGGTCAGGGGTTCGGTCCTGGTCACGGATTAATTTGTAATTTTTTTTCTCTACTTACTTGATTTTTTTTTTAAATTTTTTTTTTCTATATTTAAACGTGAATAAAGTGTTATGTATATAAAAATAATTATTTTTCTTTGGAAGAGAGGGAATAATAGCTGAAAAACGGATAAATTTCGACTCCGGAACTACGTTCACGACTCACCCCGTAACTCCCTTTAATATTAACTTATAATTTTCAAACTCTGCCAGAAATTAGAGTATTATATACCAAACAATCGTACAAAAGGGAATTTTTATACACTAATTAGGGGGCACATAAACGGCCAAAATAGATTTTGTTAATTACCCGGAAGGAAGTTCCTTAAGCTATATATTTGTGGAAGCAAAGTGTGAGTCATGGTGTGGTTGTTAGCGCTATGGGTAAAGCAGTTTGTAGACTCGGTGGTCAAGGGTTCGGTCCTGGTCACGGATTAATTTTTAATTTTTTTTCTCTACTTACTTGATTTTTTTTTAAAATTTTTTTTTCTATATTTAAACGTGAATAAAGTGTTATGTATATAAAAATAATTATTTTTCTTTGGGAGAGAGGGAATAATAGCTGAAAAACGGATAAATTTCGACTCCGGAGCTACGCACACGACTCACCCCGTAACTCCCTTTAATATTAACTTATAATTTTCAAACTCTGCCAGAAATTAGAGTATTATATACCAAACAATCGTACGAAAGGGAATTTTTATACACTAATTAGGGGGCACATAAACGGCCAAAATAGATTTTGTTAATTAACCGGAAGGAAGTTCTTTAAGCTATATATTCGTGGAAGCAAAGTGTGAGTCATGGTGTGGTTGTTAGCGCTATGGGTAAAGCAGTTTGTAGACTCGGTGGTCAGGGGTTCGGTCCTGGTCACGGATTAATTTTTAATTTTTTTTCTCTACTTACTTGATTTTTTTTTTAAAATTTTTTTCTATATTTAAACGTGAGTAAAGTATTATGTATATAAAAATAATTATTTTTCTTTGGGAGAGAGGGAATAATAGCTGAAAAACGGATAAATTTCGACTCCGGAGCTACGCACACGACTCACCCCGTAACTCCCTTTAATATTAACTTATAATTTTCAAACTCTGCCAGAAATTAGAGTATTATATACCAAACAATCGTACAAAAGGGAATTTTTATACACTAATTAGGGGGCACATAAACGGCCAAAATAGATTTTGTTAATTACCCGGAATGAAGTTCCTTAAGCTCTATATTCGTGGAAGCAAAGTGTGAGTCGTGGTGTGGTTGTTAGCGCTATGGGTAAAGCAGTTTGTAGACTCGGTGGTCAGGGGTTCGGTCCTGGTCACGGATTAATTTTTAATTTTTTTTCTCTTCTTACTTGATTTTTTTTTAAATTTTTTTTTCTATATTTAAACGTTAATAAAGTGTTATATATATAAAAATAATTATTTTTCTTTGGGAGAGAGGGAATAATAGCTGAAAAACGGATAAATTTCGACTCCGGAACTACGTTCACGACACACCCCGTAACTCCCTTTAATATTAACTTATAATTTTCAAACTCTGCCAGAAATTAGAGTATTATATACCAAACAATCGTACAAAAGGGAATTTTTATACACTAATTAGGGGGCACATAAACGGCCAAAATAGATTTTGATAATTAACCGGAAGGAAGTTCTTTAAGCTATATATTCGTGGAAGCAAAGTGTGAGTCATGGTGTGGTTGTTAGCGCTATGTGTAAAGCAGTTTGTAGACTCGGTGGTCAGGGGTTCGGTCCTGGTCACGGATTAATTTTTAATTTTTTTTCTCTACTTAGTTGATTTTTTTTTAAAATTTTTTTTTCTGTATTTAAACGTGAATAAAGTGTTATGTATATAAAAATAATTATTTTTCTTTGGAAGAGAGGGAATAATAGCTGAAAAACGGATAAATTTCGACTCCGGAACTACGTTCACGACTCACCCCGTAACTCCCTTTAATATTAACTTATAATTTTCAAACTCTGCCAGAAATTAGAGTATTATATACCAAACAATCGTACAAAAGGGAATTTTTATACACTAATTAGGGGGCACATAAACGGCCAAAATAGATTTTGTTAATTACCCGGAAGGAAGTTCCTTAAGCTATATATTTGTGGAAGCAAAGTGTGAGTCATGGTGTGGTTGTTAGCGCTATGGGTAAAGCAGTTTGTAGACTCGGTGGTCAAGGGTTCGGTCCTGGTCACGGATTAATTTTTAATTTTTTTTCTCTACTTACTTGATTTTTTTTTAAAATTTTTTTTTCTATATTTAAACGTGAATAAAGTGTTATGTATATAAAAATAATTATTTTTCTTTGGGAGAGAGGGAATAATAGCTGAAAAACGGATAAATTTCGACTCCGGAGCTACGCACACGACTCACCCCGTAACTCCCTTTAATATTAACTTATAATTTTCAAACTCTGCCAGAAATTAGAGTATTATATACCAAACAATCGTACGAAAGGGAATTTTTATACACTAATTAGGGGGCACATAAACGGCCAAAATAGATTTTGTTAATTAACCGGAAGGAAGTTCTTTAAGCTATATATTCGTGGAAGCAAAGTGTGAGTCATGGTGTGGTTGTTAGCGCTATGGGTAAAGCAGTTTGTAGACTCGGTGGTCAGGGGTTCGGTCCTGGTCACGGATTAATTTTTAATTTTTTTTCTCTACTTACTTGATTTTTTTTTTTTAAATTTTTTTCTATATTTAAACGTGAGTAAAGTATTATGTATATAAAAATAATTATTTTTCTTTGGGAGAGAGGGAATAATAGCTGAAAAACGGATAAATTTCGACTCCGGAGCTACGCACACGACTCACCCCGTAACTCCCTTTAATATTAACTTATAATTTTCAAACTCTGCCAGAAATTAGAGTATTATATACCAAACAATCGTACAAAAGGGAATTTTTATACACTAATTAGGGGGCACATAAACGGCCAAAATAGATTTTGTTAATTACCCGGAATGAAGTTCCTTAAGCTCTATATTCGTGGAAGCAAAGTGTGAGTCGTGGTGTGGTTGTTAGCGCTATGGGTAAAGCAGTTTGTAGACTCGGTGGTCAGGGGTTCGGTCCTGGTCACGGATTAATTTTTAATTTTTTTTCTCTTCTTACTTGATTTTTTTTAAAATTTTTTTTTCTATATTTAAACGTTAATAAAGTGTTATATATATAAAAATAATTATTTTTCTTTGGGAGAGAGGGAATAATAGCTGAAAAACGGATAAATTTCGACTCCGGAACTACGTTCACGACACACCCCGTAACTCCCTTTAATATTAACTTATAATTTTCAAACTCTGCCAGAAATTAGAGTATTATATACCAAACAATCGTACAAAAGGGAATTTTTATACACTAATTAGGGGGCACATAAACGGCCAAAATAGATTTTGATAATTAACCGGAAGGAAGTTCTTTAAGCTATATATTCGTGGAAGCAAAGTGTGAGTCATGGTGTGGTTGTTAGCGCTATGTGTAAAGCAGTTTGTAGACTCGGTGGTCAGGGGTTCGGTCCTGGTCACGGATTAATTTTTAATTTTTTTTCTCTACTTAGTTGATTTTTTTTTAAAAATTTTTTTTCTGTATTTAAACGTGAATAAAGTGTTATATATATAAAAATAATTATTTTTCTTTGGGAGAGAGGGAATAATACCTGAAAAACTGATAAATTTCGACTCCGGAGCTACGCACACGACTTACAACGTAACTCCCTTTAATATTAAATTATAATTTTCAAACTCTGCCAGAAATTAGAGTATTATATACCAAACAATCGTACAAAAGGGAATTTTTATACACTAATTAGGGGGCACATAAACGGCCAAAATAGATTTTGTTAATTAACCGGAAGGAAGTTCTTTAAGCTGCATATCCGTGGAGGCAAAGTGTGAGTCATGGTGTGGTTGTTAGCGCTATGGGTAAAGCAGTTTGTAAACTCGGTGGTCAGAGGTTCGGTCCTGGTCACGGATTAATTTTTAATTTTTTTTCTCTACTTACTTGATTTTTTTTTAAAATTTTTTTTTCTTTTTTTAAACGTTAATAAAGTGTTATATATATAAAAATAATTATATTTCTTTGGGAGAGAGGGAATAATAGCTGAAAAACGGATAAATTTCGACTCCGGAACTACGTACACGACTCACCCCGTAACTCCCTTTAATATTAACTTATAATTTTCAAACTCTGCCAGAAATTAGAGTATTATATACCAAACAATCGTACAAAAGGGAATTTTTATACACTAATTAGGGGGCACATAAACGGCCAAAATAGATTTTGTTAATTACCCGGAATGAAGTTCCTTAAGCTATATATTCGTGGAAGCAAACTGTGAGTCATCGTGTGGTTGTCAGCGCTATGGGTAAAGAAGTTTGTAGACTCGGTGGTCAGGGGTTCGGTCCTGGTAACGGATTTATTTTTAATTTTTTTTCTCTACTTACTTGATTTTTTTGTTTTAAATTTTTTTTTCTATATTTAAACGTGAATAAAGTGTTATGTATAAAAAAATAATTATTTTTCTTTGGGAGAGAGGGAATAATAGCTGAAAAACGGATAAATTTCGACTCCGGAACTACGTACACGACTCACCCCGTAACTCCCTTTAATATTAACTTATAATTTTCAGACTCTGCCAGAAATTAGAATATTATATACCAAACAATCGTACAAAAGGGAACTTTTATACACTAATTAGGGGGCACATAAACGGCCAAAATAGATTTTGTTAATTACCCGGAATGAAGTTCCTTAAGCTATATATTCGTGGAAGCAAATTGTGAGTCATCGTGTGGTTGTTAGCGCTATGGGTAAAGCAGTTTGTAGACTCGGTGGTCAGGGGTTCGGTCCTGGTCACGGATTCATTTTTAATTTTTTTTCTCTACTTACTTGATTTTTTTGTTTTAAATTTTTTTTTCTATATTTAAACGTGAATAAAGTGTTATGTATAAAAAAATAATTATTTTTCTTTGGGAGAGAGGGAATAATAGCTGAAAAACGGATAAATTTCGACTCCGGAACTACGTACACAACTCACCCCGTAACTCCCTTTAATATTCACTTATAATTTTCAGACTCTGCCAGAAATTAGAATATTATATACCAAACAATCGTACAAAAGGGAACTTTTATACACTAATTAGGGGGCACATAAACGGCCAAAATAGATTTTGTTAATTACCCGGAATGAAGTTCCTTAAGCTATATATTCGTGGAAGCAAAGTGTGAGTCATCGTGTGGTTGTTAGCGCTATGGGTAAAGCAGTTTGTAGACTCGGTGGTCAGGGGTTCGGTCCTGGTCACGGATTAATTTTTAATTTTTTTTCTCCACAAACTTGATTTTTTTTTTAAAATTTTTTTTTCTATATTTAAACGTTAATAAAGTGTTATATATATAAAAATAATTATTTTTCTTTGGGAGAGAGGGAATAATAGCTGAAAAACGGATAAATTTCGACTCCGGAGCTACGCACATGACTCACCCCGTAACTCCCTTTAATATTAACTTATAATTTTCAAACTCTGCCAGAAATTAGAGTATTAAATACCAAACAATCGTACAAAAGGGAATTTTTAAACACTAATTAGGGGGCACATAAACGGCCAAAATAGATTTTGTTAATTAACCGGAAGGAAGTTCTTTAAGCTATATATTCGTGGAAGCAAAGTGTGAGTCATGGTGCGGTTGTTAGCGCTATGGGTAAAGCAGTTTGTAGACTCGGTGGTCAGGGGTTCGGTCCTGGTCACGGATTAATTTTTAATTTTTTTTTCTCTACTTAGTTGATTTTTTTTAAAAATTTTTTTTTCTATATTTAAACGTGAATAAAGTGTTATATATATAAAAATAATTATTTTTCTTTGGGAGAGAGGGAATAATAGCTGAAAAACGGATAAATTTCGACTCCGGAGCTACGCACACGACTCACCCCGTAACTCCCTTTAATATTAACTTATAATTTTCAAACTCTGCCAGAAATTAGAGTATTATATACCAAACAATCGTACAAAAGGGAATTTTTATACACTAATTAGGGGGTACATAAACGGCCAAAATAGATTTTGTTAATTACCCGGAAGGAAGTTCCTTAAGCTATATATTTGTGGAAGCAAAGTGTGAGTCATGGTGTGGTTGTTAGCGCTATGGGTAAAGCAGTTTGTAGACTCGGTGGTCAAGGGTTCGGTCCTGGTCACGGATTAATTTTTAATTTTTTTTCTCTACATTACTTGATTTTTTTTTAAAATTTTTTTTTCTATATTTAAACGTGAATAAAGTGTTATGTATATAAAAATAATTATTTTTCTTTGGGAGAGAGGGAATAATAGCTGAAAAACGGATAAATTTCGACTCCGGAGCTACGCACACGACTCACCCCGTAACTCCCTTTAATATTAACTTATAATTTTCAAACTCTGCCAGAAATTAGAGTATTATATACCAAACAATCGTACGAAAGGGAATTTTTATACACTAATTAGGGGGCACATAAACGGCCGAAATAGATTTTGTTAATTAACCGGAAGGAAGTTCCTTAAGCTATATATTCGTGGAAGCAAAGTGTGAGTCATCGTGTGGTTGTTAGCGCTATGGGTAAAGCAGTTTGTAGACTCGGTGGTCAGGGGTTCGGTCCTGGTCACGGATTAATTTTTAATTTTTTTTCTCCACAAACTTGATTTTTTTTTTTAAATTTTTTTTTCTATATTTAAACGTTAATAAAGTGTTATATATATAAAAATAATTATTTTTCTTTGGGAGAGAGGGAATAATAGCTGAAAAACGGATAAATTTCGACTCCGGAGCTACGCACATGACTCACCCCGTAACTCCCTTTAATATTAACTTATAATTTTCAAACTCTGCCAGAAATTAGAGTATTAAATACCAAACAATCGTACAAAAGGGAATTTTTAAACACTAATTAGGGGGCACATAAACGGCCAAAATAGATTTTGTTAATTAACCGGAAGGAAGTTCTTTAAGCTATATATTCGTGGAAGCAAAGTGTGAGTCATGGTGCGGTTGTTAGCGCTATGGGTAAAGCAGTTTGTAGACTCGGTGGTCAGGGGTTCGGTCCTGGTCACGGATTAATTTTTAATTTTTTTTTCTCTACTTAGTTGATTTTTTTTAAAAATTTTTTTTTCTATATTTAAACGTGAATAAAGTGTTATATATATAAAAATAATTATTTTTCTTTGGGAGAGAGGGAATAATAGCTGAAAAACGGATAAATTTCGACTCCGGAGCTACGCACACGACTCACCCCGTAACTCCCTTTAATATTAACTTATAATTTTCAAGCTCTGCCAGAAATTAGAGTATTATATACCAAACAATCGTACAAAAGGGAATTTTTATACACTAATTAGGGGGCACATAAACGGCCAAAATAGATTTTGTTAATTAACCGGAAGGAAGTTCTTTAAGCTATATATTCGTGGAAGCAAAGTGTGAGTCATGGTGCGGTTGTTAGCGCTATGGGTAAAGCAGTTTGTAGACTCGGTGGTCAGGGGTTCGGTCCTGGTCACGGATTAATTTGTAATTTTTTTTCTCTACTTACTTGATTTTTTTTTTAAATTTTTTTTTTCTATATTTAAACGTGAATAAAGTGTTATGTATATAAAAATAATTATTTTTCTTTGGAAGAGAGGGAATAATAGCTGAAAAACGGATAAATTTCGACTCCGGAACTACGTTCACGACTCACCCCGTAACTCCCTTTAATATTAACTTATAATTTTCAAACTCTGCCAGAAATTAGAGTATTATATACCAAACAATCGTACAAAAGGGAATTTTTATACACTAATTAGGGGGTACATAAACGGCCAAAATAGATTTTGTTAATTACCCGGAAGGAAGTTCCTTAAGCTATATATTTGTGGAAGCAAAGTGTGAGTCATGGTGTGGTTGTTAGCGCTATGGGTAAAGCAGTTTGTAGACTCGGTGGTCAAGGGTTCGGTCCTGGTCACGGATTAATTTTTAATTTTTTTTCTCTACATTACTTGATTTTTTTTTAAAATTTTTTTTTCTATATTTAAACGTGAATAAAGTGTTATGTATATAAAAATAATTATTTTTCTTTGGGAGAGAGGGAATAATAGCTGAAAAACGGATAAATTTCGACTCCGGAGCTAAGCACACGACTCACCCCGTAACTCCCTTTAATATTAACTTATAATTTTCAAACTCTGCCAGAAATTAGAGTATTATATACCAAACAATCGTACGAAAGGGAATTTTTATACACTAATTAGGGGGCACATAAACGGCCAAAATAGATTTTGTTAATTAACCGGAAGGAAGTTCTTTAAGCTATATATTCGTGGAAGCAAAGTGTGAGTCATGGTGTGGTTGTTAGCGCTATGGGTAAAGCAGTTTGTAGACTCGGTGGTCAGGGGTTCGGTCCTGGTCACGGATTAATTTTTAATTTTTTTTCTCTACTTACTTGATTTTTTTTTTTAAAAATTTTTTTCTATATTTAAACGTGAGTAAAGTATTATGTATATAAAAATAATTATTTTTCTTTGGGAGAGAGGGAATAATAGCTGAAAAACGGATAAATATCGACTCCGGAGCTACGCACACGACTCACCCCGTAACTCCCTTTAATATTAACTTATAATTTTCAAACTCTGCCAGAAATTAGAGTATTATATACCAAACAATCGTACAAAAGGGAATTTTTATACACTAATTAGGGGGCACATAAACGGCCAAAATAGATTTTGTTAATTACCCGGAATGAAGTTCCTTAAGCTCTATATTCGTGGAAGCAAAGTGTGAGTCGTGGTGTGGTTGTTAGCGCTATGGGTAAAGCAGTTTGTAGACTCGGTGGTCAGGGGTTCGGTCCTGGTCACGGATTAATTTTTAATTTTTTTTCTCTTCTTACTTGATTTTTTTTTAAATTTTTTTTTCTATATTTAAACGTTAATAAAGTGTTATATATATAAAAATAATTATTTTTCTTTGGGAGAGAGGGAATAATACCTGAAAAACTGATAAATTTCGACTCCGGAGCTACGCACACGACTTACAACGTAACTCCCTTTAATATTAAATTATAATTTTCAAACTCTGCCAGAAATTAGAGTATTATATACCAAACAATCGTACGAAAGGGAATTTTTATACACTAATTAGGGGGCACATAAACGGCCAAAATAGATTTTGTTAATTACCCGGAATGAAGTTCCTTAAGCTCTATATTCGTGGAAGCAAAGTGTGAGTCGTGGTGTGGTTGTTAGCGCTATGGGTAAAGCAGTTTGTAGACTCGGTGGTCAGGGGTTCGGTCCTGGTCACGGATTAATTTTTAATTTTTTTTCTCTTCTTACTTGATTTTTTTTAAAATTTTTTTTTCTATATTTAAACGTTAATAAAGTGTTATATATATAAAAATAATTATTTTTCTTTGGGAGAGAGGGAATAATAGCTGAAAAACGTATAAATTTCGACTCCGGAACTACGTACACGACTCACCCCGTAACTCCCTTTAATATTAACTTATAATTTTCAAACTCTGCCAGAAATTAGAGTATTATATACCAAACAATCGTACAAAAGGGAATTTTTATACACTAATTAGGGGGCACATAAACGGCCAAAATAGATTTTGTTAATTACCCGGAATGAAGTTCCTTAAGCTATATATTCGTGGAAGCAAACTGTGAGTCATCGTGTGGTTGTTAGCGCTATGGGTAAAGAAGTTTGTAGACTCGGTGGTCAGGGGTTCGGTCCTGGTAACGGATTTATTTTTAATTTTTTTTCTCTACTTACTTGATTTTTTTGTTTTAAATTTTTTTTTCTATATTTAAACGTGAATAAAGTGTTATGTATAAAAAAATAATTATTTTTCTTCGGGAGAGAGGGAATAATAGCTGAAAAACGGATAAATTTCGACTCCGGAACTACGTACACGACTCACCCCGTAACTCCCTTTAATATTAACTTATAATTTTCAGACTCTGCCAGAAATTAGAATATTATATACCAAACAATCGTACAAAAGGGAACTTTTATACACTAATTAGGGGGCACATAAACGGCCAAAATAGATTTTGTTAATTACCCGGAATGAAGTTCCTTAGGCTATATATTCGTGGAAGCAAAGTGTGAGTCATCGTGTGGTTGTTAGCGCTATGGGTAAAGCAGTTTGTAGACTCGGTGGTCAGGGGTTCGGTCCTGGTCACGGATTCATTTTTAATTTTTTTTCTCTACTTACTTGATTTTTTTGTTTTAAATTTTTTTTTTCTATATTTAAACGTGAATAAAGTGTTATGTATAAAAAAATAATTATTTTTCTTTGGGAGAGAGGGAATAATAGCTGAAAAACGGATAAATTTCGACTCCGGAACTACGTTCACGACTCACCCCGTAACTCCCTTTAATATTAACTTATAATTTTCAAACTCTGCCAGAAATTAGAGTATTATATACCAAACAATCGTACAAAAGGGAATTTTTATACACTAATTAGGGGGTACATAAACGGCCAAAATAGATTTTGTTAATTACCCGGAAGGAAGTTCCTTAAGCTATATATTTGTGGAAGCAAAGTGTGAGTCATGGTGTGGTTGTTAGCGCTATGGGTAAAGCAGTTTGTAGACTCGGTGGTCAAGGGTTCGGTCCTGGTCACGGATTAATTTTTAATTTTTTTTCTCTACATTACTTGATTTTTTTTTAAAATTTTTTTTTCTATATTTAAACGTGAATAAAGTGTTATGTATATAAAAATAATTATTTTTCTTTGGGAGAGAGGGAATAATAGCTGAAAAACGGATAAATTTCGACTCCGGAGCTACGCACACGACTCACCCCGTAACTCCCTTTAATATTAACTTATAATTTTCAAACTCTGCCAGAAATTAGAGTATTATATACCAAACAATCGTACGAAAGGGAATTTTTATACACTAATTAGGGGGCACATAAACGGCCAAAATAGATTTTGTTAATTAACCGGAAGGAAGTTCTTTAAGCTATATATTCGTGGAAGCAAAGTGTGAGTCATGGTGTGGTTGTTAGCGCTATGGGTAAAGCAGTTTGTAGACTCGGTGGTCAGGGGTTCGGTCCTGGTCACGGATTAATTTTTAATTTTTTTTCTCTACTTACTTGATTTTTTTTTTTAAAAATTTTTTTCTATATTTAAACGTGAGTAAAGTATTATGTATATAAAAATAATTATTTTTCTTTGGGAGAGAGGGAATAATAGCTGAAAAACGGATAAATATCGACTCCGGAGCTACGCACACGACTCACCCCGTAACTCCCTTTAATATTAACTTATAATTTTCAAACTCTGCCAGAAATTAGAGTATTATATACCAAACAATCGTACAAAAGGGAATTTTTATACACTAATTAGGGGGCACATAAACGGCCAAAATAGATTTTGTTAATTACCCGGAATGAAGTTCCTTAAGCTCTATATTCGTGGAAGCAAAGTGTGAGTCGTGGTGTGGTTGTTAGCGCTATGGGTAAAGCAGTTTGTAGACTCGGTGGTCAGGGGTTCGGTCCTGGTCACGGATTAATTTTTAATTTTTTTTCTCTTCTTACTTGATTTTTTTTTAAATTTTTTTTTCTATATTTAAACGTTAATAAAGTGTTATATATATAAAAATAATTATTTTTCTTTGGGAGAGAGGGAATAATACCTGAAAAACTGATAAATTTCGACTCCGGAGCTACGCACACGACTTACAACGTAACTCCCTTTAATATTAAATTATAATTTTCAAACTCTGCCAGAAATTAGAGTATTATATACCAAACAATCGTACGAAAGGGAATTTTTATACACTAATTAGGGGGCACATAAACGGCCAAAATAGATTTTGTTAATTACCCGGAATGAAGTTCCTTAAGCTCTATATTCGTGGAAGCAAAGTGTGAGTCGTGGTGTGGTTGTTAGCGCTATGGGTAAAGCAGTTTGTAGACTCGGTGGTCAGGGGTTCGGTCCTGGTCACGGATTAATTTTTAATTTTTTTTCTCTTCTTACTTGATTTTTTTTAAAATTTTTTTTTCTATATTTAAACGTTAATAAAGTGTTATATATATAAAAATAATTATTTTTCTTTGGGAGAGAGGGAATAATAGCTGAAAAACGTATAAATTTCGACTCCGGAACTACGTACACGACTCACCCCGTAACTCCCTTTAATATTAACTTATAATTTTCAAACTCTGCCAGAAATTAGAGTATTATATACCAAACAATCGTACAAAAGGGAATTTTTATACACTAATTAGGGGGCACATAAACGGCCAAAATAGATTTTGTTAATTACCCGGAATGAAGTTCCTTAAGCTATATATTCGTGGAAGCAAACTGTGAGTCATCGTGTGGTTGTTAGCGCTATGGGTAAAGAAGTTTGTAGACTCGGTGGTCAGGGGTTCGGTCCTGGTAACGGATTTATTTTTAATTTTTTTTCTCTACTTACTTGATTTTTTTGTTTTAAATTTTTTTTTCTATATTTAAACGTGAATAAAGTGTTATGTATAAAAAAATAATTATTTTTCTTCGGGAGAGAGGGAATAATAGCTGAAAAACGGATAAATTTCGACTCCGGAACTACGTACACGACTCACCCCGTAACTCCCTTTAATATTAACTTATAATTTTCAGACTCTGCCAGAAATTAGAATATTATATACCAAACAATCGTACAAAAGGGAACTTTTATACACTAATTAGGGGGCACATAAACGGCCAAAATAGATTTTGTTAATTACCCGGAATGAAGTTCCTTAAGCTATATATTCGTGGAAGCAAAGTGTGAGTCATCGTGTGGTTGTTAGCGCTATGGGTAAAGCAGTTTGTAGACTCGGTGGTCAGGGGTTCGGTCCTGGTCACGGATTCATTTTTAATTTTTTTTCTCTACTTACTTGATTTTTTTGTTTTAAATTTTTTTTTTCTATATTTAAACGTGAATAAAGTGTTATGTATAAAAAAATAATTATTTTTCTTTGGGAAAGAGGGAATAATAGCTGAAAAACGGATAAATTTCGACTCCGGAACTACGTACACGACTCACCCCGTAACTCCCTTTAATATTAACTTATAATTTTCAGACTCTGCCAGAAATTAGAATATTATATACCAAACAATCGTACAAAAGGGAACTTTTATACACTAATTAGGGGGCACATAAACGGCCAAAATAGATTTTGTTAATTAACCGGAAGGAAGTTCTTTAAGCTATATATTCGTGGAAGCAAAGTGTGAGTCGTGGTGTGGTTGTTAGCGCTATGGGTAAAGCAGTTTGTAGACTCGGTGGTCAGGGGTTCGGTCCTGGTCACGGATAAATTTTTAATTTTTTTTCTCTACTTACTTGATTTTTTTTTTAAATTTTTTTTTCTATATTTAAACGTGAATAAAGTGTTATATATATAAAAATAATTATTTTTCTTTGGGAGAGAGGGAATAATAGCTGAAAAACGGATAAATTTCGACTCCGGAGCTACGCACACGACTCACCCCGTAACTCCCTTTAATATTAACTTATAATTTTCAAACTCTGCCAGAAATTAGAGTATTATATACCAAACAATCGTACAAAAGGGAATTTTTATACACTAATTAGGGGGCACATAAACGGCCAAAATAGATTTTGTTAATTAACCGGAAGGAAGTTCATTAAGCTATATATTCGTGGAAGCAAAGTGTGAGTCATGGTGTGGTTGTTAGCGCTATGGGTAAAGCAGTTTGTAGACTCGGTGGTCAGAGGTTCGGTCCTGGTCACGGATTAATTTTTAATTTTTTTTCTCTACTTACTTGATTTTTTTTTTAAATTTTTTTTTCTATATTTAAACGTGAATAAAGTGTTATATATATAAAAATAATTATTTTTCTTTGGGAGAGAGGGAATAATAGCTGAAAAACGGATAAATTTCGACTCCGGAGCTACGCACACGACTCACCCCGTAACTCCCTTTAATATTAACTTATAATTTTCAAACTCTGCCAGAAATTAGAGTATTATATACCAAACAATCGTACAAAAGGGAATTTTTATACACTAATTAGGGGGCACATAAACGGCCAAAATAGATTTTGTTAATTAACCGGAAGGAAGTTCATTAAGCTATATATTCGTGGAAGCAAAGTGTGAGTCATGGTGTGGTTGTTAGCGCTATGGGTAAAGCAGTTTGTAGACTCGGTGGTCAGAGGTTCGGTCCTGGTCACGGATTAATTTTTAATTTTTTTTCTCTACTTACTTGATTTTTTTTTAAAATTTTTTTTTCTATATTTAAACGTGAATAAAGTGTTATGTATATAAAAATAATTATTTTTCTTAGGGAGAGAGGGAATAATAGCTGAAAAACGGATAAATTTCGACTCCGGAGCTACGCACACGACTCACCCCGTAACTCCCTTTAATATTAACTTATAATTTTCAAACTCTGCCAGAAATTAGAGTATTATATACCAAACAATCGTACGAAAGGGAATTTTTATACACTAATTAGGGGGCACATAAACGGCCAAAATAGATTTTGTTAATTAACCGGAAGGAAGTTCTTTAAGCTATATATTCGTGGAAGCAAAGTGTGAGTCATGGTGTGGTTGTAAGCGCTATGGGTAAAGCAGTTTGTAGACTCGGTGGTCAGGGGTTCGGTCCTGGTCACGGATTAATTTTTAATTTTTTTTCTCTACTTACTTGATTTTTTTTTTTAAAAAAACTTTTCTATATTTAAACGTGAGTAAAGTGTTATGTATATAAAAATAATTATTTTTCTTTGGGAGAAAGGGAATAATAGCTGAAAAACGGATAAATTTCGACTCCGGAACTACGTTCACGACTCACCCCGTAACTCCCTTTAATATTAACTTATAATTTTCAAACTCTGCCAGAAATTAGAGTATTGTATACCAAACAATCGTACAAAAGGGAATTTTTATACACTAATTAGGGGGCACATAAACGGCCAAAATAGATTTTGATAATTAACCGGAAGGAAGTTCTTTAAGCTATATATTCGTGGAAGCAAAGTGTGAGTCATGGTGTGGTTGTTAGCGCTATGTGTAAAGCAGTTTGTAGACTCGGTGGTCAGGGGTTCGGTCCTGGTCACGGATTAATTTTTAATTTTTTTTCTCTACTTAGTTGATTTTTTTTTTAAAATTTTTTTTTCTGTATTTAAACGTGAATAAAGTGTTATATATATAAAAATAATTATTTTTCTTTGGGAGAGAGGGAATAATACCTGAAAAACGGATAAATTTCGACTCCGGAGCTACGCACACGACTTACCCCGTAACTCCCTTTAATATTAACTTATAATTTTCAAACTCTGCCAGAAATTAGAGTATTATATACCAAACAATCGTACGAAAGGGAATTTTTATACACTAATTAGGGGGCACATAAACGGCCAAAATAGATTTTGTTAATTAACCGGAAGGAAGTTCTTTAAGCTGTATATTCGTGGAAGCAAAGTGTGAGTCATAGTGTGGTTGTTAGCGCTAGGGGTAAAGCAGTTTGTAGACTCGGTGGTCAGAGGTTCGGTCCTGGTCACGGATTAATTTTTAATTTTTTTTCTCTACTTACTTGATTTTTTTCTAAAATTTTTTTTTCTATATTTAAACGTTAATAAAGTGTTATATATATAAAAATAATTATTTTTCTTTGGGAGAGAGGGAATAATAGCTGAAAAACGGATAAATTTCGACTCCGGAACTACGTACACGACTCACCCCGTAACTCCCTTTAATATTAACTTATAATTTTCAAACTCTGCCAGAAATTAGAGTATTATATACCAAACAATCGTACAAAAGGGAATTTTTATACACTAATTAGGGGGCACATAAACGGCCAAAATAGATTTTGTTAATTACCCGGAATGAAGTTCCATAAGCTCTATATTCGTGGAAGCAAAGTGTGAGTCGTGGTGTGGTTGTTAGCGCTATGGGTAAAGCAGTTTGTAGACTCGGTGGTCAGGGGTTCGGTCCTGGTCACGGATTAATTATTAATTTTTTTTCTCTTCTTACTTGATTTTTTTTAAATTTTTTTTTTCTATATTTAAACGTTAATAAAGTGTTATATATATAAAAATAATTATTTTTCTTTGGGAGAGAGGGAATAATAGCTGAAAAACGGATAAATTTCGACTCCGGAACTACGTTCACGACACACCCCGTAACTCCCTTTAATATTAACTTATAATTTTCAAACTCTGCTAGAAATTAGAGTATTATATACCAAACAATCGTACAAAAGGGAATTTTTATACACTAATTAGGGGGCACATAAACGGCCAAAATAGATTTTGATTATTAACCGGAAGGAAGTTCTTTAAGCTATATATTCGTGGAAGCAAAGTGTGAGTCATGGTGTGGTTGTTAGCGCTATGTGTAAAGCAGTTTGTAGACTCGGTGGTCAGGGGTTCGGTCCTGGTCACGGATTAATTTTTAATTTTTTTTCTCTACTTACTTGATTTTTTTTTTAAATTTTTTTTTCTATATTTAAACGTTAATAAAGTGTTATATATATAAAAATAATTATTTATCTTTGGTAGAGAGGGAATAATAGCTGAAAAACGGATAAATTTCGACTCCGGAGCTACGCACACGACTCACTCCGTAACTCCCTTTAATATTCACTTATAATTTCAAAACTCTGCCAGAAATTAGAGTATTATATACCAAACAATCGTACGAAAGGGAATTTTTATACACTAATTAGGGGGCACATAAACGGCCAAAATATATTTTGTTAATTAACCGGAAGGAAGTTCTTTAAGCTATATATTCGTGGAAGCAAAGTGTGAGTCATGGTGTGGTTGTTAGCGCTATGGGTAAAGCAGTTTGTAGACTCGGTGGACAGGGGTTCGGTCCTGGTCACGGATTAATTTTTAATTTTTTTTCTCTACTTACTTGATTTTTTTATTAAAATTTTTTTTTCTATATTTAAACGTGAATAAAGTGTTATGTATATAAAAATAATTATTTTTCTTTGGGAGAGAGGGAATAATAGCTGAAAAACGGATAAATTTCGACTCCGGAACTACGTTCACGACTCACCCCGTAACTCCCTTTAATATTAACTTATAATTTTCAAACTCTGCCAGAAATTAGAGTATTATATACCAAACAATCGTACAAAAGGGAATTTTTATACACTAATTAGGGGGCACATAAACGGCCAAAATAGATTTTGATAATTAACCGGAAGGAAGTTCTTTAAGCTATATATTCGTGGAAGCAAAGTGTGAGTCATGGTGTGGTTGTTAGCGCTATGGGTAAAGCAGTTTGTAGACTCGGTGGTCAGGGATTCGGTCCTGGTCACGGATTAATTTTTAATTTTTTTTCTCTAATTAGTTGATTTTTTTTTTAAATTTTTTTTTCTGTATTTAAACGTGAATAAAGTGTTATATATATAAAAATAATTATTTTTCTTTGGGAGAGAGGGAATAATACCTGAAAAACGGATAAATTTCGACTCCGGAGCTACGCACACGACTCACCCCGTAACTCCCTTTAATATTAACTTATAATTTTCAAACTCTGCCAGAAATTAGAGTATTATATACCAAACAATCGTACAAAAGGGAATTTTTATACACTAATTAGGGGGCACATAAACGGCCAAAATAGATTTTGTTAATTAACTGGAAGGAAGTTCTTTAAGCTGTATATTCGTGGAAGCAAAGTGTGAGTCATGGTGTGGTTGTTAGCGCTATGGGTAAAGCAGTTTGTAGACTCGGTGGTCAGAGGTTCGGTCCTGGTCACGGATTAATTTTTAATTTTTTTTCTCTACTTACTTGATTTTTTTTAAAATTTTTTTTTCTATATTTAAACGTTAATAAAGTGTTATATATATAAAAATAATTATTTTACTTTGGGAGAGAGGGAATAATAGCTGAAAAACGGATAAATTTCGACTCCGGAACTACGTACACGACTCACCCCGTAACTCCTTTTAATATTAACTTATAATTTTCAAACTCTGCCAGAAATTAGAGTATTATATTCCAAACAATCGTACAAAAGGGAATTTTTATACACTAATTAGGGGGCACATAAACGGCCAAAATAGATTTTGTTAATTACCCGGAATGAAGTTCCTTAAGCTATATATTCGGGGAAGCAAAGTGTGAGTCATCGTGTGGTTGTTAGCGCTATGGGTAAAGCAGTTTGTAGACTCGGTGGTCAGGGGTTCGGTCCTGGTCACGGATTTATTTTTAATTTTTTTTCTCTACTTACTTGATTTTTTTTTTTAATTTTTTTTTTCTATATTTAGACGTGAATAAAGTGTTATGTATATAAAAATAATTATTTTTCTTTGGGAGAGAGGGAATAATAGCTGAAAAACGGATAAATTTCGACTCCGGAACTACGTTCACGACTCACCCCGTAACTCCCTTTAATATTAACTTATAATTTTCAGACTCTGCCAGAAATTAGAGTATTATATACCAAACAATCGTACAAAAGGGAATTTTTATACACTAATTAGGGGGCACATAAACGGCCAAAATAGATTTTGTTAATTAACCGGAAGGAAGTCCTTTAAGCTATATATTCGTGGAAGCAAAATGTGAGTCGTGGTGTGGTTGTTAGCGCTATGGGTACTGCAGTTTGTAGACTCGGTGGTCAGGGGTTCGGTCCTGGTCACGGATTAATTTTTAATTTTTTTTCTCTACTTACTTGATTTTTTTTTAAAATTTTTTTTTCTATATTTAAACGTTAATAAAGTGTTATATATATAAAAATAATTATTTATCTTTGGTAGAGAGGGAATAATAGCTGAAAAACGGATAAATTTCGACTCCGGAGCTACGCACACGACTCACTCCGTAACTCCCTTTAATATTCACTTATAATTTCAAAACTCTGCCAGAAATTAGAGTATTATATACCAAACAATCGTACGAAAGGGAATTTTTATACACTAATTAGGGGGCACATAAACGGCCAAAATATATTTTGTTAATTAACCGGAAGGAAGTTCTTTAAGCTATATATTCGTGGAAGCAAAGTGTGAGTCATGGTGTGGTTGTTAGCGCTATGGGTAAAGCAGTTTGTAGACTCGGTGGTCAGGGGTTCGGTCCTGGTCACGGATTAATTTTTAATTTTTTTTCTCTACTTACTTGATTTTCTTTTTAAAATTTTTTTTTCTATATTTAAACGTGAATAAAGTGTTATGTATATAAAAATAATTATTTTTCTTTGGGAGAGAGGGAATAATAGCTGAAAAACGGATAAATTTCGACTCCGGAACTACGTTCACGACTCACCCCGTAACTCCCTTTAATATTAACTTATAATTTTCAAACTCTGCCAGAAATTAGAGTATTATATACCAAACAATCGTACAAAAGGGAATTTTTATACACTAATTAGGGGGCACATAAACGGCCAAAATAGATTTTGATAATTAACCGGAAGGAAGTTCTTTAAGCTATATATTCGTGGAAGCAAAGTGTGAGTCATGGTGTGGTTGTTAGCGCTATGGGTAAAGCAGTTTGTAGACTCGGTGGTCAGGGGTTCGGTCCTGGACACGGATTAATTTTTAATTTTTTTTCTCTAATTAGTTGATTTTTTTTTTTTAATTTTTTTTTCTGTATTTAAACGTGAATAAAGTGTTATATATATAAAAATAATTATTTTTCTTTGGGAGAGAGGGAATAATACCTGAAAAACGGATAAATTTCGACTCCGGAGCTACGCACACGACTCACCCCGTAACTCCCTTTAATATTAACTTATAATTTTCAAACTCTGCCAGAAATTAGAGTATTATATACCAAACAATCGTACAAAAGGGAATTTTTATACACTAATTAGGGGGCACATAAACGGCCAAAATAGATTTTGTTAATTAACCGGAAGGAAGTTCTTTAAGCTGCATATTCGTGGAAGCAAAGTGTGAGTCATGGTGTGGTTGTTAGCGCTATGGGTAAAGCAGTTTGTAGACTCGGTGGTCAGAGGTTCGGTCCTGGTCACGGATTAATTTTTAATTTTTTTTCTCTACTTACTTGATTTTTTAAAAAATTTTTTTTTTCTATATTTAAACGTTAATAAAGTGTTATATATATAAAAATAATTATTTTTCTTTGGGAGAGAGGGAATAATAGCTGAAAAACGGATAAATGTCGACTCCGGAACTACGTACACGACTCACCCCGTAACTCCTTTTAATATTAACTTATAATTTTCAAACTCTGCCGCAAATTAGAGTATTATATTCCAAACAATCGTACAAAAGGGAATTTTTATACACTAATTAGGGGGCACATAAACGGCCAAAATAGATTTTGTTAATTACCCGGAATGAAGTTCCTTAAGCTATATATTCGTGGAAGCAAAGTGTGAGTCATCGTGTGGTTGTTAGCGCTATGGGTAAAGCAGTTTGTAGACTCGGTGGTCAGGGGTTCGGTCCTGGTCACGGATTAATTTTTAATTTTTTTTCTCTACTTACTTGATTTTTTTTTAAAATTTTTTTTTCTATATTTAAACGTGAATAAAGTGTTATATATGTAAAAATAATTATTTTTCTTTGGTAGAGAGGGAATAATAGCTGAAAAACGGATAAATTTCGACTCCGGAGCTACGCACACGACTCACCCCGTAACTCCCTTTAATATTAACTTATAATTTTCAAACTCTGCCAGAAATTAGAGTATTATATACCAAACAATCGTACAAAAGGGAATTTTTATACACTAATTAGGGGGCACATAAACGGCAAAAATAGATTTTGTTAATTAACCGGAAGGAAGTTCTTTAAGCTATATATTCGAGGAAGCAAAGTGTGAGTCGTGATGTGGTTGTTAGCGCTATGGGTACTGCAGTTTGTAGACTCGGTGGTCAGGGGTTCGGTCCTGGACACGGATTAATTTTTAATTTTTTTCCTCTACTTGAATTTTTTTTTAAATTTTTTTTTCTTTATTTAAACGTGAATAAAGTGTGATATATATAAAAATAATTATTTTTCTTTGGTAGAGAGGGAATAATAGCTGAAAAACGGATAAATTTCGACTCCGGAGCTACGCACACGACTCACCCCGTTACTCCCTTTAATATTAACTTATAATTTTCAAACTCTGCCAGAAATTGGAGTATTATATACCAAACAATCGTACAAAAGGGAATTTTTATACACTAATTAGGGGGCACATAAACGGCCAAAATAGATTTTGTTAATTAACCGGAAGGAAGTTCTTTAAGCTATATATTCGTGGAAGCAAAGTGTGAGTCGTGGTGCGGTTGTTAGCGCTATGGGTAAAGCAGTTTGTTGACTCGGTGGTCAGGGGTTCGGTCCTGGTCACGGATTAATTTTTAATTTTTTTTCTCTACTTACTTGATTTTTTTTTTAAATTTTTTTTTCTATATTTAAACGTGAATAAAGTGTTATATATATAAAAATAATTATTTTTCTTTGGTAGAGAGGGAATAATAGCTGAAAAACGGATAAATTTCGACTCCGGAGCTACGCACACGACTCACCCCGTAACTCCCTTTAATATTAACTTATAATTTTCAAACTCTGCCTGAAATTAGAGTATTATATACAAAACAATCGTAGAAAAGGGAATTTTTATACACGAATTAGGGGGCACATAAACGGCCAAAATAGATTTTGTTAATTAACCGGAAGGAAGTTCTTTAAGCTATATATTCGTGGAAGCAAAGTGTGAGTCATGGTGTGGTTGTTAGCGCTATGGGTAAAGCAGTTTGTAGACTCGGTGGTCAGGGGTTCGGTCCTGGTCACGGATTAATTTTTAATTTTTTTTCTCTACTTACTTGATTTTTTTTTAAAAATTTTTTTTTCTATATTTAAACGTGAATAAAGTGTTATGTATATAAAAATAATTATTTTTCTTTGGAAGAGAGGGAATAATAGCTGAAAAACGGATAAATTTCGACTCCGGAGCTACGCACACGACTCACCCCGTAACTCCCTTTAATATTAACTTATAATTTTCAGACTCTGCCAGAAATTAGAGTATTATATACCAAACAATCGTACAAAAGGGAATTTTTATACACTAATTAGGGAGCACATAAACGGCCAAAATAGATTTTGTTAATTAACCCAAAAGGAAGTTCTTTAAGCTATATATTCGTGGAAGTAAAGTGTGAGTCGTGGTGTGGTTGTTAGCGCTATGGGTACTGCAGTTTGCAGACTCGGTGGTCAGGGGTTCGGTCCTGGTCACGGATTAATTTTTAATTTTTTTTCTCTACTTACTTGATTTTTTTAAAAATTTTTTTTTCTATATTTAATCGTGAATAAAGTGCTATATATAAAAAAATAATTATTTATCTTTGGTAGAGAGGGAATAATAGCTGAAAAACGGATAAATTTCGACTCTGGAGCTACGCACACGACTCACTCCGTAACTCCCTTTAATATTCACTTATAATTTCAAAACTCTGCCAGAAATTAGAGTATTATATACCAAACAATCATACAAAAGGGAATTTTTATACACTAATTAGGGGGCACATAAACGGCCGAAATAGATTTTGTTAATTAACCGGAAGGAAGTTCTTTAAGCTATATATTCGTGGAAGCAAAGTGTGAGTCATGGTGTGGTTGTTAGCGCTATGGGTAAAGCAGTTTGTAGACTCGGTGGTCAGGGGTTCGGTCCTGGTCACGGATTAATTTTTAATTTTTTTTCTCTACTTACTTGATTTTTTTTTAAATTTTTTTTTCTATATTTAAACGTGAATAAAGTGTTATGTATATAAAAATAATTATTTTGCTTTGGGAGAGAGGGAATAATAGCTGAAGAACGGATAAATTTCGACTCCGGAGCTACGCACACGACTCACCCCGTAACTCCCATTAATATTAACTTATAATTTTCAAACTCTGCCAGAAATTAGAGTATTATATACCAAACAATCATACAAAAGAGAATTTTTATACACTAATTAGGGGGCATATAAACGGCCAAAATAGATTTTGTTAATTAACCGGAAGGAAGTTCTTTAAGCTATATATTCGTGGAAGCAAAGTGTGAGTCATGGTGTGGTTGTTAGCGCTATGGGTAAATCAGTTTGTAGACTCGGTGGTCAGGGGTTCGGTCCTGGTCACGGATTAATTTTTAACTTTTTTTCTCTACTTACTTGATTTTTAAAAAAAAATTTTTTTTTCTATATTTAAACGTGAATAAAGTGTTATGCATATAAAAATAATTATTTTTCTTTGGGAGAGAGGGAATAATAGCTGAAAAACGGATAAATTTCGACTCCGGAGCTACGCACACGACTCACCCCGTAACTCCCTTTAATATTAACTTATAATTTTCAGACTCGGCCAGAAATTAGAGTATTATATACCAAACAATCGTACAAAAGGGAATTTTTATACACTAATTAGGGGGCACATAAACGGCCAAAATAGATTTTGTTAATTAACCCGAAAGGAAGTTCTTTAAGCTATATATTCGTGGAAGTAAAGTGTGAGTCGTGGTGTGGTTGTTAGCGCTATGGGTACTGCAGTTTGTAGACTCGGTGGTCAGGGGTTCGGTCCTGGTCACGGATTAATTTTTAATTTTTTTTCTCTACTTACTTGATTTTTTAAAAAAATTTTTTTTTTCTATATTTAATCGTGAATAAAGTGCTATATATAAAAAAATAATTATTTATCTTTGGTAGAGAGGGAATAATAGCTGAAAAACGGATAAATTTCGACTCCGGAGCTACGCACACGACTCACTCCGTAACTCCCTTTAATATTCACTTATAATTTCAAAACTCTGCCAGAAATTAGAGTATTATATACCAAACAATCATACAAAAGGGAATTTTTATACACTAATTAGGGGGCACATAAACGGCCAAAATAGATTTTGTTAATTAACCGGAAGGAAGTTCTTTAAGCTATATATTCGTGGAAGCAAAGTGTGAGTCATGGTGTGGTTGTTAGCGCTGTTTGTAAAGCAGTTTGTAGACTCGGTGGTCAGGGGTTCGGTCCTGGTCACGGATTAATTTTTAATTTTTTTTCTCTACTTACTTGATTTTTTTTAAAATTTTTTTTTTCTATATTTAAACGTGAATAAAGTGTTATGTATATAAAAATAATTATTTTTCTTTGGGAGAGAGGGAATAATAGCTGAAAAACGGATAAATTTCGACTCCGGAGCTACGCACACGACTCACCCCGTAACTCCCTTTAATATTAACTTATAATTTTCAGACTCTGCCAGAAATTAGAGTATTATATACCAAACAATCGTACAAAAGGGAATTTTTATACACTAATTAGGGGGCACATAAACGGCCAAAATAGATTTTGTTAATTAACCGGAAGGAAGTTCTTTAAGCTATATATTCGTGGAAGCAAAGTGTGAGTCGTGGTGTGGTTGTTAGCGCTATGGGTAAAGCAGTTTGTAGACTCGGTGGTCAGGGGTTCGGTCCTGGTCAAGGATTAATTTTAAATTTTTTTTCTCTACTTACTTGATTTTTTTTTTAAAATTTTTTTTTCTATATTTAAACGTGAATAAAGTGTTATATATATAAAAATAATTATTTTTCTTTGGGAGAGAGGGAATAATAGCTGAAAAACGGATAAATTTCGTCTCCGGAGCTACTCACACGACTCACCCCGTAACTCCCTTTAATATTAACTTATAATTTTCAAACTCTGCCAGAAATTAGAGTATTATATACCAAACAATCGTACAAAAGGGAATTTTTATACACTAATTAGGGGGCACATAAACGGCCAAAATAGATTTTGTTAATTAACCTCAAGGAAGTTCTTTAAGCTATATATTCGTGGAAGCAACGTGTGAGTCATGGTGTGGTTGTTAGCGCTATGGGAAACGCAGTTTGTAGACTCGGTGGTCAGGGGTTCGGTCCTGGTCATGGATTAATTTTTAATTTTTTTTCTCTACTTACTTGATTTTTTTTTTAAATTTTTTTTTCTATATTTAAACGTGAATAAAGTGTTATATATATAAAAATAATTATTTTTCTTTGGGAGATAGGGAATAATAGCTGAAAAACGGATAAATTTCGACTCCGGAGCTACGCACACGACTCACCCCGTAACTCCCTTTAATATTAACTTATAATTTTCAAACTCTGCCAGAAATTAGAGTATTATATACTAAACAATCGTAGAAAAGGGAATTTTTATACACTAATTAGGGGGCACATAAACGGCCAAAATAGATTTTGTTAATTAACCGGAAGGAAGTTCTTTAAGCTATATATTCGTGGAAGCAAAGTGTGAGTCATGGTGTGGTTGTTAGCGCTATGGGTAAAGCAGTTTGTAGACTCGGTGGTCAGGGGTTCGGTCCTGGTCACGGATTAATTTTTAATTTTTTTTCTCTACTTACTTGATTTTTTTTAAAAATTTTTTTTCTATATTTAAACGTGAATAAAGTGTTATGTATATAAAAATAATTATTTTGCTTTGGGAGAGAGGGAATAATAGCTGAAAAACGGATAAATTTCGACTCCGGAGCTACGCACACGACTCACCCCGTAACTCCCATTAATATTAACTTATAATTTTCAAACTCTGCCAGAAATTAGAGTATTATATACCAAACAATCATACAAAAGGGAATTTTTATACACTAATTAGGGGGCATATAAACGGCCAAAATAGATTTTGTTAATTAACCGGAAGGAAGTTCTTGAAGCTATATATTCGTGGAAGCAAAGTGTGAGTCATGGTGTGGTTGTTAGCGCTATCGGTAAATCAGTTTGTAGACTCGGTGGTCAGGGGTTCGGTCCTGGTCACGGATTAATTTTTAACTTTTTTTCTCTACTTACTTGATTTTTTAAAAAAAATTTTTTTTTCTATATTTAAACGTGAATAAAGTGTTATGCATATAAAAATAATTATTTTTCTTTGGGAGAGAGGGAATAATAGCTGAAAAACGGATAAATTTCGACTCCGGAGCTACGCACACGACTCACCCCGTAACTCCCTTTAATATTAACTTATAATTTTCAGACTCTGCCAGAAATTAGAGTATTATATACCAAACAATCGTACAAAAGGGAATTTTTATACACTAATTAGGGGGCACATAAACGGCCAAAATAGATTTTGTTAATTAACCCGAAAGGAAGTTCTTTAAGCTATATATTCGTGGAAGTAAAGTGTGAGTCGTGGTGTGGTTGTTAGCGCTATGGGTACTGCAGTTTGTAGACTCGGTGGTCAGGGGTTCGGTCCTGGTCACGGATTAATTTTTAATTTTTTTTCTCTACTTACTTGATTTTTTAAAAAAATTTTTTTTTCTATATTTAATCGTGAATAAAGTGCTATATATAAAAAAATAATTATTTATCTTTGGTAGAGAGGGAATAATAGCTGAAAAACGGATAAATTTCGACTCCGGAGCTACGCACACGACTCACTCCGTAACTCCCTTTAATATTCACTTATAATTTCAAAACTCTGCCAGAAATTAGAGTATTATATACCAAACAATCATACAAAAGGGAATTTTTATACACTAATTAGGGGGCACATAAACGGCCAAAATAGATTTTGTTAATTAACCGGAAGGAAGTTCTTTAAGCTATATATTCGTGGAAGCAAAGTGTGAGTCATGGTGTGGTTGTTAGCGCTGTTTGTAAAGCAGTTTGTAGACTCGGTGGTCAGGGGTTCGGTCCTGGTCAAGGATTAATTTTAAATTTTTTTTCTCTACTTACTTGATTTTTTTTTTAAATTTTTTTTTCTATATTTAAACGTGAATAAAGTGTTATATATATAAAAATAATTATTTTTCTTTGGGAGAGAGGGAATAATAGCTGAAAAACGGATAAATTTCGACTCCGGAGCTACGCACACGACTCACCCCGTAACTCCCTTTAATATTAACTTATAATTTTCAAACTCTGCCAGAAATTAGAGTATTATATACCAAACAATCGTACAAAAGGGAATTTTTATACACTAATTAGGGGGCACATAAACGGCCAAAATAGATTTTGTTATATAACCGGAAGGAAGTTCTTTAAGCTATATATTCGTGGAAGCAACGTGTGAGTCATGGTGTGGTTGTTAGCGCTATGGGAAACGCAGTTTGTAGACTCGGTGGTCAGGGGTTCGGTCCTGGTCATGGATTAATTTTTAATTTTTTTTCTCTACTTACTTGATTTTTTTTTTAAATTTTTTTTTCTATATTTAAACGTGAATAAAGTGTCATGTATATAAAAATAATTATTTTTCTATGGGAGAGAGGGAATATAAGCTGAAAAACGGATAAATTTCGACTCCGGAGCTACGCACACGACTCACCCCGTAACTCCCTTTAATATTTACTTATAATTTTCAAACTCTGCCAGAAATTAGAGTATTATATACCAAACAATCGTACAAAAGGGAATTTTTATACACTAATTAGGGGGCACATAAACGGGCAAAATAGATTTTGTTAATTAACCGGAAGGAAGTTCCTTAAGCTATATATTCGTGGAAGCAAAGTGTGAGTCATGGTGTGGTTGTTAGCGCTATGGGTAAAGCAGTTTGTAGACTTGGTGGTCAGGGGTTCGGTCCTGGTCACGGATTAATTTTGAATTTTTTTTCTCTACTTACTTGATTTTTTTTTTAAATTTTTTTTTCTATATTTAAACGTGAATAAAGTGTTATATATATAAAAATAATTATTTTTCTTTGGGAGATAGGGAATAATAGCTGAAAAACGGATAAATTTCGACTCCGGAGCTACGCACACGACTCACCCCGTAACTCCCTTTAATATTAACTTATAATTTTCAAACTCTGCCTGAAATTAGAGTATTATATACTAAACAATCGTAGAAAAGGGAATTTTTATACACTAATTAGGGGGCACATAAACGGCCAAAATAAATTTTGTTAATTAACCGGAAGGAAGTTCCTTAAGCTATATATTCGTGGAAGCAAAGTGTGAGTCATGGTGTGGTTGTTAGCGCTATGGGTAAAGCAGTTTGTAGACTTGGTGGTCAGGGGTTCGGTCCTGGTCACGGATTAATTTTGAATTTTTTTTCTCTACTTACTTGATTTTTTTTAAAATTTTTTTTTCTATATTTAAACGTGAATAAAGTGTTATGTATATAAAAATAATTATTTTGCTTTGGGAGAGAGGGAATAATAGCTGAAAAACGGATAAATTTCGACTCCGGAGCTACGCACACGACTCACCCCGTAACTCCCATTAATATTAACTTATAATTTTCAAACTCTGCCAGAAATTAGAGTATTATATACCAAACAATCATACAAAAGGGAATTTTTATACACTAATTAGGGGGCATATAAACGGCCAAAATAGATTTTGTTAATTAACCGGAAGGAAGTTCTTTAAGCTATGGTGTGGTTGTTAGCGCTATGGGTAAATCAGTTTGTAGACTCGGTGGTCAGGGGTTCGGTCCTGGTCACGGATTAATTTTTAACTTTTTTTCTCTACTTACTTGATTTTTTAAAAAAAAATTTTTTTTCTATATTTAAACGTGAATAAAGTGTTATGCATATAAAAATAATTATTTTTCTTTGGGAGAGAGGGAATAATAGCTGAAAAACGGATAAATTTCGACTCCGGAGCTACGCACACGACTCACCCCGTAACTCCCTTTAATATTAACTTATAATTTTCAGACTCTGCCAGAAATTAGAGTATTATATACCAAACAATCGTACAAAAGGGAATTTTTATACACTAATTAGGGGGCACATAAACGGCCAAAATAGATTTTGTTAATTAACCCGAAAGGAAGTTCTTTAAGCTATATATTCGTGGAAGTAAAGTGTGAGTCGTGGTGTGGTTGTTAGCGCTATGGGTACTGCAGTTTGTAGACTCGGTGGTCAGGGGTTCGGTCCTGGTCACGGATTAATTTTTAATTTTTTTTCTCTACTTACTTGATTTTTTAAAAAAATTTTTTTTTTCTATATTTAATCGTGAATAAAGTGCTATATATAAAAAAATAATTATTTATCTTTGGTAGAGAGGGAATAATAGCTGAAAAACGGATAAATTTCGACTCCGGAGCTACGCACACGACTCACTCCGTAACTCCCTTTAATATTCACTTATAATTTCAAAACTCTGCCAGAAATTAGAGTATTATATACCAAACAATCATACAAAAGGGAATTTTTATACACTAATTAGGGGGCACATAAACGGCCAAAATAGATTTTGTTAATTAACCGGAAGGAAGTTCTTTAAGCTATATATTCGTGGAAGCAAAGTGTGAGTCATGGTGTGGTTGTTAGCGCTGTTTGTAAAGCAGTTTGTAGACTCGGTGGTCAGGGGTTCGGTCCTGGTCAAGGATTAATTTTAAATTTTTTTTCTCTACTTACTTGATTTTTTTTTTAAATTTTTTTTTCTATATTTAAACGTGAATAAAGTGTTATATATATAAAAATAATTATTTTTCTTTGGGAGAGAGGGAATAATAGCTGAAAAACGGATAAATTTCGACTCCGGAGCTACGCACACGACTCACCCCGTAACTCCCTTTAATATTAACTTATAATTTTCAAACTCTGCCAGAAATTAGAGTATTATATACCAAACAATCGTACAAAAGGGAATTTTTATACACTAATTAGGGGGCACATAAACGGCCAAAATAGATTTTGTTAATTAACCCGAAAGGAAGTTCTTTAAGCTATATATTCGTGGAAGTAAAGTGTGAGTCGTGGTGTGGTTGTTAGCGCTATGGGTACTGCAGTTTGAAGACTCGGTGGTCAGGGGTTCGGTCCTGGTCACGGATTAATTTTTAATTTTTTTTCTCTACTTACTTGATTTTTTAAAAAAATTTTTTTTTTCTATATTTAATCGTGAATAAAGTGCTATATATAAAAAAATAATTATTTATCTTTGGTAGAGAGGGAATAATAGCTGAAAAACGGATAAATTTCGACTCCGGAGCTACGCACACGACTCACTCCGTAACTCCCTTTAATATTCACTTATAATTTCAAAACTCTGCCAGAAATTAGAGTATTATATACCAAACAATCATACAAAAGGGAATTTTTATACACTAATTAGGGGGCACATAAACGGCCAAAATAGATTTTGTTAATTAACCGGAAGGAAGTTCTTTAAGCTATATATTCGTGGAAGCAAAGTGTGAGTCATGGTGTGGTTGTTAGCGCTATGGGTAAAGCAGTTTGTAGACTCGGTGGTCAGGGGTTCGGTCCTGGTCAAGGATTAATTTTAAATTTTTTTTCTCTACTTACTTGATTTTTTTTTAAAATTTTTTTTTCTATATTTAAACGTGAATAAAGTGTTATATATATAAAAATAATTATTTTTCTTTGGGAGAGAGGGAATAATAGCTGAAAAACGGATAAATTTCGACTCCGGAGCTACGCACACGACTCACCCCGTAACTCCCTTTAATATTAACTTATAATTTTCAAACTCTGCCAGAAATTAGAGTATTATATACCAAACAATCGTACAAAAGGGAATTTTTATACACTAATTAGGGGGCACAAAAACGGCCAAAATAGATTTTGTTAATTAACCGGAAGGAAGTTCTTTAAGCTATATATTCGTGGAAGCAACGTGTGAGTCATGGTGTGGTTGTTAGCGCTATGGGAAACGCAGTTTGTAGACTCGGTGGTCAGGGGTTCGGTCCTGGTCATGGATTAATTTTTAATTTTTTTTCTCTACTTACTTGATTTTTTTTTAAAATTTTTTTTTCTATATTTAAACGTGAATAAAGTGTCATGTATATAAAAATAATTATTTTTCTATGGGAGAGAGGGAATATAAGCTGAAAAACGGATAAATTTCGACTCCGGAGCTACGCACACGACTCACCCCGTAACTCCCTTTAATATTAACTTATAATTTTCAAACTCTGCCAGAAATTAGAGTATTATATACCAAACAATCATACAAAAGGGAATTTTTATACACTAATTAGGGGGCATATAAACGGCCAAAATAGATTTTGTTAATTAACCGGAAGGAAGTTCTTTAAGCTATATATTCGTGGAAGCAAAGTGTGAGTCATGGTGTGGTTGTTAGCGCTATGGGTAAAGCAGTTTGTAGACTCGGTGGTCAGGGGTTCGGTCCTGGTCACGGATTAATTTTTAATTTTTTTTCTCTACTTACTTGATTTTTTTTTAAAAAATTTTTTTTCTATATTTAAACGTGAATAAAGTGTTATGTATATAAAAATAATTATTTTTCTTTGGGAGAGAGGGAATAATAGCTGAAAAACGGATAAATTTCGACTCCGGAGCTACGCACACGACTCACCCCGTAACTCCCTTTAATATTAACTTATAATTTTCAGACTCTGCCAGAAATTAGAGTATTATATACCAAACATTCGTACAAAAGGGAATTTTTATACACTAATTAGGGGGCACATAAACGGCCAAAATAGATTTTGTTAATTAACCCGAAAGGAAGTTCTTTAAGCTATATATTCGTGGAAGCAAAGTGTGAGTCGTGGTGTGGTTGTTAGCGCTATGGGTAAAGCAGTTTGTAGACTCGGTGGTCAGGGTTCGGTCCTGGTCATGGATTAATTTTAAATTTTTTTTCTCTACTTACTTGATTTTTTTTTTTAAATTTTTTTTTCTATATTTAAACGTGAATAAAGTGTTATATATATAAAAATAATTATTTTTCTTTGGGAGAGAGGGAATAATAGCTGAAAAACGGATAAATTTCGACTCCGGAGCTACGCACACGACTCACCCCGTAACTCCCTTTAATATTAACTTATAATTTTCAAACTCTGCCTGAAATTAGAGTATTATATACAAAACAATCGTAGAAAAGGGAATTTTTATACACTAATTAGGGGGCACATAAACGGCCAAAATAGATTTTGATAATTAACCGGAAGGAAGTTCTTTAAGCTATATATTCGTGGAAGCAAAGTGTGAGCCATGGTGTGGTTGTTAGCGCTATGGGTAAAGCAGTTTGTAGACTCGGTGGTCAGGGGTTCGGTCCTGGTCACGGATTAATTTTTAATTTTTTTTCTCTACTTACTTGATTTTTTTTTAAAATTTTTTTTTCTGTATTTAAACGTGAATAAAGTGTTATATATATAAAAATAATTATTTTTCTTTGGGAGAGAGGGAATAATACCTGAAAAACGGATAAATTTCGACTCCGGAGCTACGCACACGACTCACCCCGTAACTCCCTTTAATATTAACTTATAATTTTCAAACTCTGCCAGAAATTAGAGTATTATATACCAAACAATCATACAAAAGGGAATTTTTATACACTAATTAGGGGGCATATAAACGGCCAAAATAGATTTTGTTAATTAACCGGAAGGAAGTTCTTTAAGCTATATATTCGTGGAAGCAAAGTGTGAGTCATGGTGTGGTTGTTAGCGCTATGGGTAAAGCAGTTTGTAGACTCGGTGGTCAGGGGTTCGGTCCTGGTCACGGATTAATTTTTAATTTTTTTTCTCTACTTACTTGATTTTTTTTTAAAAAATTTTTTTTCTATATTTAAACGTGAATAAAGTGTTATGTATATAAAAATAATTATTTTTCTTTGGGAGAGAGGGAATAATAGCTGAAAAACGGATAAATTTCGACTCCGGAGCTACGCACACGACTCACCCCGTAACTCCCTTTAATATTAACTTATAATTTTCAGACTCTGCCAGAAATTAGAGTATTATATACCAAACATTCGTACAAAAGGGAATTTTTATACACTAATTAGGGGGCACATAAACGGCCAAAATAGATTTTGTTAATTAACCCGAAAGGAAGTTCTTTAAGCTATATATTCGTGGAAGCAAAGTGTGAGTCGTGGTGTGGTTGTTAGCGCTATGGGTAAAGCAGTTTGTAGACTCGGTGGTCAGGGTTCGGTCCTGGTCATGGATTAATTTTAAATTTTTTTTCTCTACTTACTTGATTTTTTTTTTTAAATTTTTTTTTCTATATTTAAACGTGAATAAAGTGTTATATATATAAAAATAATTATTTTTCTTTGGGAGAGAGGGAATAATAGCTGAAAAACGGATAAATTTCGACTCCGGAGCTACGCACACGACTCACCCCGTAACTCCCTTTAATATTAACTTATAATTTTCAAACTCTGCCTGAAATTAGAGTATTATATACAAAACAATCGTAGAAAAGGGAATTTTTATACACTAATTAGGGGGCACATAAACGGCCAAAATAGATTTTGATAATTAACCGGAAGGAAGTTCTTTAAGCTATATATTCGTGGAAGCAAAGTGTGAGCCATGGTGTGGTTGTTAGCGCTATGGGTAAAGCAGTTTGTAGACTCGGTGGTCAGGGGTTCGGTCCTGGTCACGGATTAATTTTTAATTTTTTTTCTCTACTTACTTGATTTTTTTTTAAAATTTTTTTTTCTGTATTTAAACGTGAATAAAGTGTTATATATATAAAAATAATTATTTTTCTTTGGGAGAGAGGGAATAATACCTGAAAAACGGATAAATTTCGACTCCGGAGCTACGCACACGACTCACCCCGTAACTCCCTTTAATATTAACTTATAATTTTCAAACTCTGCCAGAAATTAGAGTATTATATACCAAACAATCGTACAAAAGGGAATTTTTATACACTAATTAGGGGGCACATAAACGGCCAAAATAGATTTTGTTAATTAACCGGAAGGAAGTTCTTTAAGCTGTATATTCGTGGAAGCAAAGTGTCAGTCGTGGTGTGGTTGTTAGCGCTATGGGTAAAGCAGTTTTTAGACTCGGTGGTCAGGGGTTCGGTCCTGGTCACGGATAAATTTTTAATTTTTTTTCTCTACTTACTTGATTTTTTTTTTAAATTTTTTTTCTATATTTAAACGTTAATAAAGTGTTATATATATAAAAATAATTATTTTGCTTTGGGAGAGAGGGAATAATAGCTGAAAAACGGATAAATTTCGACTCCGGAGCTACGCACACGACTCACCCCGTAACTCCCATTAATATTAACTTATAATTTTCAAACTCTGCCAGAAATTAGAGTATTATATACCAAACAATCATACAAAAGGGAATTTTTATACACTAATTAGGGGGCACATAAACGGCCAAAATAAATTTTGTTAATTAACCGGAAGGAAGTTCTTTAAGCTATATATTCGTGGAAGCAAAGTGTGAGTCATGGTGTGGTTGTTAGCGCTATGGGTAAAGCAGTTTGTAGACTCGGTGGTCAGGGGTTCGGTCCTGGTCACGGATTAATTTTTAATTTTTTTTTTTCTACTTACTTGATTTTTTTAAAAAAATTTTTTTTCTGTATTTAAACGTGAATAAAGTGTTATATATATAAAAATAATTATTTTTCTTTGGGAGAGAGGGAATAATAGCTGAAAAACGGATAAATTTCGACTCCGGAGCTACGCACACGACTCACCCCGTAACTCCCTTTAATATTAACTTATAATTCTCAAACTCTGCCAGAAATTAGAGTATTATATACCAAACAATCGTACAAAAAGGAATTTTTATACACTAATTAGGGGGCACATAAACGGCCAAAATAGATTTTGTTAATTAACCGGAAGGAAGTTCTTTAAGCTATATATTCGTGGAAGCAAAGTGTGAGTCATGGTGTGGTTGTTAGCGCTATGGGTAAAGCAGTTTGTAGACTCGGTCAGGGGTTCGGTCCAGGTCACGGATTGATTTTTAATTTTTTTTCTCTACTTACTTGATTTTTTTTTAAAATTTTTTTTTCTATATTTAAACGTGAATAAAGTGTTATGTATATAAAAATAATTATTTTTCTTTGGGAGAGAGGGAATAATAGCTGAAAAACGGATAAATTTCGACTCCGGAACTACGTTCACGACTCACCCCGTAACTCCCTTTAATATTAACTTATAATTTTCAAACTCTGCCAGAAATTAGAGTATTATATACCAAACAATCGTACAAAAGGGAATTTTTATACACTAATTAGGGGGCACATAAACGGCCAAAATAGATTTTGATAATTAACCGGAAGGAAGTTCTTTAAGCTATATATTCGTGGAAGCAAAGTGTGAGCCATGGTGTGGTTGTTAGCGCTTTGGGTAAAGCAGTTTGTAGACTCGGTGGTCAGGGGTTCGGTCCTGGTCACGGATTAATTTTTAATTTTTTTTCTCTACTTACTTGATTTTTTTTTAAAATTTTTTTTTCTGTATTTAAACGTGAATAAAGTGTTATATATATAAAAATAATTATTTTTCTTTGGGAGAGAGGGAATAATAGCTGAAAAACGGATAAATTTCGACTCCGGAACTACGTTCACGACTCACCCCGTAACTCCCTTTAATATTAACTTATAATTTTCAAACTCTGCCAGAAATTAGAGTATTATATACCAAACAATCGTACAAAAGGGAATTTTTATACACTAATTAGGGGGCACATAAACGGCCAAAATAGATTTTGTTAATTAACCGGAAGGAAGTTCTTTAAGCTATATATTCGTGGAAGCAAAGTGTGAGTCGTGGTGTGGTTGTTAGCGCTATGGGTAAAGCAGTTTGTTAACTCGGTGGTCAGGGGTTCGGTCCTGGTCACGGATTAATTTTTAATTTTTTTTCTCTACTTACTTGATTTTTTTTTTAAATTTTTTTTTCTATATTTAAACGTGAATAAAGTGTTATATATATAAAAATAATTATTTTTCTTTGGGAGAGAGGGAATAATAGCTGAAAAACGGATAAATTTCGACTCCGGAGCTACGCACACGACTCACTCCGTAACTCCCTTTAATATTAACTTATAATTCTCAAACTCTGCCAGAAATTAGAGTTTTATAAACCAGACAATCGTACCAAAGGGAATTTTTATACACTAATTAGGGGGCGCATATAGGGCCAAAATAGATTTTGTTAATTAACCGGAAGGATGTTCTTTAATGAACTCTTGAATAAGGACCTACTTCCAGATATGGTACAGCACAATCCAATTACCTCGTTCTTATTATCAGATTGCATCCTCTTAAAGCATTATAAATAAATCCCCCTCCCCCATTATTACTCCCAGAGAGGTGAAAGGACCTTCATGTGATTGCCGACTCGGGGGTATCCACCCGTAGTATTTTACCTAACTTATCCCATTCTTAACAGTTCTCAATCTTTTGTTGATCTACAATTTCACATTTATATTAAGCCAGACACAGAGTATAGACCTTCGTCTTCTCTAGTATCTCTTGCTAACGTCAGTACTACAGGCGCCTACGGGCACTACATCATGATGAAGGAGTGGAGTATCCCAGACAGATGCTCCTTCTGAAACTTCAGTCTCATTTCTTTCTGTTGCACTGATGAAGGTTGCATTTTGAGCATCCGAAACAGCTGTCTGCATTCATAAATATTTTTTGTGCTCTTAAACGTTGTTTACCTTAGTTTGTATTTTAGCACAAAGGTCGCCCACTTGTTTATTTATTTTTGTTAAAGAGTAATTTAGAAGTCCGTTTGGTACTGCTATTTTTTACTTCAAGAGGGAATAACTCAAAAACTGAAGAAAAAAAATGTCATTTTTACTAGTTCTTTTCTATCAAGCTTATTGTACCAAAATATGGAATTGATTTTCATAAAAATATAAATGTTGCAGAGTAATATGTCGTGCATTACGCAGGACGCGTTGTCACCTGTATGTGACAGTGAAGTAATTATTCAAATATTTTAGTTTCAATTCTAACAAAATATGTTGGTAAAATGCTATCATTCTAACAATTTTATTGAAATAATTTGTTTAAATTAAGTAGCAAATTCTACATTCAACGAAAACTATAGTCATATAGTCTAAAATAATCGAATTTGGCGATTTTTGTCCTTCCAATTTACGACTACAGCAAATTATGAGCAATTTAAAAAATGCGTTCTAAACGTTGTATTATAGAAAGACTAATTTTTAAAAAAAATTTGGTTTGTAACATATGTGTAAGTGTGTGATAAAATGAAGATTAAAATTTGTATGTGTACAATAAAAAGGACCATCCTCAATAACTTCTGATCTAACGATCGGATTTTCAGGATTCCATCTTAATGGTTTAAGAGGGTGACTTTAAATATGTTAAATAATTAGTGCAGACGATTTTTAAAGTTACGAAAACAGACACAAAAACGTTCCTTCTCTATAAACATACCCTTTTTTATGATGGATTCCGATTTCTGACCATGAAATCACCACAATGTGTGAAATATAATGAATGAATATAGTGAAATATAATTATAGTTTGGCCCCCTTCATGTTAACCTTACTTTTTGCTTACTTTACCATATCTTAAGAACTTTTTAAGAGTACTGAAAAATATTTAGATAATTCTATGCAAAATAATTCCGTTTCAAAATATTAAATTTTTTTAATTATAATAATAATATTTAATAATCCTGAAAATCTCTTTTATTAAATATTTATAATTTTTCACAATTTTACTTAATAATAGTCGAAAAGTTTTGGAATTGTAAGGTATGCAATTTCTTAGATCACTTTAAAGAACGGAATCTTTTCCTTTCGGTCGGATCGGAATTTTTCTTTTTGAGCGGAATCGGTCGAATAGTTCCTGAGAAATAAATTTTAAAAATTCGACTTTTTAAAAATCCCCTATAGTTTGGAGGGTCAGTAATCCAAATCCATCATAAAATGAAGATATTTTCATGCAGATAAAGTACGTTTTTGAGTCTAATTTCGCAACTTAAAATATCGTCTTCACTAATTAATTCAAATGATTGAGATCACCCCCTCCAACCATTAAGACTGAGCCCTAGAACATTCGATCAGGATGGTCCGATTTATTTATTTATTTCGCCCACTGTACAATATATTGAAAAAAAAATGTATTAAGTTTATCACAGTCATTCTAAAATTCATTAAAAAATCTGATTTAAATCCAGTTCAGCTACATCTCCATATGTTTCATATGATACAGATAACTCGATTTTTCTCTATTACATTATTATTCAGTCGTGTCATTTTTAACTTTTTACCATGACCTGTAAGAAAGCACGACATTCAGTATTCTTAAAAAAAAAATTGATGCAGGGCACTTAACAAGGCCTAGTATATATTTCATGCGATTGTCAACATTCACCGGTGGAAACCAACAACAGTCGCTCATTCACAATAACATACACACTATTTAAGAGCAAAAACTTATTACTTTACTTCTTCCAAATAATTTAAGAATCCTTTAACGTTGAATGGGGCGACATTTTACAAAATTCTTTTCTTTATTGAATGTGGTAAAAGTGTGCATGCAGTCTCAAAAAGTATGGTCACATGAGGACCATGGAGTAGGAGTTACAGCAGTCTTCTTGCATCCCCTTATCCATCAGGGCTGTTGAATAATTTTCCATATGAACACGAACTGAAACATTTATTGAATTGATCCTCAAAATTTTCTGAGAAAAAGATATTTCAACAGGAAATTGGAGGTAAAGGGTAAGTAAAAGAACATATTCTCGTTTTCAAAAATAAAATAAGTCTAGATTTTTAAAGAATATATATATTTTATTGCAAGGCAGTAGCTTTTTACCCACGATTTTTAAGTTCATCCCGATAGGGGGCAATTACCCCCGTTCTGGCTACTACCTTTCTAATGTTAGAATGACAAATTTTAATTTTTCATACTTTTTGCGGTGCAATATTCATTGAAAACTAGTTTCATCTTAAAGTATAAGTGACATATTTTCTTCCTATCATGCCTATAAATATCCATAAATGTTTAAAAATTCTTTTTTTTGTCCAAAGTACTCTAAGTCAAACGCCTTTATCTTGTAAACGTAAAATTAGCCATTTTGGACTTTTTTTAAAAATAATTGTTTGCCGTGTATGATTTATTTAAAACAAGTTTCATAAAATACCCATTTAAGTCTAGAAATATTAATAGATAATTTCAAAAATTTTCAACCTTACATTAGCATCTATCTTGTTAATGTAAGGATGGGCATTTTTTGATTTTTTTTTCCTCATAATTTTTTACTCTGTGAGACTCATTTGCAGCTAGTTTCATATTAGGTGGCTGTAATTTTCTTTAAATATCCATTTATGACTAGAAACAATAATGGAATTCTTTAAAATTTCTTATTTTGTCCAGAGTACACAAAGCCAAAAGCATATACTCTGCTAATGTAAGGATGAACATTTTTATAGTTCTTTGCTGTATGGAATTAATTTAAATTTCATTATATGGGTGTCATATTTTCAAAAATATCCATTTATGTCTAGAAATATTTATAAATATTTTTTTTTTTAAATTCTTATTTTTTCCAAAATATACTGAGTCACAAGCATATATCATGCCATGTAAGGTTGGGCATTTTGAGATTTGTTTACATTTTTGCTGACTTAGGTAGTAATAACGTAAAGTTAGACATTTTGTTGATAATTTTTGCAACATGGGACTTACATGTTACTTATTTCTTGATTAAAATATGGGAGTCATATTTTTGAAAATATCCAAATTTAGATTTTTTTTATATGAGTTTTTAAATGTCTAAAAAGCATGAGCATATGTAGCACAAATGAAACAGTAATTATCTTGTGATTTTTTTAATATCTTTTGGCCAAGGGTTATTTGTTTGAAACTTGATTCATATTAAAATATTGGCTTCATATTTTCTGAAAATAGGTCAAAAAATTTTCATATTTTTTATCTTTAAATTCCCAAAATGGCTATAAAAGCCAGGATAGCCTGGTTTTCAGGGTGCTGGACGACTCATTGAGTAGTAAATGGTGACGGTGCACGTTAAATCTGTCGGATCACAAAGTCCTCTATGTTCTCATAACAAATTATACTCCTGGCGGTGCTGAATTGGAGATTGATTGATCATCCTCTGGTTCATGGCAAAATTACAATTTGTGATGAAGGAATAGATGTATGAATGGGTCCACCCTATAAACAGGTGTGATGTATGGGTGTGGCAGAAGTAAAATTCCTAGACATAGATGGCGCAACTGGAAAACAAGAACTCGCGACCCCTCCGCTTTAATGGTCAACAACAACAAAATGGCTATAAGAAATCACGAAAGAATGAGTTTAGATAGGTGAACGCAATAACCTTATGTCACTTGACATAAAAAGTTTTGTAAAAAGTGAGAAATAATTTTTATAAATATCTATAAAAATTTTATTTCATTTTCAAAAATCACAACACTACTTTTATAAACATCATTCATGTGATAACAATAAGGGTATAGACATGTAAAAAAGATAAAAAAAAAAGTAATATTATAATTATAGTACACAGAATAAGTGTAACTGTATAAAAAATATTGCAACAGTAGAAATATGAATATATAGTGGGAAAGTGACATTGCAATAATTATTCAAAAATAGTTCAAACTACGAAAGAGACTAGTATATTCATACAAAGCATGATAAATATTATATTTGAATTTTGATTCAATAAATCTTCATAAAAAAATATGAAAAATATTTTCTAAAATATATATGAAATGCATTGACTAGAAAAATATTTTCTTTCAAGAATGTTATCACTGAGAAATGCATTTAAATGCCTAAAAATTGTATGACATAAAATAAGAGATAATAAACTAAATTAAGTAGATTTGAAAATACAAATATGAAACGAAAATAATACTGATTTACATTTCAATTTATAAGTATATGATCAGCCCAGAAGCTTAAAGTGAAAATCGGTCTTCTAGATAAAGTTAGAATAATTTATAAGTCTTATTTCTTAAACAATTACTAATCAATACAAACTTTTAAACTACTATTAAAATAAGGATATAAAATGAAAGCTAAACTCTTAATTTTTTAAAATACTACAGAGTTTCAGAATTCATTTTTATTATTATACGTTATTATTCATTTTTATTCCAACATTCAAATCAATCTTTTTTTGTAAACATAATTTTTTTATAAAATTGAAATGATAAATGAAATAACGATTTTTTAAAATTATTTTTAAATTTATGTTAACCATGTGAAATAATGCATAATAATATAATTGAATTATGACTATTGAGCCAAACTTTTTTATATGCTTAAGTTTCAGTGGATAAAAATGAGGAAAAATTTAATCGTTTTAATTCCTCAGTCAAATTATTAATGCCATAGGAGCAGGGCCGGATTAACCTATAGGCACACTAGGCACGTGCCTAGGGCCTAAGAAATTCAGGGGCCTACGAAAAACTCGGGAGAAAAAAATTTGTTGACAAAAATAATTTAGCTTTAAAAACAGCAAGTGTATTTTGCACAAAACTATGAAGATACAAATAAAAATATAATATTTTTCGGTAATAAATTATTTTGTAGAATCTTATGATCTAATATATTACTTTTTTGCGATTTTTGGATTCAATGAAATCTTGTATTATGCTGTGGAATTCCAAACTACGCAAAATGTATTAAAAAAATATTAATAAAAATGTAAAAAAATATGCAAGAAAATTTTAGCATATATTTTGAAAAGAGGGAAGGAGGGGGGGCCCAAAACGGCTATGCCTAGGGTCTACGAAAGGTATGTTCCGGCTATGCATAGGAGATTTACTAAGTTCTAAATTGTGCTGATAAGTAAAGGGTGATGTTGGTTATGGTAAGAAATGTTGTGGAGAAGGAAATTCATTTCATTCCTGAACAAGACAAATCAACAGAATTCTTGTATATTTTTAAATGGGGGTTGATGAGTTTGAAGAATATCAAAGTTTAAAGCATATAAGTTATTGTATGTAGTTCCATTACATAATAAATTATGCATAAAATAAGAGAGATAGTTAAATAATTACAAATTATCAATATAATTGTGATCAGAAGAAAGACATACTTAATAGTGGCGACAATCGCAGTAAAATGAAAATAAGTGGTATATATATATATACATACATACAGCCACACAATATATCATGATTGATTCCCACTAAACATTTACTAAATAGTATATAGGAATTTTTAACTGACAATTACCTTATATTACTGACATTTAACAATTAAAAAAATGATGTAATTTAAGTTTAAAACCCATATTATAAGCCTCCAACCTTTATTTATATCAAACAATTTCAAGCACTTAATTCTATGTGCCTATTTAAGTTTTAAAATATACACATTTATCTCATTAAAACTATTTATTCAGTTAAAACAGTTTGAATTAAATAAAACTTAGGAGCGTATGAAAATATAACATTGGATAAAATCTCATACATAGATTCCAAGTTACATAAGTTCCTGGCAACAGAATTTAGGGCCTCAAACTACAGCACTATCTTGATAAATTCAAATTTATCTGCAACGTCAAAGACAGATTATTGTTAAAATTTAGCTTAATGTGTACAATACAGCAAAATTTGGAAACACGAGGCACTTAAAAATAATTAACAAAAACATTATGTTGTTGTAATTGATAATTCAAAAAAAGGAATAAATACCTATGCTATATGGGGAAAGTCTTTAATCCTGCTAAAAAAATAAGTCCCCCCCCTATGCGTCAAGTCTTATGCCAATTCAACTTTATAAATTTGATGAGAAGCAAGTTTAGAAATGCTTCAAAAGGAAGGATAGTTATTAAAAATAAATAGCTCTGCTCAATATGAGAACAAACAGGTACACACATTAAGTACAATAAAGAAATCAGAAGAAAAAATATTAGTAAAAAGTACGAACTTGCAGATGTTAATATTGTGGATAAAAAATCTTTTTACTTCAAAGGGAAAATTAATCTGCAGATGTTGTAATATTCTGCAATGCAGTAGGGTTTCTGCTACCAGGCATAAGTTGTTAGCAAACAGTTTTTTACATATAAAAACCACTGTTGATTGACCATAGTAAAAAATACTTATTACAATAAAATTATTTAAACTTGTACCATAACAAAAAAGAGTGGAAATCAAATAACATTTTTAATATAACTGAACATTAATATCCTAACATTAATTAATGTGATACAACCTGACAATAAATGTGATATTTAAATAAATGCCTAAATATTTTAAGGCACAATAATCATTGAAAAAAAATTATAATGCCATTGTCTAAAGTAATTTCAATAATGCAAAAATAAAAAAATATCCAAATAATATAAGAAATAAAAATACAATGAGATTTCATAAATGAATTTTAAAATTTGGTCATTTTACTTTAACAATTGTATATTTGGTCTTAGCAAAACACTTTTTAAACTTAAAATTTAGATAATACATAAGTTGATGGAATATTTAAGTAATTATATAATAAAGAAATACTGGAAGTCTATATGTACATATGGAATTAATTGCTTATTACTTATTATGAATAAAAGATACATAAATATGTATAAAAGATGGTATATAGCACAATACACTTTTACACAATGTATAAAAAAAATTAGGCAATTTTTTTTTAGCTCAAAGTAGGTTTCAATGTAAACACAACATAAGTAATGAAATAATGTATGGGTTAAGGAGGTTTTTTTTAGAGGTTGAAACCTCTGGGAAAAATGATATTAAAAAATACTGTCAACAAATACATACATAATAAAAACAACTGGCAAAAATTTTTTTTAATAAAAAAGTGTAGAGACCAATAAAGTAGTGAAAGCACTTAATATATATGGGCATTTTCAAATATAGTGTCGTTTTTGTATCAGTGACTACAAAAAATAATATTTTTTCTTTAAAAAAAAAAGACAATTTGTAAATTATAAAATTGCTCATTAAAATTTATAGAATAAATAAATTTAAATAAAAATTACATGTTTTGAGAGCATAATTTTACTTCAAAAACCAAGTAAAATTACATGAAAATATAATTTTCTTGGGTCACTAACACTAAATTCTCGCTTTTGAGCCTTACCTTTTTGTGAGATGTAGCTATTTTCTTTTGAAAAAAAAAAATTTGTACATATAAAACGAAGTACAGACTACAAATTCTGTTTAAATATCACATTGTGAAAATGGTTCTTAAAATTGAAAAAAATTAAACTTCTGTCACTAGTTTAGGATTTTAAATGTCTGGTCCAAACTTTTGATGTGCAAGTGGAGCACTACGTCCAAGTACTTTACTTTTTTAAAAAGTACTTATGCTTACAATTTAGAGGTAATTTTATGAGGACTGTGCATCTCCATTATGTACCTCAATCCCTTTAAAATGTTACAAAATATTATTTATATTTTTTGTCTGATTGAAAAAAAAAATTTTCTCTTGCATTTTTATAAAACTAAGGTGAGTAGGATAAGAAACTACAAGCCTTGTTTTCCTGTAAGCTATAATTAGGAGGCCAACTTCAACAACATATACATAGCTGCCAACATGAATAGGAAAAAATCCAGCAGATTTTACGAAATAATATAAACTTCATGATAATTGTTGCATAATTTACTTAATATTTTACACATAGGGAATTTTATGGATTTTTAAAGTCATCAAAATATAAAAACTGCAATATTTTCCAACTATAATTGACATTAAACATACTTGAAATGTTATGCATTATGTTTACTCATAATTTTGAATATTATTAGGCATTTAATTCATCAAAGATAGTAAAAAGATTTTTTTTCAAATTATTTAAAAAAAAAAAAGAGAGTTTAGTATTAAAATAAACTGAATATTTAAAAACAACAAAAGTTTTGAACTGATTTCTATAAATGAGGTTTACTTCATTACATATTAGTAATACTTATTTAAATATTCAAGCAATAATCTGTTTAAAAATTCTATTTCAGTAGGGATTTTTTCGATAACTTACTCAATTTTAGGGAATTTTCTAAAATGTACAAAAATCAGGAGAAATTTGATTAAACCAGTAGATCAGGAGAAACTGGCAAAATACAGTAGTCTACTGGAAAATCCAGTAGAGTTGGCAGCCATGCATCTATCGTTTTGCTTGTAGAAAACATAAAAACTTGAAGACAATTAATTGACACTATTTCTAAAAATGCTCATATGATTAAAATTTAAAAAAAAAATTTATTAAAATCAGGGGGTGAAAATCTGTATTTAATTGAGAAAAACAAGAAATTACTAAAGCTGTAATTAATCACAATATAGTGAAGGACGGATTAAAATAATCTAACAGTAGTTTATTTAAAGATGAAGCTTTAAGGCTGATTTAATTCTTAATGGTTATGATGATTCTTAATGAAAAATAAGTGAAGTTTCATGACTTCATATTTTTACTAGTATTAAAAATACATATCAAAAGCAAATATTCAGATATGCCAACTGCTCCGGACACGCCAAAATAATTAAAATAACGGTAAGTAACTACAAGTAAATTTTGCAAATATTTGACTATTTTTACTTGCCTTTTAAAAGGTATAACTTGACATACGAATCATAAAGTGGTGAATTATATAAGGCTACGAATTATTTAGAAATAGTGGTGGATAAAAATCTGCTAAATTGAATTTATTAAACTAAGAATCACAATTGATAAACTACCACTTTAAAAAATATATTTGCTGTCCGGAGCAAGTTGGCATCTCTGAATATTGTTAAATATAATTACATTAATATCTATAAATAAGTAGTTTTTATTCGTTTAAAATATTGTAAAAAAAATACTGTACAAGAACAAAACTAAAAATATTGTGCGAAATTAATAACTAAGTTCACCTTATTACTAATAAAAAAAATACATAAATAATGCATAGAAAGTAATGTAAACCATATCTATTAAGTAGGATAATAAAATTTTTTTTAAATGAAGTCCGTAACTCTCGCAACAAAATAAAAGCAATCCAAGAGGTAACTGTTCTCTCTCTGCAAGTCAAGAGCCGCAACCTGACACACATCTTCCTTTCTTTTTCTTCAGACTTTTTTCGCTGATCTCTGTAAATAGTAAGACGTTACAAGTCTACACAAAATATAAAAAGACAGAAAGTGTTAAAACAGATGAATAATAAATTTTTGTTGCATTTGTTAAAATTTAAGACATTTCTTTTAAAATTGTCAAACATTGTGACATATTCACATAAAAAATACTGAAGTTTGATAAATTTAAAATGAGATATGTAAGCTGCAGTCAAGCACGGCACCAGACTTTGCCAGGCAGAGGGTCAAGCCACCCCGATAGGGGAGCTCAAATAAATTAATTCAAAATATTTGAATTAAAACACATTTTATACTTTATATTTTTTTTCACATCATTTTTTCAAATGTGTTTCTAAGAAAGTAAAATTAATTATTTTGATACCATAATGTGCAGATTCATTTACAACTCTATTTTAATACTCATATATGAGCACTTATAATTGAATTTATTAGTATACATACACTATTTAAGAGCAAATTAAAAAAAGAAAAAGATTGACAGAACAAAATTACTCCGTCACTTCTTCCAAATAATTTAAAGACAGAATTCTTTGAGTGACGTCTAACAAAATACTTTTCGTTACTGAATGCGGAGAAAGTGTGCATTATAGTCAGTCTCAAAAATTATGATATGAGGACAATGGAGCTAGGACAGTCTTCTTGTCTCGCCCTATCCCTCAGGGGTGTAAAATAACTTTCCATATGGAGACAAACAAAAGACTTGTCTATCAGAATTTTCTGATGAAAAGTGAGCAGTAAGTGGTAAAAAGCAGTAAAAAGATAACGCATGCTAATGTTTTTAAATTATTCTTTTTTACAAAAAATATAGATAAATAAATAAAAATAAATAAATAAATAGTTTTTTTTTTTTTTTTTAAGAATGTAATTACATTTTTTTTCAAGACGGTAGCATTTTCCCAACAATTTTTAAATTTGTCCTGATAGGGAGGCAAGCGATGTCCGACAGGAGGCAACTGCCCCTCCCCCCCCCTCCGACTCCTTACTGGAGCAACCCTTGCTTGCAGTCTTTCTGTTTAATAGAATGTGCATAAATACATTGCATGCAATGTACAAATAAGCAAAGTGGGAACATATTTAACTATGCATGTTACTTGTGATATGAAAGAAAAATCTCAAAAAGCTGTAGAAAATGCAGCTAAAATACTTGTTAAAAATAAAACTAGTTATAATTAAAAAACAAACAATAAATTATAAAACAAACATTAAAAATAAGGATGTTAATTTTTTTTTTGTTTCGAAAAATATTTATCTACACTAAATATAATTTTTTTTAAATTTATACATAAAGACCAATTTAAAACTACTAGACACTAAATATAATAATAACATAAACACTAAATTTAATTAATTGTAAAAATACCATAAAAGCTTTAGGACAAGATAATTGGAACAAAGTGGCATTCTATATACAGTAGTCTCTGCCTAATGCATTAAATTTGCGACGATTTTAGTAACATTAACAGAGTGATAATAATAAAAAGGAATCCAAAATGACATAAATTGAAGAGAAAAATTCACTTTATATTTATGCAAAGCATTTTTACTTTAACATATAGAAATGGTACATTATTTAAAATTGATTGTCAACAATTTTCTCTCATAAGTTCACTCATACACACAAAGCTTTTTAAAGCTGTATTGCAATAAACATTTCAAAACTTTCATTGCATTCCTCATTTCAACATTTGAAGAAGGTGGCATTTTCTTCTGATTTGTCAGTTCCAACATCTTTTTTCCGATAACAATCTGGTAAACTCCAGATTTCATTAATATGAAAGCATTTTCATCAATAGGATACCTGCAAGTGACGTAGTGTAACCATCGCGATCCCGATTGGTTGTTAAAACGAGGCATTTGTTTACGTTAGCAACTGTTCTTTCCATCCTATTTTGAGTAAGCCAAGCTCGATTCCCTTCCCTATCAATTCCCTTAAATGACATATTCTATATTCTTTCACAAAGATTTCGATTCTTTCAACATATATTTCTCACTTAACATAAAGACAGGCACGAAGCCACGTGAACATAAACAAACTCATTATGCATCGAAGTTGCCAGTTACACAAAGCAAAAATATATCACGTTCACAATAAAATACATAAACAAATAATAAATCTAATTTAAGTAAAAGAAGTAGAAAGGATTATATTTCAAGTAATTCGATGTGCGATACGGCTCAGTATCTGATTGACTTATCGTTAATTAACATTCTAAATTATGCAGAGAAACTTAGCTAAACTTTAATACGTCATTTTGCTGATAAAGATTATCTGGCACTGACGTCATAGGTCACATGTGTGGGTATGGGAGGTCTTCTTCTTCTTAAAGTGCAAGTACCTCATTTTCATCCATAACTAGAATTTTTAAGATGTCAAATCTGAAGGATGTTCTATAATTTTTTCAGTTTTCTGGACCTTTTTTTCTTCGTAAAATCTTGCATAAGTATTTCAGCAGAAACTTGATCCCATGAAGTTGCTAAGAGGTGCACTGCATCAAGATCGTTAGTTATCATGGCTAAATGTTTTAAAATGTCAATCTTTTGTTTCACGTTAAACTAGTTCACTTTCTGCCATTCATATTGTAACTCTATGAAAGTGAGCAATGCATTAAAATGATGACATGCTAGTTCTTAGTTTGAATAAAACTCGCTATTCCAAAAGATGAAAGAAATCACATTTCATTAACAGCAAATTCACACAACCCAGAGTTCACCTGCAGTTAAAGAAGTGGCAAAAGAAATTGAATTCTAGCATAAAAGAAGTAGAATTCTTGGCAATTCAAACACAAGCATTAGCACAGAGAAAGAAAAGGCTTCTTCTAAATACAGAGAATGAATAAAAATAAATGAAAAATAAAATAATAAGAATAAACAAAAAAAAAATTAGAATTTTAACTGCAATCAAATTAAGCGGAAACTACTGTTTTATATATGTTTCAATCATTTATATGCTGTGGCAGTCAAAATCACATTGAAGTAAATTTACTGAACCAAGAAATAAATACTAACCTCGTCAGGGGAAATTTTTTTATCTGATTTATTTACTTCATACTAAAAGGAATTTAAAAAGATAAAAAAAGGGGCAATACAATAAAAATTCAAAAAACAAAGTAAAGTGAACATTTGTGGCAAATGAGCATTAATGGTAACCTATGAGTTGAATGATGAACATTAGGTATAAAATCACTATCTTAAATGCATATAAAAACATTACATGTACACACGTGTAAGCTTGTTAATTTCTTATAAAATAAAAAACTAACAGTAAACTTATTGTAATATATATTGTAGTATTTTTTTTAATCAAACATTAACAATTTGTTTAGATAATCTAATTACACTAACTGCAAAAAAAAAATGTAAAAAAAAAATTTAACATTATACAGAGTAAAAAGTACAGAGCAGCTATAAAATTTTTACATCTCTTATAAGGGATTTGTAGTAAATAAGTTATCACCAGATTTTTGCTCCTTTTTATTATTGATAGAAATTATGATTATAAAACTAATCCTTAACATATATGATGCCAAAAGGGTTAAAACATAAATTTTGCCTCCACTTGAGAAAGTTTCCATAGAAAGTCAAGAAAAATTATACCTTTGATACAACAAAAATAAAATTGTAAGCGATTCAAAGTAAAAAATTACAATTTGATTTAAGTTATCAGTATTGCGATATGATTTGAAAATTGGTTAAAAGAAATATTTTATAAACTCCCTGTTTATTCAGATCATTTCTTCTGAAAAAAAGGGAAAGAGAATTGATGCTTACTTACTCACAAAATTTTCATTTATTTTAGCTAAATCTACATCAGCTGTCTCTTTCAAAATATCTTCACAAAACGTAACAGAAGCAATGCATTGGAAAAGGGCATCCACATTTTCACCTAAATTTTCAAAGACTCAATTTGTACATCAAATCAATAATTTAAAAAACAATCATCAATAAATATTTAAGTATTAAAATATTAGAATTGGTTATAATTGACTTCTGAATTGAAAGTATGCTAAAATAAATTAATGAGAATTTGTATATTAAGTTAAATTAACACATGTCTTTTGTGCAGTTACTGTCTACTAAGAGCGAAAAGTGACACCATAGATTGTTCCAGCTGAATAAAATATCACTTCCATGTTACAAAGAACACTTTTCTCTAAAGAACAGTAAAGCTTAAACACAGTACCATTCCTTTTGGGTCAATAAGCATAATTTTACCTTTAAAAATCTGCAGGTAACTTTATTGTACGTAATTGTGTTTCTTTTTTGTTGTAACTGTTGTTTGTTCAAAATGACTTACTTGTCTAAAAAAAAAAATTTAAAAAAACAAAACAATTCTCAAGTATTATAGCAACTTTCAATTTCAGTTTTAATTACTTGTTGATATTTCTTAATTTCTGAGATAGATAATAAAAAAGAAGATCAAGGTTAAAACTTCAACCCAAGTACTGACATTAAGTAATGAATTAACTGACATTTCACTTGTCTGTTTGGCTAAAAATGCACGCACAAAATAAACAAGAAGTGAAATTATGTGTCCTTTAAAAAAACCCACAAAGGCCAGTTTCCAAACCCTAAACAATTTAGATACAATATACATATTTTATTTTAAAATGCAAAATAAACAATATCAAAATTGTTTTTAAATTATTACAGAGGTCATATATAAGTTAAGAACTTTGTTTTTTTAAAAAAAAAAAAAAAAATTGTGTTTTTTGATTTATTGTCATCATTAGACAGCGGATAATATGCAATTGCATATTTTAGCACTTTTTGCCATTTGTGCATATAAATGCATAAAAAGGTATATTTGCTCTTATAAATGCATATTTTCAGCATTTTATGACTTTTGCCTCCTAAAACCATATCACTATTCTTTTTATGTTAGCATAAGGAATGCTTTAAATTTTGTTTTGTCGTTCTTTATCACCTGAAAGGGTCAGCTGGATTGATGTTGCTGGGGGTGATTGCAATCACGTGAAAAAGATGTAGACATGAGGTGTGTGTCGGGAAGGGGGGTACAAAGGGCCCACCCAAACAGACATTCGCCATAGAAACCTAAGAAAGGGATGCTCAGATATTCTATGAAGGGATGTCTTTTCCTGAAATAAATAATTGTCAATCTGTGTGGGAAAAATAAGGCTTTTGTGGTAGGTAGAAAATGACCTCCCTTTCCTGTGATTGATTAGTTAAAAGGTGGAGTGAATACATTTTCGGAGAGAGCTGCTATTCTAACATATTTCGATAGTCCATCCGATAGATAGATAGTTTCGATATCCATCAGTTGAATACGTAGTTAGTGAAGCTTCGAACGTGATTTTTGACTGCTGAATTTTATAATATGCTAAAAATTAAGTCGACTAAATCAAATTTAATGAAGACATGGATTTCGGACTATGGGAAGGACTTTACGACCGATGGGGAAATAGTATTTTGTGTGATTTGTCAAAAACACATTTCCTGGCAAAAAAAAAAGTTCCAAATCGATCAACATATAAAGACTAATGCTCACTCTGCGAAGAAAAAGCAGAATACAAATGGATTTGTTCAAAGTTTATTAACTATTTCTGTTCAAGCAGCTAAAAAGGAAAATGATTTTTCTAGTGATTTATGCAAAGCCTTAGTAAGCAGCAATATTCCTTTAAAAAAGTTAAAAAATCCAAACTTTTTAAAAAAGTTTTTGACAGTTTTTAAAAAAATATTGTACCAATCAGATCATTCCCGATGAATCGACTTTAAGAAAGAACTACCTTCAACCGATATATAACGAAGTACTGGATGATATTCGACGAGATATTGGAGATGGCCCTATGCGGATTGAAGTCGATGAGACGACAGATAAGTGCGGTCGCTGTATTGCTCATTTTATTTGTGGAAAAATGGATAATATTCCTACTCGACCACATCTTCTAGCAAGCAAAGCCCTTGAAAAAGTCAATCATTCAACCATTGCAAGGTTTGTCAATGATTCTAGCAGATTATTATGGCCTGATAGAGATGGTTCTGAAGATGTTTTGATTTTTGTCAGTGGTGCCACTCCGTATATGGTCAAATCTGCAGCAGCACTGGAAATTTTTTATCCCAGAATGCTTCATATTACATGTTTGGTTCATGCTGTTCACAGACTGGCTGAGACTGTTCGAGAAGTATTCTCCTCTGTGAATGATTTAATTTCTAGTATCAAGAAAGTTTTTCTCAAGGCATCTGTGCGCATAAAATTGTATTAAGAAATGTATTCTGATTTGCCCTTACCTCCACAGCCTGTGATAACTAGATGGGGTACATGGATTGAAGCTGCACGTTTTTACACTAATAATTTTGATGCAATAAAGTCAGTTGTAGATGCAATTGACAGTTCCTGTGCTTCTTCAGTTTATGTCACAAAAGAATTACTGCAGGATATCTCTTTGCAGAAGGACTTGGCCATAATTGACACTCACTTTTCTTTCTTAAGTGGAGCAATAACAAAGCTTGAAACATGAGGTCTTCCCATAGCTGAGGCCATATCCGAAATTGAAAAAATTCAACAGTGCATCAATGCTCTTCCAGACTCAGTTGGGAAGAAAGTAAAATAAAAATGGTGTTTCGTTCAAAAGAAAAATTCGGGTTTTGCAGCAGTGAAGAAGATAAATGATTTTCTTAATGGAAACGGAACTGAACTTCCAGAGAAAGTAAAACCAATGAGTACGAAATTGTACAAGTTTTGTCCAATAACATCTGTTGACGTGGAGAGGTCATTTTCTGCTTTCAAAATGATCTTTGATGACTGACGACATCAATTCACCCTTGAAAATTTGGAAAAACACTTAGTTGTGTATTGCAACAAAAATTATTCAGTTTAATAAAATCTTTCCGGAAAATGCGATGATTTTTCTTCTCTCATTTATCATACTTCAGTTTTAGGCTTTTTCTTCAGAAATGTGTAGATTCAAGTAAGAAATATTTTGATTTTCTTCCTTTTAACAAAAAAATGTTTTAGCTGTGTTTGTTGGAAAAAGTAAATTTTTTTTTTTAATGGCGGGCGCTTGGAACTATTGTCCATTGGCCGCAGAAAGTGCCAGAACTGCTAACTCTCTTATCGTTAATCAGTGGGCACCTTTGGCCAAGCCACGGCGGTGGAGTAGCGTCGCCCACGCCACACTACCACAACCCGTTTATAGGGCGGGTCACATTCACACACAAAGGAGAAAGGACATAAAACACAGATAGAGAGAAAGAAACATCCATGCCTTGCCCGGGATTTGAACCCAGAACCTTTCTGATGCAAGGACAGTTCCATGCCCCCTACACAGACCGGTCGGCTGGAAAAAGTAAGTAGTAGTATTTAAATAAGTTGAACTTTTAATTTCTATTTTAAATGCATATTTCTAGTTTTAAGAGCATATATTCAAGTTTTTTAGTGCATATTTGCATGCATATTTTGTCCGTTTTTTAGTGCATATAATCCGCTGTCTATTTATTACATTAATCAAGAAATCTATAGATGAATGCACATCTAATCTGATTTAGTATGAATTTCTAATTGATTTAAGTATACATGATTCATATTCATAGATTAATTTGAGTATTTTGTTCTACACATAATTTTGAATATATCCCCAATATTTGTGTATAAACTATCCCAAATACATAAAGTGGCAATAAAACTCAATTGGTGGCTTTAGATGAATAAAATAAAATTCCCGGGTTATAAAGAGCATTTTTCTTGAAAGAATATTAAAGTTTGATTTTATAGTATATAAGTTTTACTTAATTTTAAAAACTCCATGTGTTACTTTATTGAGTGTAATTACTGTCCCCCCAGCTTTCTTCAATAAATTGGGAGTAAAAAAAAATTTAATTTGTACAAACTATATAATAACTTACTTTTATAGAAATTTCTTTCAATGCATAATTACCGAAATAATTACATTAGGAAAATGACTGCCAAATAAGGGATTGTATTCAAATAAGATATAAATATTATTAATTGAGAAAACGTTAAAAAAAATTTAATTAAAAGTGTTTGGATAATTATGAATACATTATTTTTTGTGTCCCACAGATAGTTTTGATTTAAAAACGTGAGCTTTGTAAAAAACAAATAAACTGAATAGCTAAAAAAACTATATCCAAAATTAGATGTATTTTTTAAAATTTATTTTTATTGGAAGTTTGCTCAACATATATTTCTTTCCTTTTTGCACCAAAAAAAATTTAGAATATTTGCATAAAAAGTTTCACTTATAGTTTTAACTAGATTAAGATCTAAATGTTGTAATTTCAATTTGGATCTTTTAGTTAGCTCTACTTATAAAAAGTTATTAATAACTTATTATTATATATTTTTTATTTTTACATATAATAAACAAAGATTCAGTTCTTTTAAAAAAAAGAAAAACAATTTCCCCATGACCTAGAAGTTAGCAATTTCAGCATTAGTAATTTGTTGATAGTTTTTAACTATACAGTAACCTCCCGATTATTTACTGAATTGAGTGACCCTTGAAGCGCGGATAAGCAAATTTGGGGATAATCTGTTAAGGGTTCCAAGAATGTGTTGACTAACTTAATGACCATGAGGATAATTCATTCCCAGTCATCAAATTAAGGCAAGATGGAAAAACTTTGCTATCAATATTATTGCTTTGAATAGTAACAATACCATCCGGGAGAAGAAACTGCTTTGATGGGTATGGAATCTATTCATTGAAATTTGAACTTCATCCTGCATTCATAGGTCCACAACTGTAAGTCATGACTCACATTGTTTTGCTGTTTTTCACCATTTTCAGTGCTGCTTATTACTAATTTATTGCACTTGAAGCTGCAATGTTTCAGTGTAGACCTATTATTTGATTAGTTGCGAACATCTGGACTACAAACATGAATCTTTGTTAGTATGTTGTTCTCAAAACTCTTGAAATAGTTTCATCTCTATGAATTTATTAGTTTTCAATTCTAAACGTTATGTTGTTTGTCCTTGTGAAAAGAAGGGGAAGCGCTGATGATCTGAATTCTCTACCTGTGGATAATCGGAAGTTTACTGTAAATCAATTGTATAAATATGGGTAATAAAATCAATATCAAGAATAAAAGTTCTACTTATGCCAAAAGTGAAGAACAAAAGTGGCATAAATAAAAAGATTACACAAAACATGCGTATTTATCAAAACTCAATAAAGAGTTAACTTATGAGCTTCTAAGTTAACATATAAATAGGAAGAATCCACAATGTGCTAGTTTGGAAAAAAAAGAGTAGCAAGAATTGTTAGAAAAAAATATGCTAGGCCCTTTAAGAATAAGTTAACATTAATATCCTCATTAAAATCGATGCAAATATCTGCAGAGTCAATTAGAGGTATGACTTTTTACAGTCACGAAGAATGGCATTGAAAATCCTGAGACATAATTGCCAAATGAACTTTATTCCAAACATCCTGAAACTCCAACAGATAAAGCAAATAAATCAGTGTTAGGTTTGCAAGTACTCACTTGGAAAATAATTTTAATTTATAAACATTATGCTTTACTTTCATCAAAAGTTCACATTTTATTCAAGAAATAATAATAATCATTGGAAATGATAATAATAATAGGAATCAGTTTTCAAGAACATATTGTAATAAATTCAAAAATATTTTTTTCATTTTTAAGAAAAAATATGTGGTTAGTGGTTGCAATTATTTACGATAGCAATTTGTAATGAAGTACTTAGTAATACAGATTCAAAAACATTCTTATTTTTTTTATAATAAATTGCTTAGACAATAAAGTAAAAGTATATTTTACTATGTGTTTAGGTGTTGTGGATAATGTAAAAGAAAATGATAGAGATAAGATTATCATTAATGGGTTGTTTGTGTGAAAATGTTTACTGGTTGAAGGCACAAAATATACGACAAATTTTCAAAAAGTGAAATGAACTGTCATTTACATATTTCCTTGCAATATTATTTATTTTCTCAAAAACATTCAATAACTTTTCAAAAAAATATGATTTAAAATATTTTTCATGTTTTTTTAATAAATTTTTTATTGATAAGAAAAAAAGTTAATTATTTTCTTTGTATGTTTTAAAAGCATTTAAGTGAGCAAGCAGAAATTAATTACATTTTCTCATGCAATGGCAATTTAAAACTTTAACTAAATTTTTGTTTTAAAGTTTCTTCATTGCTAGTCATTGATTTGCAGACTTCAATCAACAGTTTTAATGTAAAAATTATCAACATTTAGTTAATTATGATATGAATTCCTAATTGACTGAGAATGACATATAGGGTACATGGGTGGGAAAAGATGCAAAGAGTGAACCCATATTATATATCAAAATATGAAAACATTTGCAGAAGTAAATTGAATGATGAATTTTATATAATCAATTAAAAAATTGTTTTGTACCAGATTACAGTTATTCTTGTACATGCTATTAAACGGAGCAAATACTGGGCTGAATAAAGTTCAGCAACAAGGCCTACACTACATGGAATTTAATATATAGAGTTTTTGTATGTAATAATGTAGTACAATTTTACAAAAGTAATTGAATGAATTTTAAAAAAAATATTCAAATGTACTTAATACACGATTTCCACTCTTTTAAGAAAGCAAAAATAAAGGACCTTAAAAATAATAGGATTGTTTATCATCGAATATGCATATATACCACCAGTGACAGTGCCAATTATTGATCTTTCTTGAAAAAGAAAATCAATCAATAAAAAAAACAATAAAAGGCAACTTTATTATAATATAAGTACTGATAAAATTGTATTAACTAACAGGACTCGTCAAAGTGAGACTGGGTAATTTTTGCAAACCTAAGTTGGATTTTTGAAGGAAAAAAAAAACAAACATTTTCAGACTGTTAACGGTTAACAATATCTATGAAACTAATCAGTATTCCATCTTTATAATTTCATTGAAATTGAATTGTAAAATTAATTGGTGAAATCAAGATTTGCAATTTTCTTTTCATATATTTAAAAAAATAAAGAAAGTTGAGAAAAAATTATTACAACAAGTTTTTATATTGTGGTTTCTAGAAAATAGCTGCCTACTTGTTAAAAACAAAAAGAGGAACACAAAGCTTGATAAGCTAATCGTGGGAAATTATGACACAAAGTGAAAACAAAATATCAAAAACTAAACTATTGATATAAAAATATCAATTTATAAATGTTTCATGCTGAAAATAATTTTTTGAGCAAACAGTTTTAATTAAATTACTTACTAATAAAGAATATCACATGTTTATAGTACTTAATTCAAGAAAAAACTTACTTCTTACATGAATCATAATACTGGATTTTAAAAATCGAGTGAATATGAATCGTGAAATTGGATTTCAAAAAAGTGAAAATACAAATTACAATACTGAATTTTTAAATCGCGCAAATAGGAATCATGATGCATAACTTTTAAATCACGAGAATATGAATCACATCGCATAACTTTTAAATTAGCTAAATATTAAAATTGATGATTGATATTAAAATCGTGTGAATGAGAATCGTGATATTAGCAGATTCCGATGGAGTTCCTAATATTCAGTATGGCGAAAATCAGCCAAATCAAAGGAATCAAATTGGCAGAAGAATCATAAACATCTCGTCAATGTGATTTAGCAATAGTTTCAAAATCTCGTAGGATTATAAAGCTTTAATTCGCGAAGCGCGCTAACCAATGGTCTAACAGAATTCCGTGATATTTGCGGAAAAATCACACGCCCTGCTTCTCGTTTTTAGACCTGCCCTGGGTTGAAAGAAAATAAGGTATAAGGAGTGAAAAAGCACTAGAATGACGAAAAATCAGAACATTTTGGCCTAAAATCGTAGTTTCAAAACAAAGATAAAAAATCGGAACAAACGCGATTTAATCGTAACAGTTGGCAACTATGCTAGACATGCATCACATATTTAGTTGTGGACCAATCTCGTTAAATATTCAGTTATGCCGAAAAAATTCTTTCTTTTCCATTAATAAAATGTTTCAAATGAATAGTAAAAGAATTAATACTAAAAAGTATAATTAGAGTTATGCATGATAGTAGTTTTCTTAACATGTCATGTCAAATTAAGTCCTATTTCAAGTAAAAACAGACAATGCTGGTATTTAAGCACCTTAAATCATTCACTTTTTAACATTTGGCTTAACTTTTTTTTTTAAAATTTATTGAAATAAATATTTTTATGAAATTTTTATAGAATAAAAACACAATTATGTTCAGAAGATTTATAATTTTCAAACCAATGTTTTTCAGTAAAACTGATTAATAAAAGGCTCTAAAACCATTTTTTAAGGGTATCAACACATTCCTTAGGCAGAAAATTGATAAGGTTACTTAATTAATTATTACTGGTAAATTATTTAATTTTTAATCATTTATAGACATTCACTTGTAATATTTTTTATTATCCTCTATCATTCTTAATATTACTCTCTACTATCATTATGATTTGATATTTTATTTTTATTGTAAATTAACAGTTTAAAAAAAAACAGTATTCTTTATTATTAGTGGCATTTTCTTATCCTGCAATATCACCTTATCATATAACGTTTATGGTACCTCATTTTTTATAATGAGGATTACATAAAATTATTTCCAGCCAAAACTGTTATTAGGAATTAACTTTACATAGGATTACTAAAAAATCTGATGAAAAACATGAACTAATTTTACTACCAAAAGTTAAATAGAAATTTTAAAAGAAGAAACATTTTAAGTTGCAATGTTAACTGAATAAAATGATTATTAAAATCTAAGTTAGAATTTTATTCTAATCGACATTTATAACAAAAGGTTTGGGATAGATTTTAGACAAAATGCAGAATATATTAATGAAAGAACCAGTATATGAATGAAATATGCTTACCCCCCTTGCCTGTAGCCCCCTCAGACACACCCTTTCTTGTCTCTCTTAAATGCTCTACCATAGTCTAATTCTAGGTGATAAAAGATCAACTTTTTGTTTTAAAAAATTGAACACAAAAAATTGTTCCCATCAACTATAGTGATGCTGAAAAATTAAATATTTTTAAAAACCTTGTACCAAAATTAAGTACTTTTAATAGCCCTTATTTTCCAAAATAAAAATTAAGCAGTTTTTAAGGAGTGTGGGAACCTTGTAATAAGGAGGTCACCCAAGTCTGCACAACACTTGGGTTATCTGTATATGTGATAAAGAAATTTACAAGTTTTATATTATTTAGAACTTACTGTGGAGGTATTCAGAGTATTCTTCATCCTCTCCCAGACTCTTTCATGATTAATCTCAAGTTGATCATCTTTTTCCAGCAAAACAATTTAATTATAGGTGAATTATTGCAAGAAGCAGCACTGTGAAGATGAGTCCTACAAGTAATTAATATTATGATATAAAGATTGATAAGTATAAAAGAGATTCAAAAAATCAAAACAAATTAAAACCATGAAAATAATACATAAGCATCAAAACTATGATGAAGCATTATATTTGGTAAAAAGCACATTACAGAAAAATTATACCAAAAACATTACAAATAGGCATAAAAAAATTTTGAAAAAAAAAAAATATAACTGAATTTAAAAAAATAAAAAGAGCAGATTCCACACTATTTGTAACGTTTGTTTTTGCAATGTTTTCTGCATTGTACTTTGCATTAAAGATGATTTAACGTAACTGTAGACAATTGTGCACTCTAATTGAAACTTGCTTACAATTTTTAATTTGTAACATGTATTTTTGATAGTTATACTATTTATAATATTTAAACAAATGTAACAGAATTAAAAAATGTCATCAAGCTCTCTGTTAGCGTTGTTTAAACCCCTCTCTAAAAAGTATTTAAGAGAAATTTTAAAATATATTTTAAATGTTTCTTTGAATAACAGTTTAAGAATCTACCAGTTATTTAAAATTCAACTAAAATTTACTGCAAACATAGAAAATAAGAAACTTTTGATAAATGAGAAACTTTACAGCTTGCTGGTAAATATATATACATATATATATATATATTTCTTCAAATTTTAAAGTGTCAATATAAAAAGTGAAGAGAAAAAGGAATAGCAAATCTTAAAACATTATTAGAGGTCAATGCATTAAGGATCTTATTTTAAGAATCTTGTGAAAATTATATATATCAAAAACTATGGTTCTATATTCATCAAAATACTATATGATTTTTTAATAACCATATTAAGAAAAATATATGACCGTATTAAGAAAAATGTATGTGACCATATTAAGAAAAATACATGAACTTTTAAATTAAGAAATAACAAATTAATAACCACTTCAAAACCTGAAAGATAAATAAAAGTCTTTGAAACACACGTTAGCAATTCCAACTTCTAAGTTAACTCTTGCTAAATTTTAGATACAAGTTAGAAAAATATTCCACCTGATAGAAATATTTATTATAAACAAATCATTGTGAAATAATTGAAATGTACAAGAATTAAATAAGTTTACTTACAGTATAAAATAAAAATTTTCAAAAACAACAAAGTAATGCAAACAGCAGTATTGAATTGTTTATCCACATGCACAAAAGGAATACTTAGAAAATAAAACAGACAAAATCTAAAAATATTTAAATTAGACAGCACAAAAAATATCCTTATAATAAATACCATTCTTGAATTTGCAAAAAAACTATATAATTGCTCAAAAATATCTTTCTGAGACAAACTAAAAAGCGTAGTAGAGTTTTAAAGCAGTCTTATCGATATGTTATCAGTTCATAATATACTGAACAAAATTAATTTAATTCTATTCAAAGAGGATTAAACATTTTAGAGAATGCTTGCAATTTCAATTGGGATTTTTGGTGTAACCCAGAAAAGTAAGCTTATGCCCAAATATTGTTGTTTAGTTCTCACAAGCGATTGCTTGCAAACAAGTTTGTATCTAACAAGGGTGGAACATGTCTAGAAAATTCCTATTGAAACAAAATTAAGCTTAAATTAAGGAGCATGTAGCTAAGATAGGGCACAAATTAAATGTGTGATAATATTTAAGAATAGCCAAGACACGCTATTGGTCGAAAATGACATCACAATTTGTGGGGAGGGAGATGGTGTGTATTGCATGAGGCAATTTTGAAAAATTGCTGAAAACTTTTTCTTAACATAAATTTTTTTCATTTATTTTTATTTAATCATTTATAATTGATTTCTTATTAGTTTCAAGAAATATAACTTCATTATTTTCACATGCGTATTTTAGTTTATTTTAAAACTAAGCTAATATTGGTTTAGTTTAATTTTTTTTTCTTTCGTGGTGTAACAGTTAGGCTGTTCACCTTCTACCTGTGAGGTCAGGAGTTCAATTCAAATTTCTTTATCTAAAAAGGTTAATAACCATTTAATAAGTTTTATTAAATTTATAAATTATAATTTTTTTAATCAAAATAAATTCTTTTAAAAAATTAAAATTTTAAGACACAAATTTATAAATGTTTTATTTTTCTTATTTTTTAATCAAAATATTTGAATTAATTTTTAACTAATTATAACATTTTAATGAAAATTTTAAATTACAAAATTTCTCAACTTAATTTTGTAATTAAAAAAAAAAAACAACAAAATTTTAACTTAAATTACACATTTTTTTAATTAATCCATATATTTTAATAAGATAAAATTAAATAGGTACTGATATTTTTTGTTTTTAAATTAATTTATAAATTGAATAAAACATGTTGAATAGTTCATTTTAAGAAAAGAAAGTTAAAGATAATAAATATTCTATCGAAACCCGAACCTCTCAACAGAAAATGGAAAGTCTAAATGCTGCACCACAACTGCAGGCGAGTTACAAAGTTTTTCTTAATTTAAAGGTAAATGAACTGAAACCTTAAAAGGTAATATTTTACCCTTGGGGCATTTCCTTGTAAAACATGCACAATCTATATAACTTTTTACATTAGGCATTTTTGTGTGCCATAGTAGTAAAATTATTTTTGAATTATTTGCTTTATACTTTTATCCTATCTTGAAAATAAGTGAATATGAATTATCAATTAAATATAAAATAGTGCCACTTACAATTAAAGCAAAATATATATACATAAAAAAATAAGAATTCGGAAGTTATAATAAGATGCAATTTTTCGTCAATTAAAAATACTTAAGAAAATTGGAGTAACTTATAAACTATATACAAATTGAGCAATCAATTATGAATATAAGAAATTATGAAGATAAAAGATTTATGAATGAACAGTCTCAATTATAAGTGAATTAAAATCAAAGAAATAACTCCCAACTTAACTGAATGAATCATTTCAATTAGACGTATTTTGCAGTTTCATTGTCAATATCTAATATATATAATTCTCTTACGTGGCTCCCAAATTTTGGCTGTATTTCTTTTCCGCCGGTGGCAACGTTTGCTTTGTTTTGAAAACACCAAAGCATTCTGCCTTTTAATGATGTGTTTCTGATCTAATATACACAATTCTCTTACGTGGCACCCAAATTTTGGTTGAAGTACTTTGTACAACTAAATCAGATTCTTTTCACAACACTTAAATATTTACTTTATTTCCTTCATTTATAGAGAAAACAGTCAGCAAAGAATTCTGTTTGGTTAAAAAACATTTCGCTAAAAAGAGAACGAATTCTAAAGGAAATAAAAATAAACAACTTAAAAAATAAAAATGCTGTTGAATTTTTTGAAAGTTAACTTAGCAACATAAATCGAAATGACATAGAAGCGCAACTAGATCAAAATTAAGATACCTGTGAGCTTGACGTAACAAATCCTTCAATTCTATAAGTGTTGTATCGCCAAATGCCCAAATTAACAATTGCGTTTTTAAAGAAATTCTCTCTCTCTACTATTCAGACTACTATTTCATACTGTTTTACAACACATGGCCTTAACACTCTGGTGGGAAAGACTTTAAAACAAAACTTACAACAGTTACTTTTCTCAACAACTGAAATTTAGAATGGTGTGATTAAGAAAAATATGTGAACTGTTTGCAATTTCAAATTAATATTGAAATGTACAGGTTTAGAATTTTCTACAGTGAGAAGTTTTCGGAACTTCAGTATTCAACAAAGTATACAAAAGCTAGACACTAAGAACGTATCCAATGAGCGAGCAAAGCGAGCACTGGATTGCGAAGCAATCCGAAAGGAACTGCGAAAGCAGTTCCGGGGGTTGGCAAGCGCCAGCGAGCAGGGGGCGAAGCCCCCTAGTTTTATATATTTACAGAAACCGAGAAAATGCTAATCATGACAAAAACATTAATAAAAATTCTGTAAAATTAAAAATTTATTTTTAATTCCACTTAATTCCCAAAGAAAAGGAAGAATCGCTTAATATTCAATTTTTATATTAAATCCAAATTCATAAAATGATAAAAAAAGTTAAATGACGTTAATGCAATGATTATATTTAAACTTTGAAAAAAAAATGCATACCGAATGGTAACTAAAGCCATGTACAGAAACAAAAATTGTCTGCAAAAAATTCTGGCTTTCCAAATATCAAAGTGAAAGATAATCCAAAAAGAAAAAGTCAGAGGGAAAAATTATGTATTCCCCTTTCACCTTTAAGAATTTACTCATTGGAGCTTTTTGAAAACTACATTGCAAATTTTTTTACCATTTCATAATTATGAGTATATAAATTAAATACATCAGAAATTACCAGATTTTCAAATAGGAATAAAACTTCCTTTTTCACACATAAGCAAATAAAATAAAAAGTTGCACATATTAAAAATAGTGCATGCTATGCATGGTTAAAACAAGACTAATATTAGACATGGTTTCATTGAAGATTTCCTTTTCCCTGTTGGTTTTCCCACACCCTACTTGTATTTTGATATCCAATCACAGGAGAGGGGTAGATAAGGATAAGGGTCTTTTTCCAAATTTAAAACAGACTCCCATTTAACTGACCTTGAACTATTTTTATAGTAAAAAAAAATGGCAAAAGAAAAGGGAGTGTTTTTATATTAGCTTTTATTAGTTGTATATAATAGTTGTTTAACATAAAGTTAATATCTTTTATTAGAATTTTATCCTTAAATTAAATTAGTACTGAAAAGAAAGTAAAAACCAGAGGGTGATGCAATATCCTGACACATGGAAGGAGGTTTGAAATTTCTTTAATTTTGCTGATAAGGGAGGTGTTTGAAATTGCCAAAACTATGCTTACATAATATTTGAATGACTTCTAATTTAAAGTAATGATAATGCGATAATGGTAGGAAAAACCATTAACTAATTTGCCCAAATAATGTAACAGTAAAAGGATCAAATGAACATCAAAATGGATCTAAAAAAAATTTGTCGAAATTATTAAATAATGTTGAGCTTTACCAAGAAGCTATAAACTTGGAAAAACAGTTATCAATTGTTTACATTACACTCTTTGGAAATAACAGTAAAAGGATAAATAGAATGGAAATAATCAAGGTTCAGCTGTTAGAACACTATTAGAAACTTCACAAGTTTGAAAAAAGGTAATTTAAAACTTTTCTTTTAAAATTAATACAACAATGAAACTTTCAACAATATTAATGATAGAACATAACTAATAATTCAAAGATACATAAGTGTTGGAAGAGCTTGAAAATTCTCTTTAAGACACACTAAACAACATTTTTTATATTATTGATCGGAAAAAACAAAATCTTATCTCCAATAATTATAATTTTTCAAGGGCATTGAAAAACATTCTAAAAATGCAACACTTAGTTATTTTGTTATACGAAATTCATTAACAGTATATTTTAATACCAGTGTTCTCCTTAACCCTTTTAAGAAGGGCAACCCTTTCAGCTTGCCCTTTGACCCCAATAAATGTACTCTTTGCCATTTTTATAAAAATAAGACACTCTCTTTTAAAAATATTGTCTTTTTATTCAGATTCCATTTTGAAAAAAATTAATTCATTGTTTAAATAACAATTACACACTGGTAAAATTATGTGTTTATAGGTTAAATTCAGATTACTTTTACAAGCATTTACTTTGTTTGAACTATTCTCAACTGGTGAACATTCTATAATAGAAGTATCTTTTTCTAGGGAGGTCGGGGAAGAGCATATTAATAAATTTTTTTAAGTAATTTTACAACTAATTTCTAAATATATTTTTTTCAAAAAATGCACATTTTAAAGTTTATTTTCTTATAATTTTTAGTTAAAATTATTAAAAAACGTTCTCAAGCTGTTTATCAATTAATCATTTTTTGTTAGTTTACTTTTAATTGAAAAAAAATATGCACAGAGTTTGTTTGTTAGCATGCCTTTAATTATTTTTATTAACAACAATCTCTTCTCAGATTTTGATAATGAGAGAGAATTACTTTTGAAATATACTTATAAGATAGTATGAGACAATTTATGATAGTATGAGGTAATTTAAAAATTGTCGGGGATAAAATTCACTTATTACATAATATTACCAATTTTAGTTTTTGATGTGAGTTCCTTTCAAAACTCAAAAAGCTTTTTTCAGAGAGGAAGCGCCCAACCCTTTTTTATTCATAGGGAGAACTCTGTAATACAATATATTATCTATATATATAGACACAAGTCAGAAGAGATTTTTTTTTTAAAAATCTCATTTGTTTCAAATTCATATTAATAAACAAAATTCATATGAATAAGTCACTATATAAGTAAAAGTAAACTAACTAAAAGGATTTGTTATTAAATAAGAAATTGATTTAATTTAAGAAGGATTTTGTTGAGAAGAATAAAAAGAAATATATAAAAATATAGAAGACAAAAAGTCTCAATTTTGAGGTTTTTTAGAAACTTTATAATTTTATAATAGCTATATAATACATCATTATAATGACTTTTTCAATTTTGTATTTGTGTATTTTGCTTTTAAAATATTTGTACAAATAGTTTAAGACACAAATCTGTTGCAATGCCAATAATAAGAATTAGTATTAGACCCTGCTATTTCGTTACCCAAATAAAACTTATTCTTTAGGAGCTTTCTAATTCTGTAGGAGAAAATACATTTTTTCAGAAAATCAATAATAAAATTAGGTTCTTCAAAACATTTTTAGAAGCTTAAACTGCTGAACAAAGTTTAATGGGAATTATTGAGAATTTTAGAATAATCAAGTATTTTTAAAATCTATATTCTACCAAAAAAGGTATTGCAGATTTTTATTTTGCAGTATACTTTCATCTGATTAAGCAAAGAGAAAATAGCATAGGTAAAACTAATAACATTATTTTACAATTTTAGTTTACATGACACATAAACCTAGCTCTAATTTTCTATATTTTTCATTTTATAGATAAATTTGAGATTGTTCTCATTAAACTAAAGAATAATTAGGTGATTGAATGTGCCTAAAAGCTAAACTTTTTTTCTGAGGTTTTCCTCTAAAAAAGTTCCTCTGCTTAAAAAATTTTAGGACAAATTTGTTGCATGAAAATTTTTTAAAAAAAAGTTCAAAATAATAAATTATAAAATTTTTAACTTTTCAGTGTTTTATGCAACTTTATTATAATTATTTATTTTTATAAACAAAAAAAAAATCAAACTTAAAATAGTTTTTTAAATAATATGTATCATCACTGAGAAGGAAGATAAATAAGAAAATTTGATAAAGACTACAAAAATTGCAGCAATTAAAAGTTTACATATTTTATAGTCATTACTTTATATTTATTAAGAGTTTTATCAATTCAAATTTAGCCAAACACTGCATGGGTATAGATGTGGTCAGATAAATACCCAGAATGTATGGTATTTATAAATGGGTATTTACCTCTGCCTTGGGGTAGTACCCTAAATCAAGGCTTTTATAACTTTTTGTCATTTCTAAAATATATAACCATCATTTGCCTTGCTTATAGTTCTGGCAATAACATAAACTTTTTAATTTCAAAAAATGAACACTAAAGAATATCAATTCCAGGAAAAATATTTCAAAAAACTATAAATACCTAGCAGAGGAGCTAAATTGTCACAATAAAAAGCAATGTAAAAAGGTATTGTGCAGTATCACATAGTAGACTTTATGTTAAGTGATTTACGTGAAAATTGAGCGCTTTTCAAGAAAAAATAATTTTTTTCTAAGACAATGGCATTAACTGGATAAAATAGAAGAAATTTATATGCATAGGGGATGAGTTTAAAATTCCTTAACTGTGTTCATTTCTATTAATTCTATAAATTTAATATTTATATTAAATGACTAAACTAAAACTGGAAATTTCTTTTCTAAGTTTTTGTAAAAAAAAATATGTAACGATTCTATTTTAAATAAATGCTGATCTTAATTTAATTTTAAAATCAGTTGATATTTTAATGAAATTTTAAAAAAAATCCTTTTTTCAAAAAATATTAAAGTAAACAATTTAATTTTCATATTAGTGAATTATTTTGTCAAGTATGAGGAAAACAAATCTTTAAAATACAAGATAATTTAGACAATTAAACAAGAGGTTGACAAATTTGACTGAGTTAAATTTATTAAGATCTTGTATTTAATTTTCAGTTTTATGTGAAATATTGATTATTAATACTGTTCTGAGTTTTTAATTAAATTTACAACATTAAATTTTAATTAAATATGTCTTTAAATTAAACCCTTTTGTGATTTGTAATAAAAATACACATTGTAATGGACAATATTAAAAATTGAATGAGTTTTTAAAGATAAGTTTTTCTTCAATGTTTGGTGGATGTACTTTTTAGGTGGTGTTATGTGATATATATTTATATCAGTATGTAAATATGTGTATGTTGAGTTTTCCTTAAGCGATTTTAGAAGCCCTTTTTAACCCTTGATCCCTATAAATACACCCTCTCTTCCCTTTCTGTAAAAATAGCCACCATCCCTTAAAAACACTGCCTTTTTATTCATTTTCCATTTTTAAGAAAATTAAATGATAATTACACAATGGTAAATTCATCTATGTTCATAGATTTAATTTTCATTACTATTAAAAATATTCACTTTGTGAAGTGAGCATTTGAATAAATGAATGCTCTGAAATATGCTTTGATCCTTTATTTATGGTCTTTGATCTTTAAGTGTAGTAAATAAATTTTAAAGTGTTCAAATAATTTTATTTTGTTAAAAGTTTTCAAATTACATGTTTTTGTGTTCTGATATTTTAAGAAATTATATTTATTAGACTTTACATGCATAACTAACGAAATAATTTTTTTAAAAAAATTAGTTAAATATTAGAATTATATGTATCAAATTGAAGTTCATTTAGGTTTAAACACATTTCTTAAGATATTCATTTGCATATTTTCTGAATCAATTAAAAAAAAAAATTAAATATATAGCAACCACTGAACAATGCCACTAAACCACTGAAACAATGCACCACAAGTGGTCAACTTACACAAGTTTTACTGTATATATATATTAGATTGTTTTCAATTTTTTAAGTTTGTTTTGTTTTTAACATCACTTAAAAATGCTGAAAATTACAATAAAGTTAGAATAAAAATAAATAGAATAGTATTCATAAACTAAATAAGCAAAAAAAAAAGTTACGAATTACATTAAAATAAAAGAAATGCAAAAAAAACAAACAAAAAAAACTGTAGATTACAAACCTGTTTTTGAAGATACTGGCCAATATTCAGCATTAATTGTGTTTGCTACTTTAATAGCCTCATTTTCTGTCAATTTATAAGCAGAATTCGCCTGAAAAAAATATCAGGTATTAAGAAATCCTAAATATCAAATTTTAACCTAAATCAAATTTCATAGCTAAAAGAGACATTTCGTTATTTTAAAGTAAAACATTAAAACATAAAACCTGAAAATGTTTATAAAAGAAGTTTTGTTTTTTAAATAATTTTTGTACAATGGTTATAACTGTAAAATATAAATTGTAACACAATTTTAATTCTGATACAAAACTGAAACTTTTTATTGTTCTTCTTACTCTTTAGTGGTGTAATGGATCATTGAAACAAAATTGTTATTGATTGTTATTGTATTGATTGAATTGCTGTTATTGTTATTGATTAATTTTTAATAAAGCCAAATATAATGTACATTAAGCTTAAAAGTGCTACTTGAGTAACTTTTTGCTTTGCTTTTGCATTTGAGATCTTAAAGCTGTTTTATAAAAGCTCATTGTCGCATAATATAAAGGTTTTTTTTTGTAAATGTTATTTTTATAGCCACTTTATAAATTATGTGGACACTTTTTCAGACATTGAAAGTTTCACTTTTAATAATATATGCAGTCAAAATATGGCAAACATTACCAGGTTCATATCTAAAATGATGAAAAATTTTAAGAAACAAGTGAAATAAATTAATTTTTAGAACAGTATAAAATATTCATAACAATTACATACTTATTAACCCTAAATAACTAATTCATAGCAGACTGCTGACTCCAGACAGTTTTGCGAATTAGTCACCTTGTGGCTACGGGGCAACCAAACATAGATGGAGACGGAAAATATAGAATTATAGCTTTGCCTCCAGTGTAAGGCACTTAAACTGTGGTTTTACTTATTTCCTTTGGCAAAAGAGCTCTGAAAAAAAACTCTTAAATAATGTGATTTTAAAAGTTAAGCATGCACATACATAACCTTAAACCAAGTGGCAGAGTAACTAAGACAAAATAAATACATAATTAAATTCTGTCAATGTTTCTTAATGTTTGAAAATGCTGCTATGCATCCATTCAAATTATTCAAAAGCAATATAAATAAATTACCTAAAAGAACTAAATCAACATAAAGAAAACAATATTTTTACATTGTAATACAGAAATCCTATAATAAATACTATTTATCACTAAAATTTTGAGATTAATTTACTAGAATTAATTTTTTTTTTAAACGTGAGCCATTATTATTAGTATTACTGCAGTTAATTATATAAAATCGTTCCATGATTATAGAACTGAAAAAAAAATGTTTCAGGAGTTGTGATGCCTATATAGGCATTACATATTTCCTAGCATTTAAAGATTTCTTTAATTTCCTTAATTAAATTTTTTTTAAATCATTCTTAATCCAATTTTCATTAAATTAAACTAATTATTTAGTTTTTATTACATTTTATAAAAAGCAAATATAAAAAATTTATTCTTTTCCTAACAATCAATACAATGGCAAATTTTTTAAAAATTCAATATAAATGCATAATTTATTAAGTCATGCCAAGACTTAATTGAACATCAAAATCTATTTTTAACTCTTTATTCTTTAATTTCTCTAACCACAAAAGTTAATTTAAATTATCAAGCACTCAGAAACTTCTTGTTTCTGTTTAATAAATAGCGTGATTACAATTTAAAAATTCAATAGAAAAATTAATAAAATATTAATTAAATTGAGAAACACCATGATAAGAATAAAATAAGACTTACAACTGCATCTTTCTTGGTACCAACTAAAAACAGCAATGGTTTGCTAGTGCATTTTAAAGTTTCATCAAGCCACTTGGGTATGTTACATAACGATGAGAGGATACAGAAACCAAATACTAAGATCACAACTGCAATAAATACATCCAAATAAGAAAAAAAAATACTGTAAGGCATGATTTTAGAATAATAAATAAATACAGCAAACTCTGCCAAGGCAAATTCACTTGTAAAGTGTAATTTTGTCTTAATTGGAAAATTTCTTATAAAAGCAGATTTTGCAGCCTGGAACATTTATTAACCTTTTCCGGGGGGGGGGGGGCTGTGACAGCAGTTGTCACATCTGATCTTGGGGTCCTGTGGTGGGCATGTGACACTTTCAGCGTAAGAATAGGGGAAAAAATCTCCTCCTCAGTTAAGAGACAGGATCAAGTTACAGTGGGATTTGTTTTATTGTTTTAGTCACTATGAGAGGTCTCACTTTTCTAAGTTAAGGGGAGAAAAGTTTCTTTACATTTCCCACCTACTTTCAAACATTGATTCCAAGTTCTGGCACTTTTTTGTTTGTCTGCCGTTTTCTTAAGTCTTTTTTAGTCAGTTTCATTGCTGCTATTTTTTTGTACAAATTTTTTCGTTCTAGTTGTGAGTTATATTTTGAATAAATTAATTTCTTTATTACAAATATAATTTAACGAATATTTTCAATTGTATATAAAAAAAATATGGAATAATCGGAATCGAAAAGCTCTCTTTTAAGTAAATTAAATCAAATTGAAATAAAATATCAAAGCAATATATTTTACATAAACTCAAATAAATAGTTTTTTTTTAGGTTTTGTTTTAAATTCGTGTTATAAATATAGTTATTAGAATTTTAAAATTTTGATTATAATTCCTGCAGTTTAAAAAAATTTTTCTTACATGATTTTAAATAAATATCTGCATTTCCGAAGAAAAATATATATACTTAATACTACGTAAGAGTATTTATACTTTTGGATACATAAATATTTTAAATGTCACATTTATAAATATATAATTTATAATTACTAATGTATTTTCTATGTTTAAGAAATTGAAATCATAAACGCTATTTTTAACTTTCTTAAGAAAACCATTTTCCTTTTGTGGCAATTTTCATGTTTCTTTCCCTCTTTCTACACACAGTTTAACTTTCAGTTATAGTTTCTAGAAAATCTTTTAATATTTTATTTTTGTATCTTTTTATAAGATTGAAGCAAAATTTTTGAACAATAACATGAGTAAGTTGAAGTCAATTGTGAATGACTATGTTTTTTGAAAAAAATGTAAAAATGCTAGGGAAAAAAATTATATATGCTACGCAGTTTCAATAAGTACTTACTTTTCATGAAATTTGCAGCAAAATAAAAGAAATGAGCCCGATTGTTATATGATAATCATTTGCAAATGAAGCACATTAACTGAAATATTTATGAGTTTCTGCATTTTTGGAACTATTTTAAAAATACATAAAGGAAGTTGAAGAAAATTTTTGCTAGAAATTTAGAACGCATATTAGATTCTTACTAAGAGTTCAAGGGATAAATGTGCTAAGAATCGTGTTTTAAATTTAGAGCTCGGTTGACGCATAAAATATTTTTTAAAGGAATGGTATAAACTATTATATACTATTTTGAAAATTAATTAAAAAAAATTTTTATATTTATTTTTAAATAATTAACAAAGTTATTATAGTTTATAATTTTTTACGAAATCTTAAAAATTTATAAAATAAGAAGAATTTATTTCATAACATAATTTTCAATCGAAATTATCTTACTTACTTAACAAGAGAGGATCTTTCAAATTAGCCGGGAGTTAGGGCAAAATTATCCTCATTTACCTTGCTTTAATATTTCATTATTATTATCAATAATAAATAAATGACTCTGCTGAATAAAGAGAAAAATATTTATCAGTTATTGAAGTGACCGGTTTTTTTCATAAGTCGATAGATCAAAAAGATAAAAATAAAATAATTCATTCAAAGAGTTAATATCAAATTAAATTTCCTATATTTTCTTTTCCATCGGCTATGACTTAAATCCATTTACTAATAATTCAGACTGAAGAGACCCTTCTACAAAAATATGACATTACAACTATTTATGTTCTTTCCTAAGATTTATTATCTTTCGATGAGATATTAAATTTTCAGCAATGTTACAAATATTTATAAATTAAAATATTGATATTTATAATGTATAATATAGATATTTAAAATTAAATAAATTAAGACTACGAAAAAGAACTCTTCATGCATATAAAAATTGATTCAAAGAAAAATCGATTTCACTCGCGAACAAAAGGGTTTTTTCTGCATTATGACCCGATTTCACTGCATGATAACTCTCAGGAAGAACTGATTTCACACTTTGAACACAGTAATCCCCAAAATGCAAGAGAGGAGGATCTATCCATTATTTACATGAAAAATGGATATAGACCGAGCTTTTCCCTTTGGTCCTCGAAATTTCCGACGTTTTTTAACTCAAGAAGAGTGTTTATTATCACTGTGCACCTCATTAGCTTGTTTATTTTTTGCGGAAACATGTCAATAAACAAATCGTTTTAATATGGCATCAAAGAGCTTATAAAAAAATAGATATAACTTTAATAACTTATTTAAATTACGCCAGCGATACCAAACTGAAATTTTCAAAAGCTGAGTTACCCGTTGAAACAATATTCCAAAGAACAAAGTTTTTTTTAACTATTCTTCAAATATGTAATAATATTTTTTACATTTTAAACAGTAAAATGTTTAAATGTTTCATAATACGTTGAAAGTATTAATGTAAAGCAATGACACACTACAATTACACTAATTTTAAAGTAAATATATGATATAAAATATTTGATAGAACAAAAAAAAAAAACTTATTAAACAATATATATATATATATATATATATATATATATATATATATATATATATATATATATATATATATATATATATATTATATATATATATATATATATATATTATATATATATATATATATATATTATATATATATATATATATATATATATTATATATATATATATATTATATATATATATATAGTGTGTGCGTGCAAAATATTTTTATAGCTAGCGTAATGAATAGTTTCTCAGGACTGTGGTTAGGATAATGTGTTGTTCATAGAATTTAAAACAATAAAATGAGGAAATTGTGACACACCGCATTAACTCAGAATGTTTGTAAAACACTATAAATAGTCGACATGTGACATTCGGAATGTAGTTTTTTACCCTGAATCCTATAAAACCACCAAAGAAGTTTTCCCGCACTTTCTCAGTTGTCAATAAAAAACTGGAATCCACCCCCAGTGGTATTTCTATTATCCCGAACTGCGGTGGTGTAAAAGATAGCAAATGGCGTTTAGAATAACAGAGGGAGAATAAAACTCTCGGGGATGTTTAACACTCATCACTTGTCCTGTTCTAGGGATTAGCGGTGCCCTTTCTTGAATTCATCCCCCAGTCTCAGAAAGAGCCCACCAGAGGATCTCGATTTCTTACTTTTGCGCCCACGTGGAAAGGTTAAATACGCAGAATATTCTTATTTTACTGAATCGACAAAAGTATATGATGTAAATGAATTTGGGTGAATAAATGTAAATGGCTTTAGGCAAACAGAAAAATAAAAATTTAAAATAAAAACAAGTAATGGACCTAAAATATGTTTCTCCTGGATAAATACATGGCTTGAAGTAAGATTTCAAGACACTAAAGTCGTCACAGTAGACATTTTCTGGAATGTTCTTTAGAACCTTGGCGAAAGACTTTGTAATGTTCCATCGACCAACAACACCAATCAAGAATGTTATCAGACAAATTCCTAAATTTTGTTTACATTCCTATTTTTTTTGTGCTCCCATTTGGGTGAACCCATAGTCTGTCAGCAGGGGTAGAATTATCGGTTACTGCATCACAACACGTCTTTTTGGTCATGATTTAGAATTAGCATATATTACTCTTTCCTATGATCTCATAATAGTTAATATTAAAAATTCAGGTTATGTAAAATTAATGGCTTCATTACTGACTTCTTCATGGCCTTCAAATAATGCGAGGGTAAACCAGTAGACTTGGCATTCTGATAAACACTAACCAGCAAAAGCAATTTTTATCACGGGAAAGTCTTGATGGGAATCATTTGAGTGACTAAACATAAGTTAACTGGTCTCTTGACTGGTCAAAGTGTGCTGAGATGTTTATTTGCATAAAAAAGTGACATCAAATCTTACATACCAAGCGTGGGATATAAATATCCACTATGTCAGCTATCAAAAGGTACCCCAAGATAGAATGGAGTTAGCATGTCTTACATACTAGTGAATCAAGGTTTAATAATCTTGGTATTAATTACATCACACCATATGTCATAATATCTTAGACAGAGGTCTGTCTAGGTTTTTCTGAAAGGTACTTATTATGTGAAAATTTAGACATAATTCGTGAAAATTAAAAATTATAATAAAAAATCAACACAAAAATATGGATTTATCGTTTCTTACGCGATAAAAAAAGTAAAATTTTAAGAAAAAATATTTTGTGAAACTAGCGCTAAACGGTAGTAAATTTGGCCTGTATAGATCCCTGTTAGAGTTGAAGTAACATTAATCAAATACGATATGCAATATATTTCTACAATGAAGTCTGATTTACTTTTGTTATCACAATCTTTAATATAAGGGTGATTCTCAGGAAACATGAAATTTACTGTCCCTTGCTCCAAAATCTAATACTAAAAGAACTTTTTTTTAAAAAAAAAAAAATCAATAAATAGCATTTCTGTTAGCATTTTAAAATGACTTTGCATTAGCATTGAATGTTTTGTATACTTAAAAAATTTAATTGAATATCAAAATGTCATTTTCCTGGCATGTCCCAAACAATATTTCCAATAATAACTAGCTTCAAAACTTCCCATACATTTTTCAAAATCTAATTTTTCTTATCTTATCCTATATAAGCATTTCTGGAATATACACAGAGAGTATTGTTTACTAAAACTTCGTTTAAAATAATTTTTTCTGTCAATAATTTGTTTGTCCCATGAAAATCTGCCATTTTCCTAGCTACTTTTATTTAGTGACTTCTAACCAAAATAGATAGCGCCAGGAATCAATATCTTATGTTAATAGATTGATTAGATACCCTCCTATCTGAACATGTCTTGTTGCATGAATAAAGAACCAATTTTCTGACTCAAAATCTATTTCAAAAAATTTTTCAAGGAGAGTAGGTTTTTATGCTGTCATTTTCCTGGCTTCTTGAAATCATTAATAACAAAAACTACATAGATTTATCTGAGTTATTTTAAGAAATACTGTTGTTTTCTGCAGAATATAAAGGTCTTTGGTCAAAATATTAAATTTAAGTAAAGTTATATGCTATAATCAAAGGGGATGGATCAAATGGATGGATATAATCAAATAATATAATGGATGTAATCAAAGTTATTTATTTATTTAATGATTGATTATTATACACAATTTTATTCTGCATATATCAGAAACCAAAAATTTTTTTTGTTTCTTTCTACAGTGGATAAAAAGAATTAATTTTAGCAATTTATGGTCCATCTAACATAAAGGCTTAAGTTGAGTTACTTACTATTAACTTAAAATTACTGTTTTTTAAACTTCTAAGGTAATATGTCATTTTCCTGGCATTCAAGATTTGGTGAATTTCTATTTTATTTTTTTTCTCGAGCAAATATCAATAAACTGCACTGCTGTCTATAAGATATTAATAAGTGTAGCTAAAGAAGTATACAAAAAATTTTTTAGATTATTTTGAAGACTTCAAATTTGAAGAAATTTTTTGGTCCGAATTGTCATGTTTCGTGAGAATCACCCATATGTATTTAGAAATTTGATCAAGTAATGAATGATAAAAAAGAACACAATCAAAGCCAAAAATTATTAGAGTTTGAAAAAAAAACTCCAAACAAAACATCAAATTTTGTAGAATCAGTATGGAGAGAAATCACGGTAGATGAAATTAAAAACCAATTTGTTAGATACAAACATTTTGGTTTTAATTACTTTAATCAAACTTTTGTTGGAATTATTCTCTAAATTGGTAATGCTCATCAATTGGATATCAGTTATAGATATAGTTCATGCTTAAACATCAATCCTAATGTGTAAGTTTTTATAATTTCATTTTTAACATTAATTCTGTAGTGCTTACTGCGAATGTTAGAGCTTTATGGAAAATATACATTATATGAAAATGTTCAAAGAAAAAAAAAAGACATAAAAACTAGTAATTTATATAAATAATACTTTGTTTTAAAAAATGGGTTAGTAAAAATTTATGTAATGAGGACCTCTTGCTCCTCTGTAATATGAAGATGCAATGCATTTTAACTTTTCTTGTCTAGCTGTATCCCACCTAAAAATAAACAAGAAATCTCAACAAATCATAACATCAAAAATAAATCTACAGACAGAAAACAACAATATATATATATATAGTATACTCTCGATATCTCAAAGTTGGGACGCTAAAATAAAGTCAAGAAAATGAGTTTTCAAGAACAAGTTCTGAACCAAATATGTTCTAAAAAGTAAAAAAGTAATTCTAAAACTTAGAGTTGTGGAACATCAGAATATAAGTACTAATAAACATATTTGTATAATAGTTGACTATAAGACTAAATGCAGTAATGATGAAAAAAACAACTTAAAATTTCTTTTTATTAAAAAGCAACACAAAAATAACTTTTTATTAAATATAAAATAATTAAATTACGATAAACTTACATTGATAGAGTTCATTAAAAAAAAAACTCTACCATCGTGGCCTGTCAACATTGTTTTTGAAATTGCTCATTGTTCTCGGAGCATTTCATAAAACGTTTTAATATGTGGGCAGCATTTTCTCTTGAGACACAGTAATGTTGAGTGGTGGTATGTGATGATTTTTCCAAGAAAAAAAGTCTTTTACTTCGAAAAGTATTCGACATAGGAATTCATATTAATACTAGGTGGATATGCAATGCTAAGGGAAAAAGTATTTTTTTGACATAAAAGGGTTTTAGAGATAACAAAGTTTGCGATATAGAGAGTATACTGTATATGTGTGTGTGTATATATATATGTAATACAAAAATTATAAATACTTTTTTATTAATAAAACCATTAAAACTCCTTCGTTTTCATAAAATGTCTTTGGTAAAGAATAGGTGTAGAAATTCTATTATGGGACTTCAAGGATGAAAACATTGAATTATAATTAGATTTATATTGCAAAGGAGTAGTTATTTTTAGAATCTTGTCCCTCATTCACTTCCATATTAGGAAGCATTAAATGATTGTCGATAATGCGTAGAGTTACAAACTATGCACTGACTGAGCCTTTTCACCTCCAAATCTGTAAGTACCGTTTTTTTTCCGGCAAAAGCGCCGCACCTCGATAAAAATTAAAATTTTTAAAAAAAAAATTATAGTAATCGCTGCTCCGGCGCAAAGCCGCGCATATCAGCATCCTTTTAGAAGAGACCTTTATATTACCATTTAGAATATCTGTATAATAAAAAATTAAATTTTTTTATGCATTTCATAAAGTAAAGTTTTAATTTCTAAATTATAATAAAAAATTTCTTTTTCAGCAAAAAAAAAAAAGCAACAAAAAAAGTTTTCTCTTTCAGCAAAAAAAAGAAGAAAAAGAAAACAACAAAACTATATAAAATAAAGTTGTTCTTACCAGTTGGCACCGCGCCAAAAAACGGAAGAACAGCAAAAAAATATTTATATGTTCAGTAGCTGAATTAAGGCTGAACTGATTACGAAAATCCGTAAAACAATGTAATAAGAAAAATAAAATAAAAATTTATTGAAAGAAAGATTTTAAAATTTATTACCGTTAAGAATTTGAGGAAAAACTAATACATAATAACGAAACAGCTAATAATAACGAAATAACTAATAATAACAAGAATAAGAAATAACTAAGCAGGCCCTAAAAAAATTCTGAAGGAATGAGCGAAGGGGAAATAAGTTTCACTTTCACAATCTTTGAGGGTGGAATTTTAGTGGGTAGAATGCCCTCTCCTTCAATGGAAATAACCCAATGTGACTCAACTTAGAAAGAGAGAAGAAAATGTTTAAAAGAGAGGTGCACCCCACCTCCTCCACGTGTCATTTCTATAGGAGCTGTTTAGGAGGAATCAATCAGTTATAGTTTAAAGGGGTTGGGGAAAAGAAAAGGGTATGGGACCCCTAATCCAGCATTCCAAAATTCGGCACTAAATCTGATCTAATCTTTTTCGTTTTTTTTTTAAGAAATTTATATTGATGAGAAAAAAAATCTGCTATATTCATTTTATTTGGAATTTTATTCTGAAGTAACTTACTTTATTTTATCTTTTAAAAATAAAAAAGAAGCTTGAAAAAAAAATTTATAAATCTGTATCAAAGGAAACATCTGTTTCTAAAGCAGTTTAAAATAAAGTGACAAGTAAAAACACCTGCATTTCCAATGAACAAAATAAAGAAATGGAAGTTGGAAAAAACTGATCAATCAATCTTGACAGCTGTGCTTCTGCTTTACTGATTTGCCCCCAAATTTCCCTCCTTTGTTTGACCATAAATTGGCCACACCCAGTTGACATTGAAACTACCACGTGGACAATAAAATGAATTTATCCCTTTTGCGGTTTTTTATTCGATTCATTAATTATTTTTATTTTTTCTTGTTAATTGTTGCTTGCTTGTTTTTTTTTTATCGTTATTAGTTTTTAGCTTGTTTTTTGTTGTTATTCATTGTTAGTTTCTTAGCATTAACTTTAAAAAATTTTTTTTTGTAGTTCCCTGTTAGCTTTTTTTTTTTTTCTTGCGAGGCAAGCGTCTTTTGTTAAAACAAAATGTTATCTAAAAGAAAAAACGAGAACTATGATCTCGCTCCAAAGAAGAAACGATTATTTCTTCTTCATAGGATTCTGATTATTTCTTCTTGATTATATTATATATATTATTATTTTGATTAGTAAAATTTCTCTTAAGATGGGCCAGTTTTAAATTCACCCCATCATAATCTACGATCGAAACTTGACTAAATTTATTGGTTTTTCTGAAATTAACAGTGGAATTGAATTATAGTAATATTTGGGGGCCATATTGAAATTTCCAAAAGAGATCCAAAGTTCGGCATTTCGTCAGTCCCGTGAGTGTCGGATTTAGGGTCCTATTCTTCCTCTTCTGTTCGCTTAAATTACAATTGCCAAGGCGCTAAATTGATTTTTAGCTTGCGATTTTTCCTTAAGCTGAGGGTGGATACAAGATGCCTCTTAAATTTTCTCCTTATGCGATGTTTTTTTAAAATTATTATTTCGTTATAATTATTAAATTATTATTTAAAATAATTATTATTTTATTTTCTTATAGGCTGCTGTCAAAAGTTTGCTAAGAATTGGCGATGTTCTGCAGCAGATCGCGATACGGACGAATATTTCGTCGACTTCGTTATTCATTTTTTTTAATAGTCTTTCTCTCTGAAAATTATTTAATCTTAAATAACTTTGCTGGACAAATTTTTTTGCTACAAAAAAATATTTCGTCGAAAGCACCGCATGTAGGAAAAAAACAACTTTTTTTTCGATAGCGCCGCGGCTCTTCCGCCGAAAAATACGGTATTTAATGAGAGAGCAATGGTTTTCGCATGTCTCTTGCTGATTAACGTGTTCCATAAAAGATCTGCCGGAACCATTCGGAGTTTTGTCCACACCCCCTCCCTTGTGGATTGTGGATACGAACTGTTATAACCACCAACCTACCTTTAAATAAACCTTCTTAGAACGCATTATGGCTTACAACTGAATCATTCAAGCTGAATACAACAATAACAAGGATGTAGCCTTGTTATTATATATATATATATATATATATATATATATATATATATATATATATATATATATATATAAGATTGTTTTTTGCCTAATTTTTTTAATAATAAATCTTACTAAGAAGTAGTATAAGATTTTTAAATTAATTGCTTTCCTCCACAGCTAATCCTTGAAAATTAAATAGCAAAGAGGTAAAAAAAGTTAGCAAAGCTAAAATAAAACACATTTTTCTATATTTCATTCACCTATATTTTTCATTCATTTACAGAGGAACAAGAAGAAATATCTCAAACAAAGTTTAAAACCAAATATATCTATATGTTTATAAGGGTCATTCTCACAAAAAGGTGATTTTTTAAGTCCCTGAGTAATAAATATTAGGAAATACAGCAGATTTCTTAATATTTTTCTTTATCATTTTTCGTGAAGTTCTTAACTAACAAATCATATGCATTTCTGCTAAATGTATTTAATATTTCATTCTTATTTTTTTAATAAACATGACTTCAAAATCTCCTCCGTGGACGTCCCTACGTCTGTGGCACAAAATAATTTTTAATGCCTGTTAAACAATTTAAATGTTATTTAAATCTTTTTTGTAGTTTTACCTAGTTAAATGTTTACAGTAACTTTTTATTTAATATTTTTTTAAAAAAAAATTATTTTTATAAAATAAATGACTAGTAAACTTTGTCCATCAAAAATGATGTCTCCCTCCGTGGACAATTAATATAGTTCTGTAAATATGCAATAAAGGGCAGCATATGCGAAATCCCTATAAGAGAGCTGCTGGGAGGGGTAACCATTCCATTTTCTAATGTTAAATATCAGTTGTTTTTGTTCTCTTTGGTGTCAGTTTTGGATTGTTGTGTTCAACTGGGGTTTGGCAAAGTTCTCACCGTATACTCCGTGGACATCATAAAGAAGGTAAGAGAAAATTATTTTATTTTTGATAGATGAATTTTAAATTGCAAAAATAGTATATTTAACAAAAAGAACTGCCCCATTTTTGCAACTTCAAAATTAAAAATCAGAAAAATTCAGGAACTAGTTTTTGTCTCCTCCGTGGAAGTCCCCTCCGTGGTCATAACAAGTCCACGGAGGAGAAGACACAGTCAATGTAAGAGACAATGTGTTAGATAACCATAATACAATTTTAATAATTAAAAAACTATTTTCTTTTAATAGATATTTTTTAAAATGGAACAAATGTGTTAATTTGTTTCTATTTTTAAAGAAAATCAATTAAGTTTAACTTTTTCTTATGGGAGAAGTAAATATAGGCAATTTCTGTGATGTTCAAAATTTTTTTTCTTTTCAAATTTTAGGAAAAAAATTGCAAAACCAAAATTTAAGAAAAGAAAGCAATCAAATGCTCAAATGCAAAAGAGAAGGGAACAGAAAAAACTTAGTATGAGACAAGATAGACAGAAATTAAAAGAAAACCCTATATTGTTTGAAGAAAGTAAAAAAAAAAAAAAAAAAAAAGAGCAAGAAACTTTAAAATTTGCATCAGAAAAAGATTTAACAGAAAAATCGTGATTAAATGTACTTAAATTTCTAGAAATTGATAGAGCAAGCCGTTTGTGCCCAGGGAAAAAAGAAACAATAACAAGAAGAAAAGAGAAAAAACAAAAACGTTATTTGGATGACAGTATGTTTAACTTGCATAAAATGGTCACAAAAGAGTACCCTCAACACTCAACTTTCATGTGGAGTCTGAATTTTTATTTCAATAGTCTTTACATTTTAATTTATTAATATTCAGTAAGAGTTACTTAAGAAATTGTACACCTAGGTTAAAAATGGATGTTTCCTTTCATAGCAGCATGATTAATCGGAAGTAGCTCTATCTCTAATAATGAAATATTTTATTATTTACTTATTACTGTTAAACTCATATCAGTTGTGCCCAATAATTAATGAATTAGTCTTCATTGACATTTTATATTTTATAACATAAAATGTCTCCTCCGTTGACTATTACATCTCCTCCATGGACAAGGCAGAATTTAAAATATTTTAAATCTTGTAAAAAATAAAATAGAAAACTTGACCATTATTATAAGGATATATAACAAAAATAAATAAAGGCATTTATGTAATTTTTATCACTTTTTTAATTACTTTAATTTAAGAAATTTTTTTAGTCTATTTATACCTTTTCAGTGAGAATGACCCATAAATATTTTGCTCGGTTACACAAGTTCTTTGGAATCTAAAAATCGGTCTTCCAACAGGAATCTGCTCAGTACACAGTGCTAAAGGCATCGATGAAAGCTCACCTTATTCACTAGACTTGAATGTAATGGATTTTTCTATTAGACTCATTTTGGAGACCAGGGTAAGCACAGCGATGTTTGAAAACGGGTTAATACTAATATAATTACATAAAATTTTGTACACCTTACAATTAAAAAGGTTGATGATTATTATAAATGATTATAAATAACTATAAATATTTTTTACATAGAATTATTTTCGAGTAAACAAATTTTACAATTGTTTTTTAAAAAAATGTTACTTGAGAGATATGATAAATTGGGTGAAAAATACAGGTAATGCACCAAGAAACTCAAATTTTCAATAGCATTCCAGACTGAACTATCGAAATATTATTTTCCAGATTTTCCTAATCAGTAATTTAAAAAAAAAGGAATATATAATAAAAGAAAGCATGATATGATTTTATAACAAAAAACATGGTCTGCACTAGCTTGCATTCATAGGGTTTACCTATTTGAGTTCTTCGGAAAAAAGAATAGATCAAAAGTTATTCAACTGTGTTTGAAAGTATTTTAGAAAAGTTTTACTCTTGGATGAAAATGTTTTGAGATATTGCTATTTAAAGTTTCCAAACCATTTTTATTCATACACACTCAATAATGTAAAAAATAATGTGTGTTTCTTATTTATATTAGTTTTAACTTATACTTTTATGATGTTACAAATAAACAAAACTTTCCAATTATCTAAGAGAAAAAAACTCATTATTTTTGTAATTTAGAAATAAAAATATTTAAAAGTATAAAATAAAGAAATAATGGTAAAAATTTATGTATATAATAATAAGTAACTCAAAAAAAAAACAACTAAATGATGAATCTTTAGTTTAATCCTAAACCAAAATAACATTACTATCTTTGTTCTGTTATCTAAACGAGTACCAAAGCACATAAACCTTCTAACTCATAAACTAGTAACTGAAAGTGCAAGGAACAAATGTGGTCCCATTGCCTATTTTAAATCTCTAGCATTAGCAATAATTCAAAACAATTAATATATATAAAAGACTGTTTTTTTGGCATAATTTTTTTAATAATAAATTTTACTAAGAAGTATAAGGTTTTTAAATTAATTTAATTTTTCTTCAAGTCCTTAAAAATTAAATACAAAAGATGAAAAACATTAACAAAGGTAAACATCCTAACTCATAAACTAGCAACTGAAAGTGTGATGAACAAATGTGGACCCACTGCCTATTTTAAACCTCTAGCATTAGCGATTTGCATTCTGAAACCGAAAGTAACTACAGGGACTGCTCCTTTATAGTTTGGAAAGGAAAATCACAGCTGCTAAAAAAAAGCATCATCTTTGTAAAGATGACACTTTCAGCTTGATTTCAAACTGAGGAAGAGAGAACAAATGGGTTAAGCTGTTTCATTAAAATCACTCAATTATCACCATTATTTCTGAGCATTAGTTCTATGTCTATTTTAAATTTAGATATGAATTAAACAAAATTGATCACTCCAGATTATACAATATAGTGAGCTTAGTGCAAACACTTACTACTAATAATTATTATCTAAAAGATAAACAACTGAATAATTAAAGGTTAAACAATAAAAAGATTAAAAATTATTTAAGATAATAAACTCACAGTTGCAATATGTAAGGAACTCATAATATATAAAATTTTTCTGCTTCAAAATCTACCCTAATAGTTGCCTTGTAGTTTGTATCGAACGCTTGTAGACAAAACCTTAAAATGAATAAAAAAAATATGAATAAATCATGAGTAATAGTGAACACACTAATAAGCAATTGAACAATCTAAAAAAATTATTTTGTGCTATAGAAGTATTTTTAGAATTGTCTCTAAACAGGAACATCGATAGGTTAAATACTTTGGACACTTCACATTAATAACAGAAACATAAAAAAAAAAGAAAAACAGATATATAAAAGTAAAAGTTTTGACAAAAAAAGAAAGGAAAAAAAAATACAGGGATATATTAAAACTAATAAGCAATAGGTACATTAAAAAGAATTTTTTTTCTGCTTTCAATGCATTACTCTAAAAAGGATCATTAATAAGATCATTTTCTGATACTCTGCATTTATAACAGCAACATAAAAAAAGAAAAACATATATTAAAAGAAAGCATGACTTTAATTACCGCCGGACAAGACAAGTTTTCCCAACAGCAACATCTCCAACAACAATGACTTTTGTCAGCCTGAGCCTATAAAAATGCAAATATAGTTAATGTTTTTTGAAGACATAAATATTTATAATTGAAGTTACATTTAATATGCAAACTGGAAAAAAGTCACATTTTCCCTGACTATAATTATTTCAATTACAGTAGAGCCTTGATTATCACTAAAAAGTCTTCGATTTGAATACTTCTGTTAATCAAAATTGATTTTGAAGTGTTTTTTTTTCATGCATATTTATTTCTTTTCCTATTTAAATTTCAATGCCCTTTTATGGAATTAAAAATAAATGTTTTATTATTCGGTGATATTAAAAATAAGAATTGTTAAATACTCAAAAAAGATATATTTAATAAATTGTATTTCATTATAATTAAGAAGTTGTATGAACATTATAAATAAATGAAATGAACTTTGAATCAATGACATCAGCTAAGAATTCAAATTTAGATATTGCTACAATAAATATACAAACTTTACTTTCTAAAATATTTTGAAAAAGGTATTGTAACTTAAAAAAAAGATCTTGAGGGAAATTCCAAACCTGAAATACTGAGTTCTGGTGAAAAATAGGGCTCTGAGAATTTAATGCACCCTGGGACAATGTTAAATCAGTTAAAGAATGCTCCCTCGATAATATGATTATTTCAATTGGGTACTTGCACTGCAAGAAGATCTTTCATACCCACACATGTAACCATGATGTCAACTAATCTTTATCAGCAAAATGGCGTATTAAAGTTGAGCCAAGTTTCTCTACATAAGTTAGAATGTTAATTAACAATAAGTTAATTAAATACAGAGCGTACATCGAATCAGCTGAAATATAAAATTATTTTTCGTCCACTTCTTTTACTTAACTTAGATTTATAATATGGTTACGTGTTTTATTGTAACCGTGATATATTTTTTGTTTTTTTGTACCTGGCAACTTCTATCAATAATTAGTTTATGTTCCACATGGCTTCGGACCTGTCTCTGCTGTTAAGTCTCTGAGTAAATATATGGTGAAAGAATCAACAACCAATCAAGATTGAGATACCCACACTACGCCATTTGCAGGTATCCCTCTGTCTGATGTAACAAACTTACTTCAGACATTAGAGGTCTTACTTTATTTGAATTAATTCATAGTAAGCAAAAAATGATTAGTTCAGTATAAAGTAATATATATTTTAGAGTAGAACTTAAAAAACAAAACATGAATCAAATCTTCATAGAAAAGCCATAGGCAACTCTCTTACAATTATTCACTTAAAATTACTTTAATAAGAAATATACCATAAAAACGAGAGAGAGAGAAATAAACTTACATTTCACATTTTGAAACATTTATTTTATGGCAAGCACTGTGAATCCGGTTGGAAAAGTTCATTTCTCCATGTGGTGAACAATCATAATTGTATGGCTAAAAAGCAACAAGTAAAATTTTAAAACAATCAATAAATAACAATGACATGTTTTTGTGAATCAAGTCACAATTGACAACTAATATGAAAAGTTGCTGAAAATTATTTTATTATTAATTTTTTACTACATATAATACAGTGGTCTCTTGACTTATTATAAGAGAGGAAGCAAACATGACATTTTTGTCAAGCCTCTGCTTTTATAGAACTCTACACAGTTCTCAGCTAGTGACATCTATAAAATAATTCTTTTTTAATAATAATAAAATTTGGATTTTTAATTTATTTTTGTGAATGAAAATTTGAAATATTTGTTTTCTATTTCAATTAAAGGGATAGATCTAATAATCTAAGCCTAACTGCTGAAAGCAGTGGTCTCTACCCTAGATTCATAAAAATTGCAATATAAGATAGATCAAAATACTTTTATATGCTTATTTAAGTTAAAAAGTTCTCACTTCTAAAGATATATAAATAAATGATCTCCAAAGATTTCTAGTGATGGCCTCTTAATATGAGACTCCAACTATGCATTTTTTAAATAACAGCAGTTACAATTATGTTCATAGATTTCAATGGTAAGCTACATCAAAAAGTAATACTGTTATAGGTGTTCTCCTAAATTATGAAATGAAGGATTCAGGAATGAGTCCTCATTCAAGAATTCTTTAGGAAATTCATTCATCCATACTCATTCGAAAATTTCAACCATCTCTCTTCAAGAATATTGAAATTTTTTTAATCATTGTTTCATGCAGCATAAATTTCTATTAAATATGCCCACAATTTTGTTTACTCTAGGAAATTCTGTAATTGTTCTTTCTTCAACAGTTTTTCTTAAATGAACTTCATAGAAGGTATTCTGATCATTTTTGTATTTTCATCCATATGAAGATTTCAACCTATAATGAAAAATAAAATTTTTGATAACAATTTATTATTTAATAAAGATATTTAGTACATTCATTTCTTATTAGTCTTTACATCACATTAAATCAACCATTGGATAAAATGTTAGGTATTTGTGTTGCTTAGTTTTGGCTCATAGGTAGAGGAGAATGGAAGAAAATTACCAAGATTCACTCTTCACACCATTTCTTTCCAAGTTAAGTATTTCTGGAAATTTTCACAGCCAGCATTATAATTTTTAAATAATTAAAACTTGAAAACTATTTACCATAGAGAGGTAAATTTTTAATATAATTTGACAAAATATATAATAGCTTAATTATTAAAAAAAAAATTAAAATGTTAGGAACTTCTGAAGCTATAAGAGTGAACTAGAGGACAGAAAATATAGCTTTGAAGGTGTAATAGATTTTAAGATACAGCTTCTTAAAAAATATAAACATTAAAGAAATTTTTAAAAATGCATTACTTGAAAACAAATTGTGCAAAAAATCGAGGGTTTTCATGCCAGAAGCAGCTTTTTACAGGTGCAGATAATTGACATAAGCTTCTAATAATCTATGAACAAAAATTATACAACCACATTCATGGTTTGTTTCTAAGACACAACATAAATTTAAATAATAAAATAACACGTAACCTAAAAAAAATTAGAACTTATAAAGAGAGACTATAATTTGACTCTCATCATGTTATTTTTGTAAACAACAGTAAAACAGAAACAAAGTTTTGAAGAGACATTATTCAAAAAATACTCATTTAAAAATAAATATTAAGATGGAAGATGTGATACACAATTCCACTATCATTATAGTAGTTATTTTTTTTAAATGCACGTAAAACGTAAATAAAATTTAGAAAAGATATGCAAAAGATAAAATGAAAAATGTCACTGAACGATTGTGATTTTTTAAAAAATCGATTCTAAAACTAAATTATATATATAAAAAAAAACATGTACCATAAAAAATTAGAATAAAAACTTATCAAAGATGGCTACACTTTCTCTATTATAATAAATTTTGTAAACATATGTAAATTATGAAAGGGTGTATTTGAAGCGTAATGAATGGTTTGAAGAACAGAAACATTAAATAATTATAATTTACATTTATTTACAATTTATACATGACTAGTTTAGTTTACATGCGGCATCAAATATTTAAGATGCGAATAAGAAAAGATATAATAATAGAACAACAATCAAAAGCAATTCTAAAAAGTAGGAATTAAAGTTGTAGTTAAAACAAACTTAAAGTTATTAAATAATTATAAAAACAATTAATGCAGAATATGATGTGTGATGTCACGTCGCTTCATTACTCCCCTTCCAGTGAGAACCTCATTCGAACGAATCGAGAAATTTAGATGGAACTTTAATAGGTCTCCCAACACGTGATGTCTTGTTAAAAAAAGACTTCTTAGGCGGTTCGTCAGAAAATCTCACTCTTTTCTTCTTGATATTTGAAGCAGCAATTTTTGGAAGGACTGAAGGTGTGCCGACTGTAGGCATTGAACTGAAGGAAGAGGCGTTGTTCTTCAAGTCTGCAGACTGTTCTATGAAGCATGGTTTTAAACGATTAATAGAGATATTTCGAGATTTTTCCTTTATTGATAGTGTGTAGTAATCTTTGTTTCTGGAAAGTACTTTAAAAGGTCCTTCATATGGGGGTTGAAGTGGTGGACGAACGGCGTCAGTTCGTATGAATACATGAGAAGTAGTGTTAAGATCTTTCGTCACAAAAATGGGAGATTTTCCATGTCGTGAAGGTGGAGCAGGCCTAACTTGAGAGAAATATTTCCTTAGTTGACCAGCGAAAGTAGAAATGTCAGTAGATGCTTGTGTCTCATGAAGAAAATCACTAGGTAATCTTATATTTGAGCCATAAACCAATTCCGATGGAGTTGTTTGGAATTCTTCTCCGAAAGTGGAGCGTAGCCCCAATAGTACAGTAGGTAGAACTTTCGTCCACTGAGGATTATTATGGCACATGATGCTATTTTTCAGAGTTCGATGCCATCGCTCTATAAACCCATTGCAAGCAGGATTGTAAGATGTGGTTCGCCTTCGCTTGATTCCCAAGTTTGGTGAAAAGAGATGACTCGAACTGACTTCCTTGATCTGTAATTATTATTGACGGTGTTCCAAAGCGAGAAATCCAACCACTATAAATTGCTTCTGCAACGGTGTTAGCTTTAATATCAGGCACCGGTATGGCTTCTGGCCAGCGAGTAAACCAGTCTATTAGGGTTACACAATATCTTTGTCCTTCGGAAGTTATCAAAGGTCCAATTATGTCCAGATGAATTTCGTCAAATCTTTTTGAGGTTGATACATACTCCCCAACTGGTTTATGCACATGTCTCTGTATCTTGGATCTTTGACAAGATAGACAGTTTTTAGTGAATTCTTTGACATCTTTGTTCACTGAAGGCCATACAAACTTTTTTGTCACTAGATGTGCTGTAGCTCGAGCCCCTGGATGACATAGATTATGGATTGACGAAAATATTACTTTTCGAAATGCCTTTGTCACATAAGGTCGTGGTTTTCCTGTGGAAATGTCACAATATATTTCTTTATCGGTTCCAAAAACAGGTAATTTTTCAAACTTTAGATTAGTATTTGATTTTATGAGATTTTTGAGCTCTTCATCAGTTTCTTGCTCCTTGGCTAGTGCACTAAAATCAATCTTTTCCGGAAGGACAACTTCTTCAGCTCTTGATAGTACGTCAGCTATTTCATTATCTACACCAGAAATGTGCTGTATATCAGTTGTAAATTGGCTGATAAAATCTAGATGCCTCATTTGTCACGGTGATGCTTTATCACCTTTCTGCAGAAATGCGTAAATTAGAGGACGGTGGTCAGTGTAAATGGTAAAATTATGTCCTTCTAAGAAATACTTGAAATGCTTTACAGCAGAAAAGATCCGTCCGGGTCACCAGTGAAGCGTAATGAATGGTTTGAAGAACAGAAACATTAAATAATTATAATTTACATTTATTTACAATTTATACATGACTAGTTTAGTTTAAATGCGGCATCAAATATTTAAGATGCGAATAAGAAAAGATATAATAATAGAACAACAATAAAATGCAATTCTAAAAAGTAGGAATATAAGAACGAGGAAGAGTAGGAACGCTTCATATTAAGTACAAATTGTCGGCTAATGACTATGATTTTTAAAATAGTAAATTTATTAGCTAGGGGATATTATCATAACTACGGCAAGTTGGCGAAGAGTCGCCGAGGAAGGAAGATAACGTTTCTGGCGGAGGGAACCAGTTTTCCTCGGATCATGACGTTTACGCCTCTTCCTTCTCATTGGCTCAAATTCCCTGACTACTCCTTAGAACTTATCAGTTAAGATATATCAGTTATTAAGTAACCGGTTCCGATTTCTTGTTCTTAAATAACGTGTACAAAATATTAGTTCTTGAATAACGTACTCACGGTGTCAGTTCCTGAAAATAAAACACACGTTTTGCAAACGTCTAATCTAAAGTTATTAATCCTTTTATTCTTTTTTTAAAAAAAATCTGTTTGACTCAAAATTAATGAGATTACATTTGAATAATAATTTTAAAAAGTCTTATAATGCACCACAGTTTCTTTTCTTTGTTTCTGAAATATAATTCATATTTGATTTAAACATTTTATTCATTTTTCAATAGGATGAAGATTTAAATGAACTATGCATTTTTCAATACAAAATGCATTTAAGATGGATCTGAGGAAAACGTTTCTAAGAAAGCTTAGACATTTAAATGTTTTACTTTAACCTTATTTTTATTATTTTTTAATTAGGATGAAGATCTTATGGCAATTACCTTAAAAGTTTGCAATTTCAAATGTAACGAAATTTTATAAGGTATTTTTATTGCAATACATTACTTATTGCTTTTATCGCTAAATTCACCATTTCAGATGCGTAATTAGGACGAAAAGAATAGATTAAATTTTCTTATTCCAAATGCATACTAAGAATTCTTCACAATGAAATACGCTATGATTCAATGAATACGCTAAATTCAATGAATATTACGCTAATAATGAACTATGATAGATTTGAGAAATGAGTTAGGGAAGCACTTTATACATTCAAAAAAAAATTTGCCTCGCTTGTTTGCTTTTTCAGATATATGATATTTTATTAAATCGTTTTTCGTCAAATTAAACATTTAATCAGAAAAAGGTGATAATTTTCAATTGGAAATATATATAACAAATTATTCACAAAGGAATCGATACTTTTACGCAAATAATAAATTACAATAGATCTCAAGGAATAGACCTGAGAAAGCAATTAATACATTTAAAGTGCTTTACTTTAACCTTATTATTTTATTCATTTGTTTGCCGTTTCAAAAGTTATAAAAGTTTTTAGAAAATATTTATATATATTTCATTATCATACGCAGTAACTTTACTTTAACATTGTCTTATTCAAATGCAATTTCAAAAGTGATAAAGACAAGAACCAAGTCTTATTTCATAATTATACGACTAAAAAAGAGAGCAATTTCTTATAACATTACTAAATAAGATATTATATAATAGTATAAGAAAAAAAGGAATGGTAGATTCAAAATAAATAATAAGAAAATCTTCACAGAAAAATCAATATTTTTACATAAAAAATAATTAATTGGGGAATATCCTAATAAATGGATCCACAAAAGCAAATTATACATTTAAAATAATTTATCCTTAGAAGGCAACAGTGAACTATTTTGTTAATAAGAAATATATTTCAGATATTTTTGTATATAGTTTTAAAAACTTAAATAAATATGTATTATAAAATTAGTTACAGTGTCTTTACTTAAGTCAATACAGTGTTTCTTTGTTTCTTCAGTTTGATTATACCAACCTGCACTTTAGTATATATATATATAAAAGTAAAATATAATTTACATTTTAGGGCTCTAAGAGAACTTTTGCTGCTTTTATTTGTTCTTTAGCATTTATGCTATTTTTAACCTAATTGATTTGTTTTATCCATCATGATTGCTTGCATCTTAAAAAATATCTGTAGTTGATTTATAGAGAAAAGTACAATGTCAACTTTCATCATAATAAACAACACTTAAACTTGAAAGAAAGTTGTTCGCAAGTATAATACTAGTTTCCATTGCACGTATTTCAATTATAAATTTGGAGTTTAATTAAAAAAAAAACTATAACTTTAAACGCGATTAGAAGATTTTGTTAAAATTTAAATCAAATCAGTAAAAAAAATATTTCATTTATCTATTTAATTATTATTTTTTTTTTACTGAGAAATTGAAAATAAAAAACATTTCTGAGAGAACTCCAAACAAGTCAGTGCAATCAATGCATCAGAATATGACATCAGGTCAATGCTCTTCACAGTCTTAAAATTTTAAAATTAAATTCCAGCTTAGAGTTTAAGATTAGAACTAAAATTGAAAGATTTAATTAAAATTATTACTAAATATTGCAAAGAGAATTTTGTGTTTTTATATTTGTGTTACATAATCTTATAAAAGCACAAAACACATGATCTTATGAAAATTCTAACACATGATCTTATGAAAATTTGCAAAAAATTCCCCGAATCTTTTAATGAATATTTTCAATTCTGAAACTGTCGCAATATTTAAAATAAATAAATAAATAAAAATAAAAAAACGCATTGAGTTCTATGTTTCGTTTTAAATGTAACCAAGTCGCTAATATGGTAATTATCATTGTTCCTGACATATATAACAGAAATTATTACTATCTCAAATTTTTTTTTTCATTTTCATAAGATCATGTGTTAGAGGCGACGAGTATCATGCGTTACACCACGTCCCGTAAAAACGAATGAGCTTTCTTTCCAATAATGTTAAAAATCATATTTTAAACATCTCGTAACATTAAAGATTTTTTAACAAAATAAAATGAATTAGTATCCCACTTTTGTGAGACATATTCCAATAATCAAAAACTTCAAACAATAATATTTAATGACATATTAATCTTTTCTTTAAGAGACGAGTTTCATAAGAAACATTTCATTCACTTGTGTAACTTCTTTTAAATTCCTCTTGACCTTACATTTCTTTAAAGGAAATTTTAAGATGTTTTTTTTTCGTTAAAATAAATAAATAAATAAAATCTTCATAGTCAGCCGCTATTTTATAATAGAGAGGGGGGAGAAGCAGTTTTTTTTTCCCATTTTTAGACAATGACAAAGGAGAGAGGAAGGTAAGTTTATTTATTTTTATAAAGCATTTTTTATTTACAGATATTTGTTTATTATGATATTAAATATGTATTTAAGATTTCTATTCCCTGATGTATTTTTAACGTAACTTTTCCTTTTCTGCATTTTTAGAAATCTTATATTGGGTAAAATAATGTGTTAAAATGATTTTTCCATATTCGAAGCTATGAAGTTCAATGAGTTCGAATTTATCATTATTTTATTACATAGAAGCAAACTGAAAATTGCTTGAACAGTATCTGATGTATCAAAGGCTTTAGGATGGAAATTATGTCTGACGATTCGCATGCATGAAGGGCTGTTGCGCTCCTGAAGAAGAAGATTCGCATGCATTGCGTATCCACTGTAGCTTGTATTTTTAAAACAGCCCTTTTCAAAAATCAATATAATTTATTATTTTACACGTAATAAGCTTTCCAAAAAGAGTGGACAAAAAAATCTGAGAAAATTGTGCAGTACTTTCCCAAAAACCAGGCAAATTTTAATTCAAAAAGAGAAGTCCGAATATATTCATTAACAAAGATATCAATACAAGAATGAGTCTTTTTATTTAGTATTTATGGCTCAACATCTTTATCAATAACACTGTTAGAAATGTTTTGTTATTCGTCTCAAGCTATAAAGTCAAAAATCTGAGGGAATGTTTAGTAAGAAAAAAGAGTATGATTTTGCGTTTTAAATCGTGTATTAAATTATTTGCACCTGCAGTGATTAAATTGCATATCTTACATGTGCCTCTCAAAACACGGAAACTGCATCTTAGTACGAGTAATATTTTGTCCTACTAGTTTTTATTAATGAAATATATCTTTGCTGTTATAAACTTTTAATTAAAATGAACAATGATGTGTTAATAAACATTAAAAATGTATGGATAAGCTATCTTATTAAATATACAATATAGTAAGTAAAAATCCAATTTAATATGTATAAAAAAATTATTTAATTAATTGTGTATCAGGAAATTAAGCTTGTTTTTCTCTTGTTTTAATCTAGCCATACAGTGTTATTGTAAGTTCCAAAAATCACAATCATATGTGATGCCTTCAACTAGCAAGCAACATTATTTATAACAGAAGATTTTCGATTGCAATTGCTAAGAATACAAAAGAGGATCAATTTCTTTATTTAAGAGTTGTAAGAAAATGTAGCTGCACCACAACTAATTGCTAATTTTCTACAGAATTTTTTAACTTCTTAATTGAAATATTCTCGAGCAGCATGACAAATAAAAAATTTTGTTTTATTCCACTTACGAGTAGTGTCTTATTTTCCACCCCTATTCTTATTATCAGGGGTGATTGTGAGCCCAATTAAAAAGTCCTGAAAATTTCCTGAGAAAATCATTAATGACGCATTTCAAAAAATTAATATCTTTATAAATTTAAATCATTGATATTTTCACAACGTGAAAGTCTACATAAATTATATGCAGCATAATTTAAATTAATAATTATGTATTTAGTTTACTTTTATCTCTAATCACATTTATTATTTTACCAGAAAAAATATTTACGAATGAAAGAGATGCCAAGAATAAATTCTAGTTCTAATATTTTTAAATAAAATATACAATAGTTTTTATACATAAATGTGATCGATGATTTCTGTAAACTTCTGGACTGTGGATTTCCTGATCGCGGATAGCGAAACATCTGGAAACCCGGATTTTTTCCGGAGCACATTCATCTCTGTATTATTTTCAATTTAAAAATGGAAAGAGAGGGAGGGGGGTTTAATTTAAATAGTTTGTAAAGAGAGGCTTGAACTAAGCAAAGTATAATAAACAATAAGAGAAATTATGCTATGTTTACAAATAATTCGAATAGTCGAAAATAGTATTTTTTATTATTAAATAAAATGCAACTTGCAATTTATTTAAATCAGTAATTTTGACATGAAACTCAGGTTATATATCTTAATGATTACAATTTAGCTCATCTCATTTGTAATCTTATATAATAATTATAAATTTAATTTTTAACAATCTACATTGAACTTTTAGTAATCTATTATCAACCAACAACCATAAATTCCAAGGTCAGGGCTTTATTGCTAACATCCGCTGTAGCATTTTCGTCATGGTGCGGGGATTAGTGGATTAGGTTCCCAAGTACCATATGATTAATGGATGGGAGGCCTTCTTGTGTCTTCATTGATAAGATTTGGTTTCGAAATAGTCAAATACTATATAAATATAATACACCATTTCTTACAATATATTTAATAATTCCTTTAAAATGTCCATTATAAATGGCAAAATTTCCTATAATTTACATAGATTTAGCAAATTTTTTTTCTCCATAAATGCTTATAAAAAGTAATGCTTGCATTAAGCTTTCATTTTTATTTAAAAATTCTATCATAAATTTTTTATTTCAAATTTTCTTCATAACCACTTATCATCCCACTAAAAATTAAGCAAGCCTAATAATATTGCGATCCAGTTGCAGATAATAGATTCAGACTAAAGGCATTTGATTTATATGTAAGCATAAGTAACTTGAAATGTTAATATTAGACAGTTATGGGTGATTCTTTGGAAACATGACAATTGGAAAGAAAAAAAAAATTTCAAATTTAAAATCTTCAAAATAATCATTTTTTTTTTTTGTATATTTATTTAGTTACATTTATTAATATCTTACAGACCGCAGTGTAGTTTATTGAAATTTGTTTAAGGAAAAATATTTAATTGGTGTAATCAATTAAATCTTCAAATCGAGCAAAATTAGTTGCAAAAATTAAAAAAATAAAAAGCTTTTCTTAAAATTTATAAATACAAAAATCAAATAAGAGCTGGGTCGTAGAGAGAATTTGTAATCTGACTCAACTAAAAATAATAAACTAAATAACCTTTTCCTAACTTTTCAATAAATTCTGCATTCAAAATAATCATGTCTATAAATCGGAATTGTAAAAAAATTAGCCCAACTCCGATTATGAAAATGATTTAGACAAATGTTTATAATCATGAGGATAGAAATATTACTTTTATTAATCTTACTACAATCGTTTAAATTATTACTTATTACAAAATTAATTTATAATCTTTAAACGTTTTTGAGCCTATTTTTTTTTTTTTTTACTAAAATATTAAAAAAGTACACATAAAGCTATTGAGACTGAGGGACAATCTAGCTATTGATTTTCTGGAAACGGCAAAACGTTATGATTAAATGAAAATAAATAATATTAATTGCGAAAATATAAATCACCATTGAGATAAAAAAAAGGGGGGGGGGAGGGAACTTAAATAGAAAGAAAATTGTAAAGAGGAACGAAATGTTTCTGTTACTTTAATTATTCTTTGTAATTAATTCTATTTTCACCTTCAAGGCGATCTTTCAAAACTATTTCGTATTTTTACAAACTTTAATTCCTGATTTGGATTATTTTAAAATTAATATTGTCTATGGAGCTGTAATTATTTCTAAAAGCATAAATACATTACAAATAATAAAGTTAACGAATATCTTTTAGATTGATAGGTTCATATCATTGACGCATAATTAAACATATTTTTTTTTTTTTTGTAAAATTACTTACTTTTTAAATAATTACATCCTAATACACTTTTATAATTAAAAATGTATTTATAATTATGATTTTATGTCAATCCATGTTAACATTGCAACAATTTTTATAGCAAATAATACATATTTATAAATTACTTTATTGAATATTTAACAAATAAGATATCCTTCAGCTCATAAAATTCCTAAGTCAAATTTATTAAGCTAAGTTCTAAAGGTAAAAATTAAATTTAATGTATCATGGTTAGTTTCCTTCAATATTTATTAAAGAATCAGCTTGGGTTAAGACATTTATTTGTTATGCGTGATTGTGCATTAATATTTTTTACAAATGCATGTCTTGAATCTAAGATTAAATGAAAGTTTCAATAATCGGTCGGTGATTGGCTTTCTGAAAAATTTGGAGTCGAAAATTTCAACTACCAACTCTACAACTATGGTTCGAAAAATATGAAAAACTGTTTTAAAGATAAACTAAATATATAAAACGATTAATTGTAAAAAAATGTATTAAAAAATCCTACATGGGTTTTTTAATTTTATTTTTTGAAAAAGCATAAATTATTAATAGAATAAACTTTATATTGAGAAGAAAGAAGAGTTAAAATATTTAAAAAATATAATTGATAAAAAAATCGACTTTTTTATACTAAGAAATTTATTTGTAGTATACTCTATTAAGACGGTCAACTGTAATAGCATTTTTTCCCAATTTTTTTTATTATTAAAATCTTTCACACATTTATCTCTCATTTCCTTTATGTTAGTCAATAACTATTTTAAAGTTGCTTAAAGTTAAAAAATTAAAAAGTTGAAAAAAACGCATAAAATTTTATTTTACTTGCTGCAGGGTTCCCACGATCTGGAAAATTTTTCAAAGTGGTCGCAAATGTGAGATAAAACTAGATATTTTAAGCAATTAAAAAATATTTAATTTAAAGGAAATATATATTGGTGGAGAAAATAACTCAAGAATCGAATTTACGAATGAAAGATAAATTTAAGCATTTTTCAGTAGTCTTGAAAAATTTTAGCTATCACTCATTTATTTTTTCCAGTTTTTTTGTTTGTTTTTTAAAGGCGTTTTATTTTGTATGTTTCTGGCACAATTTTTTTTTCTTATGTCGAGGATGAGTTCAAGGTGCATAAATCCCCATGGCAGAAGTACCTTGAAATCTTGAATAATCTAATATCTGACATTGTAGGATAGTTTCATTTAATATAAAATTTAATAATAATCATTTAATAGAAAATTCTTAGTTGTATGGTGGAAATAATAATAATAAAAATAAGGTTGAAAAAATATAAATAATAGAAAAAATAATGATAAAAGAAATAAGAATAAAATATAATAAAACAAAGAGTTAGAAATAATAATAAAAGAAATAAGGCTTTTCATACCTTCAAAATTTGACGTAAATCAGGCACTTATGCACCAGTAATAAAGTCGGACATTCGTTGATCACGAAATATCCATGCATTTCACTCAATGAGACAGATATGAATAACTCTGTATCAATTTGCCCTTTACAACACTATTCTTAATATGCTTGCAATAAATTTTACTTACAAAGTTTTTTTTTTTCTTCAAAAACCGTACTTTAAATTACTTTCAGATAGAAAAATTTAAATAAGAGAAGTTATTTCAAAAAATATAACACAATGAAAAACTTTTAAAAAAATACCATAAAGCTTCAAATTTAAACTACTGAGTTCCACACAGAATTTTCTCCACCTTCATCAAAAGAATTCGAAATTTCACATTTTTTATTAGATTTTACAATAATTACAAAGCATTTTATGTAACATAAATGCGAGTGAGTACAATGTGGAATATTTTTAACTAAAGAAAATTTTGCAGATACTAGACTTAATAGTTTTTTTTTCTAGACTTAATAGTCTTTATAGACTTAATAATTTTTTTTCATGTTTTTTCGTTTTAAACATTTTCATATTTGGTTCTTTCAGCAGTCAACTTATACACCTGACATACCAAAAATTACAAGCGCGCAATCAAAAATATAGCGGGTCGACTTATATACCGGTATATACAATATACAGAATTTTATATTTTTACAATTGGGTAAATTATGTTATAAATCTTCATTGTAGTCATTAAACTTATGGTTATAAAAATAACACTTGCTAAGATTAATTTAAATCATAAATGTATAGTTTAATATCGTAAAAACAGAAGTTTCGAAATAGGCTATCTTTCAGTGCGTGTAGATACGTTGATCGAAAAATGACGTTAATAAAGTGTGACAAAATAAAAATAATAAAGATTACAAGTGAAGCAGGATGTAATGAAAACTATTTAAATATTTTTATCTAAGAAAATCAACTTCTGGAGTCGACTTGCTAAGAAAAGAATTATTTACTGATTTGAAAACAATAAAAAATACGGTATTTTGATCTGTCCCGCAAATAACCAAACAATTTGTCGATTCGGGAAAATCTATTCAGCTTCAGTATTTTTCATTTTGGAAAAACAAAGAGTTTTGGAATTATTGACTACATCTGAAGTTTAAGCACATCATAAATAAATGCTAATAATTAGGCTAATATTATGATAATAATTAAATGCTAATAATACGTAGCGGGTCCTAAAATTTGGCTGGGTCCAGTTATTCAAAACTAAGCAGAAAAATAAAAAAAATCTAGGTGTATATATCTATAAACTACTGACGTAACTTATGGACGATGGGAGCTACCTAAGGCATTTGCAGCTGTTAATGATAAACCTTGTAATTTTCAACTACACCTAGAAGATAAGAGGATTCCTAAGTTAAGTCCAGCAACCTTATCAAGTCGACCAAATTCGATTTCGTGAAGAATTTTGTAGTTAACCCTAACGCTTATTCGTGGGAGAAGAGAAAAACTGTCCATTGTTAGCCTGACGGTAAGGGAACTCAACCGGAGAGAAATTGAACATATTGCATCGTTACCAATAGATGATTTTATTCCGTTATGCTTCAGTTTTATGTAAGCACGAATAATAAAATTTCTCGAAATAAGTTTATTATGTCAAAAATAAATTTTTTTTAAATATTATTTTATGGATGCGTCCTTCTTCTCAATCTTAAAGTAACTTTCTGTATTATTAATTTTATTATTCGAATTCTTCAAAATAGAAAATTCGAAAGACTTCAATCTTCAAAGAAAGACAACCAGAAAATAAATAACTTATCAAATGCGAAAAACAAGAAGATTTTCACCGACATCAGAATTTTTCAATTGAAATTGGGGGATTGATGAGAAAAATTTAGAGGAATCGTATTTCACCACTCTTAATGACTTTTTATCATTTATTTCTTTTATATTACATGCATAAAAGTAACAATTTAAAATTTCTTAAACTAAGAAACCTTATTCGAAAGTGAATAATAAAAAAGAAATTTTTTTAATTTTATTTTTCAGTTTCAGTTAATATATGTAATAAAAATGGGTTAACGTCCACTGCAGATTGGTAAGCAACTATATCAATCTTCAACGACGATTAAGTGCACTATTTCCATCTTTTTTGATAAAAAACCTTTAAGGTCGTAGCTATATGGAATTAATAAATGAGAAGTCGTAGAAGGGGAGAGGCGAATTCGTGAAAGCAGGACTTTAAAACTAGTTTATTATATGAACCTTATTGACCCTACCCAATATTTATTTCTGAGATCAATTTTTGAACTCAGAAATAAATATTAGGTTGGGTCAATTTTATTGAAGGCAAATGCATATAATTGACTTATTACATGGCAGTTCCTTCCTGGCATCCCCCCCCCACCCGAGGCTGAAGTATTAATAAAATATCAGAATCTAGATTTCTGAAAAACCATGAAAAAAATGATTAAATGATTGAACCCATTAACCCTTTTCTATTGACACTAGATAAAACTTCTTTTTAATAATTAATTGAAGACTATAAGTGTTATTTATAGAATTCGAAACAGAAGTTAATACCGAGAAATTATTTGAGCGAAAAATATGTTGAAATGTTAGTCAATAATTTTTAAACTATTTAATGCCTCTGAAAATTAGTTCGTGGATATCAATGCATTAAATGTTTACATAAGGCGCTTTAAATTGTTACATGCGTAAAATTCTTACATTTACAAAATCGGGGTTCCGTCGAAAGAAGTTAGATCATTTAGGGTTTCTTAATCGAAAAAAATTTGGGAATCGCTGTCGTAATACATACTTTTTTACTTGATGGAATGTTCTTATTATAAAAAAATGTAATTTATTTTGAATTTTATTTACCCTAATTATTGAGGGAAGTTACTATTACGAAATAATTTAAGTTATAAAAAATTTAGTTGATAAGGAATATTTTTTCAGTCATGAAAGCATAACTTCAGTATTTCAATGGTAATAAATTTCCTTTCCTCGAAGTCTCATTGAAGGCGGCGTGATAATTTCACGGTCCTTTCTGGAAGATGAACTTTGACCTTGATGAATTTTTTCCCCAGAGCAGCTGTGAGAGGAATGCCTTCTAAGAAAATCATGTGATGCTTTGGCAAGTTTCCCGCCTAACACGCCAAAACTAACGTTTTGATTGGTTCGATAGAAAAGCGCGCACTTCTGTCTTTCAATATGGCTGAATGGAAAGTTTTGCAAACTGTTTTTTTTGTAAGAGTTTTTATTTAAATTAATAATTTATTAAAATTGTCCAATTTGTAATAAATATAATTTTATTTCTTAATTTCAAACTCCTTTTTTTTGTTAATTTAAGATTTGTTAATTAAGATTTGTTAATTTAAGATTATTAAAAAGTTACTGTTTATTTTCCCCCTTCTCTTTCGACTCAATGTTTATTCGTAAATGAAGTAAGTTTTTTTCCCTGTATTTTAAAAATTTTATAGTGTATAATTTAGACGTAATGCATCTTTATTTTTTACTAATTATTGTTTTTTTTTAAAAAGTAAATATAAATTTAAGGTTAGTATGATTTTGCTTAAAATTTATGTTTAAGAAAAAAACACCATTTACTTTGCTTAATTTGTTTAAATAAGATCTAAATTGTATAGAGTATTATAATGTTTAAATACTGGAAGAAAAAGTATTATGTATTCAGTTTTAATATAATAATTATTTTGTTTAGAAATCGATAACCATAAATTGAAGTTTAATTAGAAATTTCTCCGAGAAAGTTTAATTCAATTAGTTATTTAAAGAAAAAAATAGTTTTGTTTCATTGAAAACGTTACCTTAAAAGCATAGTATTTAATATGCAATAAATATAAAAATTATTACGTTTGCCAAACTTTCCATTTCGAATTAACAGTTAAAACTTAACAATTTTAAAATGGATTAGCCTACTTGAATAGAGTTTCCATAAGTAAGTGTTTATTTATGTTTATCTTTGATTTTCTATTTCGTTATCCTTGTTTATTTAAAACCCAGATTTTTCACTCTTGAACTAAGTTTACATTTTGCATGCGATTTTTTTTCGATCTTCTGTACCTGTTATTTCAATTTCCTCCCCGTTCCTGATATCACGACGGTAACACCGTTCTTTTTTGGTCCTCTCCTCTTAGAGAGCGCCTTTTCTTTCCCCTATCTTCCCCCTTTCCGTCGTGATGTCATGATCGGGTTTCTCTTTTTCCTCCTACCCCTTGGCGACCTATCTAAATAGGTCGCCAAAAAATTGGCGGGACTTGGCCTTGCCGTAGTTATGATAATAGTCCCATTAGCTATCTTTTTCAACAACAACTTACATAAGTTAATTTAAACACAGTTTTAATTTAAGATAAGCTGATAGAAAAGAACACAAAACCGACTTACTTTTTGTATTGAGTATTGAGTATAGTTAAGTGCTGCGAGCTCTCTGCTTATCGCTTATAGCTCTGCGTTTCAATAGCTTTTTGTTCTTTTGTTTATCAACAAAAGTGATAGGGGTTAAAGTAGAGTTGTATTAGTTCTGTTTATAACAATAGTACAGAATAAATTTAAAAAGTTATTGAATTAAGGCTCTGAAGGAGTAAATAAAAAATCAATTTTCTATTATCAGAGTGATTAAACATTAGTCGATGCAAAAAAATAATAAGTTTTGAATCACTTCACTGGAAATGTGAAAAAAATTACTCATTTCATCTGCTCACTGTTCCGTTGACTGAGATTGTTTGTTTATATTTTGCTTTCAAAAATGAACTGTGTAGTTCCTGATTCCGTAGTTAATGTATTGTTCAATTGAGAAATGACTCATAAATTATGGCAGATGCTAAATTTTTTAAAATAAAAAGGCGAAGTTTAATTTCGTAAACAGTCAAAGTATAATTTTTTTTATTGAAATTTAGATTTTAATCGAAAAGTAGAAAATATGCAGAAAAAGCTCAACATTTGGTAATTTAAATGATACTTATGCTGATGAAAATCCATATTAAATTATTCCCATATGCATACATAGTGCTTTGATAAAAATGTATTCTATTTAAAATTTTAATATTGGGAATGATACTAATTCATCCTATGTGTAGAACATACTTATTTTTTTTTAAAATTGTCCCCACAATTATAACACTATTGGTTTAGAAATATTTTGCATACAGAAATATTAACATACTCTGTCATACGTTATTAAATTTGTTAACTGAAATTTTTTTTAAATGCGAATTGCAAAGGGAAGAATTATTCTTTTTTGAGGACAATCTAAAGTAAATATATCAATAACATAGATGATACAGTTAAACTTCAATATTTAGATAAGTCAACGATCTACAACTAGTAAATAGTTTTGATTCAGAAAGAAAAAGTTAGATTTTATTTTTGATTGATCTGATCTATTAATTTAAATCAGGCAAGTGAAGTTTATATTGATTGCTAACTATATTAACAATTTGACTAAATTGTCTTCTCTATGCTTTTGATCCTAAAAAAGAAAAAGTGCAATTCTGTTTTTTTTTTTTTTTTTTTCCAGATGATTTCTGTATAGATACCTGTACATATGTTTGTTGATTTCTGGGCATTATCCTGCAAGAAATAATGATAATAAAAAAAACAATGCTATAGAAGGGCTTCTAAGGCAAGCTTCCAAATGTTTTATTTAGTTTTTAAGAATATCTTTACGAGTTTAAAATCCTTTTGGGGAGCTGGCAGTTCTAGGTGGTGTGAACAGGCAGGAATCTGTCTAGGTTTTTCTGACAGGTACCGATTTTGTGAAAATTTAGACGTAATTTGTGAAAAATTAAAAATTATATTAAGAAATCAACACAAAAATATGGATTTATCGTTTCTTAAGGGATACAAAAATGAAATTTTAAGAAAAAGTATTTTGTGAAACTACCGTTTTTCCAAAATTGAATTTGTGAAACTACCGTTTTTCCTAAAGTTGAATTTGTGAAGGTACCGCTAAACGGTAGTAAATTCGGCCTGGACAGACCCCTGACAGGTATCACTATGGAAATATGTCCCCCTTTTTTTATACCTATTCAGATATTACAGAATGAAACCAGCATCACGAAACATATTTTATTATTAATTGAAATGTGTGCAGAACATTCGAAATTAAAGTAGCAAAACACAAAATTAAATTAGTTATTTTTTATTCTGAAGTATGATTTACATAAAACCCCTTTATTTCTCATTTTTTTGGATAGGAATAACACTACTGTGACTAGATTTAGTTACAAATCTTAACGTTTTATGAGGTAATATCTTTTTTGAATTGTTATTTTTTTTTGAATTTCTTAATGAGTTTTAACTTTTTATGGGTTATATAATTTGAAAAATGAGAAAAGACACTCATTTTCCATATTGATATATTTTTATTTTATTGGTGAAAGGCAATTTTTGTTTCAATATAAAAATAATAAAACCACATCTAACTCAAAATGTTAACTTTACAACTGAAATAATACCTGTACATACTTACAACTGAAATAATAACTTACATAAAACATTTATTTATTAAAAAACTTTTTAGAACTTATTATTTTAAAATTTTTTATTACCTAATATTTTACAAAAATAAAATATGCTTTGTTTATATAGATTAAAAAGTTCTTTTCAAATCTGATGAACTGCCAGAAGTTATATATGAATTGACAGTGTTCATATACATTAAATTCTAACACGGAATATTTTTTACTTCTAGTATGGTGTCTGATTTCTTCTATCCTTATACTGGTGGGGTAGAGAGTCATATTTATCAACTTGCTCAGTGTCTTATTAAAAAAGGTCACAACGTCATTGTAATTACTCATGCTTATGGAAATCGTAAAGGAATTAGATATTTAACCAATGGATTAAAAGTATGTTTATAAGTAATTTTTAAATTTTACATATTATTAAAATAATATTATTAAAATTATATTATTAAAATAATGTTATTAATATTATTTTAATAATAATATTTTAATATTATTAATAATATTTTTAAAATGCATAACAGCTTTTGTAATTTTTATCCCTCAGGCACAGCAATATCAAACTTTTTTTTTTGTTGCAAATTCCTAAGAAATGTTGTATATTGTCTAATTTTAATTATTCATCAGAGGAGGTTTCCTTTTTTTAAATTAAATAAATTGCAAATAATTTATTATGCATCTGATTTTATTTTAATAGTTTTGGCATTTTATATGTTTGTGTAGCTTTAAAAATACATTTTATATTCTTTTAATCTTTTTTTTTATTTTTAAAAATTGATGTCAGTTTCAATTTGGGTTCCCTATTAATTTTTGGATTTCAAACTTTGTTTTTCAGCTTGAATTCATATTCAGCACTATATGCTATAAATTTTTGCTTGTAGTATATTATTTATAATTCTTTTTTAGTTAACAAATTCACTTGCAAAGTAATTTTGATTCTCTTGCAAGTTATTGGTTGCTCCCAACTCAAAATTTTCTGTTTTACCTTCAACAACTTAAAATTTTTTAAAATTAATTTAAATAATATATATCTAAAAAAATCTTTAATAGTTTAGAGTTAGTTTAATGTCAGGGGAAAAAATTAGTTGCATTTTTAAGTGTTTTATATTGAATTTAAATTTGCTTAGTTTTCTATATTAATAATCACTGTACATTTCACACCAAAAATATGAAGTTCTTATATTATTTTAAAAATTCTTTATTGTTTATTATATTATTTTACAAGTTTATATAAATCTTAGGAGAGTTTTCCTTAATTTAAAGTTTACAGTGCATTTTTTTTATTTAAAAAAAAAAACAATTGGTAGAATACAAAATAAAAAAATTGACTATAAACTTTCAATTTTTTAATTGAAATATTCAATTATCAATCCCTATATCAATTTATGTTATTGTTTATTTATAATTGTCTTGAAACATAACAAATAAATTGCTGTAACTTGTGTGCTAAATATAATCGGGTTTTATTTTTTTTTAAAAGTAATTATGTACTTATAGATACTTAATTCAATTATTAATTGCACACATTGTTTTACATTTTTTTAGGTTTATTATATGCTTGTATGGGTGGTGTACAATCAGTGCACACTACCGACATTATTTACCACCTTCCCTGTCATCCGTTTTATCCTTGTTAGAGAAAAAATTTCTGTTGCAGTAAGATACTTTTTTCCCCCTTACTTTTGCCGTTAAGGATCCTCAAAAAATTTTGTAAAATATTCCTAAAATTGTATGATTTGCCAACTTTGTTGCCAAATTCCAAAAAAATTAATAAATTAACTATCACTGAATGTACTAATGCTTATCATTTATTTATTTACCTTGACTCTAGTGTAGGGTCTGAAAACCCTTGAATTGTACAATTTTTGCTAAAAACCCTGTTTTTGGTTACCATGATATTCTTTGCTCTTTCAGGTTACCAAATTTTTTTTTTTTCATTACCAGATTGGTTCTTGGTTTATTTTCATGTATATTAATTTAATTTATTTTCATATATATTAATTTTAATTTTAAAATTCCATTTTCTTTTATCATTAGTTACTCGCTTGTTGGAAAGAAATGTCAATTGTAAAATTTTGATGAATCCCTGTTTCTGATTATGTGTATTAATTTTTAACACCCATCAAAAAAATTGCCAAAAATGAGAGGTACCCCCATTGTAAACTATTACCTTAATATTTTTTAACTAATGTTTATGTTTCAATATGTATTATACTAAAGTAATAGATTCTAAGGAATGAAAATTATTATGCAATAGTATTGCAGTTTATTTAAAGATATCTTATAATCAATTAAAGTATACGAAGAAAAGTAGATAATAGTAAATGAATTAAACTACAATGCTATAATAACAGCAAGAGCAGATCTCATTTCAATGTAGCATAACCAAATGCAACCAAGCCAACATGATAGAACTACCTTTTTTTAAAAATAATAATAGTTATAAAAAACATATTTGTCATAATTACAATTAGGGTATGCAAGTCATTAGCTTACCTTGGAATTCGAGTAAAATATGTGTGATTAAAAAATTTTTGTTTATTCGAACACTTTTAATTAATATGACAATACAAAAGAAAAACAAATTTTGTTATTTGCCTATAAGTAGAAAAATCTGGACAGAATAATTTCTCTAATTTATATTTTCGTTTTCCTTTCAAGTTTTTCTGTCTTTCATATTAAATAAGATAACTTTCTTTTACAGTTTTCTTGTTTAAAAATATAAAATATTTAAAAAATTAAAAATTTATGCAAATTTTTTTCAGGCATTTTCCGCATTAGCACATGAAGCAATGCTTCACGCTAAGACAATGGGACTGAACACAGTTTTTACAGATCATTCCCTATTTGGGTTTGCAGATGCCAGTGCTATAATCACAAATAAACTTCTCCAAATGACTTTGAGTGTCTGTAATCATGTGATATGTGTGTCTCATACTGGGTATGCTATATTTAGATTTATTTTAATTACTATATAATAGATATATACTATATAATAGATATAGTTTATTTTTCTTTGCGATTATAAAATGTGTATTGTTCATTAATATCTTTTTAAGGTATTCTCATGTTTTTTGTTAAATTATGAAATTAATTTATCGTAATAACTCCTCTCATTGCTATGCAATGAGGTCGTAACACACTTGTATGTTCTTCTGGTATTTTTTGGGAAACAGGCCACCATTTTGGAATCTGAGTATTATTTCTTTTTCTTTTATAATTCTGAATTTCTTTCTTTGAAGATTCAAGTTTTTATGCTCTTAGCAGCATGTTTCTCGAAGTTCTGTTACCATACCTGCCAGTTCTCCTGTTTTTTAACAAAGACTCCTGCATTTTACGACTACCACCTGTTTGCCTGTATATTCTCAACTTTTTCCATATTTGTTGAAAAAGTTGTATGCAGTATGTTAATTGTTAATATTTTTAGTACCTTTTGCGGTCAGGCTACCCTTGGGATGTTTTTGTGGTTTTCCTTTCCATGTAATGCAAATGTGGGTTAGTTCTATCAAAATGTCCTCCACAATATAAAATATCTTCCAATATTTGATTGATCCAGGAGTTTCCTTGTCTTCTGGATTGGGCTCAAAATTACAAGGCAACAGAGTTGAACACTAGTAGCCATAAACCAAAAATTGGGTCGGCTGTTTAACAATGGTTATAAAGTAGTTTAAGGAATTATAAATAATGGTTTAAAAGAATCTTCTTTAGATTAAAATTTACGTACATATTTTTTACTTCGCTAAATGTAAGTGCTTATGTTATTTCCACTTTTGAATTTCTCTTTTTGACTTACATGATTATACATGATATATCGCTAGTAAAACAGTAAAATCTCCGTTATTTTTTTCCTACAATGTTGGCAGGTATGTATTACCTTATCAGATATATGTATGCTGATTGAGAATGGCAAGTTTCTGAGAATATATACATATATATATTCTTAGATAACATGGCAGAGTAGCAAGAATGGCAGAGTAAAGAAAAGCATTTGTTTTCACATATATGCCATTTAAAATTTTATTTTCTCTGTAGCAAACTTAATTTTCTAACACTTTTTTTCTGAGGGAAAATAACTTTAGATTGGGTTCTTGAAAATTGATGCAAATTTTTTTTAAAAATGATCTTGTTCAAAAGAATTAAAAGAAATTGAAGAAAATTATTTAAGTTTTTTTTTAAATTTTTTTTTTTTTAAGAAATTGCCAATTGGCAAAATTTTTTACTTAAATGAATATAATTTAAACAAATGAATCATTTCCAGTTTTTGCATATGTTTCATGAACCTGAACGAAACATTAATAGAGTAATTTTTTAAGTGTTAAGTAGTCTGATCACAAATGCTTTACATTAAAAAAATAGAATCACGAAAGTTCAAGTCTTTTTTATTATTTTTAATATCCTATTTTATTCTTATTCATCATATAACACTTTATGTTTATTCATTATTGTAAGTGTCAGTTTGTTTTAATATAATTTGAGAGTAATAGTTTCCATTTTCATAATTCCAGTGGCTAAAATACCAGAAAACAAAAACACAAATAATTTTTGCACCCATTTATGCAACTCGATTTTGTTTAGTGTATATCTTTTAGCTTTTATAGTTGTTATACCTCCAAGGTTTTGCAAAAAGTTCAGAAAGAGAGAAAAAGAGAATAAAAAAACAAAATACAAAAGTAAACTGAGTTGCCCCAGTTAAGCTTTTCTACAAACAAGTGGCGACAACTTTCTTGCTTATGTTTTTTTCTTCTTTCTGCTCATAAAATGGGGGCGTAGTTTGTTAGTAAATTTCTGTTTGGTTAAGGATTTTCAGAAAGTAGTGTGCTGCTTTGGTTTGACTATGGAATATTTTTAAGCAGGTTTTTTGAACATTGTTTTCCTTTTGTAATTAGTTTATATATTTTACTTTATTATTTTGTATTCTCTCCTCCTGGACTTTTTGAAAAATCTTTGAGATACAGCGAGAGCAAAGTTTAAACATTTGAAGTGCTCTCTCTATAGAAAAGGTTTTGTGTTTTTTTTTCTTTTTGGAGCTGTTACCCTCTGACGACATCAGCTTTGGACGTCATTATTATATTTTTCATTGTTTTCATCTCTAAAATTTTCTATTGGTTTCAATTTTCTTATTGAATTTTTACTGCCTTTCTTTGGAATTGTAGTATATATCTGCTTTATACATGATTTTTGATTTCTTATTTTATTACCATAAATTTAAAGTTTTTTTTGTTTATTACATGCCATTTTTAAAAATTTATTTTGATTTCATAATTGCTGTTTTTACTTTTAAAGTTTATTCTTTAAAATGTACTTATTTTAATTGAGAAAGAAAATACTGCTCTTAGAGCAAATGTTTGTCCAAATACATTATCAGTTATACCAATTGCAGTGGATACAACGATCTTCAAGCCGGATTTCTTGCCAAAGCTAAAGTCAAGAAGTAAAATAATTTATGCCAACACGTTCACCTTATTTTCTCTGTAAAATTTCATTTGTATTCCTTTTAGCTTTTATTTTCTCATATCACTTATATATATATATATATATATATATATATATATATATATATATATATATATATATATATATATATATATATAAGAAGAGAATGGAATGATAACACATAGCCAATCACAGAAGACTTCTGGTTAGTAACGCACAAAACAGCCAATCAAAATTGAGAACCCATGTGTGTGAAAAGGTAATAATTTTTAATAACGCTGCCTGCAGAAGTGTTGCAACTAAACTTACCAGCTAAATCTTGTTGCGATTTCTATTTTGTATTGAATGTGTGAAATATGTTGATTCCTCTATTATCAGAGTTTACTTTAAAATACTCATATCTTTGTTATATAAAATGGATCACAGTGAATATCTTAGGCGTGAATATCTTTTACTTACTTTTAATTGGTTTTTACTTACTTTCAGAAAACTGTTCAACCAGAAATATTAATTAACCGTTCATATTTGAGATATTTCTTAAATAATGCATAAAAGTGCAAATCATTGGTTCAGAAAATAATGTGAAAAGAAAGATCAATGAAAAATGTACATAGTTAGGTTTTGTTAATATTCAGAGATTTATTGTAAATAATTTTAATTTTATTGTTTTCACCTTATTTTTTTAGGTTAAAATATACTTGAGTATGCCCCTTGGCGAAATTGGCGACTTATGTTTGGCGCCATTCCTGTTTGCTCAGAACTCTGTGGTAACAGGAATGGCGGCCAAAACTTTATAAAATTGTAATGAACCCCATATAAGCAAAATTAATTAACACAATAAAATTAATTTTGAATCGAAACAAAAATTAGTAGAGTAAGCACAGAAAGAAAGGGAAAAGAAAAAAACTCACTTCTTCATTAAGCTTCAATATCCTCAGATTTAGGTGCACAGAATTCTCTAATAGCAGTTAGATACTGTCTAAATTTATCATGAATAGAATCTGAGTACCTCCATCGCCACATAAATTCGGCGAAATACAAATCGAAAATGGCGTCTGTGGTACCGGACTGGTGGTGACATTTTTTTATAGTCCCTTTTTATGATTGCCCACATACCTTCGATCTTATTGACCATAAGCAAAAGTAACCTTACCAGCCGGTATCCAATGTAGAACTAACGGACCGCTGAAATTACATATACTGTTGAACATTTAAAAATAAAGCTGAAATCTAAACCTATTAGAATCACGATTAGGTTTCGACGCAGGGTTTAAGCTGAGTCTAAAAATTCATTAGCAAAAAAGCTAAAATCTGAAAAAAAGTTTTAGCAAAATGCTAAAATGCCATTAGGCTTATAAAATTACTTTATATCAAACAAGTACTGTAAGTTATCTGACAAAGAATAGCTTAATGTACAAGAATATCAAAAAGAATACCTACAACAAAAAAAAAACACATTTATTATTTATCAAAACATTTTGGTTTATAATTAACAATCTTCCTTTCTTTCATGTTTGCCCATTTTACAAATGCTTCTTGAAAGTTAAATGCACTTTCAGGGCCCTCAATATTAATCATTAACAAATTGTTTACATGGTTGATTAACAACCTGTTTCGAATATTAGTTTTAATCAAATTAAGGCAGCTAAAGCCCCTTTCACAGTCAACAGTGTGCATTGGTATTGTTGCACAATACTCTATAACAGAAGTTATTAATGGGTACTGTTCAGACACATCATTGGTATATAAAAATAAAAGTAATTCATTAAATGACATGTTTTTACATCGTTGCATTAAGATGTGTTTAAATAATCCCCATTCACAAAGTAATTCCGTTTCTGTAAACTGAAAATCTTTTCTGGGAGATTCCGAAAACAAATTGAAAATGCAACGGATTTCCTTTACACCATAATGCTGTAATTCTTCCGAACTATGGGGCATCCTGCTAGGTATAAATATATTGAACATTTCGATTTTATCCAAATCTCCCAATCTATTAGTAATATTTTCAATGATACAGTTTAAAAAATTGTGCATCAAATTACGGAATCTTTCCCTCTGTTTCAGTCCATCTAAAATTATATGGCCCTGAAACTCAAATTTTTCACTTTCCTTCTTAGGCACACCATCTAAAAAACTCATATAATGAGTGCCGGTGCCATTTTTTATTTCTTCTAAACTTGAAATACAAGCCTTCACACTTGATTGGACATATTCAAAATTTAAATTAGATTTTTGAATCTCGTTTGATCACGTTTTTTTCGTGAACGCTAGCGTCATGGTTCTTCTTGTGAAAGATATTTAGATTTTTTCTCCTTGTTTGATCAATTTTTTTTCATGGATGTTAGCGTCATGGTTTTTCGCGGAAGCTTTTTTTTAATGGAATTTAGTAAAATCCTTTAGCAAAAATGCGTTGTTGAATTTTAGCATTTTCGAGGGGTCTTTTCGCATTTTGCGAAAAAAGCTACCGTAGCGGAAACCCTGTTTCAACGTGGCGAGAATCAAGGGACACCCTCAAATATAGTCTACCAATTTTTTCATAACAATTCTGACAAAAATGTGTATTGATTATTGATAACATAATAATTATTTCATTATATATTTTTTTTATTAGTATTCAGTATGAAATGAATTGCTTCAATTAATTTGTCGAATTTCAGTTACATATAGTAACTAAAATATTTTGTCAGTTAACAGTATTGAAGTTAATTGGGCAATTACTTGCAATGGTATTTGCTTTTGAAATATTACTTAGCATCAACTTATTAATATTACATATTTTAATTTGTTTGCCATATTTTAACGTTTTTTTTTTCCAATTTTAATTGTTAAAATTTTAATTGTTTTCAGTTTAAAATTTAAATTACTAGGGGGGGGAAGAATGAAGCACCATATAGGGAGCGTCCGGCATCCTATAAGATCAACAATGATTTGAGTTAGGCTCTGCCACGCGTGCGTCGAATACAGAGATTAATCTCGGGCTAATGCCCTATAGTAATGTATTAAATAATATTGCTTCCTTGCTTTATCTAAGTTTGTAATATTGTTTGTATTAAAATTGCTTTATACAAGTTTATAATGTTTATAATAAGCACCTCTGACATTTTACAATCCAATCATATTCTCTTTATGGGATGTTGGAGGATGAAAAATTGCCAGCTTATCTCCAGGAAAATGACTTTAAGTTTGTTTGAGAAGCGAACAAAAATGTAATTGCGTAGCAATTATCGGGGGTTGGCGAGCGGTAGCGAGCAGGGGGCGCGGCCCTCTAGTATATATATATATATATATATATATATATATATATTGTATTTATTGTATTTATTATATCTATAATAACATATTATTTTTAATATATAATTATATATATTTTATGTATAAGTTAAAATATAGACATAGACAAACTCTGCATTAGGATTGTAACTCCACCTTGCCAGACTTTCATTATCACTACTCAAATCCTGTTTTTAGTCTTATCACCTGATATTGTCTGAATCCTTTCAATTTTACTGGGTATTCAATATCTGTTAACTCTCATTTATGTGCAACACAATTATATTCATAACCATTCATTCATATTCCTCATTTGCTTCATATTCATTCATCAGTTCGATGTATTAAAAAAAAATAATTGTAGTTTTGGGAATCTATGTATTCCACCAGTTTCATATTAATCAAGCTTAAATAACTGGTTTAGACACAACACATATTTTACAGGGTGCATAGAGTTTTTAAAAAGTAATTAAAGGTGCTGATTTTTGATTTACATTTTTTAAAAGTCCTTAAAGGTGCTTTTTTTAATCAGGGTTTGAAAAAAGTGCTTAATTTTCTATCTTTTAAAACGAGATTTTTCATTGCCGTATTGATTGTCGTTCTAAATTACAAAAAAATTCATGATTTTCACTATTTTCTCTGCAATATTTATCAGAAACTAGTTATTTTATCATGATTATTTAAAGTTTTTGAAAATGTTTTTGAATTTTATTGATTTTATGTTTATAAATTAAGAACTTTAAACGATAGAAAAAAAATTATTTTTATTACTGCACAGATCCTAATTATGATTTTTTTTTGGAAAGTGATTAAAAATATTTTTGGAGTACTTAAAAGGTGCTTATTTTTTGTTGAAAAATCAGGCTACGCGCACTAAAAATAGGTATAGATAGATATTTATTAATAATGCAAAATTGTTTAATATTTATGTTATTATAAAGTTTCATATTAATAATTTCATTGTACAAGTAATCTTATGTTCTAAAATAGATAATTATTTATTTTAGTTACAATCGTTGTCATCAGTAGACTTGTTTATAGAAAAGGAATAGATCTACTTGCCGAAGTGATTCCACAAATTTGTTCCAGATACCCCGATATAGATTTTATAATTGGTATGTGCTTTAAATGTATTTTTCCCTCTCAGTTCATAAGCGATATTTAAATACCAGTCTTAATGGGGAAATATTTAAAAAGAGAAAGGGACAAAACTATTTTTTTAGTTTTTAAAGTAAAAGAAAGCATTAATTAGAAAGTTACAAGAGTTAAAAATGCATATTGAGTTATAACGTAACATTTTGTTGGATATTTTAAAACAGGAGGATTCACAACTTATGGCTGGCTGGCAAAAGTGGCCCAAGAGACCTTATTAACTTGACCCTTGATCTGCCTCAAATATTAATAGAAATATGAAAGAAAAAAATATCTTTAAAATATTTTTCAGACATGCTCTAGAGAAACAGTTATGTATCTTTATCTAAAGTAACAGTTATGATTACTGATGTAGTTCAGTTATTTTAAAAATATTTGATCGTAACTATTTTGTTTTGCAAATTTTGTTAATTTCTATGGGTTCAGGAAGCTTTTTCAGTTTTCAGCCTCTAATTTGAAATAATAATCAAAAACCAAAAAATAAAAAAATTAAGAAAGGATGAGTAATAAATATTACATTATAACTATCTTTAAATTAAGGAGAAGACATATATTTTGTAGGTAAATAATTCCTTTATTAATTTTTTTTACCAACTTTTATTAGTCTTATGCTGTTGACAATCAAATAACTCTTCATGCAATTGAAAACTGGATCTCATACCTCATGATTTATTTGACCAATGAGAATGCATGAACCAATCATACTTTTCATCTGATTTTTATATACACAATAGTTATTTTATCGTAGGTGTCTACTCATAGCCCCACATTATTCAATAATTTCAATGAATTTTGTCATGTCATCAAATTTGATTTAAAAAATTGCTATTAGTAAAATTCTTTACAATGTTTGTTTTGCTAAAACTCTTCCTAAGCCCATAGTGTGTACTTCAACTGTTTTTTGACAAAATTCAAACATTGAAAATATCTAAAACCATTCTTACAAATGCCCCAAACCATACAATTTTAATTTACAAGGATACAAATAACATTATTGCAACTGCATTTGTAATTTACGATATTTTTGTTTTCTTAAAGTAAGTTATTTTACATTTTTTAAATATATTTTGAGGAAAAATTATAGCAAGTTCTCTTAATTGTGTACAGCAGTAGGGCATGAAACATTTACAGTGAACTTAATGTCGATGAAACAGGACACTAAATTTTATAGCCAAATGTAGTGAAACCATTGGCCACATCATGACAAAGATGTCCTAACTTTTAATTGTATTTTTTTGTTGAAATTTTGGTTTTAAATTAGTTTTGGAGAACAAATACTTACCATCAAAGTATTGTAAACTGGAGTTATATATTAGCCCATTTTCGTCCAAAGGTGCGCAAGCGCACCATTTCAATAAATATTTTTTATTAATACTGTGACATATATTTTTTACTAATCTTATTTTTCTGCTATTGTCAAGGGTTCTTAAGACACCCAAAAATTAATAATGATTCAATTGGAGTAAGCACTTTTTGTTGAGAAATTTTTTAACCATTAAAGTTTTTTTTAACTTAAAACGGTTATTGACAAATAAAATATCTTGAAAATTTATAATTATTCCTTTTAAGATTTATCATTATGTTTTTATGATGGATTAAAGTTGAAAGTCAGTGAATAAAAAAAAAAAATGAAACAAATTTCATAAAAAAAAGCAAGCGTTCACCGAAATGGTTTGTTCATTAAATTGGTTAATGGTGCCTATACGCACCATTTTATTTCTTGAATAAAATATCATTTTTATGCACAAAATTTTGTTTCTTAATAAATGTAATGTAAGCATATTTCAATGAAAATAATTCATTTTGTAAAATTTATATGCTTGGTTTAAAATAAGCGCATTTATAATCAGAGAGATAAAATGTTCTAAACTGGAACAGAAACTTTGATACAGCTAAGCTTTTTTTGTTGGAATTATTACAGGAGGTGATGGTCCTAAGAAAATAGTTGTAGAAGAAGTTAGAGAACATTGCCAGCTGCAAGAAAGAGTGTCTCTTCTTGGAGCTGTTAAGCATGAAAATGTTCGAGATGTAAGTATGTTCTTCCGTTTGTTTCATAAAGACTTTTAATTTAAATAAAAGTTTTAATTGCTATTATTGTTTATTGTTATAGTTTTTTTTTATTATGGTTTATAGTTCCTTTTTTGTTTAAAATAAGTTATTTGTTCATTTCAGTCAAAATATTAAGTTATTTTATTCTACATATAATGTTCAATTTATGATAAATGTTACTTGATTCTGATTGGTGGTTTGGTTTCTAGAGTGATTTTTGTGCATTACACATTTGTTAGCAAAGCTTTAAATGCATTTTGCAAATGTGTGTTTTTTCTTCTTTTGTATAAGATATTTCTTTTTTTTGTTATTTCACCTGTTATAGTACACATTCTGACTTAGGTTTATTTTTTTGAATTGTTGATTTAATTACTTTTAAGGAAACATTTTTTTTCATTAAAAAGTCTAAAAAAATCAATTTTAAAAGCAAAAGTTTCAATTGAAAAATGTTTAAAAAAATAAAGGGTTTAAAAAAAATTTCATCAGGTTTAAAAGAAAATTATTTCAAAGTCTACCCTTTTATTGTTGACTAGATGGAAATATCATATTTCACAATAACCCCTTAGCATCCGCTTTTTTCAAACTTTCAGCAGCTAGTTTTTCTCCTACAAAAATTGCCATGCCCCCCCCCCCCCAAAAAAAAAACTGGAATGGTGCCCAATAGTTTAGTGAAAGTTAATTTTTTTTAAAACCCTGGAAGTCTAAACATCTTTGAATTTTGTTTCTAAACACAACATCCAAGCAAAGTTTTGAAATTTTCAAAATAATATGATTCAAGTCAATGTAATTGTCAGTGTTCTGTCAGATTTTGGAAATTATGAGCATGGGTGCAAGTCTTCCGTCCCCAGGACGGATTTCCGTCTTTCGAAAATGTCCGCGGACGGAAGTAAGACTGACTCGAAGACGGAAATCGGAATTTTTTTTTCTTTTCTTTCCATAAAAATATTTTTTAGGTCTACGTTATTGGTCTATTTTCTTATGTCCTGTTGTTATTTTATCAAGAGACAGACGAATAAATATTTTTTGTACAGTATTTAATCTTGATGTATTATGGTAAAGCTTTCTTAGATAGTTTGCATATGTCGAGGGGGTATTGTGTATGTTAGGTATTTCAGTCAAAAAATTTTCAGTCTTGGCCTTTTTTCCAACTTGCACCCATGATTATGAGTCCTTAAAGCCAGGGCATCCATATTTTTAGGTACCTATTTACTAAAAGCGGGTCCTTAATTAAAATATGAATTCTCAACCTCTTTATCCATCTATAATTATTCCCATTCCTAATATTATTTTATTTCTTGATGGGCAAATCAAATAATTTTAAATCAAGAGAGCTATGTTTGAATTATATAGGGTTTTAATTAGGACTGATCAAACACCTGCATCGAGGAAAAGCAATGATGTAATTTAATACTCAAAATTATATTTATTTTTTCCTTCAGCTATTAATAACAATGGAAAAGAAATGTTTTATAGTGCACATTTATTGAAAGTTTGGTTTTAAAATTATCTTCATAAATCTGCTGATGTGCTATTTTTTGTTGCGCTGGAAAACTACATGTTCAAGCATCATAGCATACTTTTTTCACCCTCTCTATGATTTTTTGGCGTATATGACACTTTATTGTACATAAGTGGTATCACTGAATTTATGTATAAAATACAGGGCTGCCATTGGAGACTAAAAAGGCGACTAAAACGACTATTTTAAAGCAATAGCAACTATGGCGACTATTTCAGTAGAAATAGGAGTAAAAACAACTAATTTGCAATGATTTGCTTAAAATCGGCGACTTTTCTTAAGCCAAAGCGACTAAAATGAAGAATAGCTTCATGAGTTTCCCCCTTCCCCCACTTTTTTTTTGCTGCGCTTTCATTTTATTCTAGCTTTATTATTTCTCACTGTTTGATGTCAAAGCATGACAGACATATTTAACCAATCAGACTAATGGAATTGGAATTCGCTCTATGTGAATGCTCCTCCTGCTTCAGAAAGCTAATGTAATATCTCTGAGGATTAAGTTTTTTCCCCTCTTTTAACTTGAACGAAGTAGCAAAATTAGAAATTTTTTCTTTAATTACACAAAATGTGTTGTTAATTTTTTTTAGAGCTATTTAGAATAGAAAAAAAGGTACATGGTGATATTCGTTTTGTCGAGTTGTGATCGTAATTTTTTTGATAAGCATTAAAATTTGGAAATGTGTCAGTTATGAAAAATAAACAAAATAAAACAGAATTAAATTGCAATATTTATTTATTTATTTATTTTTTTAATGTCTAAACTAAGCAGCTGCAAATTAGAACCGAGAAAGGAAATTCCAAGTCTCAAATTCAACTGTTCTGTAATAGATAAAAATAAAACTCCCTGTTTTTATGCGTAGTGTGGAAGAATATATTGTTGGAAAATCCACAAATAAATGAACATTTTTTATAAAATATGAGTATCTAAATGCATGTTATTTGAATTTTATGCTATTACAGCACGAATAATTAAAATTATATTAGAGGAGGATATGATGTTAGCAACTATTTTATATATCTTTGAGACTATTTAGGAGACTTTTTTTCATATATGATGCAACTAAAGCAACTATTTTTCTTGTTTTCATCCAGTGGCAGCCCTGAAAATACTTCTGACATTTTTTTGATGAAAATAATAATTTTCTTTATTCTGTTACAAATTATTCTGGAAAATTACATGTTCAAGAAAACGCATTATGACATATTTTTTGCTCCCGCTCTATGATTTTTTGGCATATTTGACACTTTATGTAAGTCGAATTACTGACTTTCTGTGCATTAAAACTCTTATTACATACTTCTGAAATTTTTTGATAAAAATCATAATTTTCTTTATGCTGTTATGTGAAAACTGAGACACAAATTTTCTTTATGCTGCTATGCAAAACCTGTTACGCTACTTTCTATTTTATCATAGATTGGTTTTTAAAAATTGCTCCTATCTTTTAAAAATTTTAAATCTTTACATACTATACTCACATAGCATTATCAATTTTGAGTTATTTTTTCAATTACTGTGAAATGAATTAAAAAAATAATACTTTTTGTTTAGGTTCTTGTGAAGGGTGATATCTACCTGAATGCATCACTTACAGAAGCATTTTGTATTGCAATTTTAGAAGCAGCTTGTTGTAGGTATTTACTATTTTAATGTTAATACAGTTATTTTTTTTATTATACCCTTTGTAGAGTTAAATATTTTAATAATGTTATGTTAAAATATTTTTTGTGATTTATATATGAAACGAAATTCCTTTAGCTTATTACTTTGATTTATAAGATCAGTTTCTTTATGACAAAGTGGTGGGAGTTTTCAAAATTTAACCTGCCGCAAAGAATTGACTGTAAATGTGGATTCCTGTGCATACTAATTATAGAACTTGTAAATAATTCTTTGTTTATTACTACAAATAAATCTGTTAAGAAACAATTAAATAAACAAATACAGAACACACAAGAGCTCCTCTGCATTAAATTTTCTTCTTGACCTCACTCTAACCTTAACCGTTATCCACATTTATGTAAACAAAGCATGTCATTAGTATCTTTCTTTTTTGTATAGCCGAACAACTCATCTATGTATTTATTTCTCTTACCTTGCACCCAATATGTGGGTATTTCTCTATCTAAATTGGCAATAGTATAGTCATTTATAAGTAGTTCATTTTATTAGTTTGTAATGATTAAAGTAGTGTTAAACATAATTAGTTATATGTTAAGTATATGTCTAAATTGATTTTGTTAGGTAGTCTTAAGTTAGTTATACGTTTAGTATTTATTCAGAATAATTTTGTATTTTTATAGAAATAAAAACTTAGTTCCGAAGTAATTATTGAGATTCATTTTTTTAAAATCCTTTTTCAAATGGCAGCAGAAATTTTAAACATATGGTGCTATCGGGCTCATACTGTCATATCAAGTATTGGTGACGGAACTTGCCTTTTTCGAGCAAAAAGCATGTACATATATTATACCAGATTTAAATTATGGTCCGTGAAGAAGTAGTAAAGCACAAAAAACAGCTTTGGGATTAGTTTTCTTTTGTATCTCACGACAGAGATGGAAATAATTTTAATCTTTCTGCTGCTTACTGTGCTGAAATATCATGAATTTATATTTAAGGAGGTTTGTGTTATTTAATGATTGCCTAATAGATTTTAAGTTATTAAAATTCAATGCATTTTATAAAATTCAATAACTTAGACCAGGGGTGTCAAACTCAAAAGCTAACTTGGGCCAAATAAATAAAGCTTAACTTTAGGTGGGCCGCAAAAAAAAATTCAATGCTCATAGAAACAAATATTTTATTTTAAATAATACATTGTAATAAACATATATGAAGTTAAATTATTGTATGATACTTGACATCTATTCTCTGCTACTATCTTTCCTATTTCGGGAGAAATTTTATTGGCGGTGACTGCTTTCAAAATTGACCCAACGTGAGCGTTATTAATACGGTTTCGAACAGGATATTTATTTCCATTCATAACAGAAAATAATTGCTCGCACTGAATAAGTACTTCCAAACATGGAAATAATTTCATATGCGAATTTTTCGAGTATTTTCAAACCTTGCCGGTAAATATTTGTAAAATTCAGGCATACCAACTTCAATGAATTTTTCCTTCAAATTTGAGTCGCATTGAATCTCAATCACTTCCATTTGTATATTACTGGGCACTGAGTCTATATTTATTGAGAAAATCGACTAAAACAAACAAAATTTGTCTTCCAAAGAATTAAAATCTTTAAACCTTGTTTCAAATTCTGTTTTAAAATTTGAAATTTTTTCTGCATATTTTTGATATGATGCAGTATCCCTGGAATGGCAGGTGCCGCAAGCCAATTACAATTTTGTATTTTCGCGCGTACAATTTAAAATTATCCGTATAGTTTATAAATAAAGTATATTATAATTTTATATGCTAGTTTTCTTTCTAATTCACATTTCTATTTTATTTTTACTTTGCGTCAGATATATTGACTGGGCCGCAAAAATGTTCATCTCGGGCAGCATGTGGCCCGCAGGCCGCGAGTCTGACACCCCTGACTTAGACAATATCGCGTAAATAATTGAAACTGAAATGGTTGGTGTTTCGGACATGACGCATGGGTTTTACTGTCTTAAACTGACTAAAACTGTCCTATACTGTCTTAAAGTGTCCAAAACCTTAAACAGTGGTAAAAGGTAAAAATTCTATGTGTAACCATTGTACATATAATAATTACATATATTAATAAATATTTGACACTTTTTATACAGTTTGCTTTAACTTATTAAAGGAAAATAATATAATAAGAAAATATTTATAACTTTTGAAGCTCTATAATTCATTGAACAACAAATGTGAATGCCTTATTTCTAAATATGAATAAATATACTTTTAATACTGATAAATTATGTGTTTTGCATAAGGACAAATAAATGCAATAATAAAATAATAATCTTTTTTAATAAAACAAAAACTTGTCTGTTTCTTGTTCCAACCTTTTATTTTACACAATATTTTTTAAACATTGTGGCATAAATTGAGTAAAAAGGTTTTGGACAGTTTTAGATATAAGGTTTTTTGGGCAGGGCAGTTTAAACCGTGGATTGGGAAAAGGGTTTCCTGATGATATTTAAAAACTAATGAAGTTGGTGGGATGTATTAGTCTGATAAAAGGTTGAACTATTTATTTTAACTCATCAATTTCCAACAATTTATGTTTCAAATTTTTTTAACCATTGCTATATTATATTATTTCATATTTATAATTTACATTGTTTAGACTTCAAGTTGTAAGCACCAGTGTTGGTGGTGTGCCTGAAGTTTTGCCCCCTGAACTTGTTTGGCTAACTGAACCAACTGTCAATGGTCAATATAAGTTTGACTGTCTAAATTTGAATATTTAAAAAAAATGATCAAGCATATAAAATTAATTATACAGTTTATATTTTAAGAATATTATTATTTTCATATGCTTAATTTATTTTTCAACTTCTTAACTGTTAGCCTCAAACTATAATCAGGTTTCATACCTGCGCAGACACACACACACACAAAATCACGTTTATTAAATTATATTAAAGTTTAAATCTATTTTTAAAAAAAATCTATTTTTTATTAAAAAATTAATTTAACATTTATTGCTAAATATCAATGTAAATTTCTTTAAAAAATATTAGGTGGGTATTTTATTTACGTCGCACTGGAGCTGCACAATGGTCTATTAGCGACGGTCTGGGAAACATCTCTGAGGATGATCCAAAAACATACCATTGCAATTTTAAACCTCTGCAGAGGGGATGGCTCCCTTGCTTTGGTAGCACAACGACCTGCGTGCTGTCGAGCTCTTTACGGGAGAACAGTTTAACAAGGATCCGTACCGTCCATCCTCATGGCCTACGCAGGCTGATCAAATTGGTCACCCACCCATTTACGGACCGCAACCAGTGATGCTTGACTTCGGTGTTTTACTGGGAACGAACAGTCCACTACAGGGCTTTTAAATATTAAGAAACTAGTACTTCATAGACATATGTGTTAATTAATAACAAGAGTTTCTTACAATGATTTACCAGTATTTCTAACATTCATCTTTGATATAACAATATTTGTAGCAGCAGTAAGAAAGAAGGGAGAGCAAACGTGTACGAGGGGCTCATTATATTTCTTTGCTGCTATCTACTTAAAAGATTTTGTGTAATATGTTTGTCTAGTTTATTCTACATATAATTTTGTTTAGAAAGTTTATTTTCAACTTCAATTACTACAAGGTGCAGAAAAAAACTTGGATAAAGTTATTACATCATAGAATATAAGTAACTGATTTCTTTCTAATTTGTATGCTCATTTCTTTTCACTTTAATTATAAAATATTTTATATTATATCTATTAGTTAACATTTTGTTGTTTTGTCTTTTTTACTATCTGAAGCCGAAAATCTGCTATTTTAGTGTCGTTTAAGTGAAAAAACGATAGAGTGAGATCGTTTGTTTGCTCTGTACACAAAAGCAATTGTTAATAGCTTTTTAAAGCAATTGTTTTGGTGGGAATAGAATGTAGACTTATGACCCATTGTTGAAAATTTCAATAAGTGTTTGCTCCTATGCATCATTGCTAAAGGTGGCCAATTCAATGGAATTTGAAATCAATTAAATTTATTTATTATTAAAAGTTAGCGCTTATTATTATTTGTTATATTTTGTTAATTTATTTATTTTTCATGAAGTTATATTGAAAATTGTTTAAACAGATTTTTTTCCCCCTCACTTTGTAGTAAAAGTGTTTTACAACATATTTTATGTTTATCAATTTGACTAAACTAAAATACTAATAATGTTAATTTTACAGTTCTGCAATGATAAATTAATTATAATAAGAATTTATATGCCTGTTACTGGAATTTATAATCTGTTATAATAAATTAATATTCACACAGTAAATTTGCCAAAAGTCAGATGTACTTGTTGCTTCCCTGATTTGTTACTAAAAATGTTGAATGCAAATTAATGAAAGATGAAAAAAATAATGTGTGCACAAGAAATATTTTATAACTATTTTGCCAAAAAATGTACTGATAAAGATTTGTTGTTGCTGGGCCATAATATAGAGTCTGTTATTATTCTTTATTGAGTAATTAAACTACCATTACCCATATTTTTATCTAGAAAGAAAAATACATTATTTGAATGTCATGTTCCTTTAAACAGGTTTGATAAAAGGTCTGGAGCAAGCTATGGATGCTAGGATAAACAATAAAGTAGTCCCTAAAGATGTTGCCTATAAAAAACTATCAAAAATGTATAAGTGGGATGATGTTGCTTTCAGGGTTGAAAATGTTTACCATCAAGTTACTAATGAGCCCATTGATACCCTCTCTTGTCGGTTGAAAAAGTAAGACTCAAAATATTATGTTTTTTAATCAAATAATCAAATGAAAGAATTAACTTTTTACTTTTTGTAAAGCATTAAGTATGAATTCCTAAACATTTTATTTTATATCATATTTACTTTATTCTTATTTTTTAAAAATTGGCCCTGTTTGATAAAAAACAAAACAAAATATTCTTTAATAAATAAAAAAAATGAGTTTGGAGATAATGTATTTTTATTTAAATTAATTTAAGTAGAATTATTGAATGAATATTATGCTTTTTAAATTTATTTAACCTTTATCAGATTATTTTAAAAAACATAATTTATGCTTACACATTGTGAAAGCTTATATTTATGTAATTAAAAATCAGAAAGGTCAAAAGTGATCAACTTTTTTAAATCCTTCTTACATCTGTAGGACATTAAAAAATGAATTTTTTATGCTCTATACTTGTAGAAAGGTTTAAAGAAAGAAATAAAAGACTGGATTTAATGATTTAAATCATATTTTTTTAAAGTTGAATTATTGAAGGGATATCAGGTTTTGAATGGTTTAAAGTTATGTCTTTTTTAGATTATTTAAACAAAAGACATAATGTTTGTTTAAGCTTAAATGTATATAAATAATACTCACTTGTATCGGCAAAGACAACATTGATTGATTGTTTTTATGTATTTTCTACATCAACCCTATTAATAATTTTATAAATTCTGCATAGGAAATTAAAACACGCATTAGAAACATAACACAAGAAAATATTTTACTAAGTTAATAACATTCTAAATCGACAGATCTTAATTAGTAATATAAAACAAGGAAAAATCTTATTCATAGCATTTAAAATTTGCAAGTATTAATTAGTAACATCAAAGAAGAAAATATCTTGTTGATTTTAAAATTAATAAATAATTATTTGTAGCTTGAAATGAGATATCTTACTAAATTCATAGCATTTAAAATTTCTAGTTTTTGAAGTATGAAATATTCTCATATATACCCGAAGAAAAAAACCCCGCACCTTTTATATATTAAGTAAAGAATTCAAAATTTTATAGCAATTAAAAACAATAATACTTCCAATGGAAAAACACGTTTAGCAGCAGTGAATCCAAAAGGAATTGAAACAAATGAGACAATGAAAAAAATTGGATAAATATGACAACCAAAGCTGACGTCTTCAGGGGGTACCAGCTGCGGAAGATGTAAAAGCGGAACCTTTTCTATCGAGAGAGCAAGACAAAAGTCTAAAATTTCCCTCTCTGTACCCTATTTTATACTAACCTCTAACCTTTTATACTAATTAATTTCGACTCTAAATACAAACTCAAGATAGAAGAAAAGCATATAATCTATTTTTAAAAAAATACGATAAAAGCTCAATGTAATCAGCATGTCATGATACAGGAAATCGGCTCTTACGGCTTGTCTCCCAGTTGCTGTCAACATGCTAATATTAAAAATACAAAAATTGCATGTTTATAACGAGTAAAAAATTGTTAGCCATCTGCTATAGTAATAATTTTTTTGTTGTTGAGGGAAATACATTTTTATGCTGTTTAAATAAATAAAATTATATGTTTAATAAATTAAACGGCTTAATGGAAGATGTTTTAATTTATGTCTGTCAGATATTTACGTTAGTAAAGCAAATATATGTGGCCAACATATCTTCCTCCATACAAAAGCTATTGAAAATCATTTCTTTGCTATTTTAAATTTTTTGATTTATTCATACATTTCAAATGGATGTGCCTTTAGGTGTCTACATACCTACCATTATTTAACTTCTTTCTAACTAACTATTGTACTCAACATTCAGTATTATGAATGATGTCAGAAACTATAGCACACTATTACACTTTTTTTATTTCTATTTTAGTCTTTTTTTATTTCTATTTATGTGTAGTTGCTCATATCATGTTATGCAAAAAAAGACCCTTTTGAAGTGTATGAATAAATCTTTTAATTTGTTCATACAATTCAAATGGATGTGAGTTTAGGTGTCTACATGCCTATCATGGCCATTTATTTAACTTCTTTCCAGTATCCGGTAGACTATAATAACTTAGTAACTACTTTTTCCTCAAACCTAATGAGTCGGTTATCAATATCGATTAGTCTTTTCCATTTAATAGCCACTTTGCTAACTTTTTTTTTTGATTGGATTAAATTAAATTTTTAATAAAATCTGTATTAGAAACAATCTTGGGCTGTAAAAAGTTTATTAAATAATATAAATATGTGACAACATTTAGTTAAACATACTGACTTTAAAGAACTTTCTTTCTGCATTGATGAACTTTTGTCACGATTTACAAAAAAAGAAGAAAAAATTGGAAAAAGTGATTGATTGATTTAATTGAAGTCGCCACTTTTTTTTTTGACTCGCCATGTGACGAGTGGTTATTTTCATGTCTAAACTAATGAGTCATGTTTTTCTTTTCATAGATTTTGGCTTCAAGGATATGTAGCTGGAGCTTTCTTTATGCTTCTACAAGCCATAGAGCATTTAGTATATCTCTTCCTCTCATGGTATATACCAGAAGATGTAAGTAAATAACTGTTGAGTCTTCCACGTCTTAAAGTTTCAAAAATACTTTTAATTTTCAGACATACTTTTTCATATAACATATTAAATTTTGAAAGATTTAATAGATTAAATTTTTGAGTCATTTGAAAAATTTTTTTCATTAAATAATATGACTAAAATTGTCAAACCTCTCCTTCAAGGTTAAGCCAGGTCCAGCAATTCTCTTTTTTAGGTCCAATCTCAGTCTTAAAAAAATATATCTTGGGTTAGGGAAAACCTGGAATTGTAAGGAAATTTTATTTTGACTCTAAAAAGCAGCGAATAGTCAAGGAAAGTTAAATTTTTCCCTTACGAAAACCTAAAAAGTTCCTAAATTACGCCTATGTAAACCAGATGTTTTTGTCGTAAGTTGCACTGGGAGTGCATTGTTTTCCAGTGGTGCCATTTATGGCCAATAATTCGACTTCTGCCGCACCCATACGACACACCTGTTTATAGGGGGGATCCATTCATGCATTCACAGATCACAATTTTGATCAGGCTCCAATCTAGTACCCCCAGAGGTATAATTTATTGTGGGAACATGGAGGATTTTGTGTCCCGACAAATTTAATGTGCACCAGCCACCATTTATTACATGGGGATATAAACACGATAATAAGCTAATTTTAAATAACCAGTCTTAGAATTGTAAGCATTAGCAATCAGTTATTGACTCTGCTGCATTTTGAAAGATTTTCTCAATTTCAGGCTTCCTTTTCCACTCTCTGATATTAAACTAAAAAATCTCTTGATCATTTTATAATGGCTAATATAATCAAGAAAAGAGTTCTTTGTCTGAAACTGGTTATTTTATCATGATTATGTGAAGCATTTGAAAATTATTTTGCATTTTGTTTATGTATATAGTGTTTAAAAATATTTCTCGAGTGCTTAAAAAATGCTTGTTTTTTCTTGAAAGATTTGGCTACGCACCCTGATGAATAATTATTCTATAGTTAGCAATAATTAATTTGTATATTTGAGGCCACCTTTTTAAATCAAGACATTTCAACTTAGTTTGTGAAAATCCTATCATTAGAACAAAGGTTATTTAGAGTGATGTGCTTTTTATTTTGTGCTTTGTACTTAGCCTTATCTGTCATAACTGGGGTAGTTTTTTATTTTTTCAGGACTATTTTAATTCTTGAAAATATTATGTGAATTACGTACCCAATTAATATGATTCAAAATAACTCTTTCAGTTCTGACCTTCTTATTGTTTTTAATGGTTCCAACAGACAAAAAAATACAAAAGTAAGGGGTTGTGAACTAATATTTAGCCAGAGAAAAAATAAAAATGTTTTAGGAATCATACAAATTACTACAGAGGAAAGGGGGTGGACACAGCATTAAAACATGTTTAATTGCCGGTTGAAGATTGAAGGTGTTTCGAGTAATTGTCTGTTTTCTTCAGCAATCAAGCAAGTTTTTATGTTTTAGTTTTGTACACCCTCTTTCATCAATAGTTATTTCTAAAACGTTTTTTATTTTATTTTTTAATTGTTGTGTAAGTATTAATTTGTGACCATTTTGAACAAGGATTCTAAAAAAATACGAAGAGAGCAGTCTGCATGAAAGTGACCTATTTTGAATGATTTGTTATAATTAATTTAACAAATTCAAAAAAAAAATTATATTTAAATAACTTTTAAATGTACTTTGGAGAAATAATTTGATTTCCAAAATGTTTTCCAATGTAAGGAAGGCACACGACTATCCGGCTGTTTGTAAAACTTGTCGTGGGAGGTGAAAAAAAAACAGGAATGCCTAAGTGGTTATATTTTGACTCTTCATATTGGTTCTTCAGTAAATATTAAGTTTTATGGTTTAGAGTATGGTTTATGTTTATTTATAAATGGATTATTAATAAATATTGAGTTTTTTTGCACAAATCATTTATTTTAAAAAGAGTTTTCAATTGCATGGGAGAGATAGTAGAAAGGCCATCTTTGTCCTATCTGGCTATTTTGTTACCCAGCTAACACTTCCACCCTACTCTATAATATTTTTATGGCTGATTAAATTACCTGGAAATAAAAGAACTAAAAAATATTTTTATTTAATATTACCCAGCGCGAAATTATTAGATGGAATTTTGCTACAAATTTTTTTTTCTTCGCATCATTGCTTTTATTTAATTTTAAAAGAAAAATTTGTAATTTAGTAGTGTTCAATTTGAATAAACTGCTGTTTTATTTTAAATATTTAACATTTAGATGACCCAGGTTCGAATCCCAGCAGTCGCTGATTGATACGAATTCTACGCCTGGCTCGCACCGACCACACTGATGTTATGAAATATCCTCAGTGGTAGACGGATCATGAGTTAAAATCCCCTTGCCATCAGGCTAAGGATGGGAGGTTTTCGCGTTTTTCCTCACTCTGTAACAGTGTATGTGGTTTACTCTGATGTGATTTAGTCCCCATCGAAAAGTCCTCCACGAGCGAAAGTTTGAATCAAGAGTTCCCTTGTCTTCTGTTTTGAGTTCAAAATTACAAGGTTATGAAGTTAAGCATCGATAGTCGTAAACTCAGAATTGGGTCGTCTAATCAAAGCGGTTATAAAATTAAATAGTCTCTTAAACTCTTGGATTCCATTTTGTACTTAAATTCCGTATCTTTAATGTTTTCAAAATAACCTTTGAAGTACTACAAAACAGGCGGTATTCTTCTTATTGTTTGTAATGTTCACAAATCTTTGGCTAATTAAGACATTTAAAAAAGTTAAATATAAAAAATATAATATAATCGAGTTTAAATAACGTTACGACTTAATAGCATTTCTCTAATGCTGATTCCTGAAAAATACATATGTGTTTTCAAATATTTCTCTTTATATAAATTTCAATTCTAGAAATATGCAAGGGTATAAAATCTACTGATTATGTTTTAAAAAACTATGAGAATTATCCCTAATTTGGAATAAAAATATATTATTTTACCTCTAAATTCCATCAATGACATATTTATTCTGTTTTTTGGCTGACTACCCATTTCCTTGTTATTCAAAGAATACAAAGCAATGTAATAATGTCTGGTAATTCTCATTTAATGGCACGCATCACTAAAATACAACATAAACTTATCAGAGAAAGTATCTTATTTCACTCAAAAATAACCATTCTATGAAATTTAAAAAAAGAAAAAAAAAGGTCTTGCAAATAAACAGAAGGAAGAAGAGCATTTTATAGTCTCATAACTCGTTGAAGTTCACATTCGAGCAGTAATATATTAATTTAATACAGCTTCAATCTCCTTAGAAGTCTGGTAATTTAACGGTGCTAACGGCTCTAATGCTGATTCCTGAAAAATACATATGTGTTTTCCAATCATTAACATTATAAGCATGTTAACATTATAAGCTGTGAATAACAGTGTTTTAATGTCGAATATTTTCATAATAAGAAAGCATAGAAATCGTTCACCAAAAACTATACTAACAAAATTAAAAGAAAAAATTTGAATAATAGTAACCCTACTAAAGGTAAGGTTTTTTCTCGCTTTAAATTTTTTTAAAACTTAAGTGGTAACTTTATTATGAAATTTGTTTGGAAGGGAAAGTTTACAAGAAATTGAACTAACAAAAACTTTGAATATTTGAATGTTTTAAAAAAAGCAATAAAGTGGATTTTGTAGTAGAATAAACTGTTTAAAATAATAATGAAAACTATAAACTCTGAGAGGTGATGTTAAATTGATGATCTCTCCGTTAAAGCAGAACTTTTTGTCAAACATCAAGTAATACCAATAAATGTGATATAAGTCGTGAACGAAAGTCATTAAATAGCGTTTATCGAAGTACATAGAATTCTTATTAGAACTTGATAGCAGGGTTCGTGATTTTTTTAAAAAAAATCAAAAGAATCAGATTTTTTTGATTTAAATCAGATTTTTTTGATTTTTATTCAAATACACTGTAAGAACTTTAACTTATGATTAAAAAAATTATAAATGTTTAATCAAATTAACTTAATATTAAAACTATATTGTAACAATATTTTAGAAGCTCTAACTAAAATAATTTTTCATTATAATTCATGGCTTTGAATGCATAGCAACCATTTTGAAACAAATGCATGATTAAAATTTAAGGACTAGATGAAATAGAGAATTTAAAGAATACTTCAGGGGTCTGTCTGGGTTTTTCTGAGAGGTACCTATTTTGTGAAAATTAAAAATTATATTAAAAAATCAACACAAATATAGTAAAAATATGGATTTATCGTTTCTTATGAGACACAAAAATGAAATTTTAAGAAAAAGTATTTCGTGTGATTATTCTATCATTTTTCCTAAAGTTTAATTTGTAAAGGTACCGTTAAACGGTAGTAAATTTGACTTGGACAGACCCCTGTACTTTAACTATTAAAACAAAGTTTCAGTTAGCAAACCATAACTTTAATTTAAAATTGTGATTTCTTTTTTTTCTCTTGATTTTTAAAATGACAAAATAAATGTAGCAGACTGTGTTTATAAATGTTCATAAAATTCATCAAAAAATAAATAAATATTTAATCTATATATTTTTATATTAAAATATTCATTTTTAATTCTATATCAAAATAGATAAATTAGATTATAAAAAAAATTAGAAAATCTATGTACTCATTTGAATTTTTTTTCACAAAATTTCTTTATATAAAATCAGATAATGTCAAAGATACTGTAAACATATTATGAGAGAAAAATACCAGTTAATAACCCTACTGCATCAAATAGACTTTGAAAGGGAAGAATGACACTATATTTGGAAAAAAAACTCTGAATTCATCAGCCCTTTTTTTTTTCTTTTTCTGTTTTTGCCATATTAGGGTAATTTCTTTTTAATATAACCTCAAGCTTCAGAAATATACATTTTCCACCAATAAAATATGATGTAGATTTTAATTCACGCTTTTTCATTCAAAAGGTAGAATTTTAATTAACATTATTTGTATTATTTTTTGAAAAAAATTCATGTTTATTAATTACTTTCTACAGCTATGCAAGTCCATATTTAGACAGCATTAAATGTTTACTTTAATCTGTACTTTCAATCTCAAGAATCAAAAGATTTTTAAAAATGTAATTTCAAATGTGTTGGATAGGTAAATTTAAGACAATGACTAACGTTTAACTAATCAGAAAATTCCATTTCGTTTTTCGCATATGCTCGACAGTGACCTTCCTCGTGCTTCAAACTATCTGTATGCTAAGTTTCATCGATTTCATTTGGATGATTTAGGAGTCTATAAAGGACAGAGAGAACCATTCATTTTTATAGATTCACATAGATTCGCATAGATTAGGCAGTGGTAAATAAAATGAAGCAAGAAATTATTAGTCCCACCTTCTAATAAATTGGTAATAAAATAATTCGGAGACGTGTTTTTTTTTTTTTTTCATTCTGAAAATGGCACTTATCTGGTTCTTCCACTAGGTTTTTGAGTTAATGTAGCTAAAATAATTTCTTTTTTTTACTTAATGTTATATGTTGTAATCTTCCGTGGCTTTACGTTATTGAAGTTTGTAATTCACACCAATGGAATAAAGGTAAAATGTATTTAGCATCTCTTGGCATCATGCGACCGATTCATGATAGTTAAAATTTACCACTATGAAGTGATTTTCTCAGGTGCATATCCCTTTCGAGGGGCCGTAAAGCACTTCATTCTTAAGTATAGGTATACGCATTTAGACCTACATATACTCTATATACGACTCTATATACTATATACTCTATATACGCATTTAGACTCTATATACGCATTTAGACCTGCGTCTAAATGCGTAAATGCTAGATGTTTAAACATATTTTTTGAGCTATGTCCAGATTAACTGGCAAACTGTTTTTATATTTTATTTGTAATGTTATGCCATAACTGATTTTGTTTTTAAATTTTTCAGACAATTGATATAGCTTATCAGTTAATCTGATGTTGCTATATAAACGCTTGTGTGTCTACAGATTCATCAGCAAATCAACATTTTATAGGCATAAATTTTTGTAATATATTTTATGTTAAAATTTATTGATACTGTTAAACTATTTCATTGAATGTATTTGTAGAAAAAAGGAATAAAAAATAAATGTTTAAACTGCTTGTCTTTCTTTTAAAAAAAAAAACTTTTAATAATTTTGATTCCTTGTTAAGGTGCACGCCCATTTAAGATATTCCGATTATATTTTATAAATTTTTACTTACTTTTGCCACTTGAGATTTTCTTGAAACTGATTTCTTAGTTCCATTTAGTTTATTAACTAAAAAGTTTTTAATCTATTTGAAAATCAAGATAGAAATTAACTTATATATTAACAGATATTAACTTATAGGAAAATATAAATCTCCACTCTCTAATGAAGAAAGCATGTGAACTGTGGCCATAGGTAAGAATCGAGCAAATAAAAAAAAAAAATATGATTTTTTACCTTTTTTATTATTCACACCTGCTTGGGTTGCCCCCCCCCCCTTCGTGGATTTACTGCGGCTCATTTTTGCATCAATTTACTAATACTAACTTACTAATGCAAATTACTAACCACTAATTAATTATTTTGTTAACCTAAATAAAAAAAAATATTCCTCGTAACTGACTAATGAATTGAACTGTTTGCATTATACCTGTTTTGTGCTGTCCTTTTTCTCTTCTTTTCTTTCAGTATTATCTAACTACTTAACTCACAAATAATGTCAAAATCGAAAATTTCTCGAATCCGACGTCCGCGCGGACGGCCATTTACCCGTTAATGTTGGTGATACATTTTCAATTTTTGTTAACTTACAAGAGTCTAGCGCCTCACTTCCAAATTGACCTTCTAATCTAGAAATACAGCAACATGCTGCGCATGGTGGAATTGATGTTTTCTCTGTCTCCCGTACTGCAGCGGTTTTTTAAAATTTTTTTTTAGTTAAACGACTTAAAACTCCTCATGCACCACAAAGTATAGCATGAGGCTTACAGTTGTAAGTAGAAAACAAAAGGAGAAAAATTTACATTAAAAACAAAATTCCGCAAGACTTTCAATACTTTTGACCAGTTCTGATAAGACAGGTGGCCAACAAATAGAAAGACGTCTCAAATCAGTCTTTAAATTCATTCAAGCACTCGCATACAGACTACAGTGAAGAAGAATATGTTCAGCATCTTCATCAGCAACACCGCAAGCACAAATTCCACTGGTCTGCAGATGGAAACGAAATAAATATCTCTTAAAATTTCCATAGTTTGTTAAAATTTGGGTCAATTTAAAATCAGTTGCAAAGAATTTACATTACAAACGGTGAAAAATGGTTGGAAAGAACCTTTTCGTCCAAAGGGACCGAGGACCTTAAGGGAAGCAAGAAATTCAGCATTCCAGTCCGCAATGACTTTATCTCTAGAGATGCGCTTCCAGTGAGAAGCTGAAACAGACACCCTTAAGTCTATTTCACCACACGTAGCTTCCCTAGCCAATTGGTCTGCTCTTTCATTGCCCAAAATACCGCTATGGCCGCGAACGTAAGAAAAATGAATAGTTACGTTTTCAAGAGCGTTCAAAATCGAGTGAATTTCCACCACAAGCTTCTCAGTAGAAGTCGCGTCACGCAAAAGAAAAAGTGAAGAAAGAGATATATAGAGAGTACTGCAGCGGTTGAAAGGGACTTTTCAGCAATGAACTTACAAAAATAAATAAAAAATTACGTACTGGTCTTAAACAAGAAGCGTTAAACGCAATTATGTACATCTACCTAAATGGAAAACCCCTTTCAGATTTCTCTGCAGAAACCTCTGTAAATCATTAGCTTGATTGTGGAACTGGCAAACGTCATATTTGATTCATTTAAAAAACGCAGTACCCTCGGATAAATTGACATTCCTGATAACTTGACATTTGTCATTTAAATTATTTCATAAAAGAAATAAATTATTTCATACTAGGTTCCTATTAGTAACCTAGTATTCCTTTTATTACTGTATAATGCAATCCTAGTAACTACTAATTCATTGTGCAATTTATATAAACGTTTGTAATAAATAAGAGAAAATTATATTCTTATTTATTTAGAGGCGACGGGTTAGTTTCAAAGGAGGGCGGGTAAAATTTTTGAGTTTTTTTCCAGCCCTGATAGAATTCTTCGATGCCTGTCACCTTTTTTTATAAAAGTTAGAGGGGACACCATCTTACATCACCCTAATGAGTTTTCCCTAGCCTCTACCAAAACAGATGAGTTGGGGAGAAATGCAGACAAAGATGGTTTTCGTAGAAAATTTTCATGAAGTCTTTATAAAATTGTAATTACAATAAACCTTAAAAATTGTTTTTAAGATTCTCAACTAATGAGATAATTTTGTGATATAAATCGTGTGCAATAGTCGCATATACAGTTTTTACATAATGGAATATACCGCCTTATAAATTCGAGTGTTTAATACGAATAATAGTATAATTCTTCTTGTATATCAGATCTAAATTTCTTAGGCTTCGTGAAAAAGAAAAAATAGCGAAATTTTTACATTAAATTTTTGATGTGTTTACAGATTTCAGAATACATCCGAATTGCTCATGTTATTATTTGAACTTTTATCTCAATGGTTAAAATATTATAGAATTTTGTGTTCTTTTATTTAATGTGTGCTTTTTAATTTAAATGTCATGTTTGCAATATGATGTTTTCATTTGATTTCCCTTTTAATCGAATTCTATCAAGAAAACACATTCCATCATAAAAAAAAAGGTTTCCCTCCAGTATTGAAGAAATAAATATTTATAGAAAATTTTGAGAATGAGGGTATGAAACCGTAACTTTCTATTGGTATTTTAACCTGCTCTAATTTTATCAGTTTTCATAACTCTTTTAATCGATACTCGAATCTGTTATCATTTGAACAGTTTTCAAACTTACCCTGTTTTTATCAATACTCGAACCCGCTATAATTTGATCAGTTTTAAAAAATAAGTCTTCTGATCAATACTCTAACCCAGTGTTTCCAAAGTGTGGTACGCGTACCACCAGGGGTACGGGAACAATTTAGCGGGGGGTACGAGTAGAGTACGAGCTCTCTCTAGGTACGAGTTCTTATGCGAAATATCTTGCAACTAATGAAAATGTAAAATTTTTTTTTATTTAAGTACAAAGCTAGCCATGAAAATTTTCGATTACTTATTTTTCTATTGGCTATAGTGATTTTTAACTTTTACAGTAAAGAATACATTCTTTTTTTTTATTAGTGGTACACAGCGCTACGACAAATTTAGAAAAAATTTACAAAAGTCATAAGTTTGGGAAACACTGCTCTAACCCACTATATTTCTATAGGTACTTGAACCTGCTAAAATTTGCTCATTTTTCAAAATAATTATCTTTTCATCATTACCCACTTCCTACATCTCGGTACTTGAGGAAGGTAGTGGGTTCGTGAATTGGTGGAAAAAAACTTGATTTGAAAAGTGATCGAATTATGGTCAGGTCACGTACCAAGAAGAATGTAGTGGATTCGAGTATTCATGTAAAACATTTTATTTTTAAAAAATGACCGCTATTATTATTTGAACTTTTATCGTAAAGTAACGACACGGTTAAAGGATGGAAACTAAATAGGTTTGAATATAGAATTAAGGATAATGTTTTGAAAACTTATGAATTAGGTTCCAGTATCGAATGAAATTTAGCGAATTCAAGTACTTATTTAAATAGAATGGGATAGTAGATTTGTTTACTAGACAGAAAACGGATAAAATATTAGTAGGTTCTTGTATCGATAGAAAGTCAATGAATTCATGTATTGAATTAAAAAATACCGTCGCCAATAGCCCATTGTGCAGCTCTAGTGCGACGTAAATCAACAACAACAATTGAATTAAAATAACTGGTTTCTAAAATTGTTTTGATAAAAAGTGCGTTCGAGTATCAAATGAATTATAGTGAGTTCCAGTACTTTTCTAAAAAAAGAGTTCTATTAGACATAGTTCTTTTGAGTACCAAATATATATATATATTTAACGGTAGGTACCGAATTATAGCAGATTCGGGTATTGAATTAAAGATACTAGTTTTAAAAAGTGATCAATTAATCGCAGGTTAGAGTACCGATGTAAAGTTATTGGGTTCAAGTATTGATCGAAAGGGATTGGTTTTGAATACCGATAAACCCATAGTAGATTCGAGTTCGGACAAAAAAGACTGACACTGACTGCAATTGAAAATTGCTCAAATGATAGCAAGTTCGAGTACTGAAGAATATAATCGAATAACTAATAGGTTCCTGTACAATTAATTGCAGTTGCAAAGAAAATAAATGGGTTCGAGGATAGAATTATAGAGACTGAGTTCGAAAACTGATTTATAAATTAAATCGAATGAAATATAGCGATTATTATAGAATGGGATAGTGGATTCAAGTATTCGTCAATATGTTGATTTTTGAAAACTAATCAAATGATATTCGGTTCGTGTATCGAAAGTTAATGTGTAACTAAAAGTGATAAATTCGATAGACAGATAGTGGATTTGAATTCGATCAAAAGAAACTGCATTTGAAAACTGATCAAATGATAGTAGGTTCGAGTACTGAAGTATTAAAATGGAAAAATTGGTTTCGAAATCTGAATTACAGGTGTGACTACCGATAGAAGCATTGTGGGCTCGAGTAATTATCTAAAATAAAATTTGGTTTGATTAGAGAAAAATAGGTAGTAGGTTCTAGGATTGTTCAGAAGAGAGTTGTTCAACAAAAGTTTTAATGTTAGTGGTAACCGATTTAGTAAGTTCAAGCAGTGTGGTCAAAGGATATTGGTTTTTAAAAATTATCAAATTATATCAGGTTAAAGAACCTATAGAAAGTTAGTCGGTTCGAGTATTGGTCAGAAGACTTATCTCTTTTAGACACTCTCTTTTGACCAATACTTGATCCCACTATTTTTCTATCGGTACACGAACTTGCTATTATTTGATCAGTTTTCGTAAATCAATTGGCTAACCATCATTCAAACTCGCTATTTACCTTTAACCAGTCCCATTTGTTTTTAAATCTATGTTTCTATTAGTAATTGTTTCAGCAAAACTAATCTCGTTAATTCTATTGTAAAACTTATTTACTTTACTTTTGTACTTGAAAATCTATTCTGTGTCCACTACTTTACTCTAGGAACTTGACTATGCTATAATTTTGCATTACCGGACTCGAACTTACTAATTAAAATCTGTACTTCAAATTATTTTCATATATCATTAAATTATTTTCCGACCTCACTTTTTTTTAAAAATTATTATTTCAATCAAGATTGGTTATCTAACCCGTTAATATTTGATGAGTTTTTAGAATCGAGTTGCCGCAAAAAGATTGTATACAGTGAAACCTGCTTTTGTGCGGTCCTTTTTTATGCGATTTTATTTTTGTGCGATTTTATTTCTCTGCGACTTTTTTTGTGCGATTTATTTTTATGCGGTATATGAATCTTACAGGCGTTAGCACCAGTTTAATGTTTCCTATCAATGTGCATATACATGTTGTGAACGAACTCGGATTACGTGGTCTCCTTGACAACGATGTATCTGGACTTCGCGATGCTCTGTTTATTTACTTTCATTAGTTCATTTATTATCGTCAACTCCATTTTCTGTTCTGTTTATAATTTAATCTGTGCTAAACAAGTTGAAGTAAATCAGTAAAAAATCTTCTGCTGTGTACTTAGTATTTTAAAATTAAACTGTTATTTTTATTTTGTAAATTCTCGTCTGCGCGTATCTCAAATACTACACGATTCATGTGATTAAGTATTCATTTTGTAGTGAGATTAAAGGTAAATAAATTAATTACTTTTGTTTCTATTTATATGTAGTTTTTATGATTCTATTACAAGAGATAAAATATATGCAGAGATCCAGATTTCGAAAAAATTGGAAACGCATTTTCTTAAATTAGATACCAATGCGGAAAGACGCTTAAAATTCCTATCTCACTATCGTGACGTTTACAAGCAATTGAGCAGTCGACCGTCGTCACTAAAACTGATCACTGACTTTATGGTACCAAAAAACAAATCAATTGAAATCCTATCTTCAAGCGACGAAAGCGATTTTCAACCAATTCATTCCAAGAAGATGCGCGTTTTGGATTACGACGAGTAGCAGCAAACTATTTAATGTATAATTTGAAAATTTCTCCATGTATATGTACAGTCCGCAAAAAAAAAAAAAAAACGAATCACCCTGAATAACTTTCGTTCTAATGATCGAATTTTCACGAACTAAGTGTCAATCTTAATGGTTTCTGGGGGTGACCTCAAATAGGCTAATTAATTAGTGCTAACTATTAATTAAGTTACGAAATCAGACACAAAAACGTACTTTCTCTGAATAAACATATATTTTTTTTTACATATTTGGATTTCTTATCTTCAAAATATAGGGGGTAGCCGCAATCTGGTAAATGTGGTCCCCATAGTTTGGTCAGGAGAGCGATTCAAAGTTCGTACCCCTTAATGTTAATCTCGCTTTTTGCGTTTTCAGTCATATTTTCAAAACTAATGAAGCAATTCAAAAAAAAAATTGCACCCACTCATAAAACTCATTTACCCAAAGCTAATTTCATGCAAAAAATAATTTTTAATAATTATTTATTATTATTTAATTAAAGTGAGGATGAAAAAATATTGAATTATAAGGTATGAATTTTTTTATACCATATTAATCTACATATTTTTCAATTGAAAAATCTAAAGTTTCAACTGTTTTTATTTATTAGAAGCTGAGAAAAATTAAAAATAATTATTTTCAAAAAAATGATTTGGCGACAATAAAGAAATAACTGATTGTGGCGATTAATATTAAAATGTGATAAACTTGGGAGGAACTTGACTTCGCGCGCGTAGCGTAAAATTTCATTCATATTTTTTTCGCTAATAATAGTTTGCTAATCTTTTTATTTTTATTTCTTTCACACTATAAAATACGATGTTTCTTTTTTAGTCATTTAATAATTTATTTGCAATTTAGTAAAGAATTTTGAATAAAAAACACTTTATTCAACAAATGTCTAGTTTTAAAAAAGCGTGCTTCTGATAGAATACACCAGATTGTGCTTATTTAATGTGATTATTTTTTATTTTTCTTATTTTGTTTTTCAGAAACTGATACAATTTCAATAATATACATACGCATGCATAGATTTGGAATAATATATTTATCAATTTCTTGAATATATATTTTATAAATATTAATAAAAATACGTAGTCAACATTTTTAAACATCTCTCACAACATCGCAAATTTCTCAACATCTTATAGGGTAAACTAAACAATGAAGGAACACTTAAGCTTAGCTTGCCTTTAAAAAAAATTCATAAAAATTTCAAAATTTGTAATTTTAGCTAAATGATGGTGTCGACATATTTGTTATTAAATGCAAATTATGTAAAAAAAAAGTTAGATAACTTACATAATATTGTTTTAAGCTTTTGGTGGTTTAAATAATAAGTAGTAAGATGACCAAGTGAAGGAACAGTTCTTACAAGTGAATAAACACTAAATTTTCCAGAGAATGAACACTTAATTTTGAGAATGTTTGATGCTCGTTAGGAATCCATAGGCCACACAAATGTCTAAAAACAAGATTTTTCTTGGAATTACGACATATAACCATAGTTAATGTGGAAAATATTACTTTTTTTTCAGTCATGGAATGGAAAGTAAAAAATATGTTTGAATACATAATTTTAAAAAAATGTTTTTCATTTTTTTCTCACAGTTTAATAGTCCGTTCTAAATTATGAATGTTTATCATTGTGTAATCCGTTGATGTTTTTATTATTATTATAATTCGATCATTTTTTTGTTTACTCTTTTCCCCATATTTTTTAAGCTTTTTTTTTTTAAATCTTTTTAAGTATTTTTTTTTCTCTTCGTCATGAGTAATTTCTTTCTTTTTCTTTTGATTTAACCTTCCTCTTTTTTCCAAATTTTGGGCCAATGTAAATGTATCTCCGAAATTTCTTATGATTTTCCATTTCCATTTCCAGAATTCCTCACTGGATAATAAATGAGAAAAAAGGAGTTTCGAAGTTTGAGTAAAACCCATCTCTCATTGACTTATATCTAGTAGTTACTTATAAAACCAATTGATTTTGCAACTTGATGCCTCAAATCTTATTTAAAAATGGATGTAAAATTTTCGAGACATATTGTTTTACAATTCTTTTGTTTTCAAGATCTAACGAGAGATTTCCATGAATTAGGTAGAAAACTAAACCAGAAAATTTGTTTTGAGGAACAAAACTTGCTCAGTATCAAATTGATATGAGATTTATACTTATCCAGAAGAAGCAAAATATGGAATTTGATTGCATTTTTAATTATCCATGGGTAGAAACATTTGCAATACATTTGTAAAATGTTGCTGCGGTCATCGTTTCATTTCATGAATAGCTTTTTCCAAGGAAATATGTAGCAGGGACTGACTCTGTAATATCTCAACAAATTCTTCTGTAAGGAAAATCTACCAATGGAGGTACTTTTTCTTTCCTAGGTACTTTAGAATATAAATCCTTATAATTTTTAAGGCCGAAGAATTTTCCCGTTTAAGGGCAGTATTCAACTCTTGTTTCATTCGCATTGTAAATGCAATCACTTTATAAAAGGAAGCCAGGGCTACTTCCCTCCTAAAGATTCTTCTGAAGTTCTTAAAACCAGTATTTCGAATATTATTCTCTAAGGGAAGTTTTGCCTTTTGAAATTATCTTTGCATTGCACTGAGTTATCGATGGATGTCGCCTTAAAAAAAACTTCATCCATTTTTCACCTAGATAATTGTCTTTAAATGGATTTTTCCTACCAGTTCCCGTTAGGACATTAAAGACGGTAATAAGATAATAATTTAGCTAATTATTGGCACAAAATCCTGCAAGGAAATTTTCCATTCAAGCTTTTATTATTATATTTAGTTGTTATATTTAGTTAATAAACATAGTTTATTAAGGTGTCTAAGGTATGATGTAATAACTGATCACTGCATTTATAAAGATAAATATTAAATTAATTATTATTATAATTCTTTAAATAAATTTAGCAATTAAATTTGCATATTTAAATGAAATTGCTATAGGAACTATTCATACAACATTTAACTGAATTTTAGGAGTCCTCTATGTCGCTGAACTACTAATTATTCATGTAAAATCATATTTCACACATACTATTCATTCACTGGGAAATCTATTCTCAGTGAAGGAACATGCCTGTTCCTTCACTGGTTAGAAGTTTTTTTTTTTAACATAATTTTGATTTATAATATGACAAAAGGTACAAGAAAATTAAATTTTATTTTCATTAACTTGAAAAAATCCCAGTAAAGGAACACTTGTTTATTCATTGGTTTTTCATCGTTCGGTAATCCAGTTAATAAACACCCCCTAATCTCAGTACTTGCTTATGTTATGATGTTTAAAATAAATAAAACGTAACTTCAATGACCATATTTTGAATTCTTTTTTTCACAATGAGAAAAAAAAGCATTATTATATGCAATTAATTGTAGTTTAAACGGATAACAACAAACACTGACCTTATAATTTTGTCAAAGAAACAAGGCGTTGAACAGATACTAACAAATTCAAAACTTTTTCCAGAGAAGACTCAAAGACCAGGTAACTAAATGCATTGTTAGATGACTTCCTATTGTTAGGTAGTAAGCTACTGTAACCAATCAATCTAAATTAAAACGTTTAAAATCTTATTTCTAAGAAATATCTATGAAATGCTCCTTCATTTGTTGGTTTACCCTATATCATCCTAATCTTAAAAGAAATTTCCGGAAGTGTATCGCAGAACTATTTCACCAACTATTTAAATAAATTTTAACATTTTAAAAATCTTATTCTTTACCATTTTACGTTTATTATTTTTTCATTAATATACTAATAAATGCTTTTAGAACTTTAATTTAGGTTTCCTTTTTAAATTATAGTGAAGTTTTTTTTAAAAGAATTATTGTCTGCTAGCTAAAATAATACCTTGTTAAGAAATTAAAAACATTCAGGTGTTTAAAATTATTTAAGGCAAAACGGCTGATTATTTACTTAGCATACTATTTTTTTTTGAAAAAAGAATATAAATTATTGATTGTCTTTTTTTTTTTGTTTCTTGTGACTTCAACTTAGATTATCTAAAATAGTGTTGATGTTTTATAAGTCACTACAAAGAGGATAAAGATACCGAACAGCTGTGGAATACGTAGCCAATTCTTTTAGTGTCTTAAAATATCTCAGTATCTTAAATGTCGTCCTAATCTTGGTTGTGAAATTAAATTTTTAATTATCTGACCACGTGTGATTCACTAATTATTTCATTACATCTTTTACTCTTTATGATACCAAGTAGATTTTTTTTCTGATAATATACTAAACTATTTTGTTTAATTTTTTACTTTAGCATGATTTCCAAGATATTATTGTAGTATAATTTATTATCAGGAAAATGCCTTATGTTAAGCAGGAAATACTAAAAATTGAAATTTTTAAGGATTCCGAAGCTGTGCCAATTTTAGAGTCATCTGATTTTTAAAAAAAGTGCTATAAAAAATACACAATTTCCAAACTTATTAAAAAAAATTAAAAAAAAAATGTGGCAAGTAGGCTTACATACTTTTTACAGAAACTGTGAAAACTAATTTTTCCTATATTTCGTCAAAAGAGGATAAGAATGATATTGCTCCAAGGGACCTACTCAATAATTTTGCTATTTCTAGAATGAAATCTGTTTGATCGAAACATATTATTCCTTGAAAATTAAAACGAGGGAAAAATTAACTTTTATTATTTATCTAAGCTTATTCCATTTATTTAATGATAGCGGTATTAAGGTTAAGGATATGCGTTGGAAGCTCCGTTTATTATTATATTATAAATGCACTAAATCATGTAGCTTGAATAATTTATTTTAAGTAAATTATTTAATAATTTTAAGCAAATAAGGGTGTAAAAATAAACTCGATCAAAATACTCCGAAAGTATACCCTGAAATATATGTAGAATAAACTTTGGAATCAATATATAAAAAATACCTTTTCAAACAACTTCGAGTAGGACGGAAACGCTAACTTGTTTAAAAAAGTTGTCCTTGTAACTATTTAATTTCGATTCCTGGTACTAGGGGACATTTCATTTTCACATTCGACTTTTGAAATTTCAATTGTAAACGGAATTTTTTTATGACCTTAAATTAAAATGTTAAGGCTTGCAGCAAAAAAAAAAATTTTTTTTTTTTACTGCATTGATTTTTTTACAAAGTAGTGAATTATTATTTTTTCAATCTAAGAACCTGTGCCTATAACATATGTAAAACTTATTTTAATATAGAGTGAAATAATTTAATATGTTGTGTCACTAAATGGATAATCCCAAGAAACCGAATCGAAAATATAAAAACTTCATTGATTTAAAAAAATAATAGATGATAATAAAAATAGACATGTTTTGAGCGTCCAATAATAAAAGTCACAAGTTATCCAAGCCTGACAAGTCTTGAGAATGGGCGATTATATTTGAAATCTCGAAACATGTCGACTTTTACTTCCCTCTTCATATGTTTTGAAGCCATTTGAGTTTTTATCGTCAATTATACTGCTTTACATTTGAATCTTGATCATTATTTTGATAAGGATTTTACACTCGTTAAAGTAAACATATGTATTTTAATATTTTATCAGGATTCATGTGGTCTTTAAAAACGTAAGAACATCAATATTGTAAAAGTTATATTTAACTTAAAAATTAAAATTTTGACACCAGATATTTTGAGTTAATGAAATTAAATATTTTATCTTTTAAGTTTTTGTGCCCCCATTTCAGAATCTTATGAGCTCTGTTTAAAAAGAGAGCATCAGATATATATAAGAAAACAAAAATAACCATAGTAGCAGTATTTGGTGGTAAATGTAGCTTATCGTAAATGAAGAATATGCTGTGCGACATTTTATGGTGAATTTGCGAACGTATAAGTTTCAGAATGTATCGAAACATGAGGATGCTATTTGCTAATCATCTTTATCCAAAGAAAACGATGTAACCTAAATATCAAGTAGAATGAAGCGATTTTTTAAACAATTAATCCTACAATATGCAACATATTATTTCAATATCTTATTCTTAAACATAACATATTTCAATCTTTTTAAAATGCAACTAAACATTCAGCAATTCCTTGAGTTATAGAAAAAAGAAATATCGTAAATTATAGAAAACCTTGTGAATGTGCGTTAGAATTATTATACAATCTACATTTTATTTTTCAAGCATTTTTTTTTCTTCAAACTTTCTTGCCTAGAAGACTCGATTAAAGCTGTAAAAATGATTATCCCTAAAATTTTGTATATAGCTATAATAAGTTATGTTCATTTGATTTTAGTATAAAATCCTCGAATAAATATAGTAAAAACAGTGTAATCTAAATAATATCAGATAAAAAGTTCAAGTATTTAAATTCTAAAAACTATCATAAATAATTTATAAATGGATTCAAATTTACTTTTCAAAGGAGATTAAAATAATTTTTTTTTTTTTTTGCTTTTTGGACAGAAATCCTCTAAAAAAATTGTTTATTGCCAAGAAACTTCGAGATATTTTCTATTAACAATAAATTAAACCTCTCCGAGCAATCACTGAACATTATTTCAATCTTTTTACTATCAAAGCTTGGTTGCGTAGCAACCTAGTAAAACTAAGCACTCCTCTTTTGAATTAGTCAATGGGTTATCTTAAAATATTTATTTGCGCAGGCGACTTTTTTTGGCGGTTTTCTGGACTATCGCCAAATATATAAACCTTTATTGCGGCCCAATTTACCACCCAATTTTTTTAAAATTTTGTCTACCCCCCCTAATTCAAGTGTCTAGATTCCAAATATGTAAAAAAAAATACATGTTTATTCAGAGAAAGTACGTTTTTGTGTCTGATTTCGTAACTTAATTAATAGTTAGCACTAATTAATTAGCCTATTTGAGGTCACCCCCAGAAACCATTAAGATTGACACTTAGTTCCTGAAAATCCGATCATTAGAACGAAAGTTATTCAGGGTGATTCTATTTTTTTTTGCGGACTGTACAATGAAGAATTAAATATTTTTACAATTTCTTTAGGTCTAATTTAATTATTTAATTTAATTGAAAGCATTCTCACATCAATTTCATGAATCATTGATGTATTTTCTGAGTCTGACTTTTTTTATGCGGTCCCTATCCACCACATAAAAAAAGTTTTAGGTTGTATATCGTACAAAGTTGTTATTATATGTAGGAATTTATAAAATTTTCGAATATTTTTTTTTGTACGATTTCTTTTATGCGGTCCCTATCCACCGCACAAAAACAGGTTTTACTTTACTCCAATATCATCCATGCAGTTATCTAATATACCCTTATTTGTTCAATACTTAAAACCTTAATATTTTCATCGGGTATACTTATTTTGTTGCAGCTTACTTTTACAATTCTGTCTAAAAAATAGATTTTAAATTGTGTAGCTTTTCAACAGAAAGTAACCTGGCTGAATGAGCTGCAGTTCACAGGATACGGCATACCAGCCTTGAACTCAATCATTAAATTTATTTAATATATTAAATTTATTTGGTGAGAAAAAATTTACTTTGTATTTTCTATTTCCTTAAAAATAGAGAATTTATGGAATAAAGTTGAAATTTTTACTATAGTTTTCAACATTGAATTTCTGAAACTGTATATCTTCCTCTTTAAGCTACCACCTTTTTTAGCGTAGATATTTTTCAAATTTTATCCGAAGTAAATTTTGCACTAGAATCTAACTCAACTAGATATGTCTAACTGGATCAATCTTCTGCTCAGCTAAAATGTTATTCTTAGGTTGTAAATATGACACACACACGAAATAGTCTTTTAATTACATCACTGGCTTAGAACTATTCGTATTAAATACAATATAAATATAAGATCACTTAAATCCATATACTTAAGAATATTTTTAGGAATTATGAGGTTTAACCTAAATAGAGGGTTAACGTTGAGCAATCATATATGATTAATGTTAAACACATATACAGCTTGCTTTTTGTATCGCATTAAAAATATACACAATATTAGACTGTAAAAGAAAATTTTCAAAAAGTATATTTTAGATGTCTTGACAAGGTTCTAAATTATCCTATCTTCTCCATTTGTTCTCACTTCCAAGAGTCTTTCTACTGATCTGATCTTTTCTTCTATATCCTTGGCGATTACGATGAAGATTAGAGGGGTACAAGGTTTCACCAAGAAACTTTCATCCCTCCCTGTAAAACATCTGACGAAAAGATTTAACTGATGGTGCCCTTTTAATTCCGCTAGCGATTTCCCTCCATGTTCCTCTGCAATTATTTTACGTTTTTCAAAGTTGTGGCCTCTTTCTAGTCTCGAACCCACTGCAGCACTGTCAAATTTTTGAGGTTGCCAGTCTCCACCCGCTCTGTCCTTCTGTTATTAATCTGTATAGTTCAGAGGTAAAAAAGGCTTTTCTAGGCATTCGTTCAACTGATATACCCTCAATTTTTTTGTCGGATCAGATTAAATTTAATTTTCGCTCGGGTTGAGTCTAGAATTAGTAAATAAGGAGACTTGGTAGGCGAATGAAACAGATATATATGCTAGTTTTCAATTTACTTTCACTATAGTGATACTTAATATTTAGCAATTAAAGATGATTCATTGTATCAGAAAGACCTTAAATCTGAACCATACATCCCATCTCAGGCCCTAGTAATTTTCACTGATAGTAGTAAATTGCACTCCGGTAGGCTTGGCAACTGTGTCTACGCTAAATTAGAGGTTGGTTTGAATTTTCATTGCAGGTTTCGCAACACAGACAACTGTTCGAATGTTCGCTCAGATCTTGCCATCAGAGAGGCTTTGAGTTTCGCCCTCCATTCTGAACTTACTGACACTTATATTCTGATGGACGGCAATTGTTCAATCAAATACTTACAAAACTGGATGGAAATTCTAAAAAAAGTATTGTACAAGATGTAATTTTCAAAATGTTTATACTTTCACAGTCAAGTTTGCCTCCAATGAATCTCTTCCCACTACGAAAATTAGGCGGTGGGGCGAGTGCTATCGGCATTGTCAACCGTCATCTATGAAAAGGTACCCCGACATAGAGTCGAGTTAACATGTCTTATATACTAGTGAATTAGAATTGTATTTTTGTTGTGGTAGATACACTATAGTACTCCCCCACCAGAATTATATCTGATAGAATTCGATGAACGGATACCAGTACTTGACTCATTGTTGTTTTGTTCACCGTCATGGTTGCTCTTATGTTGCGATTAGCAGTCGAGTGTATACAGGCCGACGTTGTGTGTGCAATTGAGACTGAGTAGCAATAGCGTGAAGAGGTGAAAAATGCCGCAGTCACAAGTTGCAAGTCAACTGTTCAATGTGGACCATCCATTAAAGTAGGCGTGTTCAATTCGAAGTGGGAGTTTCTGTCAAGATAGGCGTGTTCATATCAAAGTGGGAGTTTCTATCAAGGTAGGCATTTTCACATCACGTCCGGGTCACCAATGTGGGGATAGTAGTTATCAACTATGTCAATCTTCATCTATGAAAAGGCATCCCCTCTCAGAATTGAGTTAACATGTCTTATATACTAGTGAATTGGAATTCTATTTTTGTAGTGGTAGATGGAAATTGTCTCTGCAATTTGATGATCTGCAGCACAAACTGCGTTAGCCAGTTTACGAAGCGGCAACATATAATGTTTGAAATTCGTCGTCATCTTCACTCATCACTTCTTATTGAAATCATATCTGTGTTAGCAACGTATCAAACTATTCCACAGAATGACTCTACAGATCCTGAAACAAGAATTACATTTTTAATGTTTTTTCATAGCATGTTATAACAGTTATAAAAATCATAACTACTATCAAAACAATTTTTCCTTCCAACTACATACTCTAATGTCTGAAAACGACTCCCTTTGTTGTTCTATCTATTCTCTCTATCATTTGAAGGCTAAATTAAAACTTGAGGTTTTATTGTCAAAAATTATGCAAGGCTTGTTTTATCCATTGCTTTTTATTTGTGGTTAAAATAATAAAAGTTGTTGGTTGTGGGGATGACAGTTTGAGGCGAAATAGTGATTACTAGATCATATCAACTTAAACGTTTCAAGACAAAATTCGTTCTTGCATATGTGCTATACATTAATGCTTGTCTATACATTAATGCTTGGAACCAAATTAAATATTTTAGTTTGTAGGTCAAAAATTGGCTAAACTTTGTCCAAACCACGAAATTTTTAGAGGTTAGCTAACTAAAATTTTTAATGGGTGAATAATTTCTCAGCATGGGTTAACAAATGGCGCTGAAATTCATACTTTTGGTTTTATAGTTAAAAATTCTCTAAGTTATGTTTTGGTCGTGACTTTTCTCGGCGATCCAGCTAAGAAAATGGCAAAGTGAGCTAACAATTTCTAACAAATCGGACTAACAAATCGGATTAAAAGTCTGAAACCGTCTAAAAAATGCTTAGATTTATTAAAAATTGAGAAAAAGTTATTTTGAATATAATTTTTTTGGTCAAGTTGTCTATTGTAGGTAAAAAGTTTCTACAATAGGCCAATGTTAGGAGGAAAGATTTAAGCTTTTATTTTTTTACTAAAATGTAAATTTGTTTTCGACACAATCTATTTTCATTTATTTTTTTTTTTGCACGAGGAATAATCATTTTTTGCAACGGACTAACGCTTGGAGGCAAAATTCTAGCTTCTGTTATCCAGGTCAAAAATGAGCTAAACTTATTTTTGCCTTAACTTTTGTTTAGGTGATTATTTAACGATACTTTTTTGTGAGTGAACGGGAGCTACGTTTTCAAAATTATGTTTATCATCTTCACAATTCGTTTTTGCCACAACTTTTTTTTGGCACGTTTTCTACTTACAATAGGAAAGCTTATTCAATTCGATTATGAGCGAGGCAGTGTCTCAGTGGATAAAGTGCTTGCCACCCAGTGGGGGGGGGATGCGGGTTTAAATCCCAGCAATGCCTAATATTTACGAATTCTGCTCCCGACTAGTACAGACCAGATGTGGAATATCCTCAATGTTAGACGGATCTTGGAGTCGAATCCCCTTGCCATCGGGTTAACCGTGGGAGTTTTTCCTCACTCTTTAACACAAATGCAAGTGAGTTCCTTCAAAAAGTTTTCCACGAAAGTTACATTTATCCACGAGTTCAAACGCCGTTTGACGCCGGTTATAATACAGAATGGGGCACGTTTTTTTGAAGGGTCGGCTAACGAAATTTAGATAAATTTCACACCAACTAACAGTTCCGAGCAAAATTCGTTAATTTGGTTCAAAAGTTAACTTAAGCTGATAAGATGTTTTAGCCAAAAATTACTTATAAGCAGGTTAAAAATAAACATACCCGCAACAGCATAATATATTCTAGGGAAAGAATCATGGGAGCATCATGCATTGACCGCCTTTACTTTGAAGACGAGCTGGTACAAATGGATTCGAAGCTGGTGAACCTAAAAACTTTGGGGATCGGACCCCGGTTCTCCCCAAACACGCCTTAGTGCCTTCTCATAGTGGCTCTTTCGTTATCGCGTCCAGGAGGGAAAAAATTAAATCTTGTCGTCTAACAATTTTTTTAGAGGAAAACAAGGACTTCCGATATCAGTTTTAAAATTGTCATTTTCTTTAAAAGATGACAAAATGCTGTTTTAACCGTTTTTCTTATTTTGATTAAAGATTTGTTCTTACAAACGTTTGGAGGTAAAATCCAGATCCTTGGTTTCTAGTTCAAAAATTACGTGAAACTTGTAATTTTTAAAATATTTTAGCTGTCTAGAATGAAGGACGAAAATGAAGACAGAAATATTTTGAGGGGTTATGCAGGGATGGACAATACGTGAGACACATTGCTTGCTTAGTAATTCTGAGTATGAAGTCACTGATGAAAATGATAAAACGTATGAATAAAGTAGTACTTATAAAGTAGCACGTATAAAGTAGTACTTCTATCATTTTATTTTATAATGTAGTCATAGATTATGATATATAAAAAATCAAAATCAAAATTAAATTAATAGCAAAATACATTACTTTGTCATTTTAAGATTTCAACAAAGTAAATTGGAAAAAATTATAAAGTCGTTACAATTGTTACATCAGTAACTAACGTGATATCCCTTTGTAATCAATTACATTTTCCAATCTCACATTCATGGACCCAGATAGCGTTCGTAAAATTTTGATATCAATATTTTTTTCCAAACATCTTGATTGTATAAATCGAATCCGAGTTGTTCTTGAATTGTCGATCAGATCTGTAAAAGTGTCTTACTCATATCGTCCAAAGATTTTCTACCGGATTCAGATCTGGGCTACGTGATGGCCACTTAACCGCTTCCCTGATCATCCCGAGTTAACTCGGGTATGTATATATTGCAAATATTGATTATCCCGAGAAAACTCGGGAGTAGTAGAATTTGTCAGTGCGTTTTGTTTTATCCCGTTTTAACTCGGCCCCAAGAAAACTATAATCTACTGTGATTGGTTTGAAAGTTAGACAAGTTTTGTTGGAAGTTTTGCTGTTGGAGTGTGGAACTGCGCACGTCTTTTGTACGATTGTACATTTCGATGGTTGCTGAATTTACATAGAAAGCATGTCACTTCACTGGCGTTTAGAAAGTATCACTGCGTTCTCTAAAATATATACAAAGACTAATATTTAAGTTTTTTTTTCATTTGCCCGAGATAACTGAGGATAGTAAACTGATGGCAGATTAAATGTGTTTTAAACATTAAAAAAAAATTTCAACTTAAAACTTGTGTACTATGTTTTGTTTTAGTTCCTTGCATTTATTACTGAAATAAAAAATATATAGATTTTTTGCATTTAAAAAAAATGGTAAGGGACGCGGGATTTAGTCTCATTTGCTTTCATCCAGTGTTTAGTTGAATATGAACATTGTCTTGTTATAAGATTCAGTCTTCGGATGTTATAAGAGGAGCAACAGGAAATAAATTATATCCTGATACATAATGGAATTCATTTTGGTTCGTATAAATATTATTTTCGTCAGCCATCTAATTCATCCAAATTAAACGTCCACATCACTCCAATTCGTACTGTGTTTCTTTGTAAATGCTAAACGAACATTTTTGTGTCATTTAATAAACGGAGTTTTTTTTTTAATATTTATAAATTGAATGATCGGATTATTACTTAAAAAATTTCTAACCGCGCGGCTGCTGCGTGGTAATTTTATTTCATTATTTATTGTGCAGAGGAAATCTTTCCGTGGCAAGCAAGCTTCCAGTTTAATTTTTCTTACCTTCCAGTATGCTGTTTACGGCCATAGCTTTCAGGATTTCTGAGGTAACTATTCATTGTAGCCTTAGAGCCTTCCTATTTTTCTGCCAATTTCAGAACTACTCAAGCCAATTTCTTTAAAATCTAAAATTCTATCGCGTTAAAAGAGCTGACATTGTATTGCTCGTGCAAACTACCAAAATCTTCTTTTATACAACTCTGATTATCTACATTGGAGCAAATCACTTTCTAGCATGTTTCTTACCTGACGTAATTAGTATCAACTTTATACTTTTTTTTTGAATGATTATATTACCCATTTTGCCATAATAATATGCGAAACAAAAATAACATGCAAAGCAATTAGGCTTAAAATTTTTGCAAGCTGAAAATAAATTTGTATATTCAGCCATAACAGAAGTGTTTCATATTTGGCAGCTTTTTGCTCGGTTTTATATTTTTATTCAGGTCGCTATAGACACCGTTGAATAATGTCGTGAAATGAGACATATTTTTTCAAAATGTTTATTGTAAATATTTTCCTTGTAATTACTGTTTATGAATATTTATTTGTTACTTACCTGTTGCTAATAAACATTATTAAAAACGCATATCGTTCATTGCTGACTGATGAACAATTCAAAAACCTTCATCTTTTGATTCACAGTTATCCATTGCAGAATTGATGAAAATTAAAACAGTCATCGGTATAAAGTTTTTCAACGTTAGGGAATGCGAGATATGTAAGTAATAACTCTAAATAAATCTTGATCTATTGGATTCAAGCTATTGATCCATAGCTGCGTTCCCCAACCTTTTTATCACCGCGAACCTGTCAACGTTTGATAATTTTACAGCGGCCCTCTTTGGGGGGGGGGGGGCGTTGATTGTTTATATTTTAGATTATTTTGATTTAATAATTTTAATTTCATTATATTTAATCATGCCTTCAAAATAAAATACAGTTACACCAAAAAATAAATATAAAGTGATTTAACATTTTAACTTACTAGAACGTTAAATCAATGAGAACCCTGAGCTTGTTTGTTTCTTTGCAATGAGACGGTTCCATCTGGGGGTAATATCAGAGGCAATGATACATTACATACATTAAGAAAATTTATATCACTACCTTCGGGGGCTCCTTTTTTTAAATAAATAAAATTTTAATGGAACGCAGATATTTTTAATTTGGTGTATAAACCTATGAATTTAAATTCAGTTTCAATGAAATTGGCGGCCCGGTACCATTTGATCCACGGACCGGGGGTTGGGGAACACTGATCTATAGGACTCAATGGATTGAGGGCCTGACCCAAAATATGCATGTAAGCGATATTTTAAGTTACTGAATCGGACACAAAAACGTACACTTTTGGAATAAACATATATCTTTTTCGATGAGTTCAAATTCTTTGCGGTCGAAAGTTTGGACCCATTTATGCTAATTTTACTCTTTGCTTATTTCGTTGTATCTCGTGAACTTTTAAAGCGAATCGACAACATTTCTTTTAATCCCAGTCTCAGCAATGGTTGGAAGAATGGGCCGAAAATCAGTTTCAGGAAGATCTTCACTGGCTAAGCCCCTAAATGCTGCCTTTTCCCTTATACACAGGTCCCGTGCCCACTTTTGGGAAAGCGGTTTACATTATGTCTATGGAAGTTAGCCTTCTTCCCTGAATAGTTCTTTGGAAATAGATTTCTATTTATCAGGAAGCATTCGACCCATTTCGTTCAAATTTTATATTTTGCCATATACATTAGTTAAAGCAATTGGTAAGAAAAATAGTTTTTTTCTGCATTAAAAAACTGACAAAACAAACAAAGCAAAACCTAGTCAAAATATATGAGGAAAAGATGGGCACATTCTGTGTCCTAAACTTAAAGAAAGCTGGTCACTTGTCCAGCGCAAAAGCTGACCGATATCCTGTCAGAGAAAAACATATCTAATAAGGTATATAATGGCCTCAAACAGCTAAACAACTCTCGCATCGGTGTTTCACACTGTTTATCAGGGTAGATATCTATTACTATGGCATCCACTCTTGCACCAAGGTAACCTTGAGCTCACCAGTGGTCATTGGAGTTGGTCTTTAAGCTGCAATGAAGCATCCATGGATGCTTCATACCTGTTCGATGGGATTCAGTTCAGGGGACATCGCATGCCACTTTAGTTGTTGAATATTACCCGATTAGAGTTAATTATCCCGAACTGAACCATGTATGGGGCAGCGTTATCGAACAAGAGGTTGAAATTTGATCCATATGGTCAGAGGAAAAAGGTCCCATAGGGTGCAAGGATTGCGTCCCTGTATCGCTGACCTGTCAGAGTACCTCAATCGTACACATTAAGATTGGTATGCTTGCCTAACATGAGCCTGCCCAGACCATCCGACTTCCTTGATCATAGTGGTACTTTTTGACAATGTTAAAGGACCCATATCGACACCCCTGATCTCTCTAGATGAGAATGCGTCTCGAGTCGGTGTCCAGGCTGAATCTCAACACATCGCTGAAGAAAACCAACTCCCAATCATCCTTTGTCGAAGACAGAGGTGTTTCCGGAACCATGCTAGACGGGTTTTTTGTGGATCACTGTAAACGGGACGCTGGGTTCAGGACGCCTGGCATACGGGGCACCTGTATTAAGCCTCTAGTCGACTGTTATCCGTAAAATAATAAATTTCTACTGCATTATGCAGGTTGCGAGGCTTTCACGGGCTATCACTTTTGGCTAGAACTGGCTAATAATGGTCTTGAGACAGCGCTGTTGCCCTTTTGTCACCTTGATCAGGCTGACGAACTGCTGCTCCCCCCTCTCTCTGTGTGAACTTTCTCGAAACCTAGAGGTCCTTACAACAAGTATCCTGTTGGTAGGGCACTGGACCTGTGTCCAAGAGGTCGTGGGTTCGATCCCCGCCGGCCGAAGACCCCCGTGTTGTCAATGGTGACTGTTGCACGTTAAATCTGTTGAGTCACCAAATCCTCCATGTTGCCATAACAAATCCTGCCTCTGGGGGTACTGATCCAGGAGTTTCTTTGTCATCTAGATTGGTTCAAAATTACAAAGCTACGGATTGCCCTGCTTTGTGTCTTCCAACTCCCTGCCATCGTGATTAGACGATGAAGATTGGCGATACTAAAGATGGGTAAAAAAATGTCAAAAACAAAGATTGGGCTAAGCTACGATGTTTTAGAACGTCTTTACGCTACAATCTTAGGCGAGCAAATGAGGTACCACTACATAAATGCAATCATTGCACCACTGCCATAAGATGTCACTGACTACTGCGTGGCAAGGTGTGCGCGAAGAGCTTAGCTTTCATCTCATAACTCATTTGCATATACGTGTTGCTTTTTATTTATTTATTTATTTCTTTAAAAAAACCGTTCCTTCCTTTAATTGGTTTCATCAAAGTAAAGTGATATTCTTTGAAGTGACGCAAAAATTAGTGTACCATACAATTCTAATTTTCCCCCTATAATCAAAGAAAGTAAAGTATAATAAATAATTATTAAAAATAATTTTTTGCATGGAATTATCTTCGGATAAATGAATTTTATAATTGTGCGCAAAATATTTTCAATTCGCTTAAAAGTTCTCTAGATATGGGGGAATACGCAAAAAGTAAAATTAACATTAAGTGGTCCAAACTTTAAACCACTCCCCTGATCAAACTAAGGGAACCATATTTTACAGATTGCTGCCATTCCTTATATTTTGAGGGTCAGAAATCTGAAATCGTCGAGAAAAAAAGTATGTTTATTCAGAGAGAGTACGTTTTTTTTGTCTGATTTCGTAACTTTATATATCGTCTGCGCTAATTAATTAGCTTATTTAACCCTCGAACCATTAAGATCTAGACCGAATACTTGAAGATCCAATCATGAGATTAAAACTATTCAGGGCTGATTTGATTTTTTCTTCTTTTATGCAATGTTCATCAAAATTAAATTTTATTGCGGAAGTAGCTTTAAAGATGCCACATTTCAGTTGAAGTGCGCAGTTTTGAGAAAAAAGCCAACAAAAGAAATACGTAACAATATTAACAAAAAGGAGTGATACATTTTAAAAAAAAGCATAAAAGTATTTCTATTGAAACTAAAATGATGAACTGATGAAGTTGTTTCAGAAACTTTACTGTTGTTATTGTAGTTCATTTACGTCGCACTAGAGCTGCACAATGGGCTATTGGCGACTGTCTGAGAAGCATCCCTGAGGATGATGCGAAGACATACCATCAGAATTTTGATCCTCTGTAGAGGGGATGGCACCCCCGCTTCGGTAGCCCAACGACCTGCGCGCGAAGTCAAGCACTTTACGGTAGAACAGTTTAACGAGGATCCATACCGCACACCCTCGGTCCCTACGCAGAGTGATCCAAGTGGTCACCCACCCGCACACTGACTACAGTCAGTGATGCTTGACTACGGTGATCTGTTGGGAAACGTGTCTTAACGATCAGTCCACTGCGGGGCCTGAAACTTGACTAAGAAGTGAAAGTTGGAAGTCTTAATTTTTGGTCAAAACATGTGAAGATTACAAAACTGATAAATCATGAAAAGTATATTCTTACCTGACATATAGTGTACGTCATTATACAGCACATTTAACGCCACAACTCTTCCCTACAAGAAAAATAGTTACTTTAGTAGAACCATAGCTCCAAAAAAGCAGTCTAAATAATGTAATCAGAATTGAAGGGTGTGTTACAATTCCCCCCGGAATTGGAAGTGAAATTGGTTTGATCTCCAAATTTAAATCCCTGAGATATTTTTTATGGGGTTACATCAAAAGATTCTGTATTGATACCCCCTAAGTAATGTGATTTCGTAGAATTACGATCATGGACCACATCCGCTACCATTGATCGTGATATATTGCAGCGAGCGTGGCAAGAATTCTAATTCTGCCACATCACCAAAGATTCACATACTGAGCATACTTTGGAGAGAAAGAAATGTAAGTGAAAGTAAAATTTGTAGATGCATTGATAGTATTTTGTTTGTTATAAATCTTCCAAACACTGGATGAAACTGAATTGTGACACTCCCTGCATACAGTTGTTGCCTCGAATAATAAAAGTAAGACACATGTTGAAAAAATTATATAATAAACAGTTAATAGGGTTCATTATTGGATAACTTTGCAAAACGCTGACCTGTTTGAATTCGGTATAAGAAAGTTCCGCACTACATGCTCTTTTCATGTGCTCTTCTACAGTTCCAAAAAACGCATGGTACACATGTTAGTAAGCATAAATCAACATACAGTCCATGGTCTAATCTCAAGCTGCAACGAGCTAGAGGGAGCCTCCCAGCGACAGCCATAAAAAGGCTGTTTACTGCAACTGTTTTCATTTGCTCTGTGGATCTCCGATCAGATGGATGCGTTACTCAAATCAGGAAAAGGTGGAGATGCAGTGCATGCACGGAACTACGTACGACAATGCAAGGGAAGTTCCAAAGATGGCACGGATATCGTTTTCCAACATGTCCCCGATGCAAGAATATTTCAACGACTGAACGAACAACTATGCGACAGGGGTTCTTTTTCAAGTTGCAAGCAAGATACCGGACGTGGCAGGTGTGTAAGAATGCCATTTGTAACGGACGAAATTGTGCATCATATTTAAACGTGTGAAAATCAAGTTTCGAACGTAAAACTACGTTGTTTCAATCTCTTATGTTTTCTGACACTCATGTCACTGACATCATTTTCAACATATTACAATACTCGAATTCCGAGTTATAAAATAATCACATTTTAACACGCTTAATTTAGCAACTATTCTACCGTGAATCCATGTCGTTTTTTAATCATTTCCTCTTTAGTTTCTCACATTCCGATATTTTTTTGTAAGAGATTAAGATGTTGAAATTCAAATTACAAAGTAAGCACATTCTGATACATTCACTAATAAATCGACGTCGTTTACTGATCATTGTCTATTTCTGTTTCGGTTTTCTTTTAATATAAGATTCTGATATATGATATTTCGACACGAATTATCACTTTTCTGAATTATGACTTTTTGATGCATGACGCTTTTAATACAAATTCAAATTTGTTTCAGTGCATTTTTTATAAATTTATCCCTTGCTTTTCAGCCATTTCATATGATTTTTTTAAAATCTGATATTTTATACAAATTTTTTTTATGGCGCAACTTAGGTAGTTTGGCAATAATGATTTCCTTAAATTAATCTTTTTTTTTTTAGTTTTCTTTTTTCTGTTAATTGTCACTTTTTAGATATTTTTTGTTAAAATTGTAGCCATAGTTACCTCGCATCGAACTTTGTAGCAAATAGTTGCAGTTTAGTTGCCATTACAGACTTTCTCTTCTCTCTTACAAAAATAAACCTATAATTGCAAGGAAAACAATTAGAAATCAAATATAATATATATCCCGGTATATAGTAATATATAGTATATAATAAGCATTACAATATACAATATATGTTACGGACAGTGATTACGAGAAAAAAAAAGATTACGCAAAAAAGTGCTTAAGCGAAAAAATGCTTATGCGAAAATTGATTAAGCGGAAAGGGATTAGGCGGAAAGTGATTACGCGGAAAGGGATCATCAAGCAAAAAGTGATCATCAAGCAAAAAGTGATTGCTCAAAAGGTGATTGCTCAAAAAATGATTACATAAAAAAATGACACTTTTTTGCGTAAACTTCTGAAAATCAATCATTCAAACTTGGCTAAAAATCAGTTGTCGTAGCTTTCATTTTTTTATGGATCGGCTGAAAAATATTTTTTAGCGAGTAAACACAAAAGTCTCAATCAATTAACATTGAAAAAAATTTTTTAAATTCAGTTCAAAAATTAGTTGTAATTAGCAAAAAAATTTTAAAAAATGCAAGATCGCTGGCCGAAATTTTAATGCCTCAAATTTGGGATTACAGAAGTTAGTCCATAAGAATTAGTCCACTTAAAAGCTGTTTTGGCTGTAATTTTTATTTTGAATAAAGGTTTTTTTAAACCATGTTTTATACACCGGTTCAACATTTTAAGGTAATACTCAAACCTGTGGCTTCTAGGTCAAAAATTTGCTTTGGTCATAGCATTTTTTGGCGGATGAGCTAAAGAAAATTTTATAGTTAAACATAGGCTGACGGATTTCTTAAAACTTGTTTAAATTCGGGGGCAAATTTAAAACAATCGGTTTCTATTGTCAGAAATGAGATTGTTTCGCCAATATTTTCCCCCCGATGGGGAGACAATACTTTCAAAAAACTTAAACGCAGAGGTAACCAATGCGTGCCACGAATGACATGCCAAAACAATAAAGTAAAAAGCGAATTGATACCAATATTAAAATTTAAAAGGTTTTACAAAATATTTCTTCGTTTTTTTCAATCGAGGAATATGTGTTAGTTTCCCATTGCTCATAAGTAATAAACTTTGTGAAAAACCAATATCGTTTATCTCGGACAGATGGACAACTTAAAAGCCTTTAACTGCCGACAATTTCAAATTCACAACCGTATATTGGTGACCTATTGGTACTGAATATCTATAAAAGTTGGAAAAGTAGCCATAATATTATTTTTCAAAAGATTGTATATCGCAGGCTAAACTTTTTTATAATAGGATAAGTTTGGATACTAATTTTAAATTTTTAGTTATTGTTAAAAAGTTTAAACTTGTTTTAGACATAATATATTTTTTTGGCATGCGGAAAAACCATTTTATATAACGGTCTGATGCTTGGAGACAAAATTATAACTTGTGGTATTTAAGTGAAAAATTCGGTAACTCAATTTATTTTAGTTTGAGCAATGACCACGCGAAAATTGTTTGTGGGATAACGTGGAGCTAACGATTAATATAGGTCCCGTTTTACTGCAGACTTTAAAAATTAACTGTGGAAAAAGTTTTGCCACATTTTTTTTGGAAGCTTGCTACCTACAATGTTTTTTTTTATACATCCATCGTTGAACAGCCAATTAAATTTTTTTGGGTTTACGACTACTAATGTTCAATGTCTCCGTAGCCTTGTAATTTTGAATCAATCCAGAAGACAAGGGAACTCCTGGATCAGTACCCCCAGAGGTATTGATTTGTAATGGGAACATGGAGGACTTTGTGACTCGACAGATTTAACTTGCATCACGCACCATTTACTACACGGGGAGTCTTCGGTCGGTGGGGATCGAACCCACGAACTCTTGGACATGGGCCCAGCGCCCTACTGACTAGGCCTTTCTATAATAGATTTAGACAATGAGCGGTGCCTCAGGGGATAGAGGGTTTCTACTCCCATTTGGTTGGTACTAATTCTTGGTTTTTAGGTCAGAAGCATAGATATAAAGCATAGATATTCTGTTAGCAACATTGCGATGGACAGCACTATACAACGTTAAAAAATAAGAATTATTATAACGTTTATTACATATTTATTCTTTGTTATTTCAGTTTATGAATATGTGTTACCTACCTATTTTTAATCTGTAATAAACATTGTTAAAAAAAGTACCATTCATTGCCTTCTGATGAACATCTTAAAAATCATTAACTAGTTTCAACTTTAGATTTACAACTAGCAATCGAATAACTGGCTAAAATTTAAACTAAGTGTCGTCGCTGTAAATTTTTCAATGTTATAATTTGTGTATGCAAAATTATTGCGAGAATTTAATAAAAAATTGACTTTGAAATGTGTCTGTGAAACACATTTTCTTGCTTGTAAATGATTTATATACTTTTTGTTACTATATTTTTGTTTCCATCATAGTTCAACTAACAAGTTAGTAATAAAATAAAAATTTTGACTTTTTCAAATATCGAAAAAAAATTTTTTTTCTTTTTAATTCCTACTGCACATTATAATTTTTTAAACTTTGGTAATGAACTTAATAAATTTTTTATTGCGAAATTCATTTCATTGCAAATGATTTTAGAGGTTAAAATTAAATAGCGAATTGAAAATTTTTTATATTTATCCCTAGATTAACGTAAACTGTTTCCAGCAATGGTTTTAAACTTCGATGCATAAATTTAAACTTGTGGTTTAAAATCTAATAAATATTTGTCACTGTCACTTTTTTTTTCTGTAGAGGTTGGCCAGAAGAAACGTTTAGGGGCTAACGATTTCGTATAATAAGCTTCTGTTTCATGGTAAATGGGTAATCAGAGGAGTGAGCTATGAAGCAATGGGTTATCAATTTTAATTGTTTATCATTTCGAGTGGGTTAATATTAGTTCAAATTTTTGTTTCAAACATATCTTTGTATTATCTTTTTATTGGTTTTCCGAACGAAAATTTTTGAAGGACTAAATTGGTGTCTTGGGATATTCATCCACTTTTAGATGCATCTGAATAATTTTTTTTCCGCACATGCGCTATATAAAGCAACTACTTCAATTACTCTCATCTGGAGCAGTTTTTATTACTATTTTTTTAATTTTAAAGCAATAATTTCATTATCAGTTTAAAATTGATTCAAACGCTTTGTTTAATTTTTTTAAATATTTAAGCTATAGCAAAAGTGGCACTAGACCTAGTATATATTTCGGACATTTACCAAAGGTCTAGTCATACTAGTTCAGGTTAAGTGCCATTGCCCGGTATACATTTGCCCGGTATATCCTACACTGATGTTTTTTTAAGGTCAAGTGTCACTGCCCGGTTTACATTTGCCCGGTATACCCTACACTGATATTTTTTTTAAGGTCAAGTGCCATTGCCCGGTATATATATGCCCGATACTCCAAATACTGATGTTTGTTCTAATCTATCGTCAGTAAGTATTAAAATATCGAATAAATGTAATTATATCCACGAATAAATTAATATCAAATCGGATGTAATAAATATTTTGGACATTCACCAAAGCGACTAATTTGATTGTCAACATTCATGGGTGAAAGTCAACAACCACCGATTTCGGTCATTCACAGTAACATGCACATCATTTACATAATAACCTCATCAGGACGTTTATTTCATAGTTTGCCTAAATAGCATCCGGCATTTCAAAAAATAAAAATAATTGGTTTTGTTAGCGATGATGTCGTAAGGCGATAAAAAATCATGCATAGTACAGATAAAGAAGATATTAACCTCGAAGGAAAAGTGGATGAATACCACAAGGAACCGACTAAATTAGAGTAACGAAATTTCTGCAAGAAGCTAACATTTTGAGCCAAAATTCAATATTATGTTTTCTAAAATTCGAACACTTACTGCAGCTTACTATTTATGCTGTTTTTAAGAAATATTTAATGTAATATTTTAACTTTTAATCTCCGCATACCCCCCTTGGGTGGGTCAGTGTTCTACTTACCTTTCAAATTTCTAAGTAAAAGATTAGTTAACGCTTGCTAATGCTTTTTTTAAACGGTAGGTTTAGAGATCATTAAATATGTAAAACCAATTTCAGACAAAACTACATTTTAACTAGTGAGTTAACGTACAGGGTTGCCGGATTTGAGCCAGATAAATCAAAGCAGGTGCGCTTTTTGTTCAAACCACTAAAATAAGATCGGCTAAAATAAATAAAATGCAGACTTTTATGAAAACAAAATATTTTTCAAAATAACCAGATGATGTAAAAGTTATAATTAAATATGATTGTTTTAATTAAATGATACAGTGCGCAAAAGAAAAGATATCACCCTCAATAACTTTCTATCTAATGATCTGATTTTCTCGCACTAAGTGTCAATCTTAATGATTCCTGGGGGGGGGGGTGACCTCAAATATGCTAATTATTTAATGATAACTATTAAGTTACGAAATCGGAAACAGAAAAGTACTTTCTCTGAATACATATATATATTTTTTACGTATTAGGATTCTTAACCTTCAAAATACAGTGCGTAGACGCAATCTAGGAAATATGGTCCCCATAGTTTTGTCAGGAGAGCGATCCTAAGTTCAGACTCCTTAATGTTAATTTCACTTTTTGCGTTTTTAGTCTTACTTTTAAAACTAATTAGACATTTAAAAAAAAAATGCTCCCACTCATAAGCCCATTTACTCAAAGATAGTTTCATGAAAAAATAATTTTTAATAATTACTTATTATTTTTCATTATTTAATTGTGGATAGAAAAAAATTGAATTATGAGGTATAATTTATTTTTATAACATTTTAATCTACGTATTTTTCTATATCAAAATCTGAAGCTTCAACCGTTTTTAGTAGAAATCGAGAAAAATTAAAGTTGTTTTTTAAGAAAATAATTTAGCGAAGATGAAGAATTATTATTATTATTATTATATTGGCGATTAATATTTAAATGTAGATAATTTACGAGAAACTTAAGTTAAGCGCGCATTGCATAAAATTTCATTCCCATTTTTTTCGCTAATAACCGACTGCTAATTTTTTTTTCTTAAATTATAAAACACGATGTTTCTTTTCTAGTCGTCTAAAATTCCTAATTTAGTAAAGAAATTTGAATAAAACATTTTATTCAACGAATGTCGAGTTTTGTAAAAGCTTTTTTTCTTATAGAATGTGATTATTCAGTTTTTTTCTTTAAATTTTATTTTCTAGTTTGTTTTTTCAATAATTGATACAATTTCAATAATATACGTCCACATGCATAGATTTGGAATAATATAATTATCAATTTCTTCAGTCTATATTTTATAACTATCAATAAGAATGCTTAGTCACCATTTTTAAGTATTGCAGAATTTTTCAAGATCTTATATATCGTCCTAATCTTAAAATAAATTTTTTAATTACCTGTCCGCGCGTGTCTCGCAGAACTATTTTATCAATTATTTCATTAATTTTAACATTTCTCAAAATCTTTTTCTTGACGCTACCACGTATATTATTTTTTTACTAATATACTGAGAATTTTTATCCATTTTTTTAATTTAGGTTTTCTTTAAGGTAAAATTCATTTTTAAATTATTATCAAGTTTTTATTAAAGAGAACTTAGAATTATTGCTAGCTAGCTGGGAATTAAGTCTTGTTAAGAAATTAAAAACATTCTGTTGCTCAAAATTATTCTGTGTTAAACAGCTGACTATTTATTAAGCAAACTATCAGGGAGACCGGAAAATAATGTCATTTTGGTGCATTTGATATTTGTCATCAAGATTTTATTTTTAATCAATGATTTATTCACAATCGTTAGCAACAACGATTTCAATGCGGGATCGAAAATGAATCGAAATGAATCTAAAAAAATTAATTTGTTTTCGAGACTAACGAATATTTAATGCGCTAAAACGACATTACTTTCCGGTCCCCCTAATATTTTGTTCAAAAAATAAAAATAAATTATTGTCTTTTTTTATTGTTTCTTATTTTTTGAGTAATGAAAAGTAAATGCATAGGTGTGCCCACCAAAAAAATACAACAAATTGCCTTTGTTTTTTTTAATTGAACGAAAAATTATGCACATGCAATTTTATTTTGATATTCAAACTTATTCTCGACCCATAATTTTTAGAAATTACCCTCTTATTAAAGTTAATGCTGAAAAAATTTGCTTAAAGTCAAAAACTCCTTTAGAACAATAAAAAAGAATTATATCAGGAAAATGCTCGATTTGCCTTATTTTACACTAAAAATAGAAAAATGTAAAAAGATTTCAAAACCGTGTTATTTCTAGAATCATCTCACAAAATTTTTGTTTTCCTAACTTTAGAATTTCCTTAACCCTTTGCGGTCGTATTAAGTTCATACATGGGTGTCATGCTGGTCGGAATTACTTTTCGTTGAGCGAACAGTAATACATAATATGCAGGATTATGAAAGAAAAATACAATTTATTAATTCTTTTTTAAACTTTAGATATATGTAACACAATAATATGTTTTAATTTTGTGTAAAAAAAATATTTTATATTTCTCCATCGTGTGATATCTTTCAAAGCAGTCTCCAATAGGAAGCTCTGGTTTTAGAGAACATATGTCGCAAAAATAATTAGCTTGGCCTTCAATTTTTGTGTTTAAGCATTCAGAACAATCTTTACTCTTTACATCTTCAGAGTGCCTCATTATATGTATAGTTGGCCATTAAGCTGTGGCTAACATCTTTGCTGGGGTAAATTTTTTCCACTCTATTTTCTTCCCCCAAATACACTCTATAACAAAAAAATCGACACACCAAGAAGGAGTTGTCCGATTGAAACGAAAATTGGTGAATAGGAAGACAATGTACAGAATAGTAAATGATTAAAATTTCAGAACAATTGAATAATTTATTGCAGAGTTACAGTAACAAGTTCAATAAGGTGTTGACCCGCCTCTAGTCTGGATACAAGCTGACACACGGCGTGGCATAAACCGATAAAGCTCCCGGATGGTCTCCTGCGGTATTTCCTGCCAAATTCGATCCAATTGTCGAACGAGGTCTTCAACATTCCGTGCCAGATGCAATCGCTTTCCCATCATATCCCAGACATGCTCGATGGGAGAGAGATCTGGTGATCTGGCTGGCCAAGGAAGATTTTGACAAGCTTGCAGACAGTTCATAGCAACACGTGCTGTATGTGGTCTGGCATTGTCCTGCTGAAAAACCAGCCCAGGGTGCTGCAAAAGGAACGGTAGCAAAACAGGTCTTAGGATGTCGTCGACGTGCCGCTGTGCAGTAAGTGTACCTCTAATGACGACCAAAGGGGAACGGCTGTCAAAGGAAATGGCCCCCCAGACCATAATGTATTGTTGAGGTGCAATAGTGAAGGCAGGATCTCCCCTCTGCCCTGTGCGTCTCCAAACACGTCTTCGATGATCGTCAGGACACAGTTGGAAACGGGATTCGTCGCTAAAGACTATACGTCCCCAGTCGGCATCATTCCAACCATATCTGTTCAAAACATTCATGCATGCGAAATTTCAAAGCAATCGGATGATTGCTTCTTGGTGCGTCGATTTTTTTTGTTATAGAGTGTAGCTGTAACCCAGCAAATAGTTTTAATATATTTTTTTTAGAAATCATAAATAGAAATTGCTCTTTTATTTCATTGTAAAAAGACAAAAATGTTAATGTTTCATTTATGCTCAATCGAAACGTGACAATTAACCCCATAATTTAAATCTATTTGGAAGTAACGTTTAATAGCCTGAAACAGAAATAATTAAAATTATTAGATTAGAAACTAAACTTATTTCTTTATTATGTTAAGGGCGGCAGGAAAGAGGAGGAAAAGACACTTTCGTGAAAATCCGATCATTAGAACGAAAATTATTCATAGTCATACCTTTTTTTTCTTTTTGGCGGACTGTACATTACATGATACTATATGATTTAATATGATAATTTGAAAATCGTTAGTTTATTGGAGAAACAGATGTAAACTTTAGAAGTGTTAAGAACAATAATTTTAAACTAATTGAAATTATAATAATCAATTTCTCAAATTTTACAACCAAATGTATTTTAATTAGTATTTTTAACAAATCTAAGATTTTTATAGAAAACTCCTGATAAAAAGTTTCTGCACAATTTAGGAAAAATACTTGTTTAAGCAGGAGCAATGTAAAGCACAACTAGTATGAATTAAAACGTTACTGTAATATATTTAGAATGATTTTAGGCTGATTTTAAAGTAAATGGGATGAATTGCAGCAACAACAAAAAAAAAAAGAATTATTATACATTACTAGCATTTTAACAATTTGTGTAATAAGTACCATTAAAAAAAGTAAGTAACTTTAACTAGTAAGAGATTTCTTTTTGGAGAAATTAAGTGGAAAAATATCCGTATTATTAAAGTTTATTTACACAGTAAAAATTTTAACAAGTGCAATCTTATTAATAATCTATTTTTATATTGGGAAAGAATGCGGCAACCCCCTATATATTGAGGGTCAGAAATTAAAATCTGTTTAAAAAAAAAGGTTATGTTTATTCAGAGAAAGTACGTCTTTGTTTATGATTTCGTAACTTAAAATATCGTTCACACAAATTACTACGTTTGAAGTCACCTCTCGGAAACATTTAGTTTGAGTCTTAGAACGTGAAAATCCGATCATTGCACAATAAGTTATGCACAGTGCTTGTTTTTTTTTGCACACTGTACTTGATGTATATAAATTCATAAAAATTTAAGTTATCCACTTATTTCTAGAAACGAATTTTTACTTCAAAAAAACTAAAATTTTAACTTCTGCAACTTGAAGACATGAAAATATCTTTTAAATCATTGTATCATCATACAACTTGTAGTAGATAAGATACTGATTGTTTCTGTCACGTTTGTTGCATTATTTTAACAGGTGTTATTGTGAGCAGCAGCATTAGACGTCTGATGCATTATTACATCATAAAAAATACTATTAATTGAAAACTATAAATAATCAATAAATTCAATTTAAATACAATATGTCTATACACATTGGACAAAAAAGTTGTGAGCCCAACTCAAAAATCCTGAAAATTTCTTGAGTAAAATCATTAATGCCGCTTTTCAAAAAAATTATTGTTTTATAAATTTAAATCACTGATATTTTCAGAACATGAAATTTCTAAATAAATAATATGCAGCATAATTTAAATCAATAATTATGTATAGGTTTACTTTTATCGCTAATCGCGTTTACTATTCTACCAGAAGAAATATTTACAAATAAAAGAGATGCCAAGCATAAATTCAAATCATAAAATTTTTAAATGAAATTGTATGCAAGAATTTTTATACATAAATGTGATTGATTTCTCCAAACTTTTGGATCTTGGATTTCCGGATCGCGGTTAGAGAAAAATCTGGAAATCCGGATTTTTTCCGGAGCACAATATTCTCTGCAATAAGGTAAAAAATATAAAAAAAGTCAATAAAAGCTATTTAAATAAAATACGGTTTCTTTAATAAAATCAACCCGGCTTAGAGTTTATTTTGAATAGGCAGACCTTTATTGCTACACTGCTAACAAATGCTAACTATGGACCAACAGTTTGAAGAGACCATTTCTGGTGGGATAAAGGTTTACTACTATAGGCTAACAGTTAAAGGCAAAATTCAAACTGTTATTTCAAGGACGAAATGTTTTATAGTTCTCTCTTGTTGCGCCATATTATTTTGCGGATGGAACAAAAATTTTTTAGGCAGTTTAATATGTACTAATAATTACCAGCTACGGGCTATTGTTTGGAAGTAAAAATGAATTATTTTGTAAGTCAAAATATAGTTGAAAATTTATTTAATCCAAAACTTTTTTGACAAATGAATATTTTATTTGGATTAACAATGTCATATACTTGGCTTAAATTTGGAGGCGAAATTTAAATGTCTATTCTTTTTCGTCGAAAACTAACTAAAATTTATTTTGAAGATTATTATGCCTTTTTTTGTGGAGAAATTACGAAACATTTATTGGATGTCAATTTTCTGAATTCGATGTTAAATTCAAACATTTAGTTTTTCTTTTTGTCAAAAATCAGCGAAAACCTATGTATGGCATTTTTTAGCGGTCAAGCAAACGAAACTTTTTGGAGATCAAATTTAAGTTACCAATTTTCTATAATTCTTATTGCTGTCTAATAAATTTTATAAAATGCCAGAAAAATTGTAATTATAAAGGGTCACTAAAGGGCGTAAAAGCAACGCCATTTTCTTAATGATGTTATTTCCTATAACCAAAAAAGCATTTCTCAAACTAATAAAAATGAAAAAGATTTGTGTGCATCAAAATTCAAGTTCATAAGAGAAATAGTTTTAAAAAAAAGTATGTAACCTGTGTTTGGAAATTCCAGTTTTGAGAAGGAGAAAAAAAAAGTCAGCAAAAAGGACAAGTAGCAACATTAATAAGTTACACTAAGAGTTTTTTTCTTCAAAAAACAAACATAAATAGTATTACTGAAACTGGAATAAAAACTTAAATTATTTTTTATTCTTTATTGAGGAGTGAAAATTGAACTAAATATTTTGGTCGGCACTGGGAGATCTTATAATTAATGGAACACGAGAATGAAATTCGTACCTGAATTCTGGTGTATCTCATTATACACCTAAATCAACGTCATCAGTACTCAACTCTATCAGGAAAGAAGGCCACATCTTGTTCTGTAAAAATTGCAAAGAAAATTATAAGAGAACAAACGTGGTAATCGACATTTCAAATGATAAATTACAATAAAAATTTATTCAAAAAATAGTAACACTTATATTTTACAAAACGAAAGTGTGGACGGAGCAAAAGATTACGGGAACAGGGAGGAACAAGACAGTAACTTATAGTTTGTCTGTTTAAAAAATCACCCTAGGACAAAGTTTAAAGCCATCTACTGCTATGGAAACCAGAAAAATAGCAGAAAAAGTTTATCGCAAGAGGGTGCTTTTCTTCCCTGATTCCCTTTCTCTCACCAAACCTATCTTAAATATTGACCCAACACTCCAACTTGAAATAGTTCGTCACCGTCTCTGCTCCAGACGAATGGCAAGGGGAGTTCTTTCAATAGAACGATTGTATAAGAGATGGTTTAAGTAAGTATTTCACGTGTTCTAAAAAATCGGACTGTGATTGCCTTGCTTAATTATTTTTTTATATTTCAAGACAGACTAATCATTTAAAATAAATTATCATTAAACATAAGCATAGCTTCTCGGTTTATCTTTCCCTTACGCTGTATGCATGTGGTTGGTTGTCGGATTTTTTTCAAATTTCAGACCTAAAAAAAAAACATTTCTTTACTGCTGAAAATTAATATATGTTTGATCCTAACTTCAAAAATGCAAAATATTTCAATCTTGCAAAAATCTTTTAATGATTGCAAGATGGAACAATTGAAGAAACAAATTCCGGACTTTTAACAAGTCGTATTTGTATCGCCTTTCCACACTAAAATACCATACATCAATTTGAAACCAAATTTCCAACTCTGTTGGGCTGAATTTCAATTTATAGAATTTATGCCTTTTTGAACCATGAAGTACCAAATAGAAAAAAATACTGAGTGACCCAAAAAAACCTTGGATAAGTACTGTTTAATATATTTTCATTAAGCAAAAGAAAATAACTCCGGGTGATTACACATCAGTAAATTTTTATATTTATTTACATTTCAATATAGGGCCATTTTATACTTTATTTTATCCAAACAGTGCTCTTTACAAAATTCATTGATATTTTTTTCTTTAAACCAATATCTTAAGAAATTTTTTTAAATAATGTTGTTTACTTTGAATTAGCCCTATTATTTTAAGAGATATTCAGTATTCGCAGAGGCAAAACTGTCAAATTTCTTGTTGCATATTCTATAGAAAAACAGTAAATAAAATTCTTTAATTTTTTTTTCTTATTAGAAATTAGAATATTTAAAGAATTCTTATCTAACCCCATGTTTTTTTTTCGTTTAGATTATTTAATTGTTCTTCTTCTTGCAAATAGGCAATTCCATGGTGTCATGCATAAAAAATTAACATGAATTCCTTAGAAAAATTATCTTATAAACATAAGTTATAATCATCAAATTTTTATATTAAATATTATTACATCATAACCAATCGAAAAACAGTTTATTTTGTAAAAACTGATTATAATAAGTTAAAATAAATGGATTTAATTGTGGGTGTCTGATGTAAATCGCACAAAAGCAGAAAACGATTACTCATTTAATTGATTGATAATTGTCTGAACTCTGTGAATTTGTTTACAATTTAAATGTAAATATGACTGAATTTTGAAACTGACACTTGAATAAGAAATTCTATGCAGTTCTTAACTTGTAACATATGATATATAATTAATTTGAAATTTTTTACTTCAGTGTCAGACATAAATTTTTCAGGATGGATATGAATTTTAGTTAATGATAATCACTATAATGACTGAAAATTTTAATTTTAATACTATAAACATTTTTCAATTTATTAGCTTCCTTAAATTTAAAATGTTTAATATTTCCTGTTGGAATTAATGGATCAATGCGTTTTAGTAGCATTTTCCATCTTGTATAAGTCAGTTGAAAAATCAACCATTCAAATATTAACTGTGTATGATATCCTAACAATGTAAATAAAAATCATATATAAGCAATATTTGCTAAATTAAATAGCTTTAAAAATCTTGGAAAAAAAGCTGTTGCTATTTTTATTTAAGAATATGGAAAAGAATACCGAAAGTTTCATTATTTTTATATAAAATTAAAAAAAATCTATTGAAAAAAATGTCACTGCACATTAAAAGGAAATAAAAAAAAATTTTTTACTGTGTTATTAGCCTATAACAAATTTTTCTGGGAAAAAAGACTGCTTAGAAAAAATGATAATTTAATAGCTTTATTTATTGCCAGCTTAAATTAAATAATCATTTTGTACAGCTCTTACAATCTATTCTATTTCATGTTTCGAAGCCTTTTTGCTGAGAAAAAAATAATTCATTGGATGGAAGTACAAAAGCTTTCAGAAAAAGAGTGTAAGATAAAATCTATTATTAAATTATAACCAATTATTTTTCGAAGAATTTTATAAAATTAAAAATACTGAAACATTTTGTTAAAAGAAAAAAAATACACCCAAAGCATCTTAACAAACTTGAACAGTAAATGAATTTAGCCCACAGACAAGAAGATAAAAAACAGGAAGACCCTCCTTTTATGGACAGAAGCAAATATACTAACCCCTTCTTCCATCTCCCCCTCAATTTTTGACTTTCCTTAACTGCTTAGTCCCATCTCCAAAGAAGTCAAAGATTTCTCCATTCATTTAGCAACATGGGAGAGTTTCATATGGCATTCTAGTTTATCTGGGTAATAATGGAGAGAATTTTAATGAAGTATTGCCAAGTTGATAATATTTCAGCTGTTCGACGATAACTTTCCATCTGAATAAAGTGGATATAACGAATGGTGAAATAATTTAAATTAAGAAAAAAATTCTAGCTTTTCTTAAAAATTCCCTGATTTATCCAGGTTTTTTCCAGTATAAAAAAAATCCCTGACAATTCCAAGTTTTCAAGGTGGGTTGCCAGCCTGCTTTTATAAAGCTAATTTTTTAAAAATAGATAAAGTTGTAAATATTAAACAACAACCAAAATTTATAAATGCAGACAGTTTTACCCATTAATACTCTGAATATTTATCTCTCATTTATTAAGAAAAGTTTCAGAAAATTCAGTGAAATTAAATCATAGAACAATTGAAAATCTGTCATAAACAAATTAAAACCAAAAAGACATACATACCATAGAAGGAGCTTTTTTAGAATTTGCTTGAGATAAACCAAACGGATCAAAACGACCTATTTCTAAAAACAAGAAATAAGTATTAATACATTTATTAAAATAATTAGAATAAAATTATTTTTAACCAGCTAAGTAATAGCTCTGGCTCTTTCTAAGCTTAAACTTTTAGCTAACATCAATTTTTGCGCTTGACAGGGAAATATTTGCATAACTTTGCAAATTGGTTAAAAGGTTGAACAGGTTGCATTGTTGCAGCAAAAACTGTTGCTGTAACAAATGTCACTTGCCAATAACGGCAATCCTGCCATGAGAATCCAAGCTATTTTAAGGCAGAGCGCATTTCCTTTTTTTTTCATTGTCACCATCTATGCCCAAGAACAGCCATACACACGTCACAGCCCGTTTTACAGGGAGGAACCAGTCACACTCCATTCATTCCTCCACGCATCATGATTTTGACCTTAACCAGAGGAAGATCAATGCCCAATTCAGTACTCCCAGAGGTATTGATTTGTTATGGGAACTTGAAGGACTTTGTGACCCCAACAAATTTAAAGTGTCCTAGTCACAATTTAATACGCGGGGATTCTTTGGCCAGCAGCCTACCAACCGGGCTATTCCTGCCCATGCAACAAAAACTAACTTATCTCAATGTTATTCAATGGGTAACAAGTTAGCAGGGAAAAGCAGACTCAATTTTGCCTAGAGTTAGAACTTGGAAAGCTAGAGTTTTCAAAAATGAAGAGCAAAAAATAAATAAGTAGTTTCAGATCTGTCAAAATGCAATAAATTTTGAGACAACTACTTACCAGGGGGTAGAAGCAGTATCAAATCACTTGCAGAGAATGGATCACTCTATAAAGAAAGTAATAATGCTTTGAATGCACTTGAGTTGATACAATACATATATAATGAACATTCACCAGGTATGAAACAGGAGCTACTGAATCGAACAAATGAAAAATTGCTCCAAACTATGGCCCCCTTCTCACAGACATACAATACATTCTCAAACAAAAACGGTGGAAATAAATCAGCTAAGTAGAAATTGGTCTCAATTATTCAACACTATTTTCAGGGTCTAGAGGTTATCTTCAGGGTTGTCTGAGGGTCCCTGAAAGATTTAATTGCTCTTCCCAGAACATTTCAGACATATTTCATAGAGTCGAGATCTTAAGTTTTTGCTGGATAATCTATTAAGTCTATATTTTCACTTTTCAGAAAATCGCAGTCTATCTGACTTCTTTGAGGTTGACTGTTTAAAATCAAAACTGGATCTAAATCAAATTTGGGTCAACTGTATCCATTAAAAGGAAAACACGTAATGGTTGTGAATGGAATGGTAATGAAATAACATAATGGTTGTTTTCTCAGATACTTGAGAAGTTTTGGTAAACTACTGATTCTCTTCATATGAAAGAGTTTCCCTTTTGAACAAAAGCCCCACTATCTATTCTCTAATGTTACCAGTGTAATGATTAAGAAATTTACAATTATGGAAGTTTAGTGTTCGTGGTCCGAGTAAGCAGTATGCTGAATAGCTGCAGACCCCCTATATCTTTTACAAACTAGCACTTTGACTAGCACAAGGTATAAAAAAGAGCCCTTGATACTCTTTGTTTGCCTTTTCAGAGGTGAGATTATCCCTGTTTCTATTTTAAGGTAACAACATAGAGCTCACCTGGCAGACAATTTTCTCAAAAAGTGCAGATTTTGGTCAAGTAGATTTGATAATTAGGTCTCCGGATTTCCATATAACATGCATGGTACACTCTAGAGAGGAGAGCAATTTAAGCGTGCGATATCTCTCCAAAAAAAACCCTCAAGGGACTGAAATCAATATTTGCTAGATGATCATGACCAACTGCCCCAAGAACTTTAAAACTGCCCAATACTTTAACCCACTGGAGGGTTTGACAGATTCCTTTTAACATTTTTTACTGCTTCAAAACGTTTACACTTTTCTTTAAAAAACTGCGGCTCTGTCCAATTCCCTTGGCCCTCCACCCAAAAAACTATTGCATGAAAGGTAAATTTCTTCACATCTAGATAGATGAAATTCAATTTTCTCATATCTAGATTATCTCATTTTGGATAGATGCTTTGGAGCAAAATAAATTCTAGGCTTATTCCATATGCAGGACCATATTAACCTATTTTCTTATTACATTTTTTTATCCACTATTTCATCCTTTGAACTCATATGAGTGCTACACATGATCATGCAAAAGGCATATTTGTTGAAAGGTCATTAAATTTGTATTACATTAATTATGTTGACAGTAAATTTCACTATAATATATACAGAAGTTCTGGATATAATCTATTACATCTAAAATTTCTTCTTAATTTTTAAAACCAGTATATAATGGAACATTTTGCTCTAATATTATAAGAATCATAAGTTTTAAGCAAAAGAAATATATGAAATACAATGTATATGTATCGAAATTTTTTTAGAATTACTATGCTTAAAAATGTATAATGCAGTAAACTGAATTAAAACTAATAAGAAATGTATTTTTTAACCAATTTACAAAAAGGAATTCAAAAACCTTAAACTATAAATGCTTATTCAATTCTATTTTTATACAGTTTTGACAGTAAAAAAAATTAAAAAAAAAAATTCAAGAATAATATCTAGAGCTATGCATTTGCAGAGTCAAATAGCTGCTATTCCATAATTTACACCCCTAAGAAACATTATTCATAATGTTTAATAACTTGTAAATTCTGATCGAACTGCATATTTGATCAATTGTATTAAAAGTTTCTAATATATGTAATATTATCAAAATAAAACATTTCATTCGCTTTTTATAAGTTGTCTTGCTTTTGAAAAATGATAAGGATAAAAAAACATTTAATAATATTAATTTTAGTCAAATGATTAATATTTTACTAATTAATATTGTGTTTGTCAAAGTTTCAACAATCAGAAACAAAAGCTAACACCCGCAGAAATTACAGAAAATCAATGGTAGTCAGAATTTCTATCTGAAATGGAAATAATAATATATATATGTATTGCATAACAACCAATTATTAATACCTGTTAAAAACTTGAAATAATCAAAATAAAAGAAATTGTTTAAAATATTCAAATCCAAATTCTCACTTCTTTTTATTGTGATGCAGTTACATTAAAAGCACTTTCGAAAGGGTCTCCACTGAAAGGATCACTAACTGCTGCTGCTGCTGCAACATTAGTATCAACAAAAGGGATCTGTAAAATAAGAGAAAATTCTAGACACTATATATTCCTGAATAACATTAATTATCAATCAAAATTTTATTATAATTAAAAAATTTTTTTTAAGTGAAACAAACTATAAAGCTAAAACATACATAAATTCAGTTTTATTAAATTAAATAAAAAGCAAACTTCACATAATAATAATTAAAACCTTAATTATGCAAAAACTATTTATAGTACAAAATGTCATTTGAAGAGTGTAACAAAATCATTCGAGTTAAAAGCAAAGAGCAACATTTTTAAATTAAAGGTGGAAATAATTTATAACTAAAATTTTATAACTAAAAAAAAAACGAATCAAATAAAAATTGCCATTATCAATGAATGGTTTAGATACCAGCAATTTTAAGATAAATGCAGGAACTTATTCAAAGGATCATTAAAAATTTAATAATAAGTTAAAATAAAATGCTCCAAAACAATATTAAGACAAAATAAAATTTTCATATGAAATAATAAGACATAATAAAAGCCTTTAAAAATATATACATTAAAATTATAGTGTTGTCTCCAAGCCATAATAAAAATGTCAGCAGTAGAATTGTTAATATCAATAGCTATGAACAGCGTATTCACATACTGCTGGTTCACATCCATTGTTAAGTTATTTTAAAGTGGAAAAAAATCATATACATTTTTTAAAATTTACAAATATACCATATAAACATTGACATGTGTTTTTAGATATGCATATATTTACTCTGAGGATTGGCTAAAAAATGTTTTGCTTTATAGTCTACAGAAGAAAAATAGAAGATTGACTATGGAATGATTTATATATATATATATATATATAATTTATAAATGAAACAAAAATGGTACTTTCAGTTAACTAATTCCGTGAAAAAACAAAGAAATATTAAGAAACTTATCTAAATATTGACGTCATCTTACCAGATTTGAACGAATCTTCACCATAAAATGGATCATTAGCAAATCCATTTGTTTTACCTTCGAAGGACTGACTACTTTTAAATGGATACTCCTGGAAAGATTCTAATAGAACATTTAAACAAAATAAATAACGATAAAATATCTAAAATTAAAAAAAAAAGTATGAGTATAACAGGAATGGGAACATTTTGCGCTTTTAACCCAGAATGTTTTTGTTAAAATTTGAGGAATTATGATTAAAACGTGTTATAAATTTGTTCAGGGTTTCACCGCTCTGAGGGAAAGTAGAGGGGTACTCAGGTGTGATAATATGCAAATAATAATTTTCAATTAGAGACTATTGCTTGTTGATACATTATAACAATACTACTATATATTATATAATTGAATTAAAAATTGAAAATATATTAAGTAAAACTTCAAATTAAACATTGTATATTAATTAGTTTTTAAAAATATATAATTTGCCTTGATTATAACAACAATTTAATTACCTTCATTAAAATTGGGTTCAATCGCTGATATCAAATTGAATCTGAATTTATATAACTGCTAATTAAGGTGCTTTTTTCTACTGTTTTTATTTCTTTTATGATTCATAAAGCGTGTTAGATTAATTATGAGAGAAAATAATCTATAATTATCAAAGTATGAAGGTACTGTTAAATATTTTAAATGTTTGTGGAAAAAGAACAAAATTGAAATTCACTTTATGCAATCTGTATTAGATTCAGAAGTTCTTCAAGTGCCACATAAAAGTTTTTAGAGTCGATAAAGGAAATAGAATCTATAAAGTCACAATTTATTATTCATATAAAGAAAGAAAGAAATTATTAAAACCTGGTCAACAAAATTTTTTTTCTTTACAACTCATTGTCACTGACTATAATATTAAAATCTTGTTTCACTTTAAAAGGATATAAAATTTATATTTTCAAATATATATTCTATAAACAATTTATGAAGACAATTAAAATAAATTTAGTTTTTGCCTGTATAAATTTGATTCATGTAATGCGTTTCCACATATTCAAGGAAAAAAATTAGAAAAAGGAAACGTAAATTTTAGATCTTGATAATGATATTAATTAGTATTAAATAATTATGTCATATTATGGAAACAATCATTAAAGTAACTAAAAATTTGAATAAAATCAGTTCTTTATTTTAAAAAGAAATTAATTTTTTTAATTATGAGGTGAAAAAAAGACTATCTCCAAATAAAAAAAAAAAATAAACTTTTTATTTTATTAAAAATATGCCTCAAACTTTTTTTAAGTATTCTGATTTTAATTCTCAACAACAAAATGAATTGAGATTTAAAAAAAGAAAAAAAAAACACAGAGAGCAAAGATTTTTTCAATACAACCTTCATTCGTCCCTAAAAAGTCTCCTGTTTCAATTCCTTAGCACTTACCATTGCACAGTGGGCCAGAAGACCCAAAAATTAAATTTCAACTAAAATATGTTTACGCAGCTTTAATATCACCCAAATTAAGTATTCATAATCATTCCAAACATTATAATTTACTTTTTGGACCGACGAGAGTACAATTTATTGAAAAATATGTTAAAAAATGTTTTTCAAATGTAACTTTTATTCCAGAAACATATATACGAATTTCACCTTACTGTTACATTTTTATCAGAGTAATTAGTCTGAAATTATAGTACAATTTTTCAATTTGCTGGATTAGTTAATACTCTTGACAAACTTACAGTTTATATCTAATCATTTTCCATTTTACAATGCTTGAATCACTTTCGAAACTTATCTCCAAAAACTTCCACGAGGTAATTAGCGTAACTTTTTTTGTTGTCTTTCTTCTTTGATGTTTCTTCCTTCGAAAAAACCTGCCCCATTTTGTCCATATTGCAAAGGTGGACTAAATATACCGAAAAAAGAATTTTTTTTCTTCATATTTTCGCGTTATTTTGTAATATTACTTCGGAAATATAATTTGCTCTTCATTTTTAATATAAAATTACAAAAATTATTATATTTTCATTGCTATATTTAATTTCTTAAACGCACTATATATATATATATATATATATATATATATATATATATATATATATATATATATATATATATATATATATACAGATGGATGACAAAATAATACGAACACCTGCGAAAAAGTGTGACTTATTTCACACCTGCAGTACAGCCGCGCCACCTGCAACAGAAGTCTGCCACCTAGTGAGCGTGAAAAGGAAGCTATCAGTCTCTCAACATTAGTCACCTATGTTGTATGAGTTTATCTAACTAGCTTTTATAAGGTGAAATGTCTAACCTGTCAAAATTCCAAAGAGGGATGATTGTTGGGGAGCGTTTAAGTGGAGCATCGGTGACAGAAACAGCAAACCTTTTATGGTTTGCAAGAAGTACTGTATCAGCCGTTATGACAGCATGCATGAAAGAAGGTAGGACGAAGATTTCAAAGCAAAACAGTGGCCGAAATTCAAAGCTTGATGATAGGGATAGACGTGTCTTGCAGCGCGTAGTAGCTCGAAAACACAAGCAATCGTTATCCGAGATAACATCAGACATGAACAGTCATCTTCAGGACCCCGTTTCAATTAGAACTGTTAAAAGAGAACTTCATGCAGCGAATATTTATGGGAGAGTGGCAATTCGTAAGCCCTTGGTAACCGCAACCAATGCCTTTAAGTGCCGTCAGTGGTGTAGAGGTCACAAAGGCTGGTCCCCACAGCCGTGGCAGCAGGTAATATGATCCGATAAATCATTCTTCACCTTATTTCAGACCACCGGATGCGTTTATGTCTGGAGATCACTCAAGGAAGCGTTTGATCCTGAATGCCTCTTACCAACTGTGAAACATGGAGTTGGCTCCGTTATGGTTTGGGGTGCGATATCTTGGCGTGGTCTTGGGTCACTAGTACGTCTGCATGGGAGAATCAAATCTAATGATTATCTAAGCGTTCTAGCGGATCATGTTCATCCTTTTGTACAAACTGTATTCCCTGGAGAGCGACCGATTTTTCAAGACGACTACGCCCCTATCCACACCAGTAGGTGCGTTCAAACATGGTTCGAAGAGCATGACGATGAAGTTGAGCATCGCGCCTGGCCCTCTCAGTCTCCGGACTTAAATATTATTAAACATTTGTGGCAATATTTGAAGTCTAAACTTCGTTCCCGATTCCCACCTCCATCAAATCTTTTGGAATTAGAGGCCGCTTTGCAAGAGGAAGGGCTTAATATTCCTTTAAACGTTGTCCATGACCTTTATGCATCGAACCCACGTCGTAATAAATCTGTAATTCAGTCAAAGGGTGGTCCAACTCCCTATTAATAAAGATTTTCTGATATTTCACAGGTGTTCATATTATTTTGTCACCCATCTGTATATATATATATATTTCTTTTGCTCGCCATATTTCAGCCGCCATCTTGTATTTTCTGGTATTTTTAATGTTTTTCAAAATTTGAGCAATGAATTCAATTTTCCTGCACATGAAAACCCTCAATAAAACCCCCCCAAAATTTTGAAACAAACTTCATCGAAATTTGGTCACGAAACCTTGGATGCCGGCCCACTGTGTATTGGTAAGATGAGTTGACTATTATGACGTGTAGAGAAAGGGGAGAAGAAAGTTTGGGAATAAATTTTTGGGCAATCTGAGGGAGGTATTTGCCCTTCAGATTGAGATGAGCAAAGAGTTAAGGCATGGTAAAAACTATTTAGATCTAAAAACACATTTAAATACAAAATACTCCAACAGTTGATGAACTATAAAGATGCACACAATCCAAACAAACATAATTGTATGTGTTTACAGAGATATAAAAAAACTATTATTATTTGCAGTCGGACTTCTATTCTACGAACTTCCCTTTTGCGAATTTCTCTATTTTGCGAATTTTTTCGAGGAACCAAGAAGATTTTGGAAATTTCCTCGCAAAATAACTTCCAAATAGCGAAATGAATTTCCTATTTTACTAGCTTTTCCTTGAGATCCAATTTCTCTATTTCCCAAAATATTTCAGAACATTTCAAACTTGTTAACGCATTTTATGGGGGAAATGCCCTTGAATTGATTTAGCAGCCACTTAACTTTTATAGAGAAAGCAGTAAAATTCCTTTCTGTTTGCATTTCAAACAAAAAAATCAGACAAAATTAATGGATTTTATCAGTAACAATTAAACTTAAGAACGCATGTTGTAATGCATGTTTAAAATTACTATTATAATAAATGCAGATATAGTTTTGTGCATAAATTTAGCTTTTTTTAGTTGAAAATGTATGTAGTATAATACTGGATAATGTTTTGCTCTATTCTTGTTTTCCATGCAGATTTCTTTTATGGTTAAGATTAATAGAATAAATAACCAAATACTACTTTAAAAGATAAAGGTGTCAGCCATTGCTATTTTAATTATGTCTAGTGTTGATGAATATAAAACCTGTTTTGCGTCGTTTAAGTATTTCAAAAGGTGATTTTTCTATTTAACGAATTTTCCATACAACGAATTTATTGCTGGAATTTAGCGACTTCGTTAAATAGAGGTCCGACTGTATTTCAAAATAATTTTCCAATTTGATTTCCACATATGTTGAGTAATAATTAATTCTATAAGTATGCTCGAATTGACATAATTCTCTTAATGTCTCATAGAGAACATGAGGCCACATGTTTAGAACACAAATGGGGTGCATATTTTGTGAATAATAAGAAAGATTTTAAAATTTCTCTTCAAAGAAATAAATGGGAAAATATGATTACCTGAAAATCATTGAGAGGTGTATTTACAGCTGGTTCAACTTCATCAAAGGTTTTTGGGACCTTAAAAATATTTAATGCATTTTTAAAAATTATTTAACTAACTAAATCACAAATGCAGTTTGATACAGTCTGATATAGAATCAAAGTACTACTATAAAAATAATTGCAAATACTTTCAGACAAACCATATAGATTTTAATATTCATAGTGTGAAGAAACTAAACCTATAAAAAAAATTAGTATCCAAATTTCCAACAAATTAAGTTCCCACAAAGTTGCATAAATTCGATAATTTGGAAAGTTTAAATTCGATTTAATTTATTTTATGAAGAAAAAAAAATTGAAAATAATAAATTTAGACTTGTATAATCTAAGCAATTTAACATCTGCCAATTCAATAACAAAAAACAATAATAATAAAAATTTTATAAATGTCATTGTATAAGCAAATATTTTCTGAGAAATATCAACCATTTTTATTTCTAGAAGAGGGATTGAATGATGTATAAACTGAAAACTAACTTTTTGAAAAAAAACACATTTTTTATACATCACTGATGCAGTCAGGCACTTTTTTCACATTTGTGGAATAATAAAGTGATTATATCGAATACTTCATAGTTCATTCACTCTTTTCTTAAAGTTGATTACAGTAAGCACTTGAAAACTGCCTTTTGAATATGAAAAAAAAAAGATTGAACTTCGAATAAAGCTGAAAAGCCCAGACGCATAAAATAATTTCTGCCCCTTCCACTTAGTGTATATTTTTAATCATGCTCAGCAAGAAAATTTTCCCTTTTCATTATGGAAGTAACACAAACCATTGAATTTATGAAATATGATACAATGCATTCAGTAAAGGAGAAAGTAAAAATTAAAAAAAAAACTGTTAAAACAAAATAAAAGCCCATATAGGTGATAATACGAACTTTTTTTTATGGATTACAATATATGTAAAGCTTAATGGCAGAAGAATCAGAATTGGTCATACTGCACCAAACACAAATGTAACAATCATCAAAACTAACTAAATATGACTAGGTCAAAGTCATGGACCAGTACTTATTAAAAAAAGAAACGCTCTAAGGTGTTGTCTTTTAAAGAAACACACACGAGTAGAATAATTAAAATACCATATATCAAAATGTATATGGGTGATTCTCACGAAACATGGCAATTCACTGTCCCTTGCTCCAAGATCTAATACTATAATACTAAAAGAACTTTTTAAAAAAAATTTTAATAAATATCATTGCTGTTAGCATTTTAAAATGACTTTGCACTAGCATTGACTGTTTTGTATACTTAAAAAATTAAATTGAATATCAAAATGTCATTTTCCTGGCATGTCCCAAACAATATTTCCATAATAACTAGCTTCAAAACTTCCCATACATTTTTCAAAATCTAATTTTTTTTTATCTTATCCTATGTAAGCATTTCTAGAACATAAGCAGAGGGTATTGTTTACTAAAACTTCGTTTAAAATAATTTTTTCTGTCAATTATTTGTTTGTCCCATGAAAATCTGTCATTTTCCTGGCTACTTTTATTTAGTGATTTATAACCGAAATAGATAGCGCCAGGAATCAATATCTTATGTTAATAGATTGGTTTGATACCCTCCTATCTGAACATGTCTTGTTGCAGGAATAAAAGAACCAATTTTCTGGCTCAAAATCTATTTCAAAATTTTTTTCAAGATTAGTAGGCTTTTATGCTGACATTTTCCTGCCTTCTTGAAATCATTAATAACAAAAACTACATAGATTCATCTGAGTTATTTTAAGAAATACTGTTGTTTTCTGCAGAATATAAACGTCTTCGGCCAAAATATTAAATTAAACTAAAGTTACATGCTATAAAATGGCGAATTTGTCATTATCTAGGCTGTCATTTTCCTGGCCTCTGAATACCAGGACATTGAAGTGTTACCAGAAATTCTTTTTAACTGCTAATACTGTAAAGAGGGAAAGCAAATATTAACCTAATACCAAGTTTATGAATGATTGTAATATGCTTGGATCTAATCAAAGTTATTTATTTATTTAATGAATGATTATTATACACAATTTTATTCTGTACATATCAGCAACAAAAAATGTTTTGTTTCTTTCTACAGTGGATAAAAAGAATTAATTTAAGCAATTTATGGTCCATCTAACATAAAGGCTTAAGTTGAGTTACTTACTATTAACCTAAAATGACTGTTTTTTAAACTTCTAAGGTATTATGTCATTTTCCTGGTATTCAAGATTTGGTGAATTTCTATTTTATTTTTTTTCTCAAGCAAATGTCAATAAACTACACTGATGTCTATAAGATATTAATAAGTGTAGCTAAAGAAGTATACGAAAAAAATTTTAGATTACTTTGAAGTCTTTAAATTTGAAGAAATTTTTTGGTCCGAATTGTCAGGTTTCGTGAGAATCACCCATATATCATATTTTTGAACCGCTAAAATTCACTTATAAACAAGAAGTGAAGATGGACATTAATTGAGCGAGAAATATTGATGCATTTATAATCGATGTGATAGATATGAATAACTGTGTTATATACAATTTTAATATGTTATATACAATTAATTTTCTTTTTCTTTCATAACATTTTGCATATTAGGGCTTTCTTTTAAAAAACAATACTTATAACCAGAAAAAAACATGAAAAATATAAAAAATCAAAATATCTTTTTCAAGAGTATTTCAAAAAATAAAACATGATGTAAAAGCATTTTTAAATGTACCATAAAGCTAAAAATCTTAAGATTCAAGGACATCATATGTGTTGGAATCAATAAGTTAACAGTGTCCCACTCTGTAATGGTTTGAATGGAAAATTAAGGACTTTTTTTTTAATGTTTTTTTAAATTTTAAAATCTTTTATCTTAGGTTTCTGTAAATGACTTATACTCCCAACATACCAGAAATTTGCTATCTTGTAAAATAAAGGGATTGCCTTCATCACTTAGATGTTTGATAATTATTTATAAAATTATACAGTTTAAAATTAGAACAGAAATGTAAGCATTGTATTTATTATTTGAAATTAGAATTTCTTTTATATATGTAAACAAATTATAATAATTAAAACTTACATGGACCTTTATGATCTGAACGAAAGATAAACACAATGCATTTTTCTAAGTGATAAATAATCTAATCAAAACTAAATGCATACTTACATGTTGGTGAAATATAGGCTCTGTCATCATTAGGTGTAGAAAAGCCATGCATAGTAAAGTTTGATATATTTTGGAAATCAACAAAAGAAAGCACATTATCTATATCCTTGATAGCTTCACTCTTTTCACCTATGTTGCTCTTGTATTTGGTCAATTTTAATTTTAATCTAGAAGAAAAGTAAAGAAACAAGGAAAGTTAAGTAATTGTCTTCAACAAAACAATCTACATTCAAATGAAGTATTTTAAGATATCAAGTTTATCATTAAGAAGTTGTTTTTCAAAAACTTACAAATGCAGCAAAAGGTTATAATTGAAAAGTGTAGGCAAGGAGTATAATAATTACAATTTTAGAGAATTATCACTTTGACCGACAGACAAAAAATTAAATTGCTTATCCATATCCTTGATAGTTTCGCTCATTGGCCTGTGCTGTATTGTATTTGGTCTTGTGTTTGATCATTTCTAATTTTAATTTGGACAAAAATACACAAACAAGGCAACTTTAATTGTTTTCAACAAAAAATATACTAAGACGAATTAAGTTGTAAATATTTTAAGCTGCCAAGTTTTTTCAACAAGTAGTTCAAAGCTCAATTTTCAACAACATAATAATGCAGTAGAGGATATAATTGAAAATCATAGCGTAGGAATATATAATAAGTACAATTTTCGTGAATTATCAGTTTATTAAATATACAAAAAATTAAATTGCTTACATAAGCTTGAAATTTATTTTGAAAAAAAAGTAAATAGAAAAAGGATAAAATAAGGCTGTGTTTACATCTTTTTCTTCTCCATAAAAAGCAAATAATAAAATGAGCTTTAAATTTATTTAAAAAATAAAAAATAACAAATAAGTAGAGACAAGTATAAAGGTTTTATTGTGTTTTTGACAGTGGATAAATTTCAGTGCCTCAAACTCATTCTTCGAACCAAATAAGCTAAATCAAATAGAGAAAATATAAGATTGAGCGAGAATGATGCATTTGTGTTTTCATGCATTGTTTTTAATTTACTATTGTTATCACATTAAAGTGAATTATTTGTCTTTTATTATTACAAGTGTTTTTAAAAATAAGCTAAAATTTAATAAACAATATTAAGTATTATAAAATTATTTACTTGACTTATCTGAAGGGTGCTACTTTGTAAAGAAGAAGTCAATGCATCAAGTTGAGTTTTGTTTGAATTGAGTTTGCTTTCCATCTGAGACTCTTCTTTCTTTAACTCATTCAATTCCATCCGCTTTTCATTCAGTTCCTTTTCTTGTGTCTGAATTAGCATAAATTTAATTGTTCAAACAATAGCATACTCTAAATTTAGTATCAATATACTGAAATAAAATCTTTCAATTAATCTTAACAAATTAAAAGACTAAATATTTGACAAAATCAATTTAAATTTTTAACAACAAAGCTCTAATTCCATTTCTCGTTCCTCTTTCTGATTTTTTCATAGCATCAATCTGTTAAGGAAAAAAAAACATACGCAATTAACAAAATAGGACGGAACTGTGTTTTTAAAAAAATAATATGTTTTAAAAATACCAATTCAGTTTATGGCATATAGTGAACAGAATAAAATTTATCGAAATATATTTTTTTTAAAAATAATTTTTTTTGTTAAATTATTTTGAAATAAGTAAAAACAAAACTTGAACTTTTTGATAATGTGCTAAAACCAGGGTGGCCACTCAAATCAGGTTTCAAATTTCCCCGATTTTTCCAGGTTTTCCAGTAAGAATCTTAAAACTTCCCGGTCAGCGTGTTTTCTTTTCTCATAAAGTGCAGGTGGGTACAAGAAAGGTGTCAATATTATAGAGTATTTTACTTAAAATGTTTTTTTTAATATAAAAACTTGAATAGATGTGAAGAATATAATATGTTTAGCTTGTAGAATATATTACTTTTAGCGAATAAAAATGTTTTAAATTGTTAGTTTCGTAGTTTTTGCACAAAATGTACCAAATAGGAAATACAGTGACCCAAAAAAAAATTAAAATTGTGTTCTATTTCCTGTTGGAATGGAAGAATCAATGTGCATTATACATTTTCCATCTTGTAAAAGTTAGTTGAAAAATCACTAATTTTAATTGCGCAAGGTATATTAACAACAATGTAAATAAAACTCATATTTAAGCAATATTTCCTTAAACTTAATAATTTAAAAAATTCTGGAATAAAAAATCTGTCGCTGAATTTTTCTTCTTTTTTTTAATACAGAAATAGGGAAAAAATGACAAGATGTTGCATTATTTTTATATACAATAAAAAAAAAATCTATTGAAAAAGATGTCACTGTACATTAAAAGGGGAAAAAATTCTTTTACTGTATTATTAGTCTATAACAATTTTTTCTGGCTATAAAATTTTATGTGAATTCCAGAATTCATTTTTATCCTTTTTTAATACCCCTTCTACAGTTTCATTTGCCAATTACAGGCCCAATAACTACTAAAAATATTTATTCCAATCACCTAATAATTGAATAGGATGCGAGATATTATTGAAGTTTGCTATGCAAGTAGGTTCATAATTTTTAAAAAAAATTTTTTTTTTCTTTACTCAAAAAAATAAATAACTATAGAATGCTCTGAATTTTTTTTTCTCTAAATACATAAAGTTTTCAAGATTTAAGTCAAATTATTGATAAAGTTAAATTGTTTCTCAAAATAGTGAAACTGAGTTGCTTGCAACGAATAAATAAGCAAATTAACTTAAAAATTGATTAATGAAGTTTTTATATATATTTTTTTTTATTTTAAGTTATTTATATTATTAACTTAAAACACAGCATAGTTAAACAAATTTTATTAGGTTATTGAAGTGAAATACATTATTGGAAATTAACCTAAGGGAATATTTAAATGGTTTCCATTCATATTTCATTTCATAAAAAAAGCAAAATAAGAGATGGAAATAAATTAAAACAAATGCAATAAAAAGAAAAGCTGTGGTGTCTGATGCAAAACCAATTATTAATTTACAATAAAAATACTTATTATTATCAAAATCTTGCTTTGAACAGGAAAAAAAAACAGAAAAATAATTTATTTTTTTTAAATCTTAGTTGCACAGTATGATTAATTATGATATTTTACGTGCGATACCAAGAAACATAAGTGTATGAGAATTTTTTTTTGTAAATCAAAGTGGGAAAAGTCACATTTGTGTCTGTTAATAACCTGTTTTGTTACAGTTCACTTTAATTATTAATTCTTCCATTTTCCAATATTAGTGCGAATTTTTTTAAAAAAAAACTGTACTTTGTTAGAAATTCACTTACCACAGTTAAAAATTTCAAATGATGTTGCCCTTCAATTAATTGTCTAACTTAATGAAAGTTGATATTAAGGTATAAGTCATTATTTCTAATTCTTAAATATTTTACCTTGGAAATGATACCTTATTCACTTAATATTAAGTTTAAAATTTTGGTCATCTGGTTGCCCAACTTGAAACCTGTACAGTGCAGAACAAAAAAAAAAAAAATAAATAAAAGTTTCGTTTTCCTTCTTTCCAATAAACAAATATAGTTAACAAAAATTTTTATTCTAAGTTCAAAAATCATTTAGCACCTTTTTCATACATTCCTTGGTATTTGCCAGCATTTTAGGGTAAAAGGAGAAACAGTTTCGAAAATATCATCTCTGGAATGTAAGCAACATTTACGAACTTTCGACATTGTGATTATTACACAATTCGAATTTTGAACCAAAAATCAAATAGTTACAAACAGAAACATTTAATGTTAACATCTAGTTGGTTCATAAAAGAACCTTTTCCTTTTCAATAAAATATGCTAAAATGGTTAAAATGAAATTCAGAAAATTAGCATCAATGCAACAATTGTAACGATTTTGATGTCAGCGATTCAAGAAAATGAGTGATTGGTTGGCTTTGTCGAGAAAAAATAATTAATTGGATGAGAAGACAAAATATTTTGGAAAAATCTATTAAATTATGACCAATTATTTATTTTGAACCTAAGATCCGAATTACTAAGATCTGAGCTATTAAGTATTTTTGTTTCTCATGTTGGCTTTTACACATTACCAACTTTTACTCTACAAAGTATAGTTACAAAGTATAGTTACAAAGTATAGTTTTATGCTTAGTTATTAATCGCAGCTCCAGTTATTCATATCGTGTTTTAACATGTTACTAGTAAAAAAAAAACTAAAAGGAAATTGCACAATTGGTATATTTAAAGGCAATATGTAGGACATAGTTTGAATGCCCTGAGGGCTCAGAGCATAGAGCGCTCCAATGAGGTGAAACGGGTTCGAATTCCTGCGATGACTGGTCGATTCGAATTCCGCGACCGGCATGCATCGACCCTAGTCCTGGCGAAAAATATCCTCAATGGCAGACGGATTCATGGGTTAAAGTCCCCTTGCCGTCAGATTAACCGTGGAAGGTTTTCCTCTCAGTTTAAAGCAAATAAGTGATAGTTCTGTAAAAAAAAGTCTCCATAAAGGTAAATTTCTCCAAATACTTGATCTTCTGGTTGGGGTTCAAAATTACAAGGTTACGTAGTTGAACATTTGAAGTCTTTAATCCAAAATTGGGTCTGCGGTTCAACGACGGTTATAAAATAAAATTGTCAAAGAAAATCACATTGGCTCAGTGGGAAAGAAATTCCCTTCCCTACCTCTACAATTTATGACCCAAATACAACAAATTTGCATTTAACCTTCAGACGTTAGCCCGCGATAAGTGCCAAAATAAGTTTTAGCTAACTTTTGACAAATAAAGGACAATATTTTACCTTTAAGCACCAGCTCAGTTTATTTTCTAGCCCTCCTTGAATGTTGAATCCGTAGCCAATGTCAGCTCCAATATGCGGTCAAGCATTGGGACAAACTAGCCTTCGGGAAAGACTTTTTAATGGAACTGACCCACATTTGTGTTATATGGAGTAGAAAACCACGAAAACCTCCTAGGGGCAGCTCGGCAGCAAGGGTACAGCATTGACTCATTGTAGGAACTCGCTATCCTAGTGAAGAGTTTTGTAAGCCCACCTAGCAATAAAAAAAAGTATGGCAGAAACAAGTTTTACCTCATTTATTACATAAAAACCTGTGAAATTTTGCCGGAAATTGTAGGAATTTGTTGGCTCTACAAAAATTTTCATTATCAAAACTAGAATAAATATGGGTAAAACAAGATTTTGCAAAGTTTTAATAAAGAAAGAAATTTTGCCACAAAACATAGGCTCACAAATAACAAATTCTTACAGCATACGCTGCTTTAACAAAACGTATCGTTAACTCTCCCACCATTAAAAGTTATGGTCAATACAAGTTTTTTAAAAAGATCAAAACGTTACTTATACTATGCTTAAATTTTAAATAAAATTACTTAAAAGGTACAGAATTTTTTTTCTGCATTTTAGAAATGAATCGTGTAGTCTAAAGTATATTTAGAGAAATGTTTTACTTAAATAATATAAATAGTTATTTTAATCGTTTCAAATTTACAATTTCTGAAAAAGTGGCCCCCATAAAAAATGACAATGGCTGGTAACAATTTGTTACTAGTTTTTCCCTATTTCGCTTAGCAAAAAAATCATAAAAAGTTTCAGCAAAATTTACTTTTGGTTAAATTTGTCATCGAAGTTCCAAGTTCGAATTGTGCTTCAAAACGTTATCGAATTATAGCTAATAGTTCGCCTAAAAGTTTTCGTGAAGGAAGCCGCAAAAAAAAGGCTATGGCGCAAAAAGAAAAATACATAAAATATAGCGACTTGATTAAGTAGGAAAAAGTTTGAACCTTGCCACCAATCTTCAGTAAAAATAGATTCTCAACGTGGATGCTTCTACTGGATCAATTATAAGTTACAGAAAAAAATATTAAACATTGAGTTATACAATATAAAAAACATTTTTCTACAAAAATATTATTTAAAATTTTTTATCTCTGCACATATCTCATGTAATTGTCTCATGTTATATCTCATGTCATAATTTGACACAACAAGTTAGAATTTTAAGAGCGGATGATTGCCCTTTGTAGAAATTTGTTAGCCCAAGTATATGCTATTTTACTTACCAGAGAGTTCTGGGAAAAGCAATTTTTCGTTTTCTTATGTTTAGAAAGTTTGAATTTTGCCTCCATAAGATAGCTCACCGTAAGGCATTGTCAGACCCACAATTTGTTTTCGTTAGTCAACTTGTCAAAAATACCACCAAAATTATTTTTACTGAACGTTTCCCTAATAAATTACAATTTATGACCTAGATTCTTCAAGTATGTATTTTCCTTGTCGTAGCCTATTACAATGTCGTACGTTAGCATTGCTTATACTCCCTCCTCCCTATTTGTCAGAAAAGAATTAACAAATAATATTATTACCAGAAATTATGATGCATTGCAAAATACCTGCCAATTATATGCCATCCTCAAGAGAGGAACCTAATTGGTGAAACTCAAAAAAAGTATTATGATATGAACGAAGTTATCCTGATATCTTATATCATAACAATGCTCATAACTAGGGACTAAATTAGAAATCTGAAGATTGTAGGAACCGAACTATTGGGGGACTTCATAACTTTAAACCAAATGTACACAATACATGATGCGTTTGAAATATTCATGACATAATCAAATTATGTTATAATAGTAAATTTGAGCTTGAATTTATTTCAATTTTTGTTATCAGACATTGCTCATAACATTCCTCTCACTTAGCCCGAAAAAGTTAGCAAATCCAGAATCCTTTTCCGTCTTTATGTGCTTTCACTATATTTGAACGGTCCGAAAATTTATTGAAACACCAGAAAATAATTCTTACCTGAACTATGAAGAATCACACAATACTCATAAAGACAACATCTTCATCATAAAGACAACATCCTGTCCTATAAAATGCAAAGTAATCAATAACATACAAATAAAATATCAGCCTTTTGAAATAATAATAAATTCACGACCCATATGAATATGAGGTCACTATATACTTATTTATACGAATTTTTTTTATTTTATTACATCACTGTATTACAATATTATTACAATACTCAATTCTTTTTCATACCTCTGTCAACCAAAGTTAGCCCTCTAAGTATAAGAATTAATTATCAGTACCACAGCGAGACTAAATATATGGATGTTAAACAATCGCCTGCCACCTGAAGCAACTTTTTCCAGGCACAAATGAGCCATATGCTAAAAAGTCAGTGATTTCAACTTCGTGTTTGACGGTGATAATGTGACTTCAGACACACACACACGTCGCAGCCCATTAAAATGGTAGACCCATTCATTCATCCACCAATCATAATTTTGATCTGAACTGGAGAACGATCTAGCGAACAGTTACCCCAGAAGTTTGATTTGATACAGAAACATGGAGGACTTAGTGACCTGACCGAGTTAAAGTGCACTAGTCACCATTTGCTAAATGGGGAGTCTTCGGCCAGCGAGGATCGAACTCACGGCCACTTAAACATGGTCCAAGCTCTCTACTAACCACAATATCACGGTCTTTGAAGAATTCTCTCGTTTTGTGATGTAAATAAGATTAAAATGACGAATAAAACTAATTTTTTCATCTTCTCCACTTGCGGCAATGCGAAAAACCGAGATTTATAGTGAATATGGTTTCTTTTGAGAATTTTAGTAATAAATCGTGTGGTGTATATGATGTTTGGAGAAATGCCTTACGTAAATAATATGGATTAAATATATTTTGAAAAAGTGACCCCTATATTTCACAAGTTATTTTAATTTTAGTTTACTCTTGGTCTTATATTAGTTTTATTCAAAACTAGTATGTATATATATATATATATATATATATATATATATATATATATATATATATATATATATATATATATATATATATATATATATACTAGTCAAAACTTACATTATTCTTCAATTTACTCTATAATTTATATTCTATGGTTTACTATACTTGCTACTTGACATGCATTTTACTTTACATTTAATTCTACGGTTACTTTCCAGTTTTCCACAATTTTTAATTATGCTTTTCACTTTTTACTTCAAACTTTACTTTACTAGCTGTTTTCTTTACGTTACATTTTGTGATTTAATTTGCACTCCACATTTTATTTTACTTCATACTTTACTTCATGTTAAGTTTACTTGACGCTTCTACTTTATACTTACTTTAAACTATGCTGCGCTTTTTACTATATTTCATTTAGTGCCTTCCTTACTTTACACTTTACTTTTTACTATATTTTATAATTTTTTACACTTTCTAATTTAAGCATTGCTTTATAATTCAACCTTATTTTCATCTTTACAAGATACACTTTTATATAATTTCTTGCTTTATATTATTCTATATTTAATATGATATTTAACGCTTGATTTTACACATTACTGTATATAACACGCCTCACTTGAATTTACGCTTTATTTGCTTTACACGTTTCTTAATGTTTTACACATTACTTTACGCTCTACATTCCACTTTGCTTAACTTTTTTTCTATATTTAACTTTCTATACTTTCCGATTTTTACCTTCCTCTCTTTACTTTATGTTTCACTTTATATCTTACTCTTTACGTAATAATTTACTTCATATTTTACGCTTTAACTATTCCCGATATTTTACATTTTTCTACTCTTTATTCTCTGCTGTAATTTCTAGTTAATATTTCAAGTTCTCTTTTACTCTTTTTTTTTAATTTTACTCACACTAAATATTTTAATTTTTGCACCTTATATTTTCGCGTTGCCTGGTTTTTTATGCATTTCTGTACGCAATTTTTATTTTACTCTTTATTTTAAATTTTAAGATTTACTTTATTCTATGCTTATTTTTTAATTTCGATTACGCGTAATTTGTTATTTGAACGCTTCAGTAAAACATTTGCATCTAAAATTCATCAATTTAATCTGTATTCGCACAAAATTAAACCATATTCATAGATACGAAAAAAGAAATTTCTACTTAACTATTTATAAGCAAAACAGAAATATTTAGCTTATTGTACGATATTTAATTTTATTTTTTGCCGCAATTTGGCAAGGTTCACCCTTAGTTCAATAAATTTAATTCTTCGCTACATTGAGATTTATTGAGAAACTCTTATTTTAAATGGAAAATGCACCGTTCTTAATCGAGACATTTTAATAAAACGTATATATATTTAATACTACAGGAAATTAATCTAGAAATGTTTTTATTATCATTATTAGCAAACATTCCCTATCAGGACGTTACGGTTAACATTGTTATTTATAATTCATTAATTAAAAATTCATTAATTAATCTATTTTTCATAAGTCCACGTTTTGAATTTAAATGCATTCAGCAGAAAAATTAATTATTTTAATTTACATATATTGCGGATTTTTTTACAATAATGAAAGTCAATTTTTTTTCCTTCAAAAATGGCTTTAACCTGACTAAAAGGCCCTAGACTGAACGAAAACTACCTTTTTTTGGCGAATATGTTGTCTTCTTTTCCAATATGCTGCAAGTCTTGAAGATAATTTCTTTTTAGTATACAAAAATATGCTCCTTATTAATATGTCTCTTTATTTGTATTGCGTATTCTTTTTTATTTTCTTGAAAGCTTATATAAATGATGATTAATATAAACACGAAGAGTTTTAAATTCTTCTGAGTTACCCTTAAAAGCTAAGACGTCGACTCCTAGTTGGATTTGTATACAATAGTTTTCGAAAGCTGAAAAAATATGACATACAATATTTTAATAATCATATATTTTCCTTGTTTTTCAGTACCGCATTGAATCAAATAGTAATCAAAGTTGGAATTTTCACGATATAATATAGCATTTTATTATTGTATAATCAAAATGAAAAAGAGATTTTTAGCCATTTGTGTTACCTCTTTTCCTAATTTTCAATGATGCGTCAAATATTTTGAGTATTCAATCATTTATGTCATATTAAAAGACAAAAATTGCAGAAATAATTATCTGATTGTGAAAATTTTTAATGAAATAATAAATTGCTGACATCTAAGACTACTTATTTTTTAAAAAGGAAATTTTTTCATAAAATTAAATTTGCCATAAAAGAATCTGAGTGTAAGAGGTTTTCTTAAATCTAATTTTTTGTCCAATTTTTTTTAAAGAAAATTTTGTAAAAGATGGTTGTAGTTAAAGTGCAAGAGTTTAAAAAACGATTGTGAGAAAACTGAGAAACCAAGCTAAGCGCAGAAGATACTGTCAGAGGGATTTTAATTTAAAATAATTATGTAAACAGGAACATAAATGCCTCTAATTAAGTAATAGTTAATATTGCAGACTAACATTATACGAGCATTTTGAAATAGACACCGCATCCACAATTACAGTTGAATTTCTTCGAACATGGTAATCCTTCTTTATATTTTAAGAAATATTATATATTCACCCCCAGAAGTTAGGCCATCGAACAAAATTTGTCTTCCCAACGAAAATTTTTATTATTCCATTAGTCAAATTAAGGTTACAGAAAAAATAAGCGTAAGATAACTTTTGTTTTGGAATTTGGAATACTGCCTTCAAATATTCATCCGTTGTAGAAAATAGCTATCCTAACAAAGAGTTTTGTAAGCCCTCCCATTAATAAAAAAAAGTATGGCCAAAACAAGTATTCGATCATTTATTTCATAAAAACTGCAAAATTTTGCGAAAAATGTAGGAAACTGTAGGAGCAGCAAAAAATTTCATTATCCCACCATCTAGAAAAAAATATGGCTAAAACAAGTTTTTGGAGACTTTTAATCTAGAAAGAAATTTTGCCCCAAAACATAGGCTCACTTCATAAACTGTCTTAGGGTTTATTTGTCGTAACTTTAAACCAAATTTACATGTTATTTACATATATATGTATGATGCGTTTCAAATATTCATAATATAATTAAATTATGATATATCAGTAAATTTGAGCTTGAATTTATTTCACTTTTTGTTATCAGACATCGCTCATATCCTTCCTCCCACTTTGCCTGAAAAAGTGAGCCCTTTCCGACTTTCGGTACTTTTATTATATTTGAACGGGCTGAAAATTTATTGAAATACTTCTGTATAATTCTTACCAGAGATATGATGAATCGCAAAATACTATTCTCCATCATAAAGACAACATCCTGTCCTATTAAATGCAAAGTAATCAGTAAGATATGAATAAAATTTTAGTCTTTTAAAATAATAATAAACTTACGACACATATTGAATCTGTGGTCACTATTATTTATTTGTTCGAAGAAAAATTTTATTAAAAAACTGTTATATGCGTTCAATTTTTCCCTATACCTCTGTCAACCAAAGTTAGCCATCTAAACGTAAGGATGAATTATCAGTTGACACCGGCCACAGGGAGACTAAATATGTAAGAAATGGCGATTAAACAAATGCTTGCCATTCTCCACCTGACGCTACTTTTTCCTCAAAAATTGAGCCATGTGCTCAAAAATCAGTGATTTCGACTTCTTGTATTACGCCTGAAAGATGCTACCAAAACTTACATTCACCCATTATTGTTGCTGTTTCTAATGCCACTTGTCTATACCAGCAAGCATGCTGGGTGTAACCAAGATAATTTTGAAGCAGAGGGTATGCTTTTTGCTTTTCAGTGGATCCGTTTATGGCCAGAAAGCGACTTCAGACACACGTCACTGCTCGTTTAAAAGATGGACCCTTTCATACATACACAGATCATAATTCTGACCTGAACCAGAGAACGATCTATTTCCCCCAGAAGTATGATTTGTTATGGAAACATGGAGGATTTTGTGACCCAGCAGACTTAACGTGCACCATTCACTATTTACTACACGGGAAGTCTCTACCAAACATGCAATCCCGGTCTCCCACTCATTCTTTCATTCACAGACGTTACAAGATGACTAAAAAAGATTTTAATGACGAATAAAACTATTTTTTTTATTCCTCTCCACTTGCTGCAATACGAAAAACTGAGATTTACAGTGATACAGGTTTCTTTTGGGAATTAAAAAATTTTTTTTTATTCGAATTAAATTCTAAATTATTGTTTTTAACGGCGATTTTATTCCGGCACATTTTTTAGGTCTATTTTTGATAAATTTTTACTATCATCGCTTTTTCCTAAAATTTGCGGCTTTTAAGTTTTGTTTTAAGAATTATTTTTTTCCATTTTTTCTTTTATAAATTTTTTTATTACCTCTGTTTATATAATGAAGCGGTTTTTTTAAACTATTTCTACTAGAATTTTTTTCTTTTATGACTAGTTTTTCCCAAAATTGTGGTAATATGAAAAACTGAGATTTTTAGAGCTGTTTTTTTCTATTATTCTTTCCTTAAAATTTTTTGCTTCTATTGATGTTTTTATTACGACGCGTTATTTCTCAAGAGCATTTCTGATGATATGATTTTATTCTCCTATCTCCACTTTTTTCCAAGATAATATGGAGAAATGAAATTTTGCTTTTGAATTCAAAACGATCTATTTTCCTCTTTCTCTTTTTCTTCATTCAAAACTGTCAGAAACACTGTTAGTATCGTTTTTATACCTATATATATTGTGTTTGTTTTATTCCTCGCTATCTTTATTATTTTTCTATAAGTAGTGATTCTGATATACAGGGTGTTTATAAAGTTCTGGACCCATTTTGATGCTTTATAACTCATAAAATAATAAAGATAGATTAAAATTAATGACATAAATGGTTAGATGGACTCAAAAAGTTTCATGACCCTTGCCAATGAACTTCCACGTGTGCCCCCTTCGTCGCACGGAGAATATCAAGTCGATAGTCAATTTCACGCCAGGTAGCGGCAAGCATGTCGACATCCACAGAGACTATTGCGGTTGTAATTCTGGCTTTTAGGTCATCAATGTTCGACACGATCCTCCTGCAAATATTGTCCTTTATAAATCCACAAAGAAAAAAGTCCAGCGGCGTTGTATCAGGTGATCTGGGTGGCCAAGCAATTGGACCAATCGTCCAATCCATCTTCCTGGAAAATGGTCATTCAAAAAACTACGAACGATGATACCCCAATGAGATGGTGCACCATCTTGTTGCAAGAAGACATGTGGCTGAAACTTTTATAGTTGTGGAAATACGAAGTTTTCCAACATGTCTAGGTATACGACTGATGAAACCGTCTTTACTGTAAAAAAGAAAGGCCCAATGACTCGGTCGTGCATTAGTCCACACCACACATTAACCTTTGGGGAATCCCTTTGTCTCTACGGTATTCATGGGGGTTTTCAGATCCCCATATGTGCACATTATGGCGATTAACAATGCCAGAAACACCCATTTTGGACCCATTTTAATGTTTAATAACTCGTAACGCTTGCCGCTACCTGGCGTGAAATTGATCATTTACTTGATATTCTCCGTGCGACGAAGGGGGTAGACGTGGAAGTTCATTGACAAGGGTCATGAAACTTTTTGAGTTTATCTAACCATTTATGTTATTAATTTTAATCTATCTTTAATATTTTATGGGTTATTAAACATCAAAATGTGTCCGGGACTTTATAAACACCTTGTATATTTTTTTCTATTTCTTGCGTTTTTCTTTTATTTTGCCATTTCATTTTTCTTATAAATGTAAACTTTTGTATTTTTTATCGCAATTGTTTTTAGTATATTATGTAAGCTAACATGAAACGCAGATAATTTGTTCCAAAATGTTTAATAAATATAGATGTAAATTAAGTAAGGTATTTGTATATTCTTCTTACTATTTCCCCTGTATATAATAATTTCAATTCATTTAATTTACATGATATTTCGGTACAACTATTATATTTTTTTCTCGCCTTACAGTTACAATTTCCTTTAAGCGTTGATTGCCATAATTTTTTTTGCTGTAAGACGCAGCATTTTGTTTTCTCCAGAAGATTGAGTAACATTAAAAAAATAGAGATTCACAGTTTTCGAATACACGAAACTTTTGCATAACTGGATTATAGAGTGTTTGAACAGTAATATCGATTTCTGAACGCCTTTCTTTCTCTTACATGTTTTATTTGCAATGATCTATTTATAAGTTTTATGTCAATTTGGAATCTACTTATTTTTCATTTTTGAATAATGAAATAACTTTATTTTACACTGGATCAGTATTTCAGGGAAACTGAATTTTGTTATCAAAGGTTAATGTTTCGAAATCAAGTTTAATTTCGCATTAAATTTTAATTTTGATTGATGGTTGATGATATTTAAAAATAATTTAATGAAATATTTCACTGTATTATTCTTTCTCTTACATGTTTTATTTGCAATGATCTATTTATAAGTTTCATGTCAATTTAGAATCTACTTATTTTTCATTTTTGAATAATGAAACAATTTTATTTTACACTGGATCAGTATTTCAGGGAAACTGAATTTCGTTATCAAAGATTCATTTCGAAATAAAGTTTAATTTCGCATTAAATTTTAATTTTGATTTATGGTTGATGATATTTAAAAATAATTGAATGAAATATTTCACTGTATTAATCCGAATAATATCTGTTTTTTTAGTATCTAATAAATTTTACTATTCTAAACTAAAACAAATTTCAACTAGTATTACTGGTTTAAAAGATTGAACCCTAAATTTTATAAGGTAAAAAAGTTATTTATACTCTACTTAAATTTCATTTAAAATAACATAAAATGTACGGAAACATTATTCTGCATTTTAGAAATGAATCGCGTAGTTTAAATGATATTTTGAGAAAGGCTTTACATAAATAATATAAGCAACTATTTTAATCGTTTTAAATTTCAAATTTTTGAGAAAGTTGCCCCTACAAAAATGCCACTGGCTGGTAACAAAGCATTACTAATTTTGTCCTATATTGCTCAGCGAAAAAAGCATATAAAGTTTAAACCAAAAATTACTTTTGGTTAAATTTCGTCTTTGAAACCCCAAGTTTGAATTTTGATTAGAAACGTCAGCGTATTATAGAAAATAGTTTGCCCAAAAGTTTCGTACGGCAAGCCACATAAAAAGATATAGTGCAATAAAAACAGCTACTTGATGACGTAAGAAGAAGTTTGAACCTTGCCACCAATCTTTAGCAACTAGGTTAAAAGTTCTGCAGAACCAATATAAAATTAATGATTTTTTCTACCAAAACCTTATTTACATTCTTATCTCTGCACGTCTCATGTTATTTCTCATGTCATAACTAGAAACACAACAAGTTTGAATTTTGAGACCAAACGTTTGAACCTCGTAGAAAACTGCTAGCCCAAGTATATGCTATTTTACCTACCAAAAACGAGTTACGGAAGAAGCAATTTTTAGTTTTCTTATGATTAAGAGGTTAGGATTTCGCCTTCAAGCGATAGCCCATCGCAAGAAATCATTAGGCCCACAATTTTTTTTCGCTAACAAACTTGTTAAGAATATCACCAAAACTAGTTTTATTTATTTTTTGACTTAAAGATTACAATTTATGACCTAAAAATGTCCTGCGTTAGCATTGCTTCTAATCCCCCCCCCCCATTTGTCAGAGAAGAATTAGCAAATCACATTATTACCAGAGCTAGGGTGAATCGCAAAATACCTGCAAATTATGTGCCATCCTCATCATTAAGACTATCATGCCTAATTTGAATGAAGTTATCCTCATATCATATCTAATCCCTTAAAAAGTAATATTTAAAAATTTTGGAAACTGTATAAAACTTTGTGTACCTTTCAATTTGTATAAAACTTCATGTACCTTTATGGGACTTTTAAGTCCAACTAATATTATTACCATAAATCATTGAAATGGAATAAAATATCCCATTGGAACTTGTAACATAACTTTCCGTTTATCATTACTAGTTGACAACACACAATTATTTGAAATTGAACATCACCAATGTAACCATTTAGATGTTAGTAATTCGTTCTAGGACGCCCTTTAATGATTCCTCAATATCATTCCTCAATTCTCAGCTTTGTACCTTGATCAAGTTTGCACTTAAGTGAGTTGGTGACAGATGTCAATAGATCCAAAATGATGTCATTTAAGACATTTAAAAGCCACATGTTGCAAATTTTTTTCTTAACTTCGATTAAATTATATTTTTAAAAAAAAATTCCTATTTAAAATAATCTAAGGCTATAAAAATTTAATTGAATAATAAAAATAATAAGTATGCTACAAAACTTCATACTGACTTTTAAGGAACGTTGTTTAAAAATATTGGGGGAGGGTCAAAATGTATTTAATGTATATATTACAACTTTGAAATAAGTGAATTGTTAAAGAATTCTCCTTCCACATGATTTTTTCAACCATGAATTGATGAATTCTGAATTCTCAGAGTGTATTTTTTTAATTGACGTACTTTTACGGTAAACGAATTTTGAAATAAGCACTGGAAAAAAATAGGCAGTTGTTTATTTAACACTTTTCGCAACTTTTTCTGTTCACTTGCCGCATAGCGGGTAGTTATTTTCAGGTCTAATAAAAGGGGTAAAAGGGTTTTGCTGTTTGAAATTTTTTTTTAAATATGTGACAGCTTTTATAGTTGTGTTTATGGGCTAAACTTTTAGTTAATCTCAGTTCCAATACATTGTTTTTTGCTTCTTGTGTGGCGCTGCTGAGGTTTTTTTGAAGCAGGTATTGATACCGGAATTCACCTACTGAATTTCATTGCAAAAGATATTACATTTTTTAAAAAAACATTTTCAAATGAAATAATATTGTTTTCAAATAAATATCCAATGCTTAATAGTTTTAAATTTGTTTTTTTTTTTTCATTGTAAAGTTTAATTTATTTTCTTTTATAATTTCAGCTATAAGTCTTCATCTTTTTAAACACTCAAAAAATATTTTTCAGCCTTATTTACATTAACAAAATGCAAAATAATTTTCAAAGGCTTTACATGATCATGATAAAAATAACTAGTTTCTGACAAAGAACTCTTTTCTTAATTATATTAGCCACCATAAAAAGATAGAGAGATGTTTCAGATGGATTTCAGAAGATGGAATATGAAGCCTGATATTGAAAATATTTTGCAAAATGCACATGAGAGTGCAAGAATCTCACCGAACTCAGCTCAATATACGCACACGTGAACCCGCAAGTATTGCATCAAACATGTAAAATTATTGGCGTTTTCATACGCTACTTACTGATGGTACGGTGTAATACATTGTGTTTGAATGAACGCAAAACGTTGAATAGATCAATGTTAAAACCACGCTTTTGCATTCAACATTTCATTTTTGAAAAGGGAAAATTAAGCACTTTTTAAAACCAAAAAAAGCACCTTTAAGGGCTTTTAACAAAAGGAAAATAAGCACATTTAAACACTACACACTAAGGAATTGATAGGAAATTATTTCATAACTCTTCCAATTTCCTATGAGAAAATATTTAAGCTTACCTTCCAGTGTTTTGAGATTAAAGGCATAAGTGTTTTCCAGTTCATTCTTTTCAGTTATCTCTTCCCAAGCAGCGCTAAAGTTTGCTTTTAATAATTTTTGAATGTGGTCGCACAACACTATGTCCAATTCTTCAAGCTGCAAAGACAAATACATTCATTTTTTCTATACATAAAGTTTATGGAAATTTTTTCATTAAGTATTGGTTGGCAATTAAAAAAATTGTATTTATTTGATTTTATTGGTTTTTTGTTAAATTTATATAAGCTTTTTTTCCTTCTTTAAAAATCTACAAGCAAAATTATCTGATAAAAAGTATTAACAGGGTTGCCACTGATATCTGTGAAAAAAATCCTTATGTTTCCCCTGCACATATTATGCACAGTATATTAAGAGGATACACACATTCACTGTGTTCTTGTGAACTATATTCGGATAAAGATGCTGAAGTTGCTGAAAAAACTTGGAGAATTAAGAAACAGCACAACATAAAACAGATAACGCTATAGAAAAAGAAATAATATAATATAGCCTTAAATATATTGAGTTTGGAGAGGTCTGAATTTTTTAAAAGGAAATAAAATCCCCTATTTGAAAGGAAAAATACAAAATTCCCCGCATTTTCCCTGCCATTTTAGCTGATTTTTAAATCCCCTAATCCCTATGGAGTGGCAACGCTGATTAAATATTCTTAATATAATTCAAAAACTATGTAATAGCTAAAATAGTTATTATTTGAAATGAAAATTTTGAAACGAAGTACAACAGGATGCGTAGCCAAATCTTTCAATGAAAAATAAGCACCTTTTAAGTACTTTAAGCACGTAAAAAATATTTTTGAGCTCTATATACATTAACGAAATGCAAAATAATTTTTAAAGACTTCACATGATCATGCTAAAATAACTAGTTTCCAACAAAGAACTCTTTTCTCGATTATATTAGCCTTTATAAAATGATCAAGAGATTTTTTTGGTCCGATATCGGAGGGGGAGGGGTCTGAAATTGAGAATCTCCTGCAAAAGGCAGCAGAGTTGCACATGCAGACCTCACAGTATTTCATCAAACATGTAAAATAATTGGTGCTTTCATACGCTATGGACCGATGGTATGCCGAAATAGATTGTGGTTGAATGAATTGTGAAAACGTTGAATAGAACAATGTAAAAAATACGCTTTTGCATATTATGCAGCGACATGGTAGAGTAAAAAAAAAACTCATCATTTTCGAAAAGGGAAAATTAAGCACTTTTTAAAAACACCCAATGAAAAAAGCACCTTTAAGGGCCTTTAAAAAATGAAAATCTAAAATCCTTTTTAAAAACGCTACACACCGTGCATAATAATCAAAACAAACAAATCAGTGAATTTCGTCATAGTTGAATTCCAGGCGTAACAGAAGGGAAATCGCACAAGTACTTTATTCTAAAAAAAAGTTATTTAAATTTTAAAGTTATTTACTCAATGTTCCAAGTATACTGAAAGACATTATAAGTTTCAATATAAGTACACAAAACAATTTGCTTTTTAACACAAAATTAAAAACACTTAGGTAAATCGTTAATGTCAAAACTTCTGTACTACTTAGTGCAATACTTTAGCTGACCTGACACTGATGTTAAAAATTTTAATTAATTAGCAAAAACATATTTAATTAAAAATTTTTCTATTTTGAAAAATACTGTCATGCAATTATAGGGTATACATATTTCCTAGCTTTTAAAATTTCTTTATTTCATCAATTTATAATACTTTTTAACTGGGTGCGTAGCCAAATCTTTCAACAAAAAATAAACACCTTTTAAGAACTTTTTAAGCACTATATACATTAAAAAGATGCAAAATAATTTTCAAAGACTTTACATGATCATGATAAAATAATGTAAAACATGTAAAATGATTGGCGCTATCACACGCTACGGACCGACGGTACGCCGAAACGGATTGTGGTCGAATGAAATGTGAAAGAGTTGAATAGAACAAAGTGAAAAGCAAGCTTTAGCATAATACATGGAGAAAATAAAATTAAGCACTTTTTAAAAGCACCCAATGAAAAAAGCACCTTTAAGGGCTTTAAAAAATCGAAACTAAGCACCTTTAAGCACTTTTTAAAATAACTACGCACCATGTATAATCATTCCGAATCTTGCTCTAAGCAAATTAAATCAACTGTTTAATTCTTATACAATTTCATTCAAAGCGAAAATAAATAATTTTATTTTAGCACTAAATGTAACTCTTAGCGTAATGCAAGCGTATAACTATTTATAATTCAATGTTGCGACAAAATAAATATCAAAAGCTTCTTTTTTTTTAAAAATCTGACTTCGCTTAAGCTGCTTTATTTTTTTATGAACCACATACATCTTTTGGTTACGGGGTTAAATTCTGAAGGGAATTTTTGGTGATTAATTTTCAAGCCAGATATTTCTAATTTAATGTTACTTGGCCTTATTTTTGGCAGAATCATTTCTCAATAACTCGCCAATAATGGATCTGTGGTTTAGGAGCAACAAATACACTTGGATTTTGAAAATGTTAGACTTAGGACTAGTGGGTTTTTGTATGTCCCATGGTCGCTCAGTCTGACTGCCAGAAATGTTACAAAATTGACTTTTTGAATCTGTCTTGATAAAAAAAAAGGCTCTATTGTGAAGGATGAATAGGGAATGTGTTTCTTTATGATGCCATTTTTAATAGATAAACTTCTCAATTTTGATGAATAAAAATTGGTAAAAACTTGACTGCTCATTTTCTTAACACAAGAGAACTTTACTTTTTCCTATTAACAGGGCTCAAACTCAGAATGGCATATAATATTTTGTTTTTTCATTGCTTTAAATAAATTTTTTCTAACAGTTAGCCTTTACAGAATTCTAATTAGTACAAATTTGAGATTTATATGCTATATTTTATATAGATATATAATATGAAATTATGCAAAAATTTGCTATTAAATAAAAAAAGTAACACAGGGTTGCTCCTCAAATCTGGAAAACAAATTCCTCGTGCTTTCCCTGTACATATAATACACAATATTAAGAGGAAACACAATTACTGTGTTGGGTTAACTATACTAACTTTAATCGAGGGAAAATTTTCGAAGAAAAAAAGGAACAGCTGAACATTCTTAAATAATCCATAGATTACGCTTTAAGTGGGCACCATTTTTTAAAAGACGAAAATAGGAACTAAAATTGCTTGCTTTTCCCAATTTGCAAGGAAAAAATAAAAATCCTCTGCATTTTTCCTGTTATTTCTGGTAACTTTTAAATTCCGTGTATTTTCCAGGTTTTCCCTGTTGTCCCTATGGAATGGCAACCTTGTAACATTTAGATAAAAGTATTAAATTAAAATTTATACATTACTGAAATTTTGTTTCATTGTAAAATTAAATTGATTAGTTAGAATCAATGTTCTATTTTTTTGGTTAAATTAGAACTAGATATTATAACCTTTGTATCATTTGAACTACTAAAATATTATTGCTCTCAACATTTAAGATTTGCTTTAATGTTTTTTTGCTTTCTAATATGAGTGAAGATAAATTTTTGACTATCTTGTTGGAAGGAGGGAAAGATGAGATTTCTTTTCTTTACATAACTGTCAACATTGATAGGAAAAAAAACGCGGTGTACTTTACGAAATATAAATTTCAAGATAATTGTTGTATAATGTACTAAATATTTTACACAAATGGAATTTTAGAGATTTTTTTATAGTAATAAAAATAGAACAACACCAATATCTTACAGTTACGATTGACATTAAGCATACTTGAAGCACTATGTATTATGTTTATACATAATTTTGAATATTAAAAGGCATTTAATTCAAAGATAGTTGAAAGAATTGTTTCGTTAATTTAAAAAGAGAATCCTCATCCCTATTACTTATATGTGCTTCTTTATGTTATATTTATTTAAATATTCAAGCAAGCAATAATCTGTGCAAAAATTCTATTTAAATAGGGATTTGTTTCAGGAAACTTACTCAATTTTAGGAAATTATCAAAGATGTACAAAAACGATTAGAATTTTAAATAAACCAGAAGACCAGGAGAAACTGGTAAAATCCAGTAGAGTTAGCAGCTATGTTTTTATTTCTATGAAATCGATTTTCTATTTTTGAAAATTATGCTTAAAATTGCTCAAAGAGTAAAAAAAAATTATTGTTTAGTTAGAACTTGATTAGATTAGTTCTTGGTAGTTAAGAGAAAAAGGGTAGTTAAGGGTTTTTTTTCCGAATTTTTTAAGTTTTTTTTTAAGAATAAGATTACGTAATCTCCTGAAAACCATAATTTTTACAACTCAATCGTAAGACTGTGATAAACTATGAGATTGTAATATTTAGCACCACTGCATATAGTTTGCCAAAAGTAAGAAATCCCTCAGCCATTCGTCTGGACCATGTGGCGATGACTATGGTAATGAGGTATAACTATTTTAAGTAGGATTGTGGGGTCACTGCATAGGACAGGCTTTAGCTCTGGTCAGCTTTTTCTTTGGTTTATTGTGTTAACCCTATAGTGAATTGAAGCTACCCTCCCTGAAATGCACTATTCTTGTTTCTATAGCAGCATATGGCCTCAGATATTGTGGTGGGGGGAGTTCTTACCGAGGACAAATTATACATAGCATGCAGATCTGAAAACATTGAGAATTAAATAAAACTTACCAACTAAAGGATCATTGGGTAAGCTGATGCTGGCATATGTTACACCAGGAACACTGTACTGTCATTTTGAACAAGAAGAGTAACAGACCACTTCAAAACCTTCACTGGGCTCAATCTGAACATAAACGTTCTCCAACACTTGATCTGACAAGATGTTCGTACAGTCAAACTGAAACGAGAGTGCTTTTCTTAAAGAGACTTTCAATTATTTTATTACTACATGCAGGAAAATATATTTTGTAGAAAGATTGCATAAATAGCACATCATTATAACATGCAATATTTTAATATTATGGGATGAATAATTCTGAGAAAAGTAAACGGAAAAAATATGTTTGAATTTTTTTTTCTTTTCGTTTTATAATTGAAATGGAAGAAAAACATATTTTGTAGTGATTCTGCTAGATTTCATAAGCTATGTGTTCTGAGGATCTCGGATATTCAAATTTCAGAGTGCCATTTTAGGAAAAACAGATCCTCATTTAAAGCAATACTTTAATAGATTTAAAATAATAACGTTCTGTGGATCAGCGAATATAAATGCAATGATCATCTGATGATTAGGACTGGGCAAACTATCAGTTTAATATATACATCGTCATGGCGATACAGTTGCTGTAGTTTATTGCAAGCATCGGAATTCTGATTTAAGCCGCCCATATAAGATGATTGTGATTTAGCTACATAACATGCGAGGATCTTTGCCCCCGCTGAACCAGCCAAATTTGATTTCATCAAGTTACGAAGATGTTGATTTTATCTTGACAAAATGTACAAAATTTTGGACGCTTTGGCTTAGAGCAGTCACGAGAATAATATCCTTTTCCAGAACAATTATAACATGTTATGGATTCTAACCCTTCGATTCTAATAACTTGATCATTTCTTTATACTCCAAATTGATCACATAGAGAGGATATCTGAGAGTTACTTTTGTACAACTCTTTCAGTTCAATATAATCGTCAATTTTATTCACTAATAACATTGGCGACTTCAGCAAGGACCACTCACTGACATAATATGCTTGAACTACTACTGGTGCACTTTGCTTAATTCGGTCTGATATAATTAAATTTTTTAAATATTCCACTGTTTTTATATTTAAACCTTTTATCCATCCATCATAAAAATGTTTCAAGTTCATTATAATATTCTCGCCAAGTACTATCAATTTTAATTTTATGCGAATAAAACAACTGTCTAAATTTTTCAGGACTTAATTTAGATCGTTTTAGTAGCAATTCTTTGACATGAGAATAGTTTTCCGCTAATTCTTCTGATTCTCGCATGATTATTTTCACTTTATCTCTTGGCAAAACACTAGTCAAGCAAGCCACCTATAAATTTAGCTCCATTTTAATTCATTTCATTACTCTTTCGAAATGCACCAAGAATAAACTTATGTCGCCATTTTTCGAATCAAAGTACTTTAACTGAGATTGCCAGTCTATTTTTGTTTTTGGCGAATCAATAGGTAAATAAGTGCCAACGCTAGTTCAAATTTTCTCATTTCTAATTCGCGATCGCAACGCTCGAGTACGCCGTCTAGCGGGAGCCTGTAAATATCGGACATTAATTTATCACGTTTTCATTTAGTTCCATCGAAATCATTGACTGAATCAGACGCCATTTTTTAGTAGCAAATAAGAAACAAAATTTCCCTAAGGAAAAGGCCGAGGAACTTGAAAAAAATCTCCAGAATATTAGTAAATCTTTCAGAAACAGAACACGCCAAACATTTGAAGAAAAATTCTTCAATAATTTATAACTTCTATTATCAATAAACTTGCAACTGATGACTTCCGATTTCGGATACTGTTACAGATGTGTGTATTAAGGTAAAATGCATTTCTTCTGTCTTCAATTCATTACGAATTAAAGTGAAGTCAACATTACTTTCGTCATTCCAGTGAATAAATATGAATTCAGAACATACAGAATTGTAATAGTTATAGCATATTCTTCTTCGTTATAGAATAGTATATATTTCTGTATCCATATAATTCGGAAAACAACAATAAAAAATTATCCAAGTTACTTGAAATAGTGCCATTTGTGCTGATTCTTAATTAATTTTGATCGCTTTCTTGGTAAGTATTTTTTAGTTTTGAAAGAATAAGTTCAACTAGAATTCAGCTATTCTGTTTTTACTCACATATTCAATTTCATATCTATTATAAAATTTTGCTGTGTAGTATGTTATCTAAAAGTAATGAAGGGATAAACTATGTATCTATTATTTGAGAATAAAGTTTTCAAACAAGGAACTTATCATTTTGGAATTCTCCGGGAATTATAAATCAGGTAAGTGCAATGATTTTTACAATAAAAAATTTGAGTGTAAATATTTTTTTTTCATTTGATGATGGTTCTCTACAGAATGGTTTTTTACGTCTGATTAAGAACTATAAGAATAATAAAAAAAGAAACAATATGAAAGTTTTTATTTCAATGTAAAGAATTCTTGAAATCGTTTTTTTATCCTAAAAATTCTTTATTTTCCGTTTTTTAGTTTATAATTTTTTGATAAAAATTGTTCTCAAAATACTTTTTTTGAAAAATTAAATGGTATAACATTATGTGTTTATGTATACTTCTTGTATATTCCAATGTTTGAAGTAATATGATTCAGAAAAGTATGGAATAAAAATTCGGTACTTACTTATTAACGCCACCGCCGCTACAGATTTGGCGGTTTTTAAGTGCCGCTAATCTACACTTAAAATTTTTGCGACAATTCATAAAATAAAACACTTTATTTAAAATCAAAATAGTCAATCGGATTTCGGTGGAAAATGAGCCGATATAGAGTTTAGCATAGATTCAAAACAATCATATCGCCATATGAACTCTGATAAATAAGATTCCAAATGAAATAACATTTCCAAAACGTACGTTTACCAAGATAAAGTTTTATGTTGTGGGAATTGGTACATTTTCGTTTTTTCGGTAAAATATTTCCCTCCTAAAAAAATACAATTGCATCTTGTTTTGTTTTTGGCAAATCCCAAAGACGAATTTTTGTAGCACTAAAAATGGCGACAGAAAAGAATTGTTCATTTGTTTTTGTTTCGTCAGCATTCTTTATTTTACATTTCTTAGTTTCTAAATAATGATTTTTATTGAAACTTGAAATTTTTTGATAAAAATTGCTGTCTAAAAACTTTGTTTACAAAATTGAATTTCATAAAATTATGAGGCTTATGTATACTTTTTGTTCATTTTAATTTTTGAAGTAATATGATTCTTAAAACTATAGAATGTAAAGTTTAAATGGACCTTTCATGTTATATCATTAAATTTAGTAAAACTATTTCTCGGGCATTAGGTTTTAACTCTTATAAGAATATGCATATTTTTTTCTGTTAATGTACAAATATTTTTCCAATGTGTTTTGGATATTCCTTCTCTAATAAAAAGAGATGCCATTTTGTTTTCGTTTGCATAAGAAAGAATATCAAGCATTTTTCTTTTTTAAATTTAATTAGTCACAATAAAGAAGGAACGTTGCAATGCTACATGCTACTTTAACGACGTCTCTAGAGTAACTGAATGACGGTTCATGTAGAAATCGCAGGTATGCGTCTCATACAACAACGCCCCCTATAGTTCGTTGCGATCGCGAATTCATGCTTTCGCATAGCTTCTTCCTCAGCAGCGGCGGCTTCTGCTTCTCTATCCGCATTTAAATTGAATATCATTCCTTGTTCCAAATCCTCATCATAGTTTTTAATATTTAAAACCAAGTTTTTTAGATCTACAACATTAAAAGCATCGTGTGCTTCTTCGCCAAGTTCCATTGCAATAACCTGTAACTCTGACTTATCACATTCTAAGCAGAACGAATATTAAATACTTTTAGCTTATAAAGTTACTGACAAGTGTTTATGAAGAAGATTAAAGCAGATATCAGAATTACAAAAAGAAGAAAACTGTAAACTTCTATGCTAGGAATAATTATAGTAACTTACTGTGCTTGATAATACTGTAAGAGATATTTAACGTATATTTTAATTATATCTTTATTTAATCGTATTCGAATCCAAACTAGACATAGAAACATAATAATTCAAAACAATATTCACGCACGTTGCAACAAGTCATATTAAACTCTAATACATATGCTCGCCCTTCAAATATTTAGCTGCTTACAAAAAATAAAGATTTTTAACTGTTCAATAGGAATTATGTTCAATTTTGATTTTCTTATTATATGCTCGACATGATTAATTGCTTCACTTGCCAATTGTTTTAACAAAAACACATTTTTAAAAATAAATTATCACTAAAATCAAGATGCTGTAACAAAACATAATATACAGGTTTTGACTCTTTTCTCGCCAGGTACCTAGTCTTGTACTACGTTATTTAAAAAAATATTGCAGACCCCTCGGATATGTAACATTATTTCCTTCTAAATGTACCATCTTTTTTTCAGTAACAGCTATTTTTATTTAATATACATCTAAAGTATATTTCTTTACTTAAAATTTACGATCAGAGTTGGTTATGTCAAGTTCTACTAAAATTTGAAACATAGAATTTTCTATTTAAATATTTTCCATAATGTTTTATTTATTATATTGAAAAAAAGTTTTTCAAATATACTTTGTAAATTCAGAAATTTAAACTATGTATCAAAGAAAAAAATTTCAAAAAGAGTTCCAAAGTTACCCACTTTTCATTATACGAAATTCTTGTAATACACAAAATTCGCTATGCAATTCCGCTGTATCACTGATTTATTTAAAATTCTGCTGTCATTTCGATTTAATTTATGATTGAATATTTCAATTTTCGGTGGTTTGGAAGCATGTTGGGGGTAGGGGATTGTGAATAAATTTTAATTCTTGTAAATGTTGTTTTGAACCATGTAAAAGCAGTTCTTTATTTTGAAATGTATTCTAAATTCTAAAAGCGATTTTTATGATCTAATTGATACTATGAAATAATGGGAAAAATTTCTGAAGTTTAAATATTTTGGAGAACATTTTAGTAATTTTGAAGTACATTTTGAAAATTCTTGAACCAGATATATAATGTTGGAACATGAAATTTTTAATTAAATTAATGAAGACTATTTTCTCTAATTAGATAATTTTTTTAAATTCTTTACGTAGTTTTATTGTATACTGTTTATTGTATACTACAAAAACTGTTGCATTTTTTCGCTGTGCAAATATCTGCATTTACTTTTCATTACTTAAATAAGAAACAATAAAAAGACAATCAATAAATATCCTCATTTTTTAAAAAAAATAGTATGCTTAGTAAGTAATTGGATGTTTTGCATCGATTAAATTTAAACAGCAGAATGCTTTTTAATTTCTTAACAGCATTTAATTCTCAGCTAGCTGACAATAATTTTAAGTTTTTTTTCACAAAATCTTGACAATTTAAAAATGATATTTTCTTTAAAAGGAAAACCTAAATTAAAATACTAAAAAATTTATTCGTGAATTATTGAAAAAATAACGTAAAGAATGTGGTAGCATAAAGATTAAGATTTTGAGAATTGTTAAAATTTAATTTTAAAAATAATTCAGCGAAACACGAGTGGACAGGTAATTAATTTTTTTTAAGATTAAAACAATATATAAGATGTTGAGAAAAATTAAAATGTTTAAAAATGTTGACTCTGTATTCGCATTAATAATTATGAAACATGTAATGAATAAATTGTTAAATATATTATTCCATATCTATGCTTACGTATGTATATTATTGAAATTGCATCAATTATTGAAAGAAAAAATTGCATCAATTATTATAAATTATCAATTACTAAAATATAAAATTAAAAAAAGCTGATGTATAATCACATCCTATCAGAAACATACTTTACAAAACTCGACATTCATAGAAAAAAATGTTTTTCATTCAATTAAATGTATTATTCAAATCCCTTTACTAAATTAAGCATCAGTTTTTAGACAACTAAAAAGAAACATCGTCTTTTATAAATAAATAAGAAAAAAACGGACTAGCTACTAGCGAATAAAAAAGAAACTTTACGCTACTCGTGTGTAAGTCAAGTTCTTTTTAAGTTATTCACATTTAATTGTCCCCATTAAATATTTCTTCGTTGTTACCAAATTATTTTTTTAAAAATAATAAATTTTTCTCTGTTTCTGCTAAGTAAAAACAGTTGTAATTTTATATTTTTCAATGATAAAATATGCAGATGAAAGTGGTTTTAAAAAAACATCTACGACTTATAATTCAAAATCGTTTCATCCATATATGAATTAAATAATAATAAATAATTATTTCAAATTACTTTTCGCATGAAATTAACTTTATGTAAACTGGTTTTATGAGTGGGCATAATTTTTTTTGAATTGATTACTTAGTTCTAAAAATATGACTAAAGACGCAAAAAGTGAAATTAACATTAAGGTCTCTGAGCTTTGGATCGCTCTCCTGACCAAACTATGAGAACCCTATTTCCCAGATGCGGCTGTCCCCTATATAATATAGGTTAAGAATCTAAATAAGTAAAAAAAAAATATACTTATTCAGAGAAAGTACGTTTTTGTGTACGATTTCATTACTTAATTAATAGTTAGCACTAAATAATTAGTATATTTGAGGTCACCCCCCTCCCCCAGGAACCATTAAGATTGACAAACGAATCCGATAATTAGAACAGAAGTTATTCAGGGTGATATATATTTTAGGGCACTGTACATAACATGGTATGATTTGAAAATCGCTAGCTTATAAGAGAAACAGAGGAAAACTTTAGAAGAGTTAAGAGCAATAATTTTAAAATTCTTAAAATTATAATAATCCATTTCCAAACTGTTGCAACCAAATATATTCTTATTAGTATTTTTAATAAACTTTAGAGTTTTATAGAAAATTCTTGATAAAAGGATTCAGCAGAATTTTTGAAAAGTGTTTAAGCAGGAGCAGTAAGAAGTAAAACTTGCATGAATTAAAACGTAACTGTAATTTTTTTTATGTACTATGTTTTATGTAATATGTTTTATGTAATATGTTTTATGTAATATGTAATGTGTATATAATATGAAATGAGCGATTTTAGGCTGATTTTAAAGTAAATAGGACAAAATGCATCACTATATATTACTACAATTTTAATTATTTGTGTTAAGTACCATTAAGAAATAAAAGTTAGAAACTTCATCTAGGAATTAAAAAAAAATTACTTGGAAAAATATCCTTATTACTAATGTTTATTTGCGCAGTAAAAATTTCAACTAGTACAGTCGCATTATTAATTTATCTTTATATTGCGGATGATTGCGGCAAGCCTCAGTATTTTAACTGTCAGAAAAACTTCGTTTAAAAAAAAGGTATGCTTATTCAAAGAAAGAACGTTTTTGTGTCTGATTATGTCACTTTAAATATAGTTCGCACAAAATACCTCGTTTGAAGGCACCCCTGGGAAACAGTTTGAATCTTAGAACGTGAAAATCCGATCATTGGGAGAAAAAGTTATTCAGAGTGGTTCTATTATTTTTTTTCCGCACTGCTCTTCATGTATATAAATTAATAAAAACTTAAATTATTCACATATTTCTGAAATTCAAGTTTTACTTCAAATAAAATTTAAACTTCTGAAGCTTGAAGACCTGAAAATATATTTTCTAATCATTGTGTATCATCATACAACTTATAAAGTAAGTGATTGCTTCTGTCACAGTATCTATTATAACATGTTATTTTAACAGGTAATTTTGAGAGCTGCAGCATTAGACGTCTAGTGCATTATTGTAACATAAATTGTTTTTATTTATAGCTTTTAATGAATAGTAATCAATAATCTCAATTTAAACACAATAGACAATATGTCTATACGCATTGGATTAGAACAATAAGGTAAAAAATGAAAAAGCCGATAAAAGTTTGCTTCTGAATAAAAGAAGTTTTTTTTAATAAAAAAAAAAAAAAACATTGGAATTGTTAGAAAAGGTCAACTTTTATTGTTACTTTGTTAACGAAAGCTTACAATTGACGAACGTTTTGAAGACACGGATAAAGGTTTACTACCATGGGGACCAACATTTGAAGGCAAAATTCAAATTTGTCATTTCAGAGACGAAAAGTTTTACAGTTTGCTTTTGTTATATAAGATCATTTTGAGGATGGGATAACACAAATTTTAGGCAAATTAATACGCATTATTAATGTCCTACCCAGGGCTACTGTTTGGAAGTTAAAATGAAGTGTTTTGCAAGTCGAAACATAGTTAAAATTCTTTTCAATCCAAAATTTTTTTGACAAATGGGCAAACGAGTATCTTGTATGGGTTAACAGTGTCGTAATCTGGGCTTAAATTTGGAGCCAAAATTTAAATTTCTGTTTTTTTTTTTTTTTTTTTTTTTTTTTTTTGCTTTCGTTGAAACCGAGCTAAAATTAATTTTGAATATTATTATTATATCTTTTAACATATTGATTATTATAGTTTTTAAATATTATTATATCTTTATTTGCGGAGAGATAACGAAAAATTTATTGGGATATCGATTTTCTAAATTCGATATTAAATTCAAACTTTTGATTATTTTATCAAAAATCAGCGAATCTTGTGTTGGTCAATTTTAGCGGCCAAGAAACAAAACATTTTTTGATCAAATAAAAGTTACCGATTTTCTATAATTTTTGTTGCAATTTGAAGCATTTTATTGATGAATTATTAATTGCCAGAAAATTGTTCTGTTCGTTAGGTTGTCATGGGAGGAATTCTCAGAAGAGGACATAAAAGCCACTCAATTATATTATTGATTTTCTTTCGAATAACTATTTGGACAAAAAGTAAAGTTTTTTTTAAATTAATGAAAAACATTGTATACATCAAAATTCAAGTTTATTGGAGCAAAAGTTTAAGAAAATATGTACCTTGTGTTTCGAAATGTGCAGTTTTGAGAAGAAGAAAAAAGGCAGCAAAAGGAACAGGTTAAGAGCTTTTTTTTTAGAAAAAAAACGAAGAAAAAAAAACGTAAATAGTATTATTGCAACATTAGAGCAAAAACTAAGACTGTTTTTGAATCTTTGTTGAGAAGTGAAATTTGAATTTAATCTTTGTTTGAAACAGGTGATCATAAAATTAAACATGGAACATGAGAATAAAATTCGTACCTGAATTATGGTTTGACATCTCAATCAACGTCATCGCTCTTTCGTATCAGGAAAAAAAGACCACAACTTGTTCTGTAAAAATTGCAAATAAAATTATAATAGAACAAATGTGGTAATAGGAATTTCAAATAATGAAGTTCAATACAAAATTTATTAAAAAAAATAACGACACTTACATTATACAAAACGAATGTGTTCATAGTGCAAAAGATCACGGGAACAGGTAGAAACGAGACAGCAACTTATAGTTTGTCTATGTAAAGAACTCCCCTTGGGACAAAGACTACAGCCGTCTACTGCTATGGAGCCGCAATTGTCTCAGGTGACCGGGGTGAATGAGGTCGGAGAACAAGGGACCCTTTTTACCCCTGGTGAGGATCGTTAAGGTGGTGTGCCTTCTGGTCCTTGTAACCTAGAAATTAAAGTAAGTATTATTAAATAGGCACATTACCCGAGTAATTATCATCAGAAATGATGCAAATTGTACAGTCTGAAAAAAAAAAGATATTGCCCTAACTAAGAATAACTTTCGTTCTAATGATCGGCTTTTCACAAACTAAGCGTCAATCTTAATGGTTCCCGGGGGTGACTTCAAATACGCTCGTCAATTAGTGCTAACTATTAACCAAGTTACGGAATCAGACACAAAAACGTACTTTCTCTAAATAAACATATATATATATATATATATATATTTGGAATCCTGTCTCTTAAAATATGACAAAATTTTGAAAAAAATGGGTCGTAAATTGGGTCGCAATAAAGATTTATATACATGGCGAAAATTTAAAAGAAAGTCAAATTACCTCGCCATAAGGATGAATGACAAGAAGGGGATTCCGCTGTAACGCACCAAGAGGAGAATTTTTGAGGCTGCTTTCAGGGCAAAGAAAACAGATTGTTTTTTTTTACTCCTCTTTAAAAATAAAAATTAAATCAATTAATAAATTATTTATGATTTTCCAAGATTTTAGAATCTTAGTGTTGAACTTCCTCTTTGCCTTTTTTTAAAGCTGTTTTAACGTCTTTTGTATGAAAATTTTATACTAAAACCGAATTTAAATAAGTTATTATAAATTTATGAAGAGTTGTAGGGCTAATTGCTCTTACACCTCAGTTCGATTCTCTTAGGCAAGGGAAAGAAAAAAAAAAAAAAGATCCTGCAAAAAATTTGGCGGACCTGAAAAAGATTTCAATTTTGATGCAGATTCTCAAGTTGTTGTAAAATTCACGATATTTCTTTTCTATAAAATTGAAAAACTTAGTAAATGTTACAACATTCCTGCAACAACAATCCTTAGTAAATGTCCAACAATATACAAAACCACAACATTCAATATTTAATTTCAAAAACTTGAAAATTTGTGGTCACGAAATATTGGGTTTCAAAATTTTAATTGTAACATTTGTGAAATAACAAGTAATTTTTAAATTTAGTGTTTTTAAAGAAATTAACTACCTACTTATATGAGTTCACTCTTGGAACTATTAATCATGCATAAAATATCCTACTACCCTACATGGGGGCCCTAGAATTTGCACTTCATAAGATTTGCGAATGATGCTAAGTGAACTTGGTTTGCAGTAAAAAGAATGGATGTCATTTTCATACTCATTTCATTAGTTTATTTAAAAGTTTAATTATAAAATTGAAAGAAAGGAAAATTTAGGTTTAAAATACCACTAATTAAACAAGAGAACAATTGTTTTTACAATACTTTTTTAACTTTGACATTCTTCTCATGATATAACTTCTTTTCTCCTTTTTTTATTATTAGTTAAAGCCAGCTTACGCATTCTTGTATTAATTTTTGCATTTTATATTTGAAATTTCAAAGTCGAATGACATGCACCCCCAGTCCAAAGAATAAAAGTTAACTAGCTGCAAGGTCGATTACATTATATCGACATTATTTCGAAAGAAATTAACTGCTCTGGTTCAATGAAACAAGCTGTCAATGAATCATTAATATTCTTGTTTCCTTATTACGAAACACTAGATCGCAATTTGTATTCATAATTTCTTCAAAACACGTGTTAAAACTATTATGATAGGTTATTTAAGAAGTAAAAAGCCTAATGTTAGAAAAATAACAATTTTTGAGATGATGATTCTATAGCACGGTCTTTGAATCGATGACAAATAAGGCACATCGAACATTTTTCTGATATGCAATTACTGTGCTAAAGTAGAGAAATAATATTTACAACTTTTTAAGCAAATGTTTTCAACATTATACTTTTTAAAAGGGTAACTTTCTTAAAGTTAAATTAGAAAAATAACTTTGAATGCTAAAATAAAATTGTATGTCTATAATTTTTTGTTCATTTAAAAAACAAAACAAAATGTTATATTTTTTTGCTGTGGACCCATAGGCATTTGCTTTTCTTTACTCAAATAAATAAGAAACAATAAAAAAGACGATCTTCATTTTTCGAAAAAAATAGTATGCTTAGTAAATAGACAGTCTGAATCGAATAAATTTCCTTTGCAGAATATTTTTAATTTCTTGATAAGATTTAATTTTCAGCTAGCCAACAATTATTCTATATTTCCTTTTAATAAAAATTTGACAATAATTTAAAAAGGAATTTTACTTTAAAGGAAAACCAAATGTAAAGTACTAAAACAATTGATTAGTATATTAATGACAAATAATTTACGTGATAGCTTAAAGAATAAGATTTTGAGAAATGTAAAAGTTTAATTAAATAGTTGGTAAAATAATTCTGTGAAACATGAGCAGACGGGTAGTTAACAAATTATAATTTTAAGATGGTTAAAAACGATGACTCTGTATTCGTATCAACAATTATAAAATGCGCAATGTAGAAATTGATAAACATATTATAGCAAATCTATGCATACGTTGTTATTGAAGGAACAAGCTAAAAAATAAAATTTAAAAGAGCTGTTGCATAATCGCATTCCATCAGAAACATGCTTTTATAAATATACTATTCGTTGAATAAAATATTTCGATTCAATAAAATGCTTTATTCAAAGCTCTTTATCAAATTAGGAATAGATTTTTAGACGAAAAAAAATATTGCATTTTATAATTAAAAAAAAATTGATTAGCAATAGGTTATTAGCGAAAAAATATATGAATGAAATTTTACTCTACGAGCGCGCAAGTCTACTTCTTCGTAAGTTAACCACATTTAAATATTAATCGCCCGATTTAAATATTTTTTCATTGTTACCAAATTAGTTTTTTAAAAATCATTAATTTTCATTTTTCTCTGCTTCTTTCAAATAAAAACTGTTGAAACTTTAAATTTTGCAATAAAAAAAACACGTAGATTAATATGGTATAAAAAATTTATACCTCATAATTCAAAATTTTTTCATCCACCATTAAATTAAATAAATAATAAATTATTTAAAAATATTTTTTGCATGAAATTATCTTTGGGTAAATGGGTTTTATAAGTAGGTGTTATTGTTTTTCGAATTGCTTACTGAGTTTTAAAAATATTACTAAAAGCGCAAAAAGTAAAATTATTAAGGGATCCAAACTTTGAATCGCTCTCCTAACCTAACTACGGGGATCATTTTTCCCAGATTGCTTCACAGATTGCCCCCTATATTTTGAAGGTTAAGAATCCAATAAATATGTTAAAAAAGCATATTTATTCGGAGAAAGTACTTTTTTGTATCCGATTTCGTAACTTAATAGTTAGCACTAAATAATTTACATTTTTGAGATCACCCCCAGGAACCATCCAGATTGACGCTTAGTTTGCAAAAATCGAACGCATTAGAACGAAAGTTATTCAACGTGGTATATTTTTTTTTGCAGACTGTACATACATAAGTATAAATACATAAGTAATAATAAATATGAATACAAAACATAAGTATAAATATGTAATTATATAGATATTTTGATTTTGATTGTCTTTATATATAGAATTTGATTATATATCTATATCTATATAATTATACTTCCTGTACGAAGTTTGTCAGTATAACAAAGCAACAAAAAACATGTCTCTACTATACATCACATCACATAACGCTTATTCATCATTCCAATAGATATCACCCAGTTATACCCCAGTTAATAGTGCAATAACCAGAAAATGGCAGGAAACCAAAAAATAGTAGAGTAATAATGGAAGCCAGAAAATAGCAGACATAGTTCATAGCAGGAGGGTGCTTTTCTTCTCCCCTGATTCCCTTTCTCTCTTTAAACCTGTCTTAAATATTGATCCAACACTCCTAATTTAAATAGTTAAACCTCGTCACCACCTTTGCTCCAGACAAATGGCGAGGGGAGTTCTTTCCATAGACAGGCTGCATAAGAGATTGCTTAAATGTTTAATATGTTTTGGAAAAGGTGGACTGTTGATTGCTTTGCTTAATTAATTCTTTATTTTTAGACATAAACTGATCGTTAAAAATAAATTATAAATCATTTAACGTAAGTATTGCTTTTCGGTTTATCTTTCCCTCACGGTGCATGTATATGAGTGGTTATTAAAGGTGGCCATGTAAAAACAAGCTGACATACAGTGTGGTTTTTCTTTTACAGTTACGCATATTTCCAGATGCCGATATGTGTAATATGTTCTGTTGTTGAAAGGCAGGCATTATATCTTAATTATATCACATTATATCTTAATATAGACATTATTTTTCGATTGATAGCTTCTTTAATTAAAATTGTCCTCTATTTCCTGTTGGAATAGATGGATCAATGTGTTTTATAACATTTTCCATCATGTAAAAGTCAGTTGAAAAATCACTTATTTTAATTGTGGTATGCATAGTATCAACAATATAAATAGATCTCTAATTTAGGCAATAGATAATAAAATAATTTTTCGATCAATCGATTTAGGTACATTGAATGAGAAAAAAATGTTTTTTCAACAGAAAAAATGCTAATAATCGTAAGAATCATTAATTAAATAATTGTTTGTTCAGTTCCTTCAATCTATTGTATTTGAAGCTTCAAATCAGACAATATAACTCGATATAGGGTAAACCAACCAATGAAGGAACACTATCCAGTGAAGGAACATTTTCTATATATATATTAATTAAAAATAAGAATTTGAAAGTTTTTCTTTAGATTGATTGGTAACAATAGCTTACTGCCGAACAACAGGAAGTCATCTAGCAATGTTTTGGATTACCTGGTCAAATAGACTTCTCTGGAAAATTTTTTAAATTTGTTATTATCTCTGTAACACATTGTTTCTTTGAAAAAATTATAAGGTGAGTGTTTGTATTTATATGTTTGAAGTGGAATTAATTGCATGCAATAGTTTTATTTTTCTCACTGTGAAAAAGAGAATTCAAAATATAGTTATTGAAGTTACGTTTTATTTTTTTAAAGCATCATAGCATAATAAAGTACTGAGATAAGGGAGTGTTTATTCACTGGATCACCAAACGATGAAAGACCAGTGAAGGAACAAGTGTTCCTCTACTGTTTTTTTCCTAAATTAAGGAAAATAAAAACAAACTTTAATTTTCTTGTACCTTTAGTGATGTTCTGCATCAAAAGTATGTTAAAAATAAGAAAAACAACTTCTAACCAGTGAGGGAACAGCATGTTCTTTTACTGGGCATAGATTTCCCAGTGAATAAACAGTATGTGTTAATAAGTTGACACTTTAATTTTCAATTCATGATTACAGAAAAGAGTTAACATTTTCCAAGTATTTATATGTTATAATTTCAAGAATAGGCTTGTTTTTAAATATTTGTATGGCTTTTAAATTCATAAAGATCATTAAAAAATAAACAAAATTAAGTGCTCCTTTACTGGGTGTTCATTCACTGGTAAGAGCTATTCCTTCACTCGATCTTCTTACTACTTGTTATTTGAACCTCCAAAACTTTAAAACAATATTATGTAAGCTCTCTACAATTTTTTTTACATAATTTGTAATTAGTAACAAATATGTTGACACTGTCATTTAACTAAAATTACGAATTTTGAAATTAATATGATTTTTTTAAAAAGGCAAGCGAAGCTTAAGTGTTTCTTCACTGGTTAGTTTACCCTACCTTTTACTTGTAGTAGCCAGCCGGCAACAAGAAAGAACATATGTCCTGGTTGTGGGATTATATATGCGCCAAATTTTTGAAAAATTCGTAATTGATTCCAGAAATTTTTTTTATTTCTTTTTAATACGATTATCTCTTTATTATATATTATCTTTGTTTAGTATATCCTTTTAGTATATTATAACTAACTGAATGACCTCCAGATTGATTTGCCAATTACAGGTCCAATAACTACAAAAAATTGTATAGGGCATGTATTATTGTTTGCTAATGCGTGTAGGCTCATTATTTAATAAATTAGTTTTTTGCAAATCGGAAAAGCAAACACTTATCCTTCAATCAAAAACAATAAATATCAAGTGTAATAGATATGTAATTGTTATAGGAACTACACACTTTAACGTAAACAGTTCAATTTTAAATCTAATCAAATTCATGTTCTTACAATAATAAGTTACGTTGACTTGAAGTTGTAAATTCTTATTCAATGTAGAATTTAACAAATGAATTTAGTTATACAGTCAATGCTAAACTTATAACAGTCCCAAAAAATAAAAATGTGACTTGTTTTTACACATTGGTGCAAGATAACATGCTTTGTTACAGTTTACATTATTATTATTTTTTTTTTAATTTTCTATTATTAGTGTAATTAAAAAAAACTGAACTTGTTAGATATTTACTGACCACAGATAAAAATTTCAAATGATGTAACCCTTCATTTTACAGCTTTGCCTATAAATTATGGAAAACTAACATTAAGTTAAAAGTCATTATTTCTAAATCTCCAGTGTTTAACCTTGAAAATGACACCTTGTTGCCTAAAAAATATTAAGTTTAAATTTTTTGTCATCTGGTTGATCTTAACTTGGAATTGCAAAACTAAAAACCTGTACAGTGCTGAACAGAAATAAATAAATAATATAAGTTTCAATTTCCTTCTTATTAATAAGCACATTTGAATAAAATTCTATTATATTTTATGATTACATATCATTTAACATGTTTCCCATACATTTTTTAGTTTTTGCCAAATTTTTAGGATAAGAGAAGAAACAGTTTCTGAAATATCATTGCTAGAATGCAAGCAACGTTTAAAAACTTTCGACATAGCGATTACTACAAAATTCAAATTTTGAGTCGAAAATCAAATATTTACCAAAAAAAACCAGTAAAATTAAATGTAACATTAGTTGATAAACATTGCTGTTTGCGATTTTAAGAAACAGATGGCTTTGCTGAGAAAAAATAATTCACCGATTTCATTGGATGGGAGTACAAAAGATTTCAGAAAGGGTGCAATAAAAAATCTATTATTAAATTGTAAGCAACTAATTTTTGGAGAATTTTATAAAGTGAAAAATATTAAAACATTTTGAATAATTTTGTCAAAAGAAAAAAAATACCCCCAGGGAATCAGAACATACTTGAATGATAAATAGATTCAGCCCACAGAATGGAACAAATAATTAAATAAAAAAACTCATGCTTTTATATAATAAAAAAAAAGTAATCCCCTTCTTCCACCTTCACAACAATCTTTGCCTTTCCTAAACTGCAGTCTCCAAATAGGTCGAAGGTTTTTCCATTCAACCATGACAGGTCAAAGGTTTTTAGCAACCATGAGAGAGAGAGTTATAAGTGACATTCAAGTTTAGCAGGGTTATAATGAAGCAAATTTAAACTCAAGCACAGTATTGCTTATTCGATTATATTTCAACTGTTTGGTGATAAATTTCCATTTAAAAAAGTGAATGTAGTGGCTGGTAAAATAATTTAAAGAAAAATTCTAGCTTTTCTTTGAAATTCCCTGACTTCTCCAGAATAGAAAGATTTCCTGATAATTCCAGGGGGGTGGCCACCCTGTTACTTGCAGATCCCATTAGTCATTGAAGACTGTGTAGTGGTCCTAAATAGACCACCATTAGAATGTGATTTTGAATGCTGAACTTAAATTATAAAACATAAATAATTGCTACAGTTAATACAGCAGGTGTCAGTTAGAGCAATAAATCATAAAGTATGCAAACAACTAAGGAAGAACTCCATTATAATAACTTCCAGCATGCAGATAACATAGTTTAAGAACTAGTAAACATTATAGAGTACGTACTTCATATTAGCTATTTATAATTTCAAGGTGGTTATTCATAGTTTCATGCAAGAAGTACCAATGCTAAAATAATTCCATTATTTTCAAATACCTGGAAGAAGGTACAGAGTCATCAAATTCAGGGTCTACGCTGTCTGTCGCTTTATTGGACTGCCTAAGATTTAATAAGCTGAAATACAAGACAGAATCGCAATTAAATTATGAAAGGGTGTAAAAAATACCAATAAAATATAACAAGAACTATAAGTAACGGTCATTATAAAATAGCATACAAAAAATATTCCAAGCTGCATTAGTATTAGTAAATAAACAAGAGCAATGATGATAATAAACAAAAGACTGAACTTTGGGAAAGAGCTACTAAAATTAAACAGGTCAACTTATAAATCCTGAATAAAGTTCATGACAATATAGACAAATTATTTACAATATTTGCATAAATGGTGTATAGATGATAAATATATGCGCATGTTTGTATGCTGTGATCAGATTTTGTCCAAAAATCTAGAATAAGATTTTTTTTCCATTAAACCCCACAATACAATAATTTATATTTTTGACAGAAAAAAAATTTATGATTTTTAAACTACAATGAAATGAATTTCATGTGCAATTAAACAAAAAATTTAAAATGAATTACTTAAAGAATCTTTTTTTTCTTCTTAATTACCAATACTAATTAGGTGCAATAATAGGACTTATCATAGTGGTCCTTTTCGACAAAGTTAATGGGCTAATATCGACTTCCAGGATCTCTCTAGCAGAGAATACGTCTCGTGTCGTTGTCCAGATTGAATCTATACTCATCGCTGAAGAAAATCCACTCCCAATCATCATCTTCTGACAGAGACAGAGGTGTTTTCAGAACCATGCTAGATAGTATTTTGTGGTTCACTGTAAATGGGACTCCTGGTATACGGGACACCTGTATTAAGTTTCTAGTAGACTGTTATACGTAAAATAGATTTTTCTGCTGCATTATGCAAGTTGCGAGACAGTTGTGCCGATTCCACGGAGCCACTTTTTGACTTGAAATCGCTAATAATGGTCTAAACCTCGCATCGTTTCCCTTTTGTGGTCTGGATCAGGTTGGCGAACCACTGCTCCCCCCCTCTCTCTGTGAACTATTTCCGTAAAATGAATACCATATTTCTCGAAACCCAGAGATCCTTACGTGTTCAAGAGTTCGTGGCTCAATCACAGGCCGGTTGAAGCAGCAAATGGTAACTGGTGCACGCTAAATCTGTCGAGTCACAAAGTCCTCCATGTTTCCATAAAAAATCAATACCTCTGGGGAACTGATCCAGGAGTTTCCTTATCTTCTGGATTGGCCCAAAATGACAAGGTTGCAGAGTTGAACATTAGTAGTCGTGGACCCAAAATTGGGTCGGCTGTTTAGCGACGGATATAAAAAAAACACTTAGTCTGGGCCGGGATAGCCCTGGTTGGTAGGGCACGGGGTCCATATACAAGAGGTCGTGGGTTCGATCCCCGCCGACCGAAGACTTTCCGTGTAGTGGATGGTGACTAACGCACGCTAAATATGTCGAGGTCACAAAGTCCTTCAAGTTTCCTTGACAAATCAATACCTCTGGCAGTATTGATTCAGGAGCTCCCTTTTCTTCGTGATTGGGATCAAAATTACAGGGATACTGAATTGAACCTAGGTAGTCCTAAACCCAGAATTGGGCCGACTGTTTAACATCGGTTATATTATAAAAATAAAATAAAAAACAAGTAGCCTGTGACTGACCCGCTTTGTTTGTTTGGATTCCTCGCCATCGTGTTGTATCGTCTAGACGATGAAGACTGGCGATACTAAAGATGAGTGAACAAAAAAAAATTCAAAAAAAAAAGAAAAAAAAAAGATTGTGCTATGCTAAGATGTTTTAAAACTTTATGCAACAATCTTAGGGGAGCAAATGAGGTACCGTTACATAAATGCTATCATAGCGTCACTGCCATATGATGTCACAGTCTACTGCGTGACAAGGTGTGAGCGAGAAGCTTAGCTATCATTTCATAACTTATTAGAGTATTATATGCTGCTTTTAATTTATTTTTTATTTCTTAAAAACCGTACCTTCCTTTAATTGGTTTCATCAAAGTAAGGTGACACTCTTTGAAATGAGTCGAAAATTAGTACACCATATAATTTTAATTTTTTTAATCATTAAAGTAAATAAAAAATAATAAATAATTATTAAAAGTCATTTTTGCATGAAATTATCTTCTGATAAATGAATTTTTAAATTGTGTGCAAACTGTTTTCAATTCGCTTAAAAAGTTCTCGAGATATGGCGAAATACACAAAAGAAAAAAAAATTAACATTAAGAGGACCAAACTTAAAGAACCATATTTTTCAGTTTGCTGCTACTACTTACATTTTGAGGGTCAGAAATCCAAATCTGTCGAAAATTCTCATATTGAACGTTTTTTGGAGAGAAAAAAATGTTCCTTTATCAAGTGAAAGTAAAATTTGTAGATGAATTGATAGTATTTTGTTTGTTATAAATCTTCCAAACACTGGATGAAATTGTGACACTCCATGCATATAACAGTTGCCTCGAATAATAAAAGTAAGACACTTGTTAAAATATATATATATAATAAAGAGTTTATAAGGTTCATTATTGAGCAACCTGTGGGCAACCTTTGAGTGTATGTTTTGTTTTGAATCCTTGATTTGTTGATAGAATAGCAATTCTATTTCTGTTGATATCTTCTATCATGTGATATAAATTTTTAGGAAGATTTGAAGTTAAATTTTTTTTATAAATTTAATTGTATTGTATGTTATCAAATGCTCCTTTAATATCAAAGGAGGTGACTGCGACATGTTTAAAGTTGTTTTTGAGATGTTTTAGATTATCTAGAAAATTTTGAAGTGCATGATTCATAGATATGCCAAATCGAAAACCGAATTGTTTGTCTGATAAAATTTTATATTTTTCTATATAATAAATGATTTTCTTGGTAATAAGTTTTTCTAGAAATTTGCCTAGACAAGGGAGTAGTGTAATTGGCCTGTATGATGATAATGGTTTCGGATTTTTATTGGTTTTCAGAAATAGCAAGACTTGCCCTTTTTAAAATGATCTGGAAAGCATTGAGTGAGAGCACATTCTGACGCATTTAATTTACGACATTCACTAATAAATCGACGCTGTTAACTAATAATTTTTTAGTCCATTTTCTGCGTTTTTTTTAAATGTAAGATTCTGATATATGATATTATTACGACACGCGATTAAGAAATTTAATTATCACTTTTTGATATTGCTCTCGACGCTTTTCACACAAATTCATATCTGTTTCCGAGCTTTATTTTTATACAAATTTGACAATTAGATACAGCGCAACAATAAGTTTTTAAATTAATCTTTTTGTTGTCATTTTTCTTAAAATTTTCAATTTTTAGCAATTTATTGTAAAAATAGTAGTCTCACCTCGAACTTAGTAGCAAACAATCGAATTTTAGTTGCTATTAGTGGCTTTCTCTTCCTTCTTAAAAATAAAGGCCGCAACCTAAAATTACAAAGAAAACAATGAGAAATCAAATATTATAATAAGTATTTCAAAGCACACAAGTTCGAAAATTCAGGAGAAAGAGAAGGAACTCAAAAGAGATGGATTAATTTTCCTAATATGTGATTAGAGTTTTTTTTTTTTAAATTTTTGTCTGATATACAAAATATTTGGTGGGGGTTAACGATTTTCTATAAACTCTTAAAGTTTGCGAGGAAAATTCTAATTCATAGTTTCTTTGTTAAAAATAAGCTTAAATAATTTCTATATTTTTTAGTGGATGGAATAACTATTAAAAAACAAAGGGTTATTATTTAGAGGAAAAATTCAATCGTGTGTTCTAGGTAAAAAATAAACTAAAACTCTTTTTGGTAATTTTTTTTGGTTGGAAAGGTTAACGATTTTTGTTTTCTTTTGGGAGAAAAAATTCAGACTTTTTTTTTTTACTTAATTTGGTTGTAACCTAGTTTTGGTGGGTGCTCCAATGCATAATAAAAATTTTTATGCTTTAAGATTTGGAGGTCAAATTCGAGCTTGTTTATAGGTTACAAAGTAGCTAAATTTTGATTTAACCATTACTTATTTTAGTGGGTGGGGTAACGATTTTCCAAATATGGAATAACGGTGGCTGAATTGAAACTTCTGGAAGCTTGATAAAATTTTAGTAAGTTTGTTTCGTTGTAAAATTAACGACTTCCTTAATCGGGCGCACAATACAGTTTTAGCAGTTGGAATTTTAAAATAAATGCTAAGATTTATCAAGTGTTTTTAAAAATCTGCTTTTGTCAGAATTTTTTTTCTGCAGGATATCTACCGTGGGCTTATGCTGTCTTAACATTGACCAAAATTTAAAGGCAATATTAAAATTTTCGTTTTTTAAAAAATTAGTTGTGTATTTGCGCTTCAAGAAGAAGATCGCAGATACCCACTCATGTGATCTATGATGTCAGTGTCAGCTGATCATTTATAAGGAAAACAGCATGTTAAAATCGAGCTAATTTTCTCCACATAAGTCCGAATGATAATTAAAGTGAAGTTAATTAAATACTGTGTCGTATTGCACAACGAATTCGGTGAAATGTAATTCTTCCTCCTCTACGTCTTTTACTTAACTTAGAATATTTATTTGTGTATTTTATTGTAAACATGATATAATTTTGTTTAATGTACCTGACAACTTCGATGCATAATTAGTTTGTTTATGTTCTTTACGTCTTTGTTCCTATCTCTTTGCTAAATAAGAAATATATAAGGATAATTAAAATATTTGCGTGAGAATGCGTCACTTAAGAGAACTGATACTTGACGGGATTGGCTTACTCGAAATAAAATGGAAAGAGCACAGTTGCTAACAAATACCAATGAACAAATACCAAGTTTGGTGAACAACCAAATTAGATCAAGATATTCATATTGCGTCACTTGCAGATATCCCTTTAGCTAAAACTTATTTTAGTCATAACTTTTCGTTTGAATAGCTAACGGAAAGATTTGGTGATCGAGCGTGAGCTCACGATTTGGTACAATAGGCTAGTGTTTTTGAACAAAATTCCAACTTCTGATTTTTTTTTTGTGTGGCTAAAAATCAGTTTTTGTCGTTCGTCGTATTATTATTTTTTTTGAAGTGTTGACTAAGCAATTACTTTTTATAAGGGTAAAAATAAGAATCTCCATAAACTAATATTTCAAAACAAAATTATGTAAATTTAGTTTAAAAGTTAGCTCTAATCAGCGAAAAGATGCAAAAAGTTAATGCAAAAAGTTTAAAAGATGTAAAAAGTTTAGTGAGCAAACTTGGGATTCCGGAAGTTAGTCCACATTAGTTAGAACTACGAGGTGAGATGTTGAATTTGATTTCAGAGTGGTAGATTTTTTAAGATTTAACTGAAAAAGCAGTTTTGGCTCTAATTTTTATTGGGAATGAAGGTTTTTTTCTAACAATTTTATACAGCAGGCGAACGCTTTGGGGTAAAACTAAAACTTGTGGCTTCTATGTCAAAAATCAGTTTACATTTGCTTTGACTATAGTAAACTGACTGGAAAAAAATCTCAAAACCAAGAAAGAGATAAACTAAATTTAGTGGGCTTGTTTGTACAACTAAAAGATTATGTCCATTCAGATCTCGCTCTTAGCGCATAAGTTTGGTGCTACTAGCGTCACTGTCAACATGCAAATCAGGGTTGCTTTAAATACGTGTTCAACAGTTCGTAAACATTATTTTTCGTAAGCTTTTGACATAGTGAGTTGATGTTAGAGAATAATGAATTAATTTTTAATGTTACAATTTGTGTTTGTAAAATTATTGCAAGAATTTAAAGAAAAATTTGCTTTGAAAAATGCTTGTGAAACATATTTTCTTGCTTGTAAATGATTTTATTTTTATTTATCTCATAGTTCAGCTAACAATTTAGTAATAATGAATTTATCTTTTTCAAATATAGAAAAAAATATTTTTTCAAATTCCTACTGCATATTATAATTTTTTAAACTTTGGTAATGAACTTGATTCATTTTTTTATTCCGAAATTCATTTTATTTCAACTGATTTTGGTGGTTGAAATGCAAAGGCGAATTCTAAAATTCTTACATCTAATGACTAGATTAGCGCAATCCGTTTCCTGCAATGGGCTTCGATGCAAAAATTTGAACATGTTGTTTAAAATCCGATAAATATTTCTCACTGTCATAATTATTTTTTTGACTGGTTGGCCAGAAAATAACCTTTAGAGGCTAATGTTTTATTTTAATAAACTTCTGTTTCACGGTAAATGGGGCTATCAGAGAAATGAGCTATCAAGCAATGGGTTATCAATTTTAATGGATTACCATTCCGAGTGGGCTAATATCCGGTCAAACGTTTGTTCCAAAGATATCTTTGTATTGAATTTCCGAACAAAAAGTTTTGAAGGACTAAAGTTTTTTTTTTTCTTCCAATGACCGCCTGGGGAATGACCTACGTCATACAGGCAGCTGAAGTGCATATTAGTTGGCCACTCTTTCAGGGGCACCCTATTAGGTGGGCCAACGTTGCTCTCACAGTTTAGGACAGAGAGGGAAAGAACATCCATTCCTTGCCCGGAATTTGAACCCAGAACCTTTCTGATGCATGAAGGACTAAAGTAAAGTAACGAAATTTCTACAAGCAGCTAACATTTTGAGTCAAAATTCAATATTGTGTTTTTTAAATTTTAGCATTTACTGTATCTTACTATTTATGCTGTTATCAACAAATATTTGATGTAATATTTTAATTTTTAATCTTCACATAACCCCCTTTGAGGGGGTCCAGGTTCTACTTATCTTTCTAAAATTCCAAATGAAACATAAGTCAACACTTGCTACTGCTTTTTTTTAACCGTAGGTTTATAGATCATTAAATTTGTTAAGCCAATTTCAGCCATAACTACATTTTAGTTAGATAGCTAACGAACAGGGTTGCCGGATTTAAGCCAGATAATACAAAGCTGGTGAGTTTTTATTGTTCCAACTACTAAAATAAGATCGGTTAAAAAAATTAAATGCAGGTTTTTATTGAAGAAAAATATTTTTCAAAAATTCAGGTGACGTAAAAGAAGCTTGGTAATTTTAATTACATGGTACAGTGCACACAAAAAAAAGATATCACTCTGAATAATATTTGTTCTAACGATCGGATTTTTACGTACATGTTCTAATGATCGAGTTATAATTACGTACAGGTTTTCATGTTCTAATGATCTAATTTCCAGTGTCAATCTTCATGGTTCCTGGGGGTGATCTCAAATATGCTAATTATTTAGGGATAACTACTAATAAAATTACGAAATCGGACACAGAAATGTACTTTCTCTGAATAAACATATATATATATATATATATATATATATATATATATATATATATATATATATATATATATATATATATATATATATATATATATATATATATATATATATATATATATATATTTGGATACTTAACCTTCAAAATATAGGGCATGGCCACAATCTGGGAAATTGGACCCCATAGTTTAGCCAGGAGAGAAATTCAAAGTACGACTTCTTAATGTTAATTTCCCTTTTTGCGTTTTTAGTCATATTTTAAAACTAATTAAGCACTTTAAAAAACAAACAAAAAAATGCACTCACTCATAAAACCCATTTACCCAAAGATAATTTCATGAAGAATTTTTTTTTAATAATTATTACTTTTTATTATTTAATTTAATTATGGATAAAAAAAATGAATCTTGAGGTACAATTTTTATAGCATTTTAATCTACGTATTTTTCTATATCAAAATCAGAAGTTTCAACCATTTTTAGTAGAAGCCGAGAAAAATCAAAATTGTTTTTAGAAAAATAATTTGACGAAAATGAAGAAATATATTAAAATGAGGGAGATTAATATTATTTAAATGCAGATAATTTACGACAAAATTAACTTACGCTTTCGCGTAGCGTAATGTTTGTTTCGGTAATAACCGATTGCTAATAGTTTTTTTTAAATTATAAAATACGATGTTTCTTTTGTAGTCCTAAAATATTTGTAGTACTAAAAATTTATTCGTAATTTAGTAAAGAAATTCGAATAAAAGATTTCATTAAATAAAAAACATTTCACTCAGCGAATGTCTATTTTTATAAAAGCATGTTTTTGATAGAATAATTATACATCAGCTTTTTTAATTTTCTTTTTTAGTTTGTCTTTTCTATAATTGATACAATTTTAATAATATACATACGTATGTTTAGATTTGGAAAAATATATTTATCAATTTCTTAAGTATATATTTTATACTTATTCATACAAATACGTAGTCAAAATTTTTAAGCATCTTAAAATTTTTCAGCATCTTACATATTGTCTTAATCTTAAAATAAATTTTTTAATTACCTGTCCGCGCGTGTTTCGCAGAACTATTTTACCAATTATTTAATTAAATTTTAACGATTCTCAAAATTTTTTTCTTTACGCTACCAAGTATATTATCTATCTATCTTCTATATTATATAAAACGCTAATACGTACGTATGTATGTATGTATGTATGTATCAATAAAACCGATGATATTTCTTTTCTCGCGCTGGCAACAGTTTTCATATTTAATTGTTAGGTTTCGGCGCGCAAGAGCACGTAGTGAGCAACCAGATAACAATAACCAGAGTGAGCATTATCAGGTTGTTCAATTCAGATTCATGCACTAAAAACATGACAATATTTAATTTAAACTCAATTAGGAATTAATTAATTGAAGTGAGAATGCTTTAAAAGGCTGCTGTTGAATTGATATTTTTCTACTGGGAGCTACCTAAACGTCTAAAAAACGTTTAAGTGTTTGTATTGAATGCATTGAATTTTTTTATATTTCGCGTTTATTTATGCATTGAATTTTCACGCTTTAATATGCAGAATATTGGGGAAGCAATATTTGATTATTTATTTTGCTAATATGTTTCTTATTTAGCTAATGTTTTGATTTTTTCACCATGTACAATCTAAATAGCTAATATACTTTTTTAAAAGCCGATAAGAACATTGGTAGAATTCTTCTACATAAGTACAATACTATGTCTTTGATGATCAAAAAATACTATGTGTTTGATGATAATATATTACGTCTTTGATGATAATATATTATGTCTTTGTGCTAGAACATTGTGTTCATTGGCGAGCGAGCGCAGCGAGCCATGGTTCACGGCGTGAACCACATAGGATTGCGTAGCAATTCTCGGGGGTTGGCGAGCGTTAGCGAGCAGGGGGTGGAGCCTCCTAGTTTTTTTATTAATATACTAATAATTTTTTTTTTAAATTCAGATTTTTTTTGAAGTAAAATTCATTTTTAAATTATTGTCAAGTTTTCATTAAATGAAAACTTTCAATTATTACCAGCTAGCTGGGAATTGAATCTTGCTAAGAAATTAAATATTCTGCTGATAAAAACTCTTCTATGCTAAACAGCTATTCTATGCTATTTACTAAGCATACTATTAGGGTTGCTGGAAAGTAATGTCGTTTCGGTGCATTTGATATTTGTTAAGATTTTATTTTTAATCAATGATGTATTCACCCTCGTTAGTAAAACAACGATTTCAATGCCAGATCGAAAAGTAATGAATAGGTTTTTAAGACTAACAAATATTTATTGCGACAGAACGGCATTAATTTCGGGTCCCCTAATACTTTTTTTCGAAAAAAAAAATCGCCTTTTTCATTGTTTCTTATTTTTTAAGAAACGAAAAGTAAATGCATATGCATGCACATCAAAAAACTACAACAGATTGCTTTCTTCTTTAAATGAATGAAAAATTGTGCACATACAATTTTATGTTCCAACTTGCTCTCGCCCGCTAATTTTAAGAAATTGCCCTCTTAAAAAGGTTAATGTTGAAAAAATTTGCTTAAAGTCAAAAACTCACCTTTAGAACAATAAAAACAATAAATTTTTATATCAGGAAAATGCTCGATATGCCTTATTTTGTGAAAAAGCAAACACTAAAAATAGAAAATTGTAAAAAGATTCCAAAAACGTAAAATTTTTAGAACCATCTAAAAAAATTGTTTTCTTAACTTTGGAATTTCCTTAACCCTTTGCGGTCGTATTAAGTTTATGCATGGGTATCATGCTGGTCGGAATTAATTTTCATTGAACGAACATTAATACATAATATGCAACAATGCAAGATTATGATGGAAAAATAAAAATTTTTAATTCTTTTTTAAACTTTAGATCTATGTAACACAATATGTTTTAATTTTGTGTAAAAAATATATTTTAACAATTATCCGTTGTGTGATATCTTTCAAAGCAGTCTCCAATATGAAGCCCTGGTTTTCGAGAACATGTGTCGGGAAAAGAAAATTAGCATGACATCTTCCGCCTTTGATTTTTCTGATTGAATATTCAGAATAATCTTTACATCTTCACCAGTGTCGCAATATATGTAGTTTGCCATTAAGCTGTGTGGCTAAGATATTTGATGTGGTGGCTGAAAGCAGACATACGACTGGAACAGTAAAAAAACGTTGGAGGCTCAGAGTAGACATACGACAGCAAAGGGTTAATACTAAAATAAGATATATCAAGAGATTTCCAGATAACAAATTATTTTATTGCTGTAATTAATATGTTCAGTAAATAATTTTAATAAATATATTTTCTAAAAATCACCAATTGAAATCGTTCTTTTATTTCTCCGTAAAAAAAAAACTAGAATGTTAATGTTTCATTTATGATCAATTGAAACGTGACAATTAACCCCAGAATTTAATTTGCTTGGTAGTAACATTTAATTGCCTGAAACTATTAGAAACAATTAAACTTATTAAAAGTGCTAGATTAGAAGCTAAACGTATTTCTTTATTTTGTTAAGAGCGGCAGGAAAAAGGAGAAAAAGTAGTCCATTAAGCTTAATACTTATATGAATATCCGATTATTAGAACGAAAAATATCCAGAGTCATGCCTCTTTTTTCGTGCACTGTGCATTACTTGGTATGATTTTATATGATAATTTGAAAATCGTTAGTTTTTTGAAGAAACAGGTGTAAACTTTAGAAGCATTAAGAGCAATAATTTTAAACTACCTGAAATTATAATAATCAATTTCCCACAACTTTTACAACCAAATATATTTTAATTAGTACTTTTAACAAATGCGATTTTTATAGAAAATTCCTGATAAAAATATTTAGCACAATTTATGAAAAATGTTTGCTTAAACAGGAATATTGTATGAATTAAAACTTGACTATAATATATTTAGAATAATCTTTCAGGCTGATTTTAAAGTAAGTAGGGTGAATTGCACAAACAAATGAATTACTGTATATTACTTACATTTTTACCATTTTTGTAATAAGTACCGTTAAAAAAAGGGAATAACTTCAATTAGGAAGACATTTTGTTTAGAAAAAAATTTAGTGGAAAAATATACTTATTACTAAAGTTTATTTGCAAAGTAGAAATTTTAACTATTACAATCTTATTATTAATTTATTTTTACATTGGGAAAGATCGCGGCAGCCCCCTATATTTTGATTATCAGATATTCAAATCTGTTGAGAAAACAGCTATGTTTATTCAGAAAAACTACGTTTTTGTCTCCGATTTCGTAATTTAAATTATCGTCCACACAAATTACCATGTTTGACGCCTGGGAAACATCCCTGAGAAGCATTTAGTTTGAGAGTCTTTAAACGTGAAAATCCGATCATTGGATTAAAAGTTATGCAGAGTGGTTTGAGTTTCTGGTGGGATAAAGGTTTACCACTATAAGCTAACATTTGAAGGCAAAATTCAAAGTGTTTATTTCAAGGACAAAAATTTTGTTTTATAGTTTGCTCCTGTTACGACATATTATTTTGCGGATGGAATAAAAAAGTTTTAGGCAGTTTAATATGCGTAATAGTTTAATATATAATTTCCTGCAACGGGCTACTGTTTGGAAGTAAAAATGAATTGCTTTGTAAGTCAAAATATAGTTTAAATTTTTTTAATCCAAAATTTGTTGACAAATGGTCAAAGAATATTTTTTATGGATTAACAATGTCATAAACTGTGCTTTAATTTGGAGACAAGATTTAAATTTTTTTTTCATCGTCAAGTCAAATCAAACTTTTAGCTGTTTTGTTAAAAATCAGCGAAAACCTGTGTTGGGCATTTTTTAATAGTCAAGCAATGGAAACTTTTTGATGATCAAATTTAAGTTACCAATTTTCTATAATTTTTATTGCAATTTAAAACATTTTATAAATTGCCAGATAGTTGTTCTGTTTGTAAGGCGTCTCTGAAGGAATTCTAAAAAAAGGACATAAAAGCAATGCAGTTTTCTTTATGATGTGTTTTTTTTCGATTAATGAAGAGAAAAAAAAAAGATTTGTGTTAATCAAAATTCTAGTTTAAAAATAGTTTAAAAAAGCAATAGTTTAATAAAATGTGTAGCATGTGTTTCGAAATTTGCAGTTTTATAGAAAAGGCAGATAAGAAAAAAAAAACCAGAGAAGAAAAAGAAAGAGAAGTTAGAGAGAGAGAATAAAAAATAAAAAAATAAAAAAGCGAGAAGAAGAAAAGAGAGCAAAAGGAACAGGTAGCAGCAATTATGAGTGACACTTTTTTTCCTTCAAAAAAGCATAAATAGTATTACTGAACCTGAAATAAAAACTAAAATTGTATTTTTAATCTTTATTGAGAAGTGAAAATTGAACTAAATATTTGGTCCGAACAAGTGGAGGTCTTAAAATGAATGGAACCTGAGAATGAAATTCGTACCTGAGTTAAGGTTTATCATATATTGTACCTCAATCAACGTCATCGCTCTTCCCTAACGGAAAAAAACGCCACAACTTGCTCTATAAAAACTGCAAAGAAAATTATAAGAGAACAAATGTGGTTATCGGCATTTCAAATCACAAAATTGAATTAAAAATTTAATAGAAAATTAACGACACTTATATTTTACAAAACGAATGTGTGCACTATGCCATAGATCACGGGAAAAGGTAGAAACGAAACAGCAACTTATAGTTTGTCTATTCAAAGAACTCCCCTTAGGACAAAGTCTAAAACAGTCTAATGCTGTGGAAACTAGAAAAATAGCAGAAATAGTTTATCACAAGAGGGTGCTTTTTTCTTCCCTGATTCCCTTTCTTTCACCAAACCTATCTTAAATATTGACACAACACTCTTACTTGAAATAGTTTAACTTTGTCACCGTCTCTGCTCCAGACGAATAGCGGGTGGAGTTCTTTCCATAGACAGGCTGTATAGGAGATGGTTTAAGTAAGTCTTTCATGTGTTTTGAAAAGACGGACTGTGATTGCTTTGCTTAATTATGTTTATGCGCATAGGTATAAAACAATAAGGTAAAAATTGAAAAAGCCAATAAAATTTAGCTTTTAAACAAAGGACTGCTGTTTTTTTTAAAAAAAATCTTTTTGACTCTTTAAGAAAAGGGCAACTTTTATTGCTACCCTACTAAAGAATGCTTACAATGGACGAACATTTTAAAGACACGGATAAAAGTTTACTACCATGGAGACTAACATTTGAAGGCAAAATTCAAATTTGTCATTTCAAAGACAAAAAGTTTTATAGTTTGCTCTTGTTAGGTAAGATCATTTTGCGGATGGGATAACATAAATTTTAGGCAAATTAATATGTACTAATAATTTCCTGCCACGAGCTACTGTTTGGAAATAAAAATGAAGTGTTTTCTAAATCAAAACATAGCTAAATTTTGTACAATCTAAAACTTTTTTGACTAATGGCAAAAGTATACCTTATTAACAGCGTCGTAAGTTGGGGTTAAATTTAACGATTGGGGTTTTAATTTTGTTTTTTCTTCCGTCGAAAACTAGCTAAAATTAATTTGGAATATTATTATTATATCTCGTAATATATTAATTATTCTAGATTTCAAAATTTTAAATATTTTTCGTGCAGAAATAACGAAACATTTATTGGAATATCAATTTTCTAAATTTGGTATTAAATTCAAACTTTCGGTTATTTTGTCAAAAATCAGCGAAATCTCGTGGGCATTTTTTCAGCGGTCAAGTAAACAAGAATTTTTGGTCAAATGAAAGTTAACGATTTCCTATATTTTTTATTGCGATTTGAAACATTTTAAAAATTGTCAGAAAATTGTTCTGTTTCTATGGTGTCACTGGAGGAACTTTTAGAAAAGGACATAAAAGCAACGCGATTTTCTTAAAGATTTTTTTTCGAATAACTATTTGGGCAATAAAGCTCTTCTTATATTAAAGAAAATGAAAAAAGATTGTGTGCATCAAAATTCACATTTATTGGAGCAAAAGTTTAAGAAAATGTGTGATTTGAAATCAGCAGTTTTGAGAAGAAGAAAAAGCCATCAAAAAGAACAGGTTGCAGCGTAAACAGTTTTTTTTTTTGAAAAACATAAATAGTATTACTGTAACTTAAATTGCTTTTAAATCTTTATTGAGAAGTGAAAATTGAAGTAAATTTTTGGGCGAAACAGGTGATCTTAAAATTGAGGGAACATGAGAATGAAATTCGTACCTGAATTATGGTTTATCACATTATCAACCTCAATCAACGTCACCACTCTTCCCTATCAGGAAAAAAAGACCACAACTTGTTCTGCAGAAATTGAAAAGAAAATAATAAGAGAACAAATTTGGTATTAGGAATTCCAAATAATAAATTTCAATAAAAATTTATTAAAAAATAATTATACTTATATTTTACAAAACGAATGTGTGCACGGTGCAAAAGATCATGGGAACAGGGAGAAACGAGACAGCAACTTTATAGTTTGTCTATTTAAAGAACTCCCCTTAGAACAAAGTCCAAAGACGTATCCTGCTATGGAGTCGTGTCAGTTGGCAGGGGTGCCTGAGGCCGAAGTGGCACTACATCATGAGGTGAAGATCGTTGAGGTGGTATGCCTTCTGGTCCTTGTAGCCTAGAAATAAAAGTAAGGATTAATAAGTGGGCACATTACCCGAGTAATTATCAGAGATAATGACAATTATACATACATAAATATAAATTCATAAATAATAATAAATATGAAAACAAAACACATAAGTATAAATAGGTAATTATTTAGATATATAGATAATCAAAATTATACTTCCTGTACAAAGTTTGTCAGTATAACAAAGCAACAAACAACATTACATTACATAACGCTTATTCATTAGTCCAAAGCTTTGCCTAGTTAATAGTGCAATAACCAGAAAATAGCGGGAAACCAGAAATTAGTAATAATGGAAATAATGAAAACCAGAAAATAGCAGAGATAGTTTATCACAGGAGGGCGCTTTTTTCTCTCCTGATTTCCTTTCTCTCTTCACACCTGTCTTAAATAGTGACCCAACACTTTTAACTGAAATAGTTAAACCTCCTCACCGCCTCTGCACCAGACGAATGGCGAGGGGAGTTTTTTCCATAATGCTGCATAACAGATGGTTAAAATTTTTAATGTGTTTTGGAACAGGTGGACTGTGATTGCCTAGCTTAATTATTTATTTATTTTAAGACAAACACTGATCGTTAAAAATAAATTATAAATCATTAAGCATAAATATTGCTTTTTGTTTTATCTTTCCTCATGTATGTGATAGATCATTAAAGGTAGGCATGTAAAAACAATCTGACATACAGTGTGAATTTTCTTTCGCTGTTAGGTATATTTTCAGAAGCCGATATGTGTAATATGTTCCGTTGTTGAAAGGTACTCATTCGTTAGGAGGAATCAAGAAAATCGTTATATGCATGTGACGTTAAATTTTGATATTACGCATTGCTGATTAATTGATTTTTTTGTTCATCCCGTACTGAGAATGGGTATTCTCACTTGTCATAAAATAAATGTTAATGTTATGATTTTGCTGCCGGAAACAAGCATTGTTCAAAGGTTATTAGTCTAAAAATGTTAAGTCTGGAAAAAATATTGCGCAGAAGTGGTTATTAATTAAAATATGTTGCTCCTAAAACTGATATAGGGATGAATAAGTATATAAAATATGGAGTTGTATATGAAACAAAAAGAAATGGCACGATATGAAAATTTATAAGCTATGGATAGAGCGTTTGCCTTCCAATGAGGTGAACCGGGTTCGAATCCCGGCGATAACGGGTCGAGACGAATCCGCATCCGGCTTGCCTTTTGCCGTCAGGTTAACCGTGGCAGGTTTTCGTGGTCTTCATTCACCATGTAGCGCAAATGTGGGTTAGTTCCCTCAAAAAGTCCTCCACAAGGTATAAAATTTCTCCCAATATTTGATTCAGGTGTCTTCTGGATTGGGTTCAAAGTTACAAACTTTTATATTCTGATTTAAAAATACATAAATTTATTACTCCATTTTTGTTTTCGTTACAACTCTACAAAATTAATTTAATAATAAGTTACAACTCTACAAATCTGCTTACTTAATGCAAAAATTCTGTATTAATTTTGGAATATCTACCATTCCGATAATAATTAGAGAAAGAATTTGTGAGTGTGTGTCTGTCTGCGTGTCTTCATTCACAGCTCCAGAATCATTAGATCCATCGTCCTGAAATTTGGATAGCGGCTGTAGGAGCCAATTTTAATCCTCAATCCTAAAATTCTTAAGAAATTTTCAGTTAGATCGTTCGGGAGAGACATGAGAAAAATGGAATTTTCTGATTGGCTTAGCATTTAGCTTATATTTTTAATTGAATTTAGAGCCTGACTGAAGCAGGGGCATACGGGGCAGTTGCCCCGGGCCCCCACATCAGTGGGAATCCCTAAATCTAATGGAAAGGTTATTTTAAGTTTCCTTCCTTATTTAACTTTTTTATAAACAAAATATAAGTTAAATGTAAAATCCGTCAGTTTTATGTTAGCTTCTTCATTAATCTATCATATGAACACAATCTATATTTCATGAATCCATGGCTTTCAAAGGGCGGAATTCAGCTAAATTTTCAGAATTACGATAGACAAATATGGGCAATCTGAAGCCTGTATTTTTACGTATCGCAAAATGCGATATGTTTTCAAAAATACAGGTTTCTGATTGGCTTAATTGAGCCATAGTCATTGCGAAAATTTAGCTGAATTCAGCCCTAATGTCAGCAAGGATATGAATTTTCGCAGCTAGATGACAACATTAACAATCAAAGAACCGTATTCAGCATGATGGACATAGAATTGTCAAAAAATCAATAAATTGGACGGAACGATATTTCGCCTGGGTTCGGTTCTAGTGGGGGGGGGGGGGGGCAATTAGGCTAAGTCGGGCCCTGAGTGAACTCCAGCCAGTTCTATTTTTGAAGAATTTATAGGTAACATCGTTGATGGTTGGTAGCTTCTAGCTCTCTAGAATAAAAAAAAGGACCTTATTCCACATTTTTAATAATAATTCACTTGTTATATCAGATAAACTAAATGATTAACGTAAACGCTGTGCAGCATGAGTGGACTACTTCTTCTAAATGGAAACTCTAAAGTAGTCAGAAACCGAGTGTTTATTTTGTTAATAGTTATGCTTTTAAAATATGTTTCTTTGAAACAAAATAAGTTAAAATCAAATCTAATTGAAATAAAATAGAATAAGCTATGCAACGAAAAAATTTTTTTGAGAAACGGTAGTTCATTTATAATTCATTCACCCAGGAGTTGGTACTATGCTCCGCCCTCATCACGTGGTATTCGACGATTAATATTTTACTATTTTTGGGAGAAGGCTGAAAACAATCCTGAACAAGGTTGTTATTTGGCGATCGCATGACAAAAATATTTATTTATTTAGCAATCTTTATGAACATTTTTTAAACCTTAAATATTTCATACATTTGATGATATTTTTCTCTTTTAAGTGAATAGTTTGTTGTTTTTGAGTCTTTTTGACGCAATATATTTAATTGCCTAGAGTAACGAAAGGTATAATACCAGATGATAATGCGAAGTAAGTGATTGAAAAATAATTCACTGTTTGCACTTGGCGCTCATTAAGGGTTGTCTCAATTTCAAGCGCGGATACGTTTCTTCTCTTATTCCTGCGATAAAATGGACTCTACGTCCGAAAGAGGTGGAGCCAAGTGCCAACTCCTGGTGAACGAAGTATAGAAGTAACTATAAAAAAAATCGTGATATTATTATTAACGTCAGTGATGGTTAATTAAATTTGGTATTATGGTAACTGGTGTAGTTTTAATAAGTAGCAAAAATGCTAATATAGGTACAGAGTATTTTATTAGTCTGTTTGGTACCCATTAAAACTACGTTAAAACTGTGCAGTTTTATAATAGATACTGACTATGGAAAGGGATATTTTACGGTTCCTCGAAAGTGATAATCAGTGGAGAAAATTGCTCGATTATCGTGAATTTTAACTTTAAATTATTATCATTCATAAAACGTTGACAACCAGTACATTGATCAACTTTTTAATGGGTGAGTTAATTAAAAAATTTGTAGGCTGGTAATTTTCTACTATAGCTAACGCTTTGGCTATTACTTTTAATTGGCGCGGCTTCAAACCAAACGATTTCGGTTGGATAAAGGTTTTATTTTAGGGTGCGGGGGTAGCTAAATTTTTTTAAACAAAAAATAAGCAACTTTGGTGCACTCAAAATTTTTTAAGAACTTAAAAAAAATATAATTAGGATCTGTTTACTACTAAAAAAATTTTCTTCCTACATTCAAAGTTCATATATACATTAAAACAAATGCAAAATAATTTTCATAGAGATTACATGATCGTGATAAAACAGCTAGTTTTTGATAAAGAACTCTTTTCTTGATTATATTAGCCACCATAAAAACAATTTATACGCAATTTTTAATATATATTCAATATTGAGTGACTCATTTTATTTTTAAAATTAATAATTGCTTTATTAATAATGTAAATAAAATAATTCAAAATTAATTAGTTTAACTATTGTTTAAAAAGGTTATCGAGTGTACTTTTAGATTTAATAGTTATTTGCAAAAGCATATTTCATTTCAGTTTCTCAAAACATAAACTATATTAATATTATTGATCATACCCAATTTATAAAGATATGTAGAGATCTGAGCAAACTAAAAAGACTTTAATAAATTCATATTACAAATATAAACTAATTAATGGATCCTAATAATTTTTTCATTGAAATTTGTTACTTGGTTCAGTATTTCTTGAATAAAAAGATTAAAAAAATGTAAATAATTTTTAAATGTATATGCAATGAGTATTGAAGCTATAAACATGTTTGTGGGAAGTAAATTATTATATGGTCCCTACACACATAATATTTAACCAAATTCAACAAAAAAGTTGTAACCGCCTTATTACGATAACTGGTTATCCAAAACGTCAAATGTTTTTGCTTTCTGAATTGACTCTGTTAAACGCCACATCATTTCAAATCACGGGTTGCAAAAACTGTCTCAATTGATGTTTGTCGTCGGATTGATTTTCATATCCTGCCTTATGTACGTGATTCAAGACGTCACAAAATACTTTTCCTTCTTCAGAATTCATATTTAAACTAAAAATCACCATCAAGCCAGTAATTATACGTTAATAATAAAAAAATATATAAAAAATTACTTTAAAATCATTATTATGTAAATACATTAAAAATGCCTGCTAGTGAAAATAAAAAGAAACACAGCAGCGGTCGCCATAGCAACGCATGCAATGACAACGCATGCGCACTGTTTACTATTACTCTTGAACACAGTTGAAAAGTGAGTGGACGCCATCATATCCAAAACAAGACCCATTTTGCCAATGAGTAAAAACTGAGATAATTAAAGTATTTATTTCAATTGTTTTCAAATCAAATCATTAAGAGATGAATGAAAGTTTTTTGGAATGACAAGTCTGAATAACATAAGATTTTTAGTTACATTTAAAATAGTGAAAGGCCCTCACTTCATTTTTTTTATCTTAGATCTTGCCTTCAAATACTATTAAGTTTTTTCATAAAACAAACTAAGAGCATTGAAAATTTTAAAAGTAATAATACATTAATAAAAAGTAATAAGTAAAAAAAAGTAATAAATGACAATAAAAGTTTTTAAAAAATTATGCAATTATTAGATGGTCCCTCAGGTACAAAATCTTACGATAAAAATCTCAACTAACTCTTATCTTTATCAAATTAAATGAATAGCAAAGAAATGCAAATTTTGAGGAGATGAAGTTTTGTGGTTCTCAACTGTTCCGGGGACCCACATGAGAATACACAATTAGGAATTGATCCCCAAGTCAAGTTACGGGTACTGATCTATGAAAAGAAGAGTGCAAGAAGGCCATTAGCTTGCCAGTGACAAAGTCGATGGCGCTTCGACCAGAATGAAATTAAAAGACAAATAAAACTTTCCTTGCTTTAAGGGGGGGGGGGAATTGGTAATGTTTAGTTGGTCCCCGTGATCAGCATATATTCAAAAGATTTTTCGGTTTGATTTCAAAGGACGGAAAAAGAAGCCTGAAGTAAAGAATGTCTTGCAAAGTGCAGCACAATTGCACATGAGAGTGTAAGAATACTTCCCACTCAATCCAGCTCAGTATACGCTCAAACGGACCTGTGAGCTCTATGGCAGAATTTTTTCGGGATTTTTGCGATAAAACTCTCTAGGTACTTTTAATGATAACAAATACACATGCTACTAATTTAAGGTAACAGAATCACTGTGTTTGAAAAAAGAAAAAGAACTTTGTAATTTTTAATTGAATATGCATTTTTTTATTATTATTATTATTTTAATATGAGCGATATTTTCACATTTTATTAGAAGAGAAGAGCATTAATTATTTCCTTTTTCGCATTTTGTGAATCATCCTCACATTAAAGAAGAAAAAAAACGTGGAATCCGTAGCAGTAACTACCGAAATAAAGATCGAAGACTGGGTTAATCAAATGCGTGTACCGTTTCGAGATTCGGTTGTAGCAATAAATACTATCGTATAAAATATATCGGATTTTAAAAACAATGTGGAAATCGATGTAATCATCGCCTTAAATAGTAAATACTCAAATTGGAGTTTCTCATACTGATTGTAATATATCAGGATATAAAACCATGTGAAAATCAATACCAATAACTGCCGAAAATATAATCGAAACAATATGAGCCATGGTGGCTCAGGGGATAGAGAGGTCGCCTTCCAATTCCAGCAATGGGTTATCGACAATAATTCCGCACCCGGCTCACATCGACCACAGTGCTGACGAAAAATATCCTCAGTGGTAGACGGAGCATGGGTTGAAGTCCCCTTGCCGTCGCGCTAACCGTGAGAGGTTTTCCTGGATTTCTTTCCCCTGTAACGCTAATGCTAGTTAGTTCCATCAAAAAGTCCTCCATGAAGGCAGATTTCTCTCAAGACTCAATCCAGGAGTTCCCTTGTCTTCTGGATCGAGTGATAAATTACAGGTCAACGGAGTTGAACATTGGTCATTGTAAATCTGAAAATTGGGTCAGCTGTACAAAGACTATTATAAAATCGAAACGCCATGTGGATTTACGATACTATAAGCGAAAATTGAGAGCGTTAAAAAGTGATTATTTAAAAGGGCGATTAGAATTTTAAGTGTAGAAATAATATTAACTGATGAATAACCGCAATTCTTTAAGCCCCAAAGAAAATGGTAGCACTAGCAATTAAACTCTGAATCAACTGGTTATTCAGGGCTTTATTAGCAATAACTGCCGAAAAAGCAATGAAATAGTCACATTAAATGTAAATAAGTGCAATAAAACTTGTAAAAGTAAATAAGGGTAATAATATACGGATAAGTAAATAAGTGCATTAAAAAAAAAACATCAGGACTTTTTTTTTAAAATGACGTGAAATCTCGTAGCAATAATTAACGAATGAATGATTGAAACACTGCATGGATTAACGAATATCGGCGCAAACCGAGTGTGTCAGAGTGATTTCCAGGATCTGCGATTCGAATTTCACATGCTGTAATAACATCAATGCTAAGAATGAAAAAAAAACCCACTGACTAGAATATCATAATAACTAAGCTGTAAGAAACATCGAAATTTTTAAAGAAAAGTAAAAATTCGTAGCTATAATGTCGAAAAGAGTGATCAAAACATATTTATGAAGGAATCGGTGCGAGTTGTGAGCGATGATGAAGTCAAATGGGTGATTTAGAAGTTTCGTGTGAGCAAGAGGGACAAATGTATCGCATTAATTAATTCGTTTGCTACAAATCTGAATTTGTAACTTAATCCCTACTCACAGTCATATTTTATTAACATGATGTTTTAAAAAAAATTAAAGAAAGAACATGATTTCTCTAGAGCGAACTACCTTTTAAACTTTCACAAATTCGGATTTTTTTATTTTATTTTATTATCAATTTATTTGAAATTCTACCTGATGTCATTATCGATTTTTTATAAATTCTCAAATGAGAACAGAAAAATCATGAGCATTTCTATCCCATCTGATTCACGAGAAAGGCATCTTTTGAATATCTGCAAAGAAAAAATAATCCTTCAAAAATTCAAGAAGGAAAGAAAAACAAAATTTTTTATTTCCCAAAAGAAAAATCTTTCTGCGAGTACCATATAACGTTCTGTGGCAATGTCGCCACGATTCTGCCACCGGGCCTGTATTTCATTAAGCATGTAAAATAATTGGCACTTTCATACACGCTACGGACTGACTAAATGGATTGTGAAAACCAAACTTTTTGCGTTATTCGTGGTGAAAATCGACGTAGTGTGAAAAAATCTAATTTTCGAAAATGGAAAATTAAACACTTTTTAAAAACAACCAATGGAAAAAGCACCATTAAGGGCTTTTAAAAACCGAAAATAGGCATCAAAGCACTTTTTACGTTACGCACCCTGTTTGTTTTACAAAAAAGAGTTTTTGGCAAAATTTAACAATTACGTTTTTTTGAACAAAAAGTACATAAACTTGCAATAAATTAACTTTACATGAACTTTAGATAAATTAAATTTTGTTTTGGTGGGCGGGATAACCAAAATTTTTATGGACTAATTTCAGGATTATGCTAAAATTTGTTGAGAGGCAAAATTTAAACTTGTGGTTTTTTAGAAAAAGAGTCGCATTAACTTGTCAGGGACATATAGTTTGAGACAGTTTGGTTAAAAGAAATCAGATAAAACTTCTCTTTTCCATATAAATTTTAAGGGTGGGGGAAACAAACCTTTTAGATGTGTAAACGAACAGGTGACCAACATGCACCTCTAATAGCACGCGTACCCAATCTGAGTCGCAGGTGAACTCACACCCAAAGTTAAAATTTCTTTCAATTTCTTTTTTTTGTATCCGTCGTTGAGCAGCCGACCCAATTTTTGGGCTTACGACTGCTAATGTTCAACTCCGTAGCCTTGTCATTTTGAACCCAATCCAGAAGACAAGGAAACTCCTGGATCAGTACCTCCAGAGGAATTGATTTGTTATGGGAACATGGAGGACATTGAGACTTGACAGATTTAACGTGCATCAGTCCCATTTACTACACGAGGAGTCTTCGGCCGGCTGAGATCGAACCCACGAACTCTAGGACATGGGCCCAGCGTCTTACCGATCCCGCTGCCCCGGCCTATTTTCAACTTTGTTTTTTTTTTCAGCTGAGGAATATGTAATACTTTACTATAGCTAATTAATTTGTAATACATTTTGATAAAAATCAATGTCGTTCATCGCTGACTGATGAATATCATTGAAAACGCAAGTACTTTCAACTTCAGATTTACAACCATTAATATAAAATTTATGATGAACAAATGATTTCTAACTTTTAGGGGCAAAATTTCATCTTCAATTTCATAACCAAAAACTCGCAATAACCATAATTCTTCTTTGTTGGGTGAGTTATCGAAGTTTTTCTTTTTTTGAGATACTGACTTTCTAAACTAGACTTACACTTGAAGCGAAATTCAAAATGCTATTTTAATCAAGAATTAGCTAATGCATTTTTCGGACATTTTTTAACGGTGGGAAAAACTGAAATTTTTGATTGGAAAACTTGAGTGTAAATTTCCGACAATGGGCTAACGTTTGGAAACGACATTTGGTTTGTGGGTCAGAAATTGGCTATAAAACTTGTTTTTTTGATGATTTGGCTAATGAAATTTCGTTGAGTTAAGTGACCTAACAAAACGCCTACAAAAGTTCTGTGGGATAATGTTGGCTAATTATTTACTGGACTACAATTTTTTCCTCTTAGATCAGAAATTGGTTAAAATTTGTTTTGACTTCTTTTTGGCGTATGAGGTTAAGATTTCTCAGATGGGCCTCCAGTCAATAATCAGACTTATATTTTTTAAATCAGAAATTAGATTAGATCAGAAATATTTTGGCCATATTGTGTGCAAATTGGAAATAAAGTTAAATTTTTCAACTTTTGATCAAAAACTAATTAAAACTTGTTATGACCATAACCTTTGTTTCGGCAGGTGGAATTGCAATTTTGTACAGAGGTCTAACTTTTGGAGACAAAGTTAAAACTTGTGGTTTTAAAGTCGGGCGGTTGATTCCGAGGTCCATTTCAAAATTACCTAAAATCTATTTTGGTCATTACTTTTGTTTGAGATGAGCTAGCGAAAATGTTTGATTTGTTAAGTTTTGAGACAAGATTGAATTTAACATTTGCTCACTTTAAAGTTTAGCCATAATTCGTTTTTGCCAAACATTGTTTCGAGGGATAACGATTTCCTAAAATAAGCTTTTTCAGGCAGACACTGGCTGTTTGTTGAAATGGCTTATGGTGCTTTAGATAATAATTTAACAATATCTTAATTTGATCATAACTGTTTTTTGCCGGATGGCTTAACAATTATCTACAATAACGCTAGAGTGCAAAACTCAAACTATTTTTTAAACCAAGTATCAGTTGAAATTTTTCTTTGCTGTCGTTTTTTCCCTTTTTGATTGGAGGGCTAACGAAAAGTTTGGTCCGTTAATATGAGATAGCAATTTTGCACAATAAGCTAACAGTTCTCATTAGAATACGTAAATTTGATTTAAAAATTTGATTAGTCAGACAAAAGAATTTTGGCTAAAAAACACTTTTAAGCAAGTGAAAATCAAGCACTCACAGCAGCAAATGGGGACCCTGATTCATAGAAATTAAGGATCCACAATTTCTAGACCAATGGAATGATGTTCAGCGTTATACATCGGCTGCCTTTACATTACAGGAAAATTAGCGCACATCAATTTGAAGTTCGTGAACTGGTTTGTACACATGGACTGATTTTTTACGCACCAGGATTTGTACGCCAATTCTTCTAAATGGCATCGCAGTGACTTAACCATTTGAACATCGTGAATTTTTTAAACACGTTTTGTTTTTCAAAGAAATTTTTCAAAGCTGATTGGCTAATGAAAGTTTTTGCTGCGATACGATTTGCATAGTCTTACGATATCCTATTACGGGTTAGCTCTGCATTGTAAAATTTGATATTTAACTCTAAAAATCTAACATTTTTAGTTAACAAAAAAGTTAACAAGAAACTATATTCGCCTGTTCTTTTAGTTGGGTTATTATTTTTTCAATAACTTTTTATAGGTGGGGCAAGTAACAAAAAATTTGTTGACCAATGATTTCTGACAATGGCATAATTTTTCAATACAAAGTTCAATATCAAAAATTAGCTTAACTTATTTTTGCCACAAAAATATTCGGCGTTCTGCATGCAGAGGTATATAACACGCTTCACAAATTGCACCGAAGACTTCTAGAGTAACGGAAGAGACCGTTAACAGTATTATATTAGATATCGCTCAAAAATATTTATAAAAAAAAATGGGAATTTTTTTTTTTAAGCATTTACAATAAATTCTTTCTTCGTAATTTTAGTTTATGAATATCTGTCACCTACCTATTGCTAATCCGAAATAACCATTGCTAAAAGTAAATATTTTTATCACTTACTAATGAGCATCTTAAAAACCTTTGACCACTTTCAACTTCAGATTTAAAACTATCCGTCGAATAATGGATGAAAATTAAAAAGTCTTCGGCTTAAAAATGTTTAATGTTATTATTTGAAAACGGAATATTATTCTTGAAATATTTCAAAAAAATTAGCTTTTTTGTCATTAAAATTTTCTTACTCATTGTAAATGATTTCTATACTTATTTTGTTGCGTTTTAATATCCATCATAATGCATGCAATTAAGAAATTAGCAGGAAAATAAAAAATTTCCTTCTTCAAATATAAAAAAAAAGATTTTTCAGTTTTTCACTTCATATTATTGATTTTTTAAAAATATTTTGGCAATTTGATAGATGATTTAATTTTTTACTGCGATTTTTTTAATGTCAATAGACTTTTAAGATTAAAGGCCAGATAACTAAACGCTAAAGGCCGAATAAATGCAGGATAACTGTTTCCTGCAATGGGCCTAAATTTCGGTATAAAAACTCAAACTTGTGGTTTTTGTAAAAAAAAATAAGCTTAAATCTGTTTTGGGCATTATTTTTAGCGGGTAAACTAATGTAAACTTTCGGTGCGTTAAAAATTTCCTACAATTTAGTTGATTTTGTAGGTAAGATGAGTGGTTTGTAGGTTTAATTTCTCTACATTTTCGTCACTATCATAATTTTTAGACAGTGTGGCTGGACAAAGGTTTTAAGGGCTAACGATTTATTCTATAAGCTCAGGTTTCGTAGTAAAATTTCAAATTTTGACTAAAAAATTGCTTAGATTTACAAAAAGTTAGCAAAAAGCTGTATTGAGTCTTACTTTTTTCTGTAGGTGGTCACACACACAGCAATTATCTGTAGTGGAGTTTCGAAGGCAAAATTAAAACTTTTAGTTTTTCAAATTTGTTATTTTAGTTTTTCAATCTATACAATATTTTTGATCCGTGGTGTCTCAAGTGGTAGAGCGGTCGCCTTTCATTGAGATGAACCGAGTTCGAATCCCAACGATGCTTGGTAGATACGAATTCCACATCCGGCTTGCACCAACAACAGTGCTGACGTGAAATATGCTCAGTGGTAGACGGATTATGGGTTAGAGTCCCCTTGCAGTTAGGTTAACTGTGGGAGTTTCTCATGCTCTTCCTCTTCGTGTAACGCAAATGGGATTTAGTTCCATCAAAAGTCCTTCACGAAGGCAAATTTTTCCCAATACTTGATTCAGGAGTTCCCTTGTCTTCTGGATTGGGTTCAAAATTACAATACTACGGAGCTGAACATTAGAAGTCTTAAACCCCAAAATTGGGTCGGCTGTTCAACGACGGTTATAAAATGTCGCGATTACTTCTTTCAGAAATCATTTTTCTTTCTTTTTTGAGAGTGAGGTATAATTTTCCTACAATGATCCAACGCTGAAGGGCAAAGTAATATGGGTGGTTTTTAGGTCAATAATAACCTGTCCTAGCCATATTATATTTTCGTAGCTGAGTTAACGAGAATTTTGGGTGTGTTATTGATTTCCTACAATATGTTGACATTTCGAGTAAGCTAAAACACGCTCAATTTTTTTTTCTTAATCAAAAATTAGCTAATATATGACTTCTTTTGGGTGAGTTACCAGAAGTAACAAAATTTCTACAGGAAAGTAGCATTTTGAGATGAAATTCAATATTGTGGTTTCCAAGTCAAAATTTAGTTAAAACTTGTTTTGGCCATATTTTGACGGTTGGTTTGTAAATCATAAGATAGGTAAAATCAATTTTGGTCATAATTATACTACCCTACAGAAAAGGAAGAGACACTTCCAGATTTTGATATTGTTTTATATTTCTCATGAAATACTTTATTATTAACTATTAATTATTTATCAACTTTAGAGGTGTTCAGTTCAAGCGACCATAGAGCATACCATAGAGACTCAGTGTTCATTCACCATAGAGATTCTGGACCACTTAAATTTGATGAAACTTTAAGAAGGGGTGAAGGACACTTCAGGGTTTTTATTTAAATTTAGAATAGGTGATGGGGATTTGATTTTAAGAGATCACTTAGAAACATCATCTAAAAACGCTACCTACATTAAATGGAGAATTCAAAACGAAATAATATCAGTAATGAATGAAATAATTTTGAAGACCATTGTCTTCCTAGTTAATAAAGTGGAATATTTTTCAGTTATAGAGGAGGAAATGTTTAGCTGGTTTTCAAAAAAATGTCACTTGGTGCGAGATTCGTTGAAAATTATAATGAAAGAGAAGAATTTGTACAGTTTCTTCTTTTAATAAGCATTACTGGGAAAACTCCAGCAGACAATTAATGAAGAGCTAAAAAAATTCGGAACAGATACTTATAGGTCAAGGCTATGGCGGAGTTAGTGGTATGAGTGTCATATATAGAAGAACGTAGGCTATCATTCCGGAAAATTATTCCAAAGTACTATACCCAAGGCAAAATTTTTGAGGGTTTTCCATTGATGGACCAACATAATCTTGATGTAACCATCAATAATTCTATCATGAACCATTATAGTTTTGATGGTAACCAACATAATTAACCATCACCCCAATGTAGGAATTCGGACTGATTTATGATGGTCCAACATAATAGAAACTTGTTTTAATGTTTGTTCATGTTAAACCATCAGAAATTCCCATCATAGTTTCTTAGAAATCATAAGTTGGAACGATCATGAACAACCATCATCCCAATGTAGAAATTCAGACTAATTTATGATAGCCCCCCCCCCAAAAAAAAAAATTTTTTTTGATGGTATATATTCCAGAAAACTAACAAGAATTCCTATTAAACCATCCTGGAAATGTATAGTTTGAACCATCATGGCTTGTTGGTCCACGAGAATTAAACTTCTCTTGAAGTTTAACCTTCATATTAAAGTTCCATTTTCCACCATGGAATGATGAAAGTTTGCTGGCATATCAAAAACCATGAACGCATAATGGAAAATGTTGGATGATGGTGACCATTAAATGGTGTTGGAACATCATGAATCGCACTGAAACCATCAAAATCTTTTGACGGGACCATCAAGAATTATGACTTGGGTAAGTAAGTACATTACAATGCTCACTGCCTCAACATTGCAGTGTCAAATGGATGCCATATTTCCCCAATTTGAAATTGTATGGCAATAATTCAAAAATCATATTTTTTTTAATTTCCCGAAAAAATCAAAGAATTTAAAAAGGCAAATCGAAAAATATGAGGTTAACTTAAAAATAAAAAAATTAAAACAATTGTGCCAGACTAATTGGATCGAAAGACACGATTCAGTTTTAGCTCTTATAGATCTGCTCAAACCACTTCTCAATGCATAGTATCTGATTGAAATGATTTCAACATATCACAAGAACCCCAGCTACTTCAATAAAAAAATGCGATTTTTTTAAACAAGTGTGTTTGCTCTTGATGCTGTCTTTTCCCTGACTTTGCCCCTCAGCATATATCTGCAACCAACACAACTGGATTTGATGCTCGCTGTTCAGTCTATAACTAATGTTTGAAATTCTTTGTAAAGCATGAGAGATAAAGCAGATATGGATTTCCAAAAACTCTTCTCAAAATTGAAGTAATCTGTTCTAAGTTAATCATTCAAATAACTAAACCTTGCACCGTCAACCGACAGACAATGGGAAATAATTTTCCTGCAGACACAGTTAAAGATTACTTCAAACGAGCAATATTTCATACCTTTTTTGGATGAATTTTAGATGCCAAATTCACAGAACATTCAAAGCTACTGCAAAATTTTCAACTATTAATAACAGCAACGAATAGTAAAGATAACAATAGCATAGAAATGATGTAGCAGCTCTTTTTATGATTTAGGTGTAAATATCAGGAGGGAAGTATTTGGTGGTACGAATTTTTGGCATCTTGTAACAAAAAAAAAAAAAAAACAGTGAGTGCTATCGATGCTGTTTACCTGTGCAATAAGTCGCTATTCCAGGGAATCTTCACTTTATGAACCGTAATGACCAGTACCACCAGTCATAATATATAGCAATGAACTGTCATTTTCGACATCAAAGATTTTGAAATCATACTTAAAGAACTCCATGTCAGAAAACAGACTAAAATGTTTAGCCCGTTTTTTATTACATTTTCTAAAGACGATGTTCTGAATCATGTGATCGAAAAACCTAGGAAACCAGACATAAAGCTGAATGGAAAGGTAAGAGGATGAAATTTTTTCTTTATTTTTACTCGATCCATATGTTTGGTATTTTATCAATGAAACATTAATAATTAATTCATTAATTGCGTAACAAATTCAATTTATAGCTGAAAACTACTATTCATTTAAATACATTTTTTTAAATCTTTTTTTATATTATTCATAACATCTTAGTATTAAACTTTTATGAAAATTTGGACGAAAAAAGTTAATTTTAAACTCCTTTAGAAAGATTTTTCTGGGTGCGTCACTGCTCATATCTTACGCATTTTTTACAGATTGTTTTTAAATCTTAAACAAATGATTTTCTAATTTAAAATTGCTCCAAAAATATTGTATTATTTTACTAATTACTTTTAAAGTTATAGCAAAAAAACGTAGGAAAAAAAGGTAGTTTTCTTTTATTATAAAAATGTCCTATCTCCATTCATATTTAAGCGAAGTTTACGAAATTTTATGCATTTATTGAAAATAATGAAGTATTCGATACAAGTTACATGATTATTGCTTGAATTTAGGGCATAGAGTGTTCAAAAATACTTGTTTTCCTTCTTAATTTATTATCAATCCATTAAACCTCTGAAAGCTTGCAATCTTATTGTTAAGTAAGAAAAGTAAAATGTACTTATAATTTTGAAAGATTGGCTACTGTTTAAAGGTAAAAAACGAACTTGTTTTTAGGTCGAAATATTGTTAAAATTTATTAATCCAAAACTCTTTTTGACAAACAGTGCAACGAATAGCATATGTGGGTTACTTCGTCTTCCATCTGACTTACATTTGTAGTTCCTTTCTTGAAGAAAATGTGCTAAAGCATGTGTATTAATGTAGCATATAATGCGTGTTATATTATTTTAATTATTACTTTTGAGTTGAGGGTAACGAAAGTACATGTTGAAGTATCGGTTTTCTAAAATAGGCTATAATATTGAGGTATCAAATTCATACTTTTTGGTTATTTGTATCGGAAATCGGCAAAAACTTGTTTAAGGCATCCACTCGTTTAACAGTTGGGCAAGTAGAAAAACTTTTGATGTGTTAAGAGGGGAATGACGATTTATTACAAGCTTTGCTGAAATTTAACACATATTTTGGTACTTGTAAGAAAATTTTTGTTTGTTATGAAAATTGATTTCTATTAATTAGCATAGAATGTTCTTTAATTTGACGAAAGCTATTTTCAAAATATTGATTCGAATTATTCTTAGCAAATATTTACAGGTTGAGACAAGATTTACAGGCAAATATTTACCCTTGAGAAACGTCATAAAATCAGAGCAATTTTCTTTATGATTATTTTATTACTTTTTGAAGAAAATTTGGGCAAATTCTCGTTAAATTAATGAAATTACAGGAAGATTGTATTCAGTTGTTTGAGAGGATATGTTTCTTGTGTGCTGAAATTTGCAGTTCTGAGAGAAAAAAAAGCCAGCAAAAGAAACTGATCGCAACGTTGGGCACCAAGTGTTTTTAAAAAACAAAAACAGAAAATTCTCCTTCAACTAGGAAGTGTAATTTATGGAAAAAGAGAATAAAATTCTTACCAGAACTATGTAGCACCATATTATGCAGCGCAATCAATGTCTTAACTTCTTTCCGATCTAAAGAATAACGGCAACAAATTGTCCTGAAAAAATTGCAGAGAAAACAATAAATATAAACAAAGGTTCTAATAAGCATTTCAAATAATGAAATTTAATAAAAATTTATTAATTAATTCACAACACTTTTAATTTACAAAAGGAATGTGTGCATGGTGTAAAAGACTACTGAAAAAGCAAATGAGTAACATAGAAGAAGAGATGTCTTAAGTTTTTAAAATGCTTTGATAAGACTTGTTCTTGATTAGTTCTTTAATATAAACACTGAACATAAAGAATAAATTAAAAAATCATTAAGCATACGTATTACTTTTTAGTTTTTCTTTCCATCACAATGCATGCATACGACTTGTTATTAAAGGTTGACACGAAATGACACAAGTCTGTATGTTCTCAAATGGAGTTCCGTGGAATCCTGGAGTTCCATGAAAAAGTTAGAGGTCTAAGACCTAGGACTTTTTTTTAAAGTTTTTTTAAAACATTTTTGAAACCTACAGTTATACTTAGATTCAATCACTAAATAATTATTTACTTGATATTTCGGATGTCTTTAAGAAATAATTTAAAAAGGAATTAAGGAATGAAAATAAAGCCAAAGGAAGAGAAATGGTAAATACTTCTTTAAGAAAAAATTTTTTTTTCCTGTAATGTATTGAATAAATTGTTAAAGAGACACACACTTATATAAAATTGCTTTAGTATTTTCCCACAGCGAACTTCACATCAAAGGGAAATAATTAAATTCGTTAGTAGAGAAATGTGCTTCAAACAGTTATTTTCAACATTCATATAAGTTCTTTATAGCTTTCATTTCAACAAAAGGCAAACTTCGGCTTATTTCATTCATTTTTACCTTATGTATATAGGATGAAAAAAATATCTTATCTAGATTCAGCTTAAGAATTGCGAATTTAACTTTCACCAATTACCAATTAATCAAACCCAATTTAAGATACGAAATCGCATTTTTCAATTTTAAAGATATGAAAAACATTCATTCCTCTTTTTAAATATTTCGAAAATAAAATAGTCCTTTATTGGTTAATAAATTTATAATTGACTTTTAATAGTTTTCAATAATTAGTCTTCCTTTGGTTTCATATTCACAACTGCTAATGAACTTAATTTTATTTTCATTTTATAACTGGCGCTGAACAGTCGATACAATGTTTTTGAGCTTGCGACTACTAATATTCCGTAGCCTTGTAATTTTGAACCAAATTCAGAAGACAATGGAACTCCTGGATCAAGTATTGGGAAAAATTTGTCTTTGTGGAGGACTTTTTGATAGAAATAACACGCATTTGCGTTAAATAGAGAGGAAGACCACGAAAACCTCCGATGGTTAGCCTGACACCAAAGGGATTCTAACCCATGATTCATTTACCACTGCGGATATTTTACGTCAGTACTGTGGTCAGTGCGAGCCGGGTGCGGAACTCGTATCGACCAGTCAAGGCTGGGATTCGAACCCGGTAAAAGAAGTTTGATCATTAAGGGTTTCACAGACCAAAAATATTGGAAACCGCTAAGCTAAAGTATCGGAGAATAATTTAAAATGTTACTTCGATTCAAACTCTTAGCTAAACAAACTGATTAATTTATCACTGGCTCAGGGGATAGAGCGTTTGCCTTTCAATGAGGTGACCAGGTTCAAATTCCAGCTATGGCTGGTCTATACGAATTCCGCATCCGGCTTGCACGAACCACAGTGCTGACGTAAAATATCCTCAGTGGTAGATGGATCATGGGTTAGAGTTACCTGGCTGCCAAGCTAACCATGGGAAGTTTTCGAGGTTTTCTTCTCCATATAATGCAAGCGCCGGTCAGTTGCATCAAAAAGACCTCCATGTAGGCAAATTTCTCACAGTACTTAATCCGGGAATTCTCTTGTCTTCTGGATTGGGTTCAAAATGACAAGGTTACGGAGTTCAACATTAGTAGGAGAGAGTGGGATCAATTGTAAAATTTTTTACTTAACTATTTTTAACTAACTTTATTAATTGACAGACGAGTAAAGTAGACTATCCTCTACCAGAAAAAAAAATGCCTTATTTTAAATGTTATTATATTAGTTATTAACAATTTTTGACAGTCGTGTACTTGTTACAATTGTCCCACTTACGGAGTCAATTGTAACGGATCATAAATTCAACTAAAATATAGTTAATTATACAAATTATCATAGTTGTGATATAATTTTTATTGATCAAAATAGTATTGATATTTTAGGAGTAAAAATAATAATGAGCAGAGACCTAAATGGTTAAACGTTTAAATTTAAGGGGTTAAAACTTTTAATTCATGCTGTGTAAGGTGACAAATAAAATAATGCACATGCAACATAATATAAATGATATAGGAAACTATTGGTGGTTCTTAAAGAGTTAAGGAATGGTTAGTAAACGTAAGATTATTTATTTTCAGCTGTTGCAATCGTCCCTTTACTTATTGTTGCAATCGTCTCCAAGACGCCCTTTCAGCTTCATTTGGTAAAAACAATGCTAGTTAATCAACAAAACTAATTTCTTTTATTGAAATGTTAATTAAGGTGTCCACTTACATATTCGGTTAATAATTTTTATTTGTTTAAACAAAATTACTTTGTTACAATATAATATTCTAATACCAAAAAAAGTACTTACGTAGTGTGAAAATATCTTTTGTGATGTAACTCTTTTAAAAGTACATAAAAATGGTTGCTAGCAGGGGTGTAAATGTAGATTTATTAAATACACCTTGTGCGCCACCTAGGAACCAAATCTAGAACCAGACGCTCGAAATTTTTGCTCTGTTACAATTGACCCCACTCTCCCCTAGTCTTTAGCCCGAAAAATTGGGTTAGCTGTTTAACGACGGTTGTAAAATAAAATCAATTTGTAGAAGTTAGGTACAAAATGTTTAGACAGTAACTTTTTTAGCGTTTGAGATCATAAAAATTTTTAACAAGCTAACAATTTCGTATTAACGGTTAATGTTTGGTGTAAAATTAAATCACGTGGTTGTTTGGTCATAAATGAGTGAAAACTATTTTTTGACCTTATCTAACGACAATTGTTTTTTGTTCTAACGTAAGGTGGTTCAATAAAAATAACTTCGGCACACAACCCTGTACTTTATCTTTCCGGATCCAACCAGTTGACCGCTGCCACCAGATATTTTATTTTGAGAGAGAAATTTTATTCAAAGTTCTGTATTTCTGGATCATACGTTGATTAAAACTTGTTTCAGAACTTCTTGTCACATGAGCAAACGATTTTCTATAATGCGCCTACTTTTGAAAAAAAAAAAGCAATCTTGTGTTTTGTAGGTCAGAACTCAGCTAAAATTTGATTCGCTTATAACCGTTTTTTAACTGTGATGGCTAACAAAAATTTTTGTCGAAAATTTTGTTCGACAAAATTATCAGTTTTATTTAAAATTGCAAATCCAATTATGTCATAAAAGTACTTATTTTTCTATTCAAGGAAATTGTATAAAATAGAGTGTATATTAGGTATTCATTTTTCTGGGTAAATTTTTAGTTTGAAGTGGTTTATTAACTGCATCGTGAAATGTGTGTTCAGGGTTTAAATTTAACTGCAAGATATGAAATAATTGACAAAATGGATTGAAATCAAACTTTACTTACAGAATAAGCAGAAATCATCATTCCTTAGTATCTAAACTCATATTAGGCTGTTCAAAATAAATCATTCTGGAAATCATCTCAGTTATGCAGATTCCAAATAACAAACTAGATCCCATTTTGTCAGGTTGTTCCCTATTTATCAGACTACTGAGCATCCTACAAAGCTAAATTACATTACATTATAATAAACTAGAGACAGCATTGATATCAAATAATTTAAAGTCCCAAAACACCTAAAAGTTAAAAAAATCTGAAAAAATTAATAAAATCTGAAAACAAATTAAGTTAATAACATTAAAAGCACACAGTACAAGGAAAACGACTTAACAATCACTAAACTAATAAACACAGAGATAAAAAAACATGGGGTGAGAAACTAATTTACATCAGATCAAACCAAGAAAAAAAAATCTGAATAGCAGAACATTAAAAAAAAATCCCTCGAAATATCTATCAAACACATTAAAAACATTTTGAGAAAGAAATTGTAAAAAATAAATAAATAAATAAAAAGGTAGAAAAAAATTATAAAAATATACATTCTTTTTTATTAAATAATAGAAAATATTATAAAAGTGAACCCAGTGAAAGATGAAAATCAAACATAAACAAGATAATACAAACAAAAAGAAACAAAAACAACGAACACAAATTTCATTCGATGCACAGAACCATTAAAAATATAATTCTACCATTAAAAATAAAAACAAGATCACACACACTGGAAAGAAATAGAAGAAACATTAAGAAAAAGTGGTATACCAATTAGAAAAACAAAACACCCATTCATAAAGCAAAAAAAAAAAAAAAATACAAAATGACTCATATATTAACAGTAAGTTACGAAATATGGCAATAGAACATGACTGGATTTGATCAACTTCATTTGAACAAAATTATAAACAGAAAATCGTTGAACCAAGGCAAAACACACTGAAGCACAAATTGAAAAAAAATAGGACACGCACATTGGAAAAACTAATTGGAATACAAAACTGGAAAAAAAAATTGGAACACAGAAACAGGATGAAAGAACTTAGAACACAAATACTGATAGAAAAATTTGAACCACACATTGGAAAATCAAAATTGGAGACACAGAGAAACAAAATACCAATTCAAAAAGTTAAATAAAAATGGGTGGAAACATTTAACAGAGAAAAAAAATATCGTTAAAAACCTAAATAACCATTGAAAATAAGAACCGAACACTCCTTAGAAATGGAAACAGAGCACAAATTGGACACTAGGAACACAAATACTGTATGAAAAAAATTGGAACCCAAAACACTGGAACAAAGAATTTGGAACACAAACAATGGATGAAAATATGTGGATCCTACATTGAAAGCATAAAAATTGAAACTCACAGTGAAAGAAAAAAAATTGAAGAGCACATTGGTAAATAATAATTGGTACACAATTTGGAAGCTAAAATTTTTGACGCGCACTGAAAATAAAAACAGAACACAAGTTGAAAAGAAAAAAAGAATACACAATGTAGTAAAAAACAAGGACACAAACTGAAAATAAGAAACACATGCAGGAAATAAAAAATGAACACATTCTGGGAATAAAGAAAACTTAAAATAAAACTAGAACAACATGTTGGAAAAAAAATCATATTGAAAAAAAACAAAAGGAAAAAAAATCGATGAAAAGCTGCCACGCTATGAATAAAACAGAAAAACAACCAAGTAAATGGAAACAATAAAATATAGAACGAAAAACAGAAAAAATAAAAACAAAAATTGGGAAAGAAACAAAAAATGAATGCAAATGAATACAGAAAAAAACTGAATACGTAAAATATACAAATAAAGAGGGAGCCCGCTCAAAAAGCTAAACAAGGCAATGAAACAAAGGACGGATTTGATCGGATGTACTTGAAACAAAAAACTGAAACATTGAAGAAAAAAGGACAAAACACATTGACAAAAAATGATTAAAAATGGAAGAAACAGAAAGCCAAATGAAAACACAAATAATTGGAAGAAACAGAAAGAAAAAAGTTTAAACTATATTAAGCAAATTTGGAAAACAGAATAGACTAAGAGATATTCATAAAAAACTGACAGAAAAGTTATTAAAAAAACTAGAACACATAAAGTAAAAAAAATGAAAGAGAAAAAACAGGAAAATGCTGAGAAGAAACTAGTAAACACAATTAAAATAACTAGCGAAATAAAGTGTGAATACAGAGCTCATGAAACGAAAATGGTCTGACATAAACAAAGAGGAAATGTATTAAAAATGAAATAGGGTGACACAGCTGTTGAACTGCAGCAATCAACCGTACCGAAGAAAAAAGATTTAAATAAAAAGTGAAAAACGTCTTTAAAAATTCATCTATTTGAAAAACCATAGAAAACAGAATGAAAAGAAGAATAGAGAAAAGGATGGAAAAATTGGATAAAAGATTTGGATCAATTGGATTGGAGAATCATGATTCGGAAAGTAAAATGAAAAAAAAAAAAGAAATGAAAAAAAGAAACATAACTCGAACAGAGATATAATACTAATATAAAAATTAATAGATATAATAATTAGAATTTGAAAACGGAAATAAAATAAAATAAAATAAAATAAATGAAATTCGTCGCTTGTAATTCGAAAAAAAAAAAGAAAAAGGAAATACGTCGAAAATCCGAGGAAAAAAATTAGAATAATGGATAAAAGCGTTCGATGTCGAATGTTGTTAAAACGGAACGAACCAATTTCGTCGCATGTAAAAGCGGGCAAATTTCGAGCGTATGTTGCGAGCGGCAAGCTGGAACGAAAATGTGTTAGTCGTCGGAAAAAAGAAAAACCCGAAATAAATTTATTCCGTTTCATAACCAAAGGAAAAAATGCATTAAAGCCACTTTACCTCATTCCAGCAATAAATGAGCGTTTACTTCCAGTATCGCATCAAGCTTAACTTAGATAAATAAATGTCTTACCTTACAAGTGGGAACTTACCTATCAACATAAGTACAAAAATAACGACCTTCAAAAAGTCTTTTTAAAGTTAAATTAAAACTTACCAATACTTTTTAGTTACTTTATATCGATTCATTTCATGAATGTTAGACACATAATTGCTGAAGTTTATCTTCTGATTCTAGTTAGGAAAAATGAAGAAAATTAAATTCTATTCATAATGGCAAATCGTAATATTGAACTGCTTTCATTTATTAATACTCATTCATTTAAGAAAAATAGTTTGTTCCTTATGCATGGCAGTTTATTTAAACAAGATATATTTAAACATTGAAAGTAAAAAACACATTTACAGCAACGATTGTTTTGAAAAATACTCTGAAATGTGCAGTCTATTGCGATGTATTATAACAGTCGTGAAACTTCTCAGCACCTTCGTTATCATTTGTAAACTTAATAAAGTTCAGAATAAAACATTGAAGTAATCTTTCATAGTCTTGAATTTTAATTATTTAATGTATTCATAGAAATCAAATCGCTTATATTAAATTGCATTCACATAGCAGAGCTACCAACATAGTTTCAAAGAAGAAAGTAAAAAAGGACCATCTTGTAGTTAAAAATATAACTTAAGAGGAAAATTTATATTTAAAACCATTTACATTCAGGTACTACAGCAAATCATTTAGCAAATCATTTCAGGTACTACAGCAAATCATCAAGTCTATTTTTTTTAGTAAAATGTTGCTTAAACAGGATTGATTAACAAAGGGAGGGTTCGATTTGGGAAATTCACAATGTAAGGAAACGTGGTTTAATAGAAGCATAGCTTGAGGGTGCTCACCTCTTAAAATTACCTCCAAAGAAAAGAATTTTAAAATGTAAGCATTCCTTATATAATGGTAAAATCTCCTATAGCCCTTAAGGGCATTTTTCAAAGTAATGTTAAGTTAAAACATACTTGGTGTTGGATTAATTTAGAAAAATAATTTAGCTTATTACCTAAAATTAATTTAATCTTTAAGACCATTTTTTTTGGAAGGGGAATGGGGTTTTTAAAATTTTACCAATTTTTATTTTATTTTATAACAGTTGTTGAACAGCCGACCCACTTTTTGGGATTACAACTACTAATGTTCAACTCCGTAGCTTTGTAATTTTGAATGCAATCAGGAGAACAAAGAAACTCCTGAATCAAGTATTAGGAAAAATTTTGCATTCGTGGAGGACATTTTTTGATGGAACTAACCCGCATTTGCGTTACATGATGAGGAAGACCACGAGAACCTGTCACGGTTAGTCTAAAGGCAAAGGGACTCTAATCCCATTATCCGTGTATCACTGAAAATATTTCACGTTAGCACTGTGGTCGGTGCAAGCCGGATGCGGATTCGTGTCAACCAGCCTTCGCATGGGTTTGAACCCAGTTCCCCTGATTGGAAGGCGAACGTGCTCTATCCCCTTAGCTGTCGCGGCTCAAAAATTTTACCCATTGTAAAAAAAAATTACTATAAACTGGAATGCTTGCTATTATAAATACAAAAAGAACTCCATGAAAAATAATGAAATTAGATTTAGGGGAGAGTCGGGTAGCCCCGCCCACTGTCAATTTCATATGTTCGTATGTATAGAATATCTTTTCAAGTCAATGGCCCATCGGTCATTAATTGTTATATAAAAAAAAAGATTATTTTCAAAGTTTCAAGTATTTATGCAGCTGGTAACATGGTGAACAATAGTTTTGAAAATATGTTGAATACAGTAGTCATGAAATTAAAAAAAATTGGTTGAATATTTCGATTAAACTTCATTTTAATACTAAAAATATATTTTTTTCTATACATACAGCATTAAAGTATGTAGTCTCAAGTTTAATTTGCACAAAGAAAGAAGTTTATATGTGAAAAATTGTTCGAGTAATTACAAATTTACAAAACAAATCGGATTTCGGGTAACACCGCTCACATGATTGTTGGATATCACCGCCCAATTTTATTTCGTCGATAAATGTACGATTGCAAAGATTATTATTTTATTGCTTTAAACTTGAATGTAATATGCATTTTTAACAACAAATATTGTTGTTATTAAATGATAGAATTAACTAAAAGTATATAAATATGTAATAAATAAAATAATTTTGTGATAAAAATGATAAACGAGATTTATCTGTTGTCAATACATTGGTCATTTTCATTTACACCTGAAAAAACAGTCAAAAAGCATAATTTTTGAAACGGGGCGGGGCTACATGACACATTTTGAAAAGAACTGAGAAACTTGCTTGTTTAAATTTCTATTTTTTTAAGTTAAACTATTCTTTTGTTGGTTTATTCTTTTTGCATTTTTTAATTAGATGATAAAATAATAGAAACATACAAAAATATTGATTACTCAATATTATACAGAAATATAAGCAATACTCCTTAAGTGGGCGGTGCTATTTAACATAACTCTTCATTGTTTTTTTTTCCTCTTGTATTTTTTGTGGTTATAAGCAAATGGCTGCACAAATAACAGGCGGGAAAATAGATTCTCATCGACATTGAAAAACTTCATAAAGTAGGTGAGAATAATACTTACGAAGGCCTTATAAAGGTTGATAAAAACTTCACTTGTTAGGAAATCTCACCCCAATTTGATATTTAGACAAGATATAATAGATTTTATATTTAGATGAAAGCAAGTTTTGATATTTAAAATTGTAATTTGATTAAACATCTCTTTAATGAGATAATAATAATAATAATAATAAAGAGTTTTAATAACTTTGGGGAGAATAATGTCAAAACAATTGAAGATCAACGGGTGAGAACTGTTTAGGTCCATTTTTCGCAAAACTGATTGGAATTCCGTTCGTTGCATTTTAAGAATCTGATCTCCCAGAGAATTATTATGTAGTGAAGATAGGCAGTGCAGTTCACAAGTGGCTACAGTCCATGCGATTTCATTTTTTTGTCTGAATCAGCTCTTGTGGACGTTAACAGTTCTTTCCCTTTGATCTTCAAGTGTCAAAAGTAAATTCAGCAACTTGATAAATTTGAGTTATTAATTTATATTGTTTTTAAATAAAATAATTAAGACATCAATTTCAAACAATAGATCTAAATCATAAGATATGTTTCTGTGTACTTCAATAACAACAAGTCTGCTATAAGTTTCGAAGTAACCAACGAAAAGTTAATATTAAAAGGACATTTATAAAACAATTAAAAAGATTCCACCATTCCTTCCGTTATTGCAACAAAAAAAGGAGAGAAAAAAAGAGGAAAATTCAGTTTAGCAGCTGATTTAGTAAGCAATGAAATAGGACAATGAAAAAGGGCAAAGGGCATTTTTATTTACATCTGGAATTCGAGCAGAAAAGGAAAAATCTAACACCATTTCAACTCATTTCTTTCTCACAATCTTAACCTTTTGAACCGCGTTGGCTCAGGGGATAGAGAGTTCGCTGTCCAATGAGGTGAATCGGGTTCGAATCCCTGCAATGGCTGCTCACTACGAATTAAACAGTCGGCTATCGCGAACCACAGTGCTTACGTAAAGTATCCTCAGTGATAGAAAGGGATAATTTAAAGTCCTCTTGCCATCAAACTAACAGCGGGAGGTTTTCGTGGTTTTGATCTCCACGTAACGCAAATGCGGCTTAGCTCCATCAAAAAGACCACCACGAAAGCCAACTTTCTCCCAATACTTGATTCTAGAGATTTCTTTTCTTCTGGATTGGATTAAAAATGACATGACTGCAGAGTTGAACATAGGTAGTCGTCAACTCAAAATTAGATCTGTTCAAAGACCAATATTAAATAAACTCTTAGCCCTTTAAGTTTACAAAGCAAATACGAGCGCTATCAACGGCTAACTTATTTTCCTACTTGAAAAGAGAAAAGAAAGGCAACAAACTAATGCTCTTTTTGTTGACCACCTATATCATTTAACTTCTCTGTTTACTATGGAATGCAAAATGCAGTGCTCATAATAACGTCACACTATAAACTCTAATCTTTGTTATCATTTTAACATTAAATTATTATACACAGCCCGCTATGACGACATTACTTAGACGAAATTCTCGTTTTGGCTAGCTATAAGCAACTTCGCATATTTAACCATGAAACAAATAAAAAATAATCAGGGATAGTTATTGATAACACTGAAAGTTTACTTCAATAGTTATGTGCCAATAAGGGAAACAAGAGACTAGTTGACGAAAAAAATAACACATTCGTCTGAAGTGCGTGACAGGATTCCAGAAAGAAACATAAGTTCTTTTCTACTGTAGGGAAGAAGATAACTTAGGCATGGGTCGCCTACACGTATTTGTTTTATTAATATGACAAATTAAGATTGGAACGAGAAAAAAAGGTCAAATTATGTTCATTTTTCACGTATATGTATCGATACCAGACATAAATAAATACATCTTCCATTTTGAAACGTTTTGAAACAGTTTTGCTAATTTAAATACATGAAAAGTGTATTTTTATTGAAAGAAATACTAATCGCTACAACGAAAATTCCATTATGAGTTCTCTTGATCACTCACTTTTACGATAATAGAACAGTGAGGGTCACCTTAATTCGTACTTAAAAATCTTGATTACTTTAAAAATTGATTTTTTTTTCTTTTCATGAAATAACTCGAAAGCTCTGAAAACTTTTTGAACTATTAATCCAGTAAGGTACACAATATAAGTATCAATTCCTCATAAAATTAGTTTACTGCCAAGCAGGTGATACCCTTCAAATTTTAAACGTGCAAATAAACATATGTCACATCGATTTTGAAAGAAAAAAAAGCTAAGTTTTGCTTGTTCATTAAAAACACCCTAAGGCTTTTCAGACAAAAAGTTTAAGCATATAATGAAAACTACAACTTGAATGTGAATCGTAGTAATAAATAAAATATTATTTATATGAAACAAAACTATTTTACAAATATATGCATTAATTTCACTTCACGTATCTGTTTTCAGTCGTTTCAAATTGTTATCGGAAACTGAACTTTCAATAGGAATGCTTTCTCTTTAAGCAACTTTCTGAAGATCTGTTTATAACTGTAATTTAATTTTTTTTCAATCCGAGTCTAGTAATTTTAATTAAAGAGTTAATCTTTTAAAAGAAAATTTGAGAAAACCTAATAATTTTCATTCAAATGCAACAAGATTGCTTAATATAATTTGCAACCATCTATTAGTTTTGATGACTGATTTGTTAATTGGATTAAAATCAATTTAAATTAACGGAAAAAAGAGATCCATTTAAAATTTCCGTGCAACTAATCTGTATCAGAGTTGATATTTTATTTTAATAATGAATAACTATATGACCCACAATTCACACTTATAAAGTTTCATGGTACGAAAATTTATTTAAACCATTTTTCCTTTGCATAATTTTTTCAAGAGTTTCAAAATTCATGAAATTATGAACTGGGTAGTGGATAAGATACTTCAATTATTTTTAACCTTCTTGTGGATAGCGCCTTTGTTCAAAGTAAAACACTTTGTTATTGTAAAAAAATTTGTTGTAAAAATTTCTTGTAAAAAATTTTGTTGTTTAACTTAGAATTGTTAATTAGGCCTTATTGTCAGATTTGTTAATCATTCATAAGAGGACAAAAACAGACTTTGAGACAAAAAGACAATTTAGGAGTACTGCATAAGTGTCAACGGTCATTGAGAAAATGTTTTTTTCAGTGGTAGAGTTAAATAGTTTTCCTTATATAACAATTCAATAATTTACACATAATTGCTGGCTGAACTTTAAGTCATCATTCAGGACCAATGATGTACAAATACACGGATTTTAATAATCAATATGAAAGAGTTTGATCATTATCATTAATAATAAAATGAAGAGTTTGTGAATCCGTGAGTTCCTCTCATATTTCCAGAATCGTAAGCAAAAAGGTTCTAAAATTTAGATAGAGGTTTCAAGAAGCAATTTTAACCTCCCCCATCCTAAAAAATGATTAAGGAAATTTTTTTTTTAGTTTTTGGGGAAGGGCTTTTAAAAAAAGCATATTTCTAATGGGTTTAGCATTAGCTATTGTTATAAATAAAACTGTTGACGATTCTGTTTGATTATTTCAAACATTTAAAAAATGCAATCGTTGTGATAGCAATGCAACTATTTTCAGCTATGCAATCATTATCACTGTGAATAGTGATAATGCTTGAGTTGAAATAATGTAATAACGCAAGTATTGAAGAAAAGTTCGACTGCAATTGTTGCCTATGTTTTATTTGAACGATGATGAGTTAATATTGTGAGCTGTTAATAAAGCCTGAATTAGTGCTTGCGTTAAAAAATGGGGTTTATTTAAAATTAAATTTCTCTAGCACTATTTGCTATTTCTTTTAAATTTTGTACATTATCAGTTAAAATTACATTCTTTAAAATTGCGTAAACTTTTGTACACCTTACTGTTCAAACATTTTTCAACTATTATGAAATAAAATAATAAATAATTATTAAAAACACTTTTATGTGGAATTATTTTTGGATAAGTGAATTTTATGACAGCGGGCCAAAATTTTTCAATTATCTTAAAAAGTTTTCGAGTAATGATGAAGTATGCAAGAAGTAAAATTAACGTTAAAGGGATCAATTTCTTAGCCATTCTTTTAAACAAATTATTTTCCAGATTCCGGCTGCACTCACCCCCCCCCCTTTTGAGGGTCAGAAATCCAAATGAGATTCTGGCCCTCGAACCATTAAAATTCGAGTCATACTAAGTGAAAAATTCTATCGTTTAATCAAAGGTTATTCAGAAAATTAAGTTGTTTTTTTTTGCACACTGTACGTGATTTCGTTCATAAGTCATTGATTTTAATGGTTAGGAAATAAAAAAATTCCTTTTAGTTATTAAATTTTACGAAAATAGGTTTCAAATCATAATAAAATCATTATCGTATAATTATTAAACTTACCTAATATACGAAAAGACTAGACTCTCTTCATCTGTGTAAGATCAGAGAACACAAAGCGAACGACTTCGATAAGCTAAAAAAATCTAAAATATTTATTAGCTTCACCTGGAAAAAAAGGGCTATATTAAAATCAAAAATAAAATATTTCAAAAGTAAACATTGCTCAACAGTTTATAAAGAGTAAAAAGTAGACATTTGACTACCGAAGTCATAAATTTGATAGTCAACTACAATTATTCTTGAAGAAATTTTGATAATGATTAGTTATTCATTCAACGCATTTTCGTTACCGTTTGAGGTTGATAACAATGTGCGTTAATATCACAAATTTGTAAATTAAAATTTTGTTGACAAATCGCAATTTTTTAATTAGTTTTTGCTAAACGTATGTGATCAAACGTTAATTTTTTTATAACGTTTAATAATCAACTTATCTACATGATTACTGGGTCTTTTTCCTTAAAGTTCGAACTCAGAAGGCATTGAACACTTTCCATTATCCGCATTACTTAAAATATTACTCTCTGTTTTATGTATGGCACAAAACAGAATAAATTAAGTTAGCTACACATACAGAAGAGTTTTTTCATAGACTAATATTATAGGTAGACTGCTCATCTATGATTGCCAATTGGCAACTAGGATAACCAATCCTTGCTGTGTTTGGGAAGGGCTAAACTTACCATTTGGTGAACTTAGGCAATCGCAAAGAAACACCAAATAGAATGGGTGAAAAATTCTTTGATTTCATTCAAAATATTTTTGAAAAGAGAAAAAGTTTTTAACCCTCAGTGCGTATTTTTTTTTACTTAGTAACATTTTCTGTTATTGTCCTTAAATGTCATAGGTGTATAATATTTTCTTCACTTTTAGAAAAAGATAAAATGCATGCGATAATCTATTTTTTCATTCATTGAGCACTGTTAATTGAACTCAACGCAACAATAAAATAAAATAATAAAACATTTTCTTACAAAAAATTAGTACGTCAAAATGTTTTGGCTGAAATGATCACGCGAAAATACAAAATAAAATTTTATAATATTTCACAAATTTATGATCGAAAAATGTAACGAGAGTTAAAAAATACGTTTATAAAATAAAAAATTATATTTATTTTTAAAGTATATTTTTAATAATCACTTTGTTAAAATTGAGCTCAAAATTACTTTGATGATACTTCTTTAAGAAGGAAATAAAGACTTTAAAGCTGTAAAGTTGCAAATAAGCAGCATTTTTAAAATTCAAGTTATTGAAGAAATTATAAAGATTTGAACGAAATTATGCTGTAAACTTAAAAGTTTTAACTCAATGTTTTGTCTCAATTTGTATTTAAATTTAAACAGACAAGCAAAGCTATCCAAATTCATATACCAATTCTTTTAATTTTCGAATACGTAAAAGTTAAAGTTTACTTGATTTGATTTAATTTAGGATATTTAAAATTTAAAATTTAATGATAAGAGGCAGATGAATTTAAACATTCAATAGTCCCTCGCAGCTACAGCTTTTCGTTTGTTATTTGATTTTTTTTATAACAATACTGTAATAGAATATAGAGATTTAGTGATAAGAATATTTTCCTAATTAATTCAAAATTGGATTGAAAAAAATTGGATTGAAATTAAAATGCATAAATTATTTATTAGGAAATAAATATTGAATTTAGCACGAACTCTTTTAAGTTGGATTTTTTTAAAAATTGTTTTAAATTTTTCCAATAGTTCAGTTTTTTTAATTGTACGTCAGTTCTACTAGTCATTTTTCTTTAAAATAATCCTTACATTTAAAAAAAAATAGACAAAGCATACCAATTAAACGTAACATCACGGGTAACAAGTTTATTTAATACTTCACTCTTTAATAACTCGATTTAGAAATATATAAGTTGGCTAGTTGCACAGATAAAAAATAGAAAACTTAATAAAATTTCTTAATAATAAAAAATAGCTGGCATCTTTTTTTCCTTTTTTGTGCTTCAGTTCTCCATTTTTTCCTAATTTTTTTAACCTACATAAACTATGTTTCTTAAAAATATATTTTCCCCAAACCCATTGAAAATTAATAGATCTTGCAGGAATCGGTCTTGATTTATTTATTGTAATTAATCTTTATCTTTTAGGGGGTAGTTAATTTCGAGAGGAAGGGTGGGGTTACAATCTAATCCGATTTTATTAGTCTATGGGCAATTTTAAACTCTTGATCTGAATGTTAAGCCAACAATAACATTTTCTAAAAGCTTTCTATTTAAGAATACACAGAAATATTACAAAGCATATTTGAGAGGACTAATATAAATTATGAACACTGTTAGCATATAATAACTCAATAGTTATAGTCTTACAGTCATCAAAATTTTAATTTGCATAATTGTTATCTCAAAGCAACACTTTAAAAACTCTTTAAAGAAGAAGAGCCATAGTATCATTTAAACCGCAAACCCGAAATTGTATCACTACATCTCTTTTGTAGTGTAACAAAAATGAAGAAATGGAAAAAAGAAAATTTACGGTTTTTAAAATCAAGTTAAGAAAACTTAAAATCTATAAATATAGAAGTGCCAACTTTTGCAAACTAGAAATCAGTAATATATAATAATATATGAATATATATAACCTACAATAATATATATATAACCTAAACATATATAACATAAGCAATAACATATATAACCTAAACATATAACATAAGCAATCATATATATAACTTAAAGAAATTTCCTATTAACTTTATTTTATTTAGGTATGATATTATGTATGAATTTAGTGTTTAAAAAATGCTTAAATGGTACTTTTTCTTGAATGTTAGTTGCAAGCGATAAAATTTCAGAACTCTTTGTAGTTAAGGGAGGGGGAAAATACTTATTTTTAACAGATTACTGCGAAAGTTCTGAAAAACCATAAGTTTTATTACACAACAGTAACATCGTAATCTAGACTACGGAACCTTAATAATTATGGATAAATCGTAATAGTTGACACCTCTTTAAATAGAAGAATTAAATAGAAAGTTTCGAAGCATAGAGCTAGTTTTCTTTACCCGAATGTATCTAATATTTATTTCTTAATATTCAAATAACAAAATCGTTAGAGTTCTTAATTCTTTTTTAAATGTTAGATTTCTTAATTAACATGTTTTATTCAATTAAGATAAAAAGTGCAATTAAAATAAAATGAAATTGTAAAATAGGCACTTTTGAGTATCTTCAACCTTTTATGCACGCATTCAAGTTGTTTATACGTAATAAAAATTAGCGTCGTAACACTAAAGGCTAAACACTAAAAATATGTTCCGTGAATTGATGTTTTAAAAATATAAGTTTTTAGCTGAAGAAAAATCAATCTTTTTTAAAAGTCAAATAGTTACAAACAAAAAAGCATTATATTTAGGGTAACTTAGGTTAAATATCAAATTACCACTTTTTCCTCCTTTTTGAAATTTTTTGTTTATTTGTGCTGAACGGAATTAATTATGAAACTTTCTATTTAAAAATAAGTTTACACAATTTGGACGAAATCTTATCTTCTAATCAGAAGCACATAATGCATGATGCGCATGCGCAAGCATTTATGTATTTACATTACACAATACTGTAAAAACGCGAATTTCAGACTTACAAAAAGGATTCAAAATTTAAGTAACCACAGTTTGGCTCTTTCATATCCAGGAAGGAGAAACTAATCATTTAATTGAATAATTTATTAAAATTTCCTACTGAAACTTTCTAAATTAGTAAAATGAGAGCAATATTTTTTTTGTCATGAACAGTTTTGGTGAGAATTGTTTTTTGTATATTAGTTTATTGCAGCAATGTAAATACAAAAATGTAACAATAAAAATGCACTAAAGTTCAGCTTTTTATGCTCAGATTGCTCGGTTTTAATTTTTAAATCTAAAAAAACAATTTTTATAATTTTCTTATTTCAGATAATTTTGATATGATGCTTATTTCGGTTAAAACATTAAATTAAGTATATTAAATAAAGTAAATTTAAGGTTTTCCTTTTTCAAAGCTATATTTCAGATGTCTAAAATTTTTAAGTTTAAAAATGAATTTTGAAAGTTACAAATCATATCAGTTACATTTTGGCTTCTTTCTCAGATACTTAAGCATCCTTTGTAAGACATTAATTTTTGGGACATTTTTTAAAAGACAATTTCAATTTAAAACCCTTTCAAGCAGGGATTAGCCATTATTTTAATGACCAAGAAACTCAATTATTTAGAATACTGAGTTCTCTGCAAACATGCGTTTTTTTTTTAAAAAACGTAATCAATATTTTTTTATTTTGTAGTATAAAACAAATTTGAAATGATGGGAATTTCGTAGAACTTGGCTGAATCCAGCGATTTCGAAACGATTCAGTTAAGTACCCAGTATGACAAATTGAATTCCCATTCAGTATCATATTTAATATTTATGAAATTAGAGTTTTACTATACTTTTTTTTTCAGAGAAACCCATGCATTACAAAAACAGGGAAAGAGAAATTGTTTCTTCTCTCAAATAGAAAAACAATGAATGCTATAAATAAAAAGTTTAAATCGAGTCTGTTTGAGATTTATAACATTTTTTTTAAATTCGCATTTAAGTTTTTAAATAAATTTTATTCAATTTGTCATACTTTATTTCTTACCTTGAAAAATTACAGGAGTACAGAAAAGAGTTTTCGAAACCTCTGTATTTTTCGTAAGCATAGAACATACCTACATGCACTTAAAAATGATAAATAGAAAGTTTCTAAACTTAAGGAAGTTATATTTATTGCTCCGGTTTTCAGAAAATTTACTTCCTTGAGAGCAACCAATTTCCTTAATATGTTTTATTTTTTAATAGCATGTGTTAAGTAATGGGAGATATTTATATATATATATAAAACAATGTGAGATAATTAAATAAATAAAACAAATATATAATATGAGATATTTATATAAATAAAATAAATGAGGCTTATAACTTTTCCAACTACACATTATATATTATGCTTGGTTTTAAAACATTGCACAGTTTTTTTAACAAATAAATTGCCTAGTTTTGTTTCAAAATAAATATAACGCTTCCTTAAATTCAAAACAGAAACTTTCCAATTTGGAAAAACAAATGCATTGGAATATAAATTTGGAAAATATTCTATTTTCGCACATTAAGCGAAAATCAAAAAAAAAAATAATAGTGATGCAATTTTTTAGGTGAACTAATTCTAGGTAGGTTGGATTGACTTCAAAACCAATTACCATACAAACGCTATTAAAATAAACACTCAAAATATTAATAATGAAACTTTTTTTAAATTGTTTCTTTCTCTGTTTTTCCATACATTAAAAATATCGTCAATAATATATAGATATATATAATAAAAGTAAATAGAAAGCTCTAGAATTTCAAATCCATGAATATATAGCAGAATTCCTTTCGTTTCAATTACATTAAATTACTCAAAAAAAGTATTTTAACAAATACCAATCGAATATGTTTATCTTTGTAAGTAAAGCTGGATAATGAAACAATTCTCCTTTTTCCTACTATTTTCCAGTTATTTAAAACAAATATTTTAAATTCAAATAAAAAAAAAACAGATGTTAAGTGAGGTGATCCTTTTGTGTAACGGAGTGATACTTTGGAATTTTTAGTTGGCCATATTTTGTAATTCAATTAAATATCCCAGGAGACTCCGATACGAAAATTTAAAAATCATCAAAAGAAAAATTCTCTGTCACCAATAAGAGACCGTCCATCTTCGTTTTTGTGAAGAAAATGTGAATTTATTGTAGAGATACCAGACACGTGGGAATTTATTTCAAAAATAATTTTCAATTCTTTAAAAATCATAATTTTAGCATTTTCTTTTGCTGTTACATATTTAAAAACTATTCTTTTAGACTAAGAATTTCAACCAAAATTCTAGTCATTAGCAAAAAATATTAAAGAAAATGCATCGAGGCATGATTAACGCCAAAAATTACGAATATATAAACGAAGATGGACGTCACTGGGGCACCCGGGTACGTGAAGCCCGCATTTGCTTAACACTACAATTTAAGTGAATGCTGTAACAATTGTAAACCAAAGAGGACAACGGCTTAGGTCCATAAAAGCTGATTCTGAGAAAAATGAATTTTCTAGGCTTGTTAACTTGCAGGAATAACATATCGGATTAAAATCTAAAGATGAAAATATGAAATTAAAAATTTCTTAAAAAATAAAAACTTTTAGGAGATTTTAAATTCTTAAAATTAATGAAAATAATTTTAAAAAAAAAAAGAAATTTTTTGTGCAATTACTTTTGCTTGCTTTCGGTTTTAAATGTGATTTTTTTTCAACAGAAGTACCGATGTACAAAAGTATTCGAAATATGAATTGTTAAAAAAGTAAAGATTTTCAAATAAAGTAAAAATAAATCAATCCGCATTGTAGGGTAAAGCAAACCCCCTGGGGAAAAATATGTTTTTGAGGAAAAAAAATAAATTAGCCAAATAAACTACATCTTTTAGTAAAATAACTCTAGAACTCAATAATGAGCTTTTATTTTGAGGATCGAATTCTTGTTTTGAAACTGCGTTTGTTTTATGCTTAATTGCATTGCGTATTCTTTAAGCAAACATATAATGAACAGATCATAAATTACAGTCTCATTGGGATTAGACAGACCGAAAACTTTTCTATTTACTTAATGTTCCTATTTTGTTATATAGTTTCTTTGCCTTCTGAGTTCACAATTACGAAATGTTTCAGTTCTCAATCGCCAAAATTTGTAAATAATTCATTAAAATCTATAAAAATAGCTTTGTGAGATGCCACGTCAATTCTGCATGTCGTTTAAAATATAGTGAGAGCAATTCCTTGCTCGTAGAATTTCTCACAAGCTCGTATTTTTAATCAAACATATAGTACAAAGCTCACATTTTAACTGCGGTACAATTGAGTGAGAAGTAAGCTTTAAACAAAACTAAATAAATAAAAGCATTTAAATATTAGGAATTCATTAAAATAAAGATAAAAGCCAATTTTCGATCAGGGGGGTTATTTACCAAAATAATTTTTTAAAATCAAATGTTAAAATCGACAGTAAACTGACTATGCATTTTCAAGAAAATTTCAAGCACTGCACTGATGACAGTAGGAATAATAACCTATAAAATAACATGTCTGAAAAAAGAATAAAAAGTAAGGTAGGTTAATAACACTCACTTAAAATCTAGTTATTAGAAATAAGCAAAATCTATGGAGAGAATGATAAAAAGCAATTAAGGGCTAAAGGTAAAGGCGAAAAAAAGAAATGATTATAGAAAAAAAAATCGTAATTTAAAATTTAAAAAAAAACATTGAATGAAAAAAATCAGAATAGCAAGAAAGGAATAACTAGAAAAAGGAAATCAGGAGATTTAAAGAGGAGTAAAAAACATGCAAAAAGGAGGAAAACATACAAATAAGAGAAAAAATGTGCAAAAGGAAGTAAATGTGCAGGAAAATTGTAAAATATATAATTAAAATTTGAACTCTCCCCACCCATTTTGATATTATGCATTAATTTGAAAGTAACTCAAGAAGTAAAATTTTGTATTTTCGCAAGAATAGGGAGAAAAAAAATGCAGAGTGGTGCCTAATGTCCCCACTTATATACTCTATGGGTGTGGTTGGAATATCAATCACAGCCCCTCACCAATGGAATGTTATAGGTCATATATATGAAAGCATTACTTCATGAAAGCACCACCGAAGAAACTGTGGTAGCACAGAATTCCTGAATGATGAACTCATGGAGAAGTGAATCCATAAATTGGCCTCTCCGACATTACATTGAATGAGGCAATGATGGATATTCCAGACGTTACTTGGAGCATATATGTGGTCACATCAGATACTTCAGCGAAAATACAAAATTACCATCACTTTTTGGTTTACTTTTGTTTACTCCCTCTTGCAAACAATAACCATGAATTTTAAATTTAATTGCACGGAATTAGAAACAAAAAGGGGAATTTATATTGTATTCAAAGTCTAGATATTTTTTTTGAGTTCATTGAGAAGACCAAGGGACACCATGACTTCATTCATGATCGAAAAATGGAACTTTTCAGGAAAACATTCTTAATGTCGTGTTAGAAACCCTTTCTTATTTTTCTAGCATTCGAAACAAGCGATCGAACATTCTTATTTTGATTCTCTCTCATACCATCTCCCTTTCATCAGTTTCTATCAGTTTATTATCTATGCTAACCACTATTTTCATTGCGATTCCTAAGCTTTTTACTGATAAGGAAATGTGAGGGAGGGTAAGAATTTTCTTTTAAAAATAGATTGTTGACGCATACCAAGTCTTGCTAATTTAATAATGGGACATTTCATTTATATAACAAGTGTTAAGAATATGCATTACGTGGAATATGCATTACGTGTCAAGTATGTGTATTACATGCAATACGCTACCTTACGTATTAAAATTAAACATAATAATTAAGGTGTCTAGTTATTCTTTCCAAACAATTTTAAGCAATCTTGAAGTTTCCTTCTTTGGTGAAAATTAACCTGATATTACTTGTAAATACTAAATGGATGCAATTTCAGTTATGCATCTCGGATCTTAAAAATATTTTCCTATTTTTCTTGTACTCACAATTTGATTATCACACGGGCACAAGCCATAACCCCAAGAAAGCATTAAGCATACTCAGTCTATATTTTTTGTATTGTGCACACCATTTAAGCACAGTCAACAGGTTCAAATAATTCGTTGTCAGAAACTACCTATCCATGTAGGATACATAATTGGAAGTCAGAAAGTCCCACATGCGTATGATAGAGAAGGGGATAAATAAGCGAGGAAATTTTATCCTTGCGATTATGAATATTGAAAGTGAAGATATTTTCCCCTGAATTTTCACATCAAACTTATAGAATTTTCCTCCGTTTTGTCGGTTTTCTTTCTTTTTTACCACCGTCTTAAGAAACAATTTGGTGAGAAATGGTTAAACTCTTATAGATCCAGCTCCCTTACTCCAATTTTTTTCAATCTATAAATATCATTATATCCTGAAACATCATAAAAAATATTTTAAAATTTTTACCAATCATTATAAATTTAAACAGCGATCTATTACATATCGAACATAAAGTCTGGAATAATATCAAGCTTTAAAATTCTTGCTCTCAGGTAACGTAAACAATCATGTTAACATGCACGCAGCGTTAGCAGTGATTTTTTGTGTTATCTTGTAAGAGAAGGCAAATATCCAAGGCAATAATCGTGCTAAAAATGTCATGTTTAATAAAAATATTTGTTGGAAAAAATTCGATATTGATTTTTACTGTTTACTCGTTTGAACTGACGAAAAATGAAAATGGTATTTACGATATTCCGATTAACACACTCAACAATAAGAGCGAGGTTTGAGTGAAGGTCGTAAAAGAATGCAAACCACGGTAAAAGGATTAACTGAACAATAAGTATAAGATATCTATTTTCATAACAGCCTTTCAGTGATATTTTCTAGATTCAATACAAAATGTCTAAAATTGTCCAAAAATTTCAAAATCTTAAATTATCTAAAATTCTAAGAAAAGTATTCACACTTTTCTGTTTATTAAAATAATTCATTAGTAAAGAAAAAAAATTGAACATTTTATTTTTGACCATTACAGAAAATTAAAAAAAATAAAGAATATGAACCAAAAAAATTAGTATATTTAAAATTTTTTGACATAGATGATGTGGGGGAAGCACTCAATCATATTAAACAAAATTTTTACAAATAACCAAATGTATCGAAATATTCAAAATTTTTAGACAAATAAAAAATAACGGGACTGTTTAAAAACTAATTTTATTTAGTTTATATGTCTGCAGATTAGTTCCAAATTTTAGTTGGATTAGAAGTTTTCGCATCTACGAAAGGAGTAATCCTCTCTCCCCCTACTATACTTATTAGTTTCTTCTTTCCCAAAATGTTTTTTTCCAACATATAAAATTGAAGTTTTCAACAATTCAAGATATACAAAATAATCTGAAATATTTTTTCTTTAGTTTTACTTTAGTATATAACGAACAATTTATTCCTACTTTTCTGTCAATTCAATGACATAATATTTTTGATTGGAAACAAATTTAAAGAAGTTTTTAAAAAAAATAGCCTGGTTGAAAATGAATAGTTTTGATCTAGATGCTTATGCTGAGCCCAATGAAAAAAATTAGCATTAAAACATACATATGCTTGTAAAAAATTTTCAACTTCACAGTTTTATGTTGAAACGTTTTATCTTCAAAATAAAATTTCTTTCTATTTCACCCAAGAAGAAAAAAAATCTGCATCACCCGTGACCGTTTCTGCTACCATGTTTACCAAAATATAACTTCTGAAACAATTTTCTTTCTATCATTGCTGATTTTTTAAGGCATATTTGCTCATTTATTTTGATTTATTTGAAACAGAAGGTTTCTAAGAACTTCAGTTAAGTTTGTTTCGAGACTTAACGCTTAGTTTTATCTATAATGTAATCCTGAAGTATTGATGGTTTATCCAAGCTAGATTACTTGCTGACCAGTTAATAAGAGTTACATTTCAAACTAAGGTACGCCAGAAAATCAAGCCACTGAAATAATGAAAACAAAAGAATTGGTTGAGACAAGGCAAAAGTTCAGTTCTCATATTTTTCTGGAGCTTATACGTGATAATTCTCGTCTGCAAGTTATTTTTTTTTAAGTTTTTAGGGGGACATTGGGCAGAAGTCATCAAAAACGTTGCCATAATTTCAGTGTAATTACCGATATGGATATCTCTCCCTTCAACGAACAGCTGTAACTGATTTTGTCAACAAGTCTTTGTTGACAAAATCAGTTACCGCTGTCCGTTGTATTTAGTCATATTAAAGGATCTAGTATTACCAAGTAGTATTTAGTACTATTAAAGGATCTCAAAATCAAAATAATTATGAACAGAAGATTTCAAAAGAGCTGTTTATAATTTTTTTTTGAAAAACAATACTGGTTATCAAAACTATAACTTTCAATACTTAATTATTTTTTTTAAAATTATAGACTTGTGTTAATTTTTTTAAATAGTGATCGCACCAAATACAACTGCAATTTATACTTATGAAATATTTAACTCTCCTCAGTAAAATGTACTCAAAGAAAAGTTACGTTATCGCATTGGATAAAGTTTTGTTCAGATATCAATCATAACCTATAAATAAAAATAATTAGTTTTATTAACTGGAACAATTACGAAGCTGCATTATTTTCCTACTAATCATGTGAATCATCATTTATGAGGATTGGCCTCTATGATAAAATTAGTGGGAAAATTATAAATTTGAAAATATTGTTCCATCTAAGTCGGATACTAAATTTGACATTTTAAACGCTATTTCAAATATTTTAGCTATTTTATATAACTTGATTTTGCTCAAAGATTTTGCAACCTTTTAATTTGATATTTTTCAATATGACTTCGAAAGTGAATATGAAAATAATATTTTTTACGTTAGTAGTATGAATCATACTTTTGTAAAAAAAAATTTTATCTGTAGTAATTCGTTGTCATTTGATTTTTTAAATATTTTTCAGGCCAATTTCATAAGAAACAGTAAAAATTTGGCAAATAAAAAACCAATTATATTCTGCTCCAAAATCATTGAAAATTCACAAAATATCTACTTCAGAAAAGTAGATGAGCAACCAATCGTAGCTTTAAACTTTTATAATTTTTTTTTAGTTCAATTATAAGCTTAGAATAAAAATTATAGTAAAATTTTCTCTTTTTGAGAAAAATCTAACAATTCAAAAAAATTGCAGCTATTTTTATTTTTAAATATCAAAATGGTTTGTATAATCTGCAACGTTGTTTTATTCACTTGACTATCGCATGAAAAATAACAACCTTTCTGAAAACGGATTGCTTGAAAAAAATACAAAAAATTAAACGTAGGAAAATTTGGATAAAAAAATGAAAATTTTCTTCAAGAAATTTCGCCTTTTAAAAAAACAACTACAAATTTTTTTGGACCGAACACTCGTATATGTATGTAACCAGTTCAAAAATCTATTTCATTAATCAAAAAATTCACAGTATATTTGCTTTAAAAATTATAAATCTTAAAAAAAAAAAAAAAAGGAATCTCAAAACAAACTTTTTCTTTAGTAATTAGGTGCCCCGGTATAAAGAGTTTCCGAAGACATTTTTCCCTTTTTTAATAAGTAAATAAAAAATCGCATAAAAAGGCTTTTAGTTTCTGTGAAATCAACTTTTAAAATATTTTCCGTCACGTCGAGCGATGCGTGTTATTCGCATACTCCCTTTTTCTCACTTTCTACCTTTAAGGAGTCTTTCTTACTTATTGCGGAAATCAGGAGTCAAATTCATAAAAGGAATTGATTAAGTGAATGATAAGGGCAATGTTTGTTTAAAATTTAAAAAAAATCGTGCAAATTTTATCCCATCATTCCGAATTTTTGCAAGATATTGCCATCACTAATTTGAGTTTGTGTCAGAAATTTCATAAAAATCTTGATTTGCTTTTGAGTTTTATTATTTTTCTGGAAAAAAAAATTACTATTGAGTTTCAAATATTAATTTAGAAATTTTTTGAAAGAAATAGTTTATAAACACTTAATCTGAATAAGTGTTTTCAGGATAGCGAAATTATCTGATGGGCAATTTTTCGAAATCCAAATATTTTAATGTCAATATTTGGTGAAATTTTTTAAAACTAATTTCGAAAACAATTTTCGGTCAATAGAACACTTGTCATTAAGTATTATCTAAGGAATGAATTCTAATTTTAAAGCTCTAAAAAAATCCTTTCTAATTTTAAAGCTCTAAAACTATCAGTGTAAAAGAAACCATACGGTTTCATGCCATTTATGAGCTATTAAAGTGCTAATTACGTTGCGATTTACATTAAAAAATTGACCAAGACAGTAGCTATGAATTAAAATAAGTAGTTCAATGCAGGATCAAGATTATTTTATTTAAAAGAATTTACTTTTCTTTCATGTAGGAAAAAAAATTATGCATTGAAATAAAAAATCCTTTCAACTTTTTATGTTTCACTTAAAATAAGCAGAGAGCCCTCTTACTTTCTCATACTTATTTTATATCACCGTTTCATTTCATTACATTGAACACGTAGAGATGTTAAGACTTGGGGCAGTAAGAGTGCTTACAGCACTTTTGCTATTAAACGCTACATTCAACAAACATAAAAAAAATACTGTTAAATATTTAATTAATCATTAGCAGGAAAAATAGTATTAATTCTAATAGTATCGCTGAGCACACACTGCAGAGATGCCAACTTGCTCCGGACATCAAATATATATTTTAAAGTGGTAGTTTATCAATTGTGATTCTTGGTTTAATGAATTCAATTTAGTTAATTTTTATCCACCACTATTTCCAAATAATTCGTAGGCTTATATTATTCACCACTTTATAGTACATAAGTTATGCTACACCTTTTAAAAAGCAAGCAACAACAGTCAAATATTTGCCAAATTTACTTTGTAGTTATTTACCGTTTTTTTAATTATATTGGCGTGTCCGGAGCAGTTGGCATCTCTGACACTGTAATCTAACACCATTAATAACCACGAAAATTTCTTTTTTTAAAGTTCAAAAATAGTTTACACAATAACTATTACTCATTAAGATCACTATTACCAATTCACTATTGCTAGATTACTATTTCTGATAACTTTGTTAACCAATATTATACACTAAGAAAGATTTAATTCTTAATTTATTTATGTATGCATAAAATTTTTTATTTCTTATGTTATTTTTTCTTAAATTGAACATTAGAATACTCACCAAATTACACTTCAATACTAGAGTGGATATTTTGAAAATGCCTAATCATATAGACTACATTGTTTTTATCAAAAATGTAACTTAATAGCATAAATAAAATAAATGTATTTTCCTAGAATTTTCTTCCTCAAACATTTCACCTCTAACATTCAACATTTTCCTTTTCAAATTTAATGTGGCAAATTTCCTTTCATTAAATCTCTAAGTCCTAAGTCTCAAGCAAATCATTCAACTCGTAACATCAAAAAGTCTATCCTAAAAGTGAGTGACAAATCATTCGATACAGCCAGATTGCTTACACTCTCGAAATAAACTCTGTTAACTTATTAAAATTGTGGATTAGTATATTTTGAAACACAAATCCCTCGTACTTTTGTAAAACTTTGAATACGGAAAAAATCGAAAATGTTTTCTTAAATATATCTTTCTTACAAGAGTTTTATTGAAATCTAAATGGTTAAAGACTCAGAAAAACGTATTGGCAATTTCATGGATTTTGTATTTTATTATTTTAACAAAGGCATTAGTAATTTATACAATTTTTATGTACCAGTAAAGTATCGAGCATTTTTATAGATTTATCACAACCTCAGATTATAGATTTATCACAGTTTTACTACGTTTAATAGTTACAAATTCATAAAATTTCAACTCATTGGTTGTTCCTTAGATTTAGCATTTTTTATGGCTCCAAAAAAGCAAAATACTTTGACTGGAATGGGTTTTTTCACTGATATTTGTAGCTATATAGAGAGTAATATTATATAAAATGCTGCATTTACGAATAAATAATGCTTCATTTCGAATTTACATTTTTATTTTCAGACTTCTTACACTGAAAATTTTTTTTTTAAAAAGGGTTTAAAAAAACTTCAAAATTGCCATCTATACAAAAACCCATATGTGTAGATTATTTCTGCGAACTTCTAACAAACTGGGTAAAAAAAAAAACAGCAAAAAGGCTTAAACTTTTTTGTTTTGAAAAATTTGTCTTTTTATAATCTGTAGAAATGACAGTTTACAAGTAAAATGTCATTCATGAATAAAAAACATTTTACAAATTTGTTTTATTTTTGAGTGTATTAAAATTATTTGAAATAAAGGAAAATAAGACTGAAGAATAGATATATGTCTCAAATCGTTTGTGCTTATGTTTGATCAGTTTTCGAAAATCTATGCTGCAAAACTCAACAATCAATTGATAATGTATTCACTATAGTAAATATTTTTTAACAGTCTTTCATTAATTCAAATTATGAATCCATACTTAACTTCTCTTACGCATTTTATATAACTGCATAAAAAAAATATTTGTTTTAAAGAAATTTTATTCTTCTAATTCTATTTCAATACTTAGTGAAAAATGGGGCCATAAACACAGTAAGCCATAAAAAATACCAAGGATATTGGTTTCGCTTCAGCGATGTGTATTGATTTAGCGATGTGTATAGATTTTCTATCAGCTTAAAAATACTAAACAATGATAGTTTTGGAGTGCCTAACAAGCTAAAATTGAGCGTTAACCACTTAAGTTTTAACTACCGGGCATCAACAGGCTAAACAGTTTCGGAATTTATGAAAAATCTGGCATTTGTTAAACATTAGCATTCCTTTGAAAAAATGACTAATGATTGACTTATAAGACGAAAGTTACGAATCGACAGTTCCTTGTTAAAATAAAAGTGTTTTTAATTGCAATAAATTTTTATTGCATTCCAACTCTAAAAATACTGATTTGAATACTATTAAAAGAAAAAAAAGGATTTTACACAATACATTTTAAAAATAATCTTTTTATGATTTACTGGTTTCTTTTTGACAATATGGTAACCAACATACGACTTAAAACTCTACCAGATTTGCAGTAGTTTAAGAAAAATTTGACTGTTCACCGCTGTAGTTTACATACTGGTCAAATATTAAACCAAGGGGATAATACACATCACATATACATATTATAAATATAATTATACTCCAGTTATTTCTATTTTTAAACAGTAATTAATGTCTATGTTTTGCACAGACAGTCAATTACTGATATGGTTATTGGTTAAACATTTAAAAGCAAGCAATGAGCCCATTAACATTAAAAATTTAGGATACTTGTTTCGTTTCAGGCAGTTTTTCTAACTTGGAAACAGTTGACAAAATATTATAATAATAAAAACAGCTAACATTGGGAACAACCGGCACTTTTAAATTAGTCAACAATTCAGTTTTAAATATCATTGGTAAAATATTAGATCAAAGAGGGGAAGCACGTTTAAACAAGAAAAACGTTATATTTAGAATATTAATTCTCTTTTAGAAATGTGATTCATCAATTTAAGAAGTCGCATGTACAAAAAATATTTAAAAGGCATTAGTTAACAATTAATTATATTTTTGTATGATACCCATTTTCCAAACTGAGAACAAACTGCTTTTTGTATTTGATTTTTTACGCTTCGCACTTAACCATTCCTTCGAAGTGAATACCTTCTATGCACAGTCAGTACTGTACGTATTATTTTTCTCATTCTCACTGTTTTTAAGTAAATAGATTTAAGTAACAAAAACATTTTCGAAATAAATATCTGAAAAACTTTTAAAGTTTGAGCTAAAAGTAAAACGCATCAAAATATCTTTTGTATGGACGTTACTCTCATTAACAAGTTTCAAAAAAGTATCTAAAAAAAACTATATGAGTATCTCAAAACAGTGAAAAAGAAATCAAGCTGTGACTAATTATCATTAACTAAACTAAACTCAATGGCGCGACAGCCCATAGAGGGCCAAGGCCTACTGTGATCATCTCAGTTTTCCTGACCTTGGGTTCTGGGGTGCAAGAGCAGATGTTCCGGTTAGGTGGTCAGCCGAACGCGAAACCCCCAGTGTTTAGTTCCCAAGCATGCGTGGTACTCATTTACAGACCCACTGAAATTATCATTACCTACTGCAGATAAATTAAACACTCACCAGCAATTATTTAATAAGGAAATTTCAAAAATAACAGTACACGATTAGTTTTTTTAATTAAAAAAAATCTTTTGTTTCAAAAAATATTTTGTTCATAAATGACTAAAGAGCTTTAAGAATTTTAAAGTACTATAATAGTCTGTAAAAATTTTATATTTTAAGTACTTTTTTTCATGCTTAGCAAGCATCTTTTTTTTAATATATATTAAATATATTTTTCCTCATTAAATTCAAGAAAAAAAAGCGTGCCTCAATAATACTTAAGACATAATACTTTGTAAATAAAGTTAAACTAAAAAGCTTAGTTTTAGAATATAACAGTTTCACTCATTTTTGTACATTTACCCGTAGACACACTCATAACTGAAAAAATTTTATAGCACATTTCAGAAACTATTAATACTTAATAAATGAATAGATCTCTTAATACTTCCTGCTCATCACAAATTAAATAAAAAAACTTTTAAATTTGAAATTTAATAATAAATTTTATATTATACTTGTATAAAACAATCAAAATATATCTTTTTTTAATTGATAATTTGGTATTTATTAAAAATGCTCCAAATATCTCAATCTGTTAATACATAGAACCTAAATGCAAATCCTGGTTCCATAGTAGATTTTGATTAGATTCCTTATCCTGACTCACACGGAATGCAAAGTAGGCATAAAATTTCCCCAGGAGTAGATGAATCATTCCTTTAAAAGTTCATCATTTTAAAGGTTTCCTATTTTAAAGGTTCATTACTTTCGCGCTATCAGTGAAATGTTTTTTAAAAAGAATTTTCGTCAAAAGCACATATAAATACCGCTAGTTATTTAACTCGTAAATGCCCACATCTCCTTAAAAGAAATCAAAAAATTAGATGGATGTCTAAATGTTGTAGATTAATGAGTTTACTGCCTCTTTACTGAAATTAATAAATATCAGTTATGGAAAAAAGACTTCTTTTAAAAAAAAATTTAATATCTACGGAATATAATAATTACTAACAAATTTTAACTCACACAACGTTTTTTTTTTACAAAAATTAATGAAATTAAATTTTTAATAAATATTGCTGCTCTTCAGTTGCAAAAACAATTTCCTTTTAGTCACGGAAGCTGATAAACACAAATACAAAACATTTTCTGCCAATGTCTCGTACGAATTATGTCAAAGAAAAATAGAAGAAACTTTTTTTCGAAGACAGAAAAAGATCTCAAAACTATTATAAATGTTTATAAAGGTAGACTTTATTCATATAATTAGAGATCGTGACTAGCACAATACCAAAATTTTGCTAAATGAAGAAAAAAATAAAACATTTAAGTTTGTATTTTTACTTAAAGCTAAACTAAGAAGAATTAATGTGTTCTTTAATCAACTTGTTTCCGTTTTTTACTGCTGATTTCTATTACATTTTAACTTCTATGACAGAAAAATTATAATTTAAATTTAGATATTTTTGGAAACAAATTTCATGTTTTTGTCAAACATCGTGAAAACATCGCATAAACAGTTTTTTTTTTTATGAAATAAATATTAATCAGGATATTTTTAGTAAATTGGTGCTTCAGATGAAAAGTTACAATGGTAATAATATAATGTAGTTAATTGAAGGGTAAAGAGTATTTAATTAAATATTCATTTACTCTGAGAGCATCAGGCATTCATATAAGAGGATATCGTGATAAAGCTTTGCCATTCCCTTAAGTAAATTCATTTAAGCATGAATGTGAATATCGTCTCAGAAAAAAAACGCTAGGTTTTTGTTAGAAGTTTAAAGGAATTTTGAAAATTAGCACTTTAGAATAATATTTCAAGGATAGTCAGGGCAAAAATTTTATTGATTAATTTCCTACGAATGGAACGAAGTTTTCAAAACAAAATACTTCAAAACAAAATACTTCAAAACAAAATGTTATTTGCTTCACCCTGCTTTTACAAATACTTTGACTTCATAATTTCTGGCTTCCAGTCATTGGAACAACAGGTGAAAAGAAATATTTTCGCCCTGTTTTAAAAAGAATTTTATTGATTTCATAGTAATTATTAAAAATAACAGGTTCAACTTTTGGGAAACGTCCTCTTAATATCTTATCGTACTGCTAAATATAGTTAAATATTAAATTGATGATAGGAATAGAAACACTTCACGAATCGTCCATTCGATTCAATGATTTTGAGGATTCCATTAATCGATTCAAATCTATTAGTCAGAAGATATTTAGAAATTGAGAAAATTGTTTGGTTCTATACACTTAAAGTCGTTCTTCATTTAAAGTTTAATGCGTAAAAATATAAGTTCGTATTGAAGGTTTTCACAATTTTTGAAATTAAAATAATGTATCTCACTCATTTTATAGTAAGTATTGGAAAAAAATATTAAACACTAATGCAAAGAATTTCTAATGTAATATATTAAACTTTTTTTTGGTTCAAAGCAATTAATGTATTTCACAATTATCCTATTATTAGGTAAAAAAAAATTGAAAAGGTTTTAAAAACTTTCAATGTAACTGAATGTTAAATTCTGGAAGTAATATACTTACTGTAATAGTGGGAAAATAGTCAATGTTCATAAATAATTAAAATAATAAAAACAATTTTTTAATACACAGAACACTAAAAATGAAAAATGCACTTTTTCAGTAAAATAGTGCAAAAATTACTTGGCATACAAATTGAAAGATATGTAAAAAATACATAATATATCACCACAGTTTGAGTTTTTTTTTTTTTTTTTTTTTTTTTTTAATTATTTTCTTCATTTTTCATATTTTTTCCAATTTTTTTTTATATATATATATATATATATATTTTTTTCTATATATATAATTTTTTTTTTAATAATTTTTTTTTCTTTTTATGTTTTTTTCTTTCACATTTTTTTTTATATTTTTTTGTTTTTTTTTCTTTTTTATATATTTTTTCCTTCTTTCTTTTTTCTTTTTTAATCAAACTGTGAGACTGTTTACATTATTCTTAGGTACAATAAATTACAATTAGGTAAACATTAAAATAGAAAGGAATTTGCGATTGTTTCATGGAGGTTGAATAGATATATTAAATATATAAAACTGTACCCAATACTATAAACGAAAATCTTCGAAACAATGAGTATGTTTTAACTGAAGAAAATTCTTAAACACACTGAAAAATAGCTCTTAACAAGAAACAAAAGCAAAAATGGCTCATAAAAATAATGCAATAAAAATAATTTGGAATTTAAAAAAAATTTATACCCCATCTTTTTTTTTTTTTTTTTTTTTTTACGATGAGGGGAAATAGATTTTCTGAATGACAGGAATTAACTATAGATAAATTCATTGTGTTCGAAAATATTTATTCTTCAAATAATAATAATAACATTTTAAGAAATAAAAATGATTATGTTTACTTCTGTTTATTAAAAATGATTGTGTTATGAAAATTTGATTATGTTTTTAGTTTCCAACAACTAAGTAAAACAAAATAAATATCAAAATTAAAAAATGTCAAAAAATGTTTTTGTAAATAATCAGCAATGACCTGTAAGAGCCATTAACGATATACCTCCATAAAAAAAAGCAAATTTTACAAGATATTGATTATATTTACATAGCCAACAATTCCAGGAAAATAGGGAAAAAAATACATGCATTTTGAACAAAAATAAAGCTACAGCTGAACTAAGACATTTATGTTTGTTCATGAAAAATTATTCACTTATTTTTTTGATCACCCCATTTATTTATTTATCTCTGTTTATTGGCATAAATATTATTGAAATTAACACTTTTTTGAATAAATAGTTCTACACTGTTATTTGACAAGTTTGTGAGGGAGTCGGGTCAAAGCTATTTTTATCAGGCAGTAGAGCAAACCAGAAAACGCATGACTGTTGTTTCACCAAAATGTCCCTCTTGCAGAGAAAATGTCAGTACCACCACTTGATTGAACTCAAATAATATTATTGATTGTTGCAACCTCATGCAAATAAGTCTAGAACAGAATTTCTGTGCAGGAGTAGTACAAATGTCAATGGGACAATTTTTCCCACTATGTCACACTGGGAGATGTTACACGAAGATGTGTCACACTACCATTGCTCAAAAAGTCTTTGTGGTAATCCTTCTGAAGTGAGATAATATTTGAATGGTTAGACTCAGTTAAAGTTCTAATGATTGTCTGAGAAATAAAGTTTTAATCTTCTGTTTCCTGAACGTTGTCAGAGAGACTCATTTTCACCACAAATGTAAGGGTAAAAGGATTTCATAAAATAGGAATGATTTTCAGCAAAAATGGGAAATTTTTTTTATAGAAACTTTAAATAATAGTCTATATAGTTATTAGCAATATAACTGTAAAACTAGTCGGGACTTCACAATTCGCGAAGATCAGGTATGAATGATTCAAAATTCAATCAAGGAACAGGCATCCGACAGGCACAGTTCCATTTTTTTATTGCCATTTTTCAAAGGAGGTATCAGTCTTTATTAATGAACAAATAAAGATAGAATTCTAGGTGTTGATTTTCTTCAGAGTAATTAACTGTCCTTATTCTTGTTTATATGGTATCATATGAGTAGAGCTACGTAGCACTTTGCTAAGAGGCATACATCAGAATATGAATGATTTAATAGTTCACTAAACCGTCATGAAATATTCACGGCTATCAGTTCACTTTATTTCGTATGCTTCACAACTTTAACTGTGATGTATCTGTTTCAGTCTTTCATAATTGATCAAAGGAGGAATGAATCCTTGATATTATTATTTTCCCTCTAAGAACATGTTTTCCATTTCTTCGTTTGCTCTCAGGCAGTATTAATGATAATGCGGATTCTTCATTTACCTATTTTGAGAATTTCTATCTTTCCAATTATTAAAATCAATTTTTTTTTCTTAGCTGACTCTTATTTGTATTATTCTTTAGGACAGGACATCTTTAGTTTAAAGTCTTTTATGTCTTTTATTCGTAGCACACTAAAGGGTGACACAATACAAAATCAAAATCGTTGACTTATGCATTTATCACTAACGACTTGAATTTATTATCTCATAGTAACTTATACGATCATTTTTGTATTTTTTTAGCAAAAACATAAGGAATAAAAAAAATTTTCTTGTTACAGCAAAATTGTCTATAAAAGTTCTCAGAAACCAGTCTTTTAAACAGATCAGTTCAATAGTTCACTCTTCGTCAGTTTTCAGGTAATTTGTGGTTGGCATCATCGGAATCTTTTGGAATTAGATAGTATTTATATAAACAATAACAGGCCAAATTGTGGTGAATTTCCCTGGTATTTTAGAGTTATTTATTAATTTGTTTTTGAAGTGTTTAAAACTTGGATCATTTGAGTGAACTACTTTTTATACAAACATACATATTGAGCTTATCTTTGACGATTCGATCGCTTAACCACCAATTCAAATAGCACAGACGACATCAGACGATAGCTAATTAATACTCTATACATTATTCCCCAGTGCTTTAACTTTGTTCGATTGTCAGATTTATTCATGACCTCTTTCACTTCAAAATTACAAATGATCTTTGAAGCTCACAAATATTTTCGCTGAAACTTGTTTAACTAAATTTCTTTCAAATTGTTACTGTTTCCGGCATTTAGAATTTTTGTTATTCCTTCCTTTTAAGATTTTTTATTTCATACTTTCCTATCCTCTGTTACTTGAGATCACATTTTTTTAAAGAAGTTAATCAATTTTTTTCTCACTTCCCAAATCACAGTCACAGTATTAATAAAATTTCAAATTTTCGATTATCACTCATTGTAGGATTTCAGAAAATTCCTTCTCATATGAATAGTAGGTCTTCTTTATGAAGTCAGATTTTTCTTAAAAATTTAATATACATAACTTTATGACCAAACTCAACTGCTAATGATTTTAAAACATGATATAGTTGCAAAGGGGTGATCATAAAGCTCAATTTTGTATTTCAAAAAAAGTTTAAAGAAAAGCAAAAGCAATCAGTAAGACAATTTTTAATTATAATACTTAAAATGCAATTATAAATTTTCATGCATTATTTCCTTTCCAAAAATCCAAAAATCTATCCATACTTACACAGTTACAAAAAAAAGCTTTCTAAAATAATATTTCGGAGAAATCATTTTTAGTAATTAGAAAATAACGAATGTTACCAGAATAAATTTTTCTTATATATTTAAAGCATAAAGACGTTCTTTTAAACTTGACAATTAACATAAATTTGTTTTGGAATCAAAAATCTAAAATAAATTGTGTTTTAAAGTTCGAATTTTTTTTTTTAAAAAGCAAAACTATCTTTGATGGTAAAATATTTAACGTGTTTTGAAAACAAGAATTTAAAAAAAATTTTAAAAAAATCAAACTATATATTAACATTAATTACTAAAGATAAATATTTACTTACAATCATTTATTAATGAATTTCTAAAAATAACAGTAAATATGACGAATATAACAGTACATGACCAGTTTTCAAATTGACAATCAGAAAAATAATTTGCTTGAAAAATTAATTGTTTTCTGACTGAAAAGCTTTAGAGATTATAATAAACGCTTCAACGGCTTTTGTGCAAATTGCATATTTGTAGTACATTTTATAAGCATTGCGTGGATTTTTTTATATTCAATAATTCTTTGTCATTTAAATCATAAGAAAGGTATGCATCAAAAGTGGAAATGATAATTTAATAAGGAAAACTGAGCCAAAAATATTTTTTTTGGTCATAAGAACTTTTCACTCATTTTTGTATATTTACCAATAGACATAACTGAAGGAATTTGAAAATAATTTAGATATACGATTGAAGTTTAAAATCATATTTAAATATTTCGAAACTTATATTTCTTTTTCATCACAAATTGAAATTATAAACAACTTCGCAAATTTAATTTTTAATAAATAAAATCTCAGTTAAATATCCTTGAAATTCATCTTTTTAATTAATAAATTTGGCAGCGATAAGAAAAAATACTGCAAAATATCACAATCCGTTAATAGAATCTAAATGCAAGTCCTGGTTCCATAGTAGTATTTTGATTAGTTTCCTTATTTGATTAGATTTACATTATAGCAACTCGCTGTGGTCGGTGCAAACCGGATGCAGATTCGTATTGACCAGCCATGCCATCCCTGGGTTACGAACCCGGCTCACCTCATTGGAAGGCGAACGCTCTATCCCCTGAGCCATCTCGGCGCAAGATTTACAGTAATTCCCTGTGGTCGGTCCAAGCCTGATGCGGATTCGTATTGACCAGCCATGTCATCGCTGGGATACGAACCCGGCTCACCTCATTAGGAGGCGAACGCTCTATCCCCTGAGCCATCTCGGCGCAAGATTTACAGTAATTCCCTGTTGTCGGTCCAAGCCGGATGCGGATTCGTATTGACCAGCCATGTCATCGCTGGGATACGAACCCGGCTCACCTCATTGGGAGGCGAACGCTCTATCCCCTGAGCCATCTCGGCGCAAGATTTACAGTAATTCCCTGTGGTCGGTCCAAGCCGGATGCGGATTCGTATTGACCAGCCATGTCATCGCTGGGATACGAACCCGGCTCACCTCATTGGGAGGCGAACGCTCTATCCCCTGAGCCATCTCGGCGCAAGATTTACAGTAATTCCCTGTGGTCGGTCCAAGCCGGATGCGGATTCGTATTGACCAACCATGTCATCGCTGGGATACGAACCCGGCTCACCTCATTGGGAGGCGAACGCTCTATTCCCTGAGCCATCTCGGCGCAAGATTTACAGTAATTCCCTGTGGTCGGTCCAAGCCGGATGCGGATTCGTATTGACCAGCCATGTCATCGCTGGGATACGAACCCGGCTCACCTCATTGGGAGGCGAACGCTCTATCCCCTGAGCCATCTCGGCGCAAGATTTACAGTAATTCCCTGTGGTCGGTCCAAGCCGGATGCGGATTCGTATTGACCAGCCATGTCATCGCTGGGATACGAACCCGGCTCACCTCATTGGGAGGCGAACGCTCTATCCCCTGAGCCATCTCGGCGCAAGATTTACAGTAATTCCCTGTTGTCGGTCCAAGCCGGATGCGGATTCGTATTGACCAGCCATGTCATCGCTGGGATACGAACCCGGCTCACCTCATTGGGAGGCGAACGCTCTATCCCCTGAGCCATCTCGGCGCAAGATTTACAGTAATTCCCTGTGGTCGGTCCAAGCCGGATGCGGATTCGTATTGACCAGCCATGTCATCGCTGGGATACGAACCCGGCTCACCTCATTGGGAGGCGAACGCTCTATCCCCTGAGCCATCTCGGCGCAAGATTTACAGTAATTCCCTGTGGTCGGTCCAAGCCGGATGCGGATTCGTATTCACCAGCCATGTCATCGCTGGGATACGAACCCGGCTCACCTCATTGGGAGGCGAACGCTCTATCCCCTGAGCCATCTCGGCGCAAGTATTACAGTAATTCCCTGTGGTCGGTCCAAGCCGGATGCGGATTCGTATTGACCAGCCATGTCATCGCTGGGATACGAACCCGGCTCACCTCATTGGGAGGCGAACGCTCTATCCCCTGAGCCATCTCGGCGCAAGATTTACAGTAATTCCCTGTTGTCGGTCCAAGCCGGATGCGGATTCGTATTGACCAGCCATGTCATCGCTGGGATACGAACCCGGCTCACCTCATTGGGAGGCGAACGCTCTATCCCCTGAGCCATCTCGGCGCAAGATTTACAGTAATTCCCTGTGGTCGGTCCAAGCCGGATGCGGATTCGTATTGACCAGCCATGTCATCGCTGGGATACGAACCCGGCTCACCTCATTGGGAGGCGAACGCTCTATCCCCTGAGCCATCTCGGCGCAAGATTTACAGTAATTCCCTGTTGTCGGTCCAAGCCGGATGCGGATTCGTATTGACCAGCCATGTCATCGCTGGGATACGAACCCGGCTCACCTCATTGGGAGGCGAACGCTCTATCCCCTGAGCCATCTCGGCGCAAGATTTACAGTAATTCCCTGTGGTCGGTCCAAGCCGGATGCGGATTCGTATTGACCAGCCATGTCATCGCTGGGATACGAACCCGGCTCACCTCATTGGGAGGCGAACGCTCTATCCCCTGAGCCATCTCGGCGCAAGATTTACAGTAATTCCCTGTGGTCGGTCCAAGCCGGATGCGGATTCGTATTGACCAGCCATGTCATCGCTGGGATACGAACCCGGCTCACCTCATTGGGAGGCGAACGTTCTATCCCCTGAGCCATCTCGGCGCAAGATTTACAGTAATTCCCTGTTGTCGGTCCAAGCCGGATGCGGATTCGTATTGACCAGCCATGTCATCGCTGGGATACGAACCCGGCTCACCTCATTGGGAGGCGAACGCTCTATCCCCTGAGCCATCTCGGCGCAAGATTTACAGTAATTCCCTGTGGTCGGTCCCAGCCGGATGCGGATTCGTATTGACCAGCCATGTCATCGCTGGGATACGAACCCGGTTCACCTCATTGGATTGTAGATTTTTCTTTTAACAACAGTTGCGACAGATAAACAGAAAGTGACAAAATATATTCTGCTACTTGGAGAAAATTGCTTTGTATAGGTGAAAAATATATTTCTTTGCGAAGACAGAAATTTTAAATATTTATTACATGACATAGTGGTGCGACTTTTAATAAAGCATTTAGTTGTAGATGAGACTTTTAATTTGATTAAGGCACACTACAAATACGATAAAAGAAATGTGTTCCAAAAAAGACTTCAATATGCAAATTGGACTTGAACAGAAAAGCAACTATTGTGCCATTTAATCTTAGAATTGTTTTCGTTTTCGACAGCTTTTTAATTTTTAAATTTTAATTTTACAAGCAGAAAAATAAGAAATGTAATTTAAACAATTTTATGCTTTTCCAGAAAATATTATAAAAGCTTTGCACTCATTAAAATCGAAGCACAATTGTAAAAATCTTGGTTGCTTTTGTTGAAATAATTCAAGATAGTTTAATTGAACTGGAAAGAGTAATTATTTTTTTACTCTGAAAACTTCTCGTACTCATGTAAGATTATCTCATGATAAAGGTTGGCAATCATTAACGTACATTCTTTAAGCTTGAGTATCGCTCCCCTCCAACAAAACACTTTTGTTAATTTTATTGAAATTTAATTGAAGTTCAGTTTAACAAACTGAAGTTAAGTAAATATTTTAGTAGAATTTACACTTGGATGGATTTGTGGATTCCGTTTAATAATATAAGCACAAAATTTTTTTAACTGGCTTCAGTAATTGGAACGATACAAGAGATATTGCTTCGCCCTGTTTTTAAAAGAATTTTATATTTCATAGTAAATATTTAAAACAAAAAAATTACAGGTTCAACATTGTAAAAACGTCCTTTCAATATCATTACATGATACTGCCAATTATAGTTAAATATTGCGTCGATGATCTGAATAGATAGCCGATGATCTGATTGAATCATCCATTTGATTCAGTTGTTTTTGAGGTCCTTATTATTTGATTCGAATCTATTAGTTTAAAGATATTCAAGAATTGAAAAAGTTATTTTGTTTGATTCGAATCCCTTAAATTCGTTCTTATAAACTCTGCTCTTATCATCTGCTTCATATAAAACTTAATTCGTAAAAATATAACATTTTACTGAGGGTTCTCAGCATTTCCGTAATTAATACATCTCACGCAATTTAAAATAAAAAAAAAGGCACGAAAGACTGATGCAAAGATTTAATTTTTTTGTTAATGATACAAAATGATTCAAATAAACCAGTTTTAAAAAATTATTACATTTAACAAATAGCCAATAATTAAATAAAATAATCAAAGCCTTAAAAAAAAGAAACTCTTAATGAATTAATGTTAAACTCTTAAAGGAATGCATGAAATAACTGTTATTAAAGAAAAAATTTTCAATGTTTATAGATAAATAAAATGAGGAATGCAATTTTTTATTATACAGAACATTAAAAACAAAATTGCATGCATAATACTAACTTGTTAGTGTTTTTTAGTTGAATACTACAAAAAAAGTTAAATTGAAAGATAAATGCAAACATGTTATACAAAGAACTATTACCACAGTTTGCTTTTTTTTCTTCTTTTTTTCTTTTTTTTCATATTTTTTCATATTTTTTTTATATTTTTTTCTTTTTTATATTTTTTTATTATATTTTTTTCTTTTTTATATATATTTTTTTTTATATTTTTTTTTCTTTTTTATGCATTTTTTTTTATATATTTTTTCTTTTTTTCTTCTTATTTATATTTTTTCTTTTTTATATTTTTTTTCTTTTTTATATTTTTTTTCTTTTTTATATTTTTTTATATATTTTTTATTTTATATATTTCTTTCCTTTATATTTTTTCTCTTATATTTTTTTTCCTTTTTAAAGCAAACTGTTAGGTTGTTTACATAATGAATAAGTACAATACATTGCAATCTAGAGAACATTCAAACCAAAAGGGATTTGCAAGTTTTTCATGGAGGCTTAAATTAGATGAATATATATTTTATACATAGATAATACTGAATTGAATTTGTAGTAATTAGTTATTAAATCATTTTTAAAGAAATTGGGTGTATTTCAACTAAAGTACGTTTTTGCAAACTTAAAAACAAGAAATGTTCTTAATGATAGCCAACAAAACTGATTGCGTTTAATAAATAATGTAATGAAAATGCCAAAAATAATTTGAAAGTGATTGCTTGCTCTAGTAATAAAACTTTCTAAATCAAAGCAAAACCATTCAGTTCGTTTCCTTCACTACACATTTAAAGAATTCTTTTTTTAAAAAAATCAAAATAATTTGCAATAAGTCATTGTCCGATCCATCTTTTTTTATGGATTGGAATGTATTTTTATTTGTTTGAAATAATGGGAGCAATGTATAAGATAGGAAATGATGTAAATAATGAAAAAATATGCATGAAATGCAAAACATTTGCATATGACTAAAATATGAAATATAATGTGTTGAATTAACTACAAGTGATTTAAATAGCTAACAAAATATCAAAACACGAAAGAAAATCCATTTAGTCTCAAAGTAATTTAAAAGAAAATAGTTCACATTTAAAGAAATAAAAAAAATTAATAATAATTTAGAATAAGCTTCATACCCCATCTTTTTTTTCTAACGATAGGGAAGATTGGATTTTCTTAATCACAAGAATTAACTATAACAGATGAATTACGTATGAAAACTTTTAAAACATTAAAGCAATCCATTCAATTCAAAAATAATTTTTTAAAAAAATTTACATTTGAAGAAATAAAAAAAATTACAAATAATTTGGAATAAGTTTTATACCCCATCTTTTTTTTTCTTACGATAGGGAAGAATGGATTTTTTTAATCGCAAGAATTAACTACAATAAATGAATTACGTATGAAACTGACTGCAGACTTTATACTAAATAAATATTGAACTATACATTCATTAAAATATTTATAAATAAAACACTCTTAGAACAAGCCTCCATAAAAACTGCTAATTTTTCTAAGTATTCATCGCAATCACATAAATATTCATTACAATCACTTCAAGAAAAATAAGCAAAAAATTACAAGCTTTTAAAACGAAAAGGAAACTAATAAAAAAACTTAAAAAAATTTAGTAAATTCTTCATTCTTTAACCCCCCCCCCCATTTTATTTATTTCCCTGTTTCTGTTATTCGACTTTCAACACTGTTATTCAGCTTAAATAGAGGGAAGAAAAAAGTTCTACGGGAGTCGGGTCAAAGCTGCTTTTATAAGACAATCAAGCAAGTTTTCGACAAGTTTCTCACACATTTGTAGAATGCTGTAATGCTGTGTTATATTTTTTAGTTACGGAATAAAACGGCACATTGCAAATTACATAAACAGCCACGAGATCTTCACGTCTAATACATAATTCTCTTCATTTCTTTCCTTTACAACATTTACATGAAGTTACAAATTCTCGGTATTGACTTTTCGTATCAAGATGTTTTTGATCTTCAGTATGCCTGGATCATAGAGGAATGATGTAATAGTACGATCACTAACAATTACGAGATCTTAACGCCTAATAGTTTACTTTATTCCGAATCCTTCACTCATCTCATATAAAGTATCTGTTTTAGTCTTTATTACTCAACACAGGAAGAATGAAATATTTGATTGTGATCATGTTTCCCATTACTACACTTTTTTTACACACTTTGTAACGTTCGCTTTAAGTTGTTTTAGTCTTCATAATTTGTCAAAGGAAAAATCAATTCTTAGTACTTTTTTTAAGAATTGATAAGAACTGTCCGCTTACTTGTCGATATGGAGTGAGGTATGCAGAATTGCGTGGCATTTCATAAGATGCATGGAACAAAATGAAGAAACAGTTCAGTCACTGAAGAAGCATGTCACATTGTTTCCCATTTGCGCAATATTTTTATATACTTTGCAACTGTCACATCAATTTGTTTTAGTCCTAATTGTTTGTCAGAGGAAAAAATCAATTCTATTATTTTTTTTTTTTTTTTTTTTTTTTTTTTTTTTTTTTTTTTTTTAAGAATTGATAAAAACTTTCCGCATACTTGTCGATATGGAGTGAGGTATGCAGAATTGCGTGGCATTTCATAAGATGCATGGAACAAAATGAAGAAATAGTTCAGTCACTGAAGAAGCATGTCATATTGTTTCCCATTTGCGCAATATTTTTATATACTTTGCAACTGTCACATCAATTTGTTTTAGTCCTCACTGTTTGTCAAAGGAAAAATCAATTCTTTTTTTCTTTTCTTTTTTTTTTAAGAATTGATAAGAACTGTCCGCTTACTTGTCCATATGGAGTGAGGTATGCAGAATTGCGTGGCATTTCATAAGATGCATGGAACAAAATGAAGAAACAGTTCAGTCACTGAAGAAGCATGTCACATTGTTTCCCATTTGCGCAATATTTTTATATACTTTGCAACTGTCACATCAATTTGTTTTAGTCCTCATTGTTTGTCAGAGGAAAAATCAATTCTTTTCTTTTTTTTTTTTTTTTAAGAATTGATAAGAACTGTCCGCTTACTTGTCGATATGGAGTGAGGTATGCAGAATTGCGTGGCATTTCATAAGATGCATGGAACAAAATGAAGAAATAGTTCAGTCACTGAAGAAGCATGTCATATTGTTTCCCATTTGCGCAATGTTTTTATATACTTTGCAACTGTCACATCAATTTGTTTTAGTCCTCATTGTTTGTCAGAGGAAAAATCAATTCTTTTCTTTTTTTTTTTTTTTAAGAATTGATAAGAACTGTCCGCTTACTTGTCGATATGGAGTGAGGTATGCAGAATTGCGTGGCATTTCATAAGATGCATGGAACAAAATGAAGAAATAGTTCAGTCACTAAAGAAGCATGCCATATCGTTTCCCATTTGTGCAATATTTTTATATACTTTGCAACGGTCACATCAATTTGTTTTAGTCCTCATTGTCTGTCAGAGAAAAAATCAATTCTTTTTTTTTTTTTTTTTTTTTTTTAAGAATTGATAAGAACTGTCCGCTTACGTGTCGATATGGAGAGGGGTATGCAGAATTGCGTGGCATTTCATAAGATGCATGGAGCAAAATGAAGAAATAGTTCAGTCACTGAAGAAGCATGTCATATTGTTTCCCATTTGCGCAATATTTTTACATACTTTGCAACTGTCACATCAATTTGTTTTAGTCCTCATTGTTTGTCAGAGGAAAAATCAATTCTTTTCTTTTCTTTTTTTTTTTTAAGAATTGATAAGAACTGTCCGCTTACTTGTCGATATGGAGTGAGGTATGCAGAATTGCGTGGCATTTCATAAGATGCATGGAACAAAATGAAGAAATAGTTCAGTCACTGAAGAAGCATGTCATATTGTTTCCCATTTGCGCAATATTTTTATATACTTTGCAACTGTCACATCAATTTGTTTTAGTCCTCACTGTTTGTGAAAGGAAAAATCAATTCTTTTTTTCTTTTTTTTTTTTTTTAAGAATTGATAAGAACTGTCCGCTTACTTGTCGATATGGAGTGAGGTATGCAGAATTGCGTGGCATTTCATAAGATGCATGGAACAAAATGAAGAAATAGTTCAGTCACTGAAGAAGCATGTCATATTGTTTCCCATTTGCGCAATATTTTTATATACTTTGCAACTGTCACATCAATTTGTTTTAGTCCTCACTGTTTGTCAAAGGAAAAATCAATTCTTTTTTTCTTTTCTTTTTTTTTTAAGAATTGATAAGAACTGTCCGCTTACTTGTCGATATGGAGTGAGGTATGCAGAATTGCGTGGCATTTCATAAGATGCATGGAACAAAATGAAGAAATAGTTCAGTCACTGAAGAAGCATGTCATATTGTTTCCCATTTGCGCAATATTTTTATATACTTTGCAACTGTCACATCAATTTGTTTTAGTCCTCATTGTTTGTCAGAGGAAAAATCAATTCTTTTTTTTTTTTTTTTTTTTTTTTTTAAGAATTGATAAGAACTGTCCGCTTACTTGTTGGTATGGAGTGATACTTGTTGAACGACACAGCACTTTGTCAAAATGCCTATATAATAGATTCAACAGCTCTGTAATTAAACAGTCACGCGATGTTTATATCTAACATTTCCGAGAAATTAATTTCTACAGTTCACTTTATTTCGAACTCTTCACTCATTTCCTATTAAGTATCCGTTTCAGCCTTTATTATTAAACAAAGAAAGAATGAATTATTCCTATTGGTTTTATTTAAGGAATATTTAAACAACTGACGATATACTTATTGTTACGATCTAATACTTGCAGATCTGTGTAACATTTCACAAGATGCATTCGTTGAGAGTAAATGGAGAAGAAGTCCAGTCACTAACCAGGCATGTGGCTTTGTTTCCTATTAGTTCACGTTTTTTTCGTATCCTTCTCAATTTTCATATCAAATTGTTTCAGTCATTATTATTTTTCAGAGGAGAAATTTCGTGGTGGTATTTATTTTCCTCCTCTAAAGGTTTGGTGTACATTTCTCTGTTCGCTCTCAGGCAGTATTACTGGCTGTGTCAATTCTTTACTAATTCATATATTTCATTGCAACTATTATTCTATTATATCTTCTTTACTGACTCATATTTACATTATTTTTAAAGACAGGCACAAGCATCTAAAAGTCGAATAGCTAAGGCACAAATCAAAATGTCATTTAGTTTGTTTTTTACCCAACACAGTACAGCACACTCATCGAAATTTGAATACGTGCTGAATAAAGCAGTATCAACACTTTAGCTACTCTCTTCCTTATTTATTAAATAAAACTCAATTCACTTTTTCTGAAAAGATAAACCAATTTCGTTTTTTTTCTATGCATGACGAATTTTGAGTTCTATTAGATATTGCTTAAAGAATCTTTTTACCATACAAGCCTTTCAAACTTCAGATCATCAATTACTTCACTTTGTTTCATTCAATTTGGAACTACTAATAATTTAGTTGTTAACTTTTATATGCGAATTAGTTACTGGCTCATGTGCTGCGAATGCTTGACAGGATTGCTTGACATTTTAGGTAGAAGTTTTTAATTTTTTGGGCAAATCACTCAAAATATCACTCGCCATTTTGAAACTAATCACAAGTCCAGATTTTCATGGAATTCTTATGCATCGAGAAGATTTCTTTGAAGTGTTCAAGGCTCTATTTAGACAATTTGAGTAAACTGCGTTTTTCGTAAGCATAATAATTGTCTCACTTGACTATTCAGGCAGTTAGTTAACAATTTATATGGTATTATAATAATAATAAGAATAATATAAGTATAAATTTGCAAATAAGTACAATCCATATACCATGCTTATAGTTTTTTAATATTTCTGATTTTCGAATTAAAAATTTCCAACTCATATTTAAAATTGCGAATGTTATTTTAGAAGCTCTCAAATCTTTCCTCTGAAAATTGTTTAATTAAGTTACCTAATAGATGTTTGTGTTTGGCGAAAATTTGTATTTTCGTGATGTGTTTTATTTTTGCTCTTCTTCTGTTCTCAGAGATTCAGTATTTCCAGTTGATTCTGCATATCTTTGAACTTACTGTTAAAGAAGCTTATCAATTTCGAGCTTATGTTGTTCAACGAGTTCGCGAACATTGTTCACACTATTCTTGGAATTCTGAAATTTCAATTACAACCAAGAGTTTAATTTTGGTCTATCCGTCGTCATAATTGAAGCAGTTTTAAAAAAACAGTAAATACAGTTTTTCTTTCGTAACAAATCCAGCTTATTGACCCAACGCATTAATTTAAAATTCTTAGTCAGCTGTGGGGAGGGGGGGGTGTAGAGGTGATTAGAAAATTCCAACAAAAACTGTTCCTGCATCTATTTTTTTAAATAATAAATAGGACAACACTTACTTATACACATATGCACTTTCCACTACAGTAACCATATTTAAATATACACATAAAAAATATTAGTGAAAACATTTTTGGAGATCAGAAAATTATTAATAACGAGTAAAATGAGATTAATTTTTTATTTCGTTATTTCGAAACACAAAGTATCGTCTTTTTAAAACTTCAAAAAATATTTTAAGTTCAGGTGTTGCTTAATAACATTGATTCGCTAGGGTCTCATCATAGAAATGAAAATATTGCTTTAATAAAATATTTTTTCCAGAGAATTATTTAAGTACAAAACATTGTATTATGAACATTGAAATAATAAAAAATAAATAATAAATTGAAATAATGAAATAATAAAAAATAGTATTAAAAAAAAACAAGATATTCATTATTTTTTATTTGGACGAAATATTAAAGTTGGAAAGGTTTAAAGCTACCAAAAAGGTTATTATTAATAGTTTATAATAGTTTAGTTTATTTTTTTATCTATCTATAAACACATCAACCTGATTTTTTTTAAAAAATTTAATATGTTTAAAACTATTTAAAAACAAAAAATTACAAAAAAACCATTTAGGTAACACTTTTAAATAATCTTTGCATCAGATAATGAGTGATAATAAAAGTTTTCAACAAGTTTAATTTTAACATGTAGAAGCTGATATGCTTTGAAGGTACTGCTATAATCAATCAGTATCATTATATTAAGAGGACGTTATGAGGATAAAGTTGAAGCCCAATCTAAACCTCACAAAAAATTATTTTTTAATTATTTTTTTTCTGAAAAGAATTACTCAAGGCGAAGATTCATACAAAGCAACGAAATTCTTAAAAGAGTTTACTCTTTAATGTGAAAAGCAGGTTTACAAAAGTTTCAAAGTCTTATAAAAATAATCAAATTTTAAAGTTTTCCTATACCTCGATTTCCTATACCTCGATCTCGTTCCCAAACGAGAAGCCAATAAAAAATTTATGAATATCCAAAACGCAACCCACTACAAATTGATATTTCGTTTTCTTTTTAAAATATGTTAAGATAGTATCTTTCTTAAAATAAAAAGCAGAGCGATAAATTCATGCATAAAAAGAATATCGTTAATTATACCAGTCCTTATCACGAGTAATCAGAAAACTTGCTCAACACATGAATGACAGTTTGCCATCTTATCATGGAACAATTTTTGGTAAAAAAGAAGATTTTTTGCTAGCGATCGTTTAAATATTGAGGCAACCATTTACTACTATGAGTATTGTGTGAAAAAGGGGTAATATTATCTAAGATGTTTTAGAGGTATAAAATATTTTTAGACTACAAAACAAAACTCAAATTTAGAAAAGATTTGCCATTCTATATTGCTTATTAACGTTCTACAACCTGTTCTTATAACTAATATGCTTTCTAAGTTTGAAACACAAATCGAACAAAAACTCTTACTAATCATGTGTAATCTTATAATAAAATGATTCCCGATAAAAACTTTAATCATCGATGAATATTTATCTAACTGAGAGCAGAACAGCATAAGTCGTTTTTAAACAACCTGCTGCTGTCAATTGGAAACTCTCCATGTGGCAGAAAAATCTTTCACATTTTGTTAAACCTTACACAGTGAAACGTCAAAAGAACTTTTACTATGGCGCTTTCTTCGCTTTTTTTTCCAAAAAAATATCTTAAAATTCTCATTGTTTTAATTCGACAATCGACATTAAGCATGCACGTGCAACCTGATAGCATTCATAGATATTGAATGACGTCTATGATGTTGAGGAATTTTTTTCACAGTCTCAAACAAAATAAGAATATTTAAAGCAGCTACATTCTAAACATCACGTGATATAAGGAATTTAATCTAATATTTTAAAGAAAGTACACATTGAAATGTAAAAAAAAAATATTTTTTTGAAATCTCTTACTTCATTCTTTACATTACAAAACTCATATCCCGCAAAATACATTTTTCTCTGTTTTTAATGTCTAGTTATTAAATAAACTTTGCATTCGATTAATAAGGCCTTAAAAGTTTTTTTCTCTACAGTATTTTATAGATATTATGATGTCTGTTATATACCTCAAAGCATCAAAATTTTTATAACTAAAAACATTTAGTTTTCTTTGACAAGTATTAAATCCCTTATACCAAACAATATTAAAGATTGAAACCACCATGACTTTTTGTCTTTGGTAAGTTAAACACTTTTTTTTCAAATAAATAAAATATCTAAAATTCATTAATTAGACTTTCTTACAAATCATAAATACTAAGATGAATTTCAAGCATTTATAAAACAAGAAAACGTTAATTTGTGTGTGATGCACACGGATGGCTACGAAGCTTGTTAAATTTTATGCATCAAATTAAGAAATTTCATTTTGTCATCAACAATTTTAGATACAAACTTAATTTGCTTCTTCAGTACATTTATAATTGTAGATAACATCAGCAAATGAGATTGCAGAGAACGCGGAATCGTTATTACTTTTCTAGTAGTTCATAGTTGTAGAATTTTTTCTTTTTTTTTCTCAGAAGATTTAGATGATTTACGTTTTTTAAGGAAATTATAAGTTTCTCGTGAAATGATTTTATGAAAAATCTGATAAATAGAAGGGTTAACGTGATTTCTTGGTTTCGTCTCGAGATGTAGCTTCGAAATCACATTTTAGACAGCTTTTTTTTCTCCAATTTCTGCCAAGCTTTAGGACAACTAGTCATGTACTGATTTATTAAAATGTATAATTTCATAAAACTTTTTAATAAAGTACTAAACATTTCTCTTTAATTCAAAAAGTGTCATTAAAGAAAAAGTTCAAGTAAAAAAAACTTTTTAAAAAAGCCTTAAAAATTGACCATTTTCGATATAATCCGTTAATATTTTTTTTAATTGCTCTTAGATCATTGTTAAAAAAAAATTTTTTTAATGAATCTTTGCACGAGTGTTGATAAAAGAGCTAAGACTTTCGTTTAAAATAATTAGTACAATTTTTGAGTGAGAACGCAGGTTTTCAAGACGATAAGATTTATAATCCAAAATTTTTGCATAAATGGTATCATAAACGAATCCCTTAACAAGTATCGATACTTTTCCGGTATTTGTTGAAAGAAAAATTGAGTTTAAGAATGGAATGACGTAGTATTTGTAATTCAGAGTGCATTATCGTAAATAATGAAACTAACTCAGGTTACTTGACTAATATAAGTCAATGAGCCAATAATTTTACTGAATTATTTTTGAAATAAATTAACACTTTTAAGTAAATTGTATTCACCTTTAAACATTTCAAAATTAAAATAAATAAATTTCGCCATCTTATCAACAGTGTCATTGTATTAAGAGGACGTTATGAGGATACAGTTGAAGCCCCATCTAACCCTTACAAAATAATTTTCTAATTATTTTTATTTAAAAATAATTACTCGGAGCGAAGATTCATATAAAGTAACGAAAATAAAGATTTTTAAAAGAAATTTGCTTTTTAATGTAAAAAGCAGGTTTAAAAAACTTACAAATTCTTCAAAGACGTGAAAATAATAAAATTTCGTTAAAATTTTATAAGCCTCGATCGATACATACGTTCATAAACGGGAAGCCAACGAAACATTATGGATATCCAAAACTTGCAAGCTACTCAACTACAAAGTGACAATTAGTTTTCATTTAAAAATATGTTAAGACGTGATAAGATCGCAATTTTAAAAAGAAACGGGGCAGTTAAAATCCAATCTATTTCTTAAAAAAATATTTATTTAAAACAAAAAAATAATTTAGAAGAAAAATACATAATTATAAAGATATCTTAAGGCGATGCATGAAAATACTCAAATAGTTTACAGCAATATATATTTGTTAAATTAGAGCTCGGCATCTTATTACTTATAGAACATTCAGTGGTAGGAAAGGAGATTTTTATTAACGATCGTTTTAATATTAAGGCAACCATTTAGCATTATTGGTATTGTGTGCAACCGAAAAAGAGCAAATATCTTAGTTGTTCTAATTTTAGAAAGATTACTTTGGTTCAAAGGATTTTTAACATGAACATAAACGTAAATTTGCAAAAGCTTTGCCATTTTAAATTGCTTATGATACGTTCTCTTAACTACTTATAATATGCTTCTTAAGTTTAAAACATAAAATAGAAAATGTTATCTGACAAAAGACTGATCATACAAGATTTTATATGCGACTGAGAACAGATTAGATGCGGTTCATTTCGAAAATCCTATTGCTGTCTGTGAATTCGAAGCTAAAGAAATTTCCTTGCGGCAGAAAATGTTTTTGCATCTTCAGTAAATCAAAAATTATTTTACAATAAATTTTTGTTGTGGAGATTTTTAAACAGCATTTTTAAGTGAATACGTTTCTACAAATAAATGTTATACATATCTATATTGTGCGTTCGCGCGTAATTATTGTTTTCCATGCCAAATAAAAATGAAATTAAGAGTTGTCGCCCATGACGTAAGAAAGTTTTCTTTCTCTAAATCTCAAATATTTAATATTTGTAATTGTTAATTGTACAAACGGATATAGCTGGGATAAAATGTTCTGAGTTTTAAAAATAATTATTTAAACAAATACTGCGCCAATTATTTCTTTTTAAAAGCCATATTTGTTAATTAAAAATTCTAAGGTAAATCACATTTTAAATTTATCTTGTTTTTACTTTTATTGTAACTTTTTACTACAATTATTCATAAAACTTGAAATAATTTGGTTTCATTGTTCAGTAAGCTTTATAAAATATTTGAAACTTCTCAATTCTATATTTCAAGAGATTAGGAATCTAAGTTAATACTTATAAAATAAAACATTCAATTTCAAAAAAGATTTTTTACACGTTTTTTTTAATCAATTAATTTCTTTTTTATATTACGAAATTATCGCCCTGCAAAAACCTTAGTGTGTGATGAACAGGAATAGCTACTGAAATTATAAAGTTTTAGACAGTAATTAAGTAGCGTCATTTTGAAACATAACTACACATGTAAGATACTAGTTTAAATTGCTTCCTAAAACAGTTCATTTTTAGTAATTGTTAACTTAATCAAATTAGGTTACACAGAGAGTAGTCATTAACCAATTTCTTACTCTTTAAAAGCAGAAAAGAAAAAAATTCCCTTGGAAGCTTAAATTTGCCGAATTTACCAATTTTTCTAGAAACTTATTTAAATAAATTACGTTTGTTTCTTCACAAAATTTTTTAATAAGAATATTGAAAAGAATATTGAAAACTAAAATTGGTTTTTAATCTCCACTGCAACTTTTTAGAATCATCTCCAGATGTGTTTTTCCTTTACACAAATGTTTTCCCGTTTTTTTCCGCTCTGAAACGACTAATCATGTACTGATTTTTTAAATGAATTCATAGTTCCAAAATGCAGTTTAAAATTACTGAGAACTCGATGATCCTCTGTCTAACTTAGAGAGTTAAGTCTAAACGGAAAACCACCTGTAATTGGATGAGACCAATCAGAAACAAAAATATTCTCGTAGATAATAAAGAAATTGTAATAAAGAAATTGTAATCTTAATGTTAATAGTTATGCATTTTTTCTTGCCTTTAAAATCAACTATAACTATTGGAGTTATCAGTTATGCGCAAAATTAATGTTAAATGACCATACAGTGTGTGCCTTTAGATTATATCTACACTTTGCAGTTGAATCTAGTTGTTTATACTATTATATGCTAACTAAACAGTTAAATGTCGATAAAAAGTTTTCTATACAAAAAAACATTAATATTAAAATAGTTTTGATAACGGTAAAAAAAAAAACTATACAGAGCAATGATGTTACAAGATCACGGCTTTGATTTGCATTGTAATGAACTCTAGAACCAGTTTAACAATCAAATAAACTAATTTTTGAAAATACTTTTAAGAACTTTGTTTTATTTAATTTGTTCCTTTTTACATAAAAAAATCTAGTCATTTTAGATTGCAAACATGCTTCCACTCTTTATAATATATAATACATAATGCACACCCCAAAACCTTTTTTTTAATTTGTTGAAATTAAAAAGCTGCGATGGCGGATTTTCACGCGCGCATCTATACACATTCCGAGGACTATGCACGCACGCATGCATACCGGCTTAGAAAATTAATAACTATATTTTTGCATTTAAAGTTTTTAAATGTGAACAAATATCTTACTTTGATCAGTAACCTATACCTACTTAATAGTATTATTCAAGTAAATAGTTTTAACTCTTCAAAAAGAAACCCATAGGGCAGAAAAAATCAAACATAAGAATACAAATCTACAGACTGATTTTTTTTTTTTTAATCAGAATTTCAGACATAAAATTTCTTTTCTGATCAGCAAATTTTTTTCTGAATAAAGAAATTGTTTAAGGGTAATTCCCTTGACATTTTTTCACTTTATTTTCAAGAAAATTCTCATATTTTGATTTAAAAAAATTAACATTTATTATGAATTAGTGAAACATCGATGCTCGTCTAACAACTATTAAAACCCAGTAACTTCAGAATTTTTGCATGGCGGGACGCGAAAAAACCTCCTGTTAAAACTATTTTTTTAATTAAATAAATATTTTCTTCTGTTAGCTACTACTTGTTTTTTGAAAAAAAACAACAAAAAAAACATTTGCTTAATGTGAAATCAGTCCTGTTTTAGATAAGAATTCTCGTAATTCGCGTAACGTATATGTCACGCTAGGTCAACATGGGTTATGACATTAAAAAAATAAACGCTCAAGATTTACGGGATTTTATGGTTTAATGAAATGTACCTAACATCGGTTATACTACGCTAAACTTGCACAACAATGTGAAAACAAGTTAATGAATTTAAATCGTGCAGTAAACTATGTGTAGCATAGAAATAACGGGAAAAGCTAATAAAACAAAACAGAATTAAAATAGGAAATTTAATGGTACAGGAATACCACCTTGGAAACTGATTGTAGTACAATGCTTATTTTGAAGGAACTGTGTGGATTTGATGAACGTTTGAAAAATTAAATTTTTTATGAAAATTGTTTGCCTTTCTAATTGTAACAATAGTAAAAACGAAAGTTTAAAAAATTGCATGAAACCTGTGTACTTTTATGGAATGTAAATTTCTTAAAAAAATACAATAAACTACTGGAGATTTTAATCGTAGAAAATTTATATAAATATAGAAGAAAATCGCTTTAATTTAAATCAATGAAACAAGCCTAAATATCGGAATAATTTATCTAATATAATTAATGGAAAGATAAAATAAAATGCAATTCTAGAACTTGTTCAACGACAATTTAAAATATTTGTGTTTTCAAAACAATGCATTCACGAAACTAAAAACGTTCAGGCTTATAAAACTACAACCCTCATTTAATATAGTTAACAATAAGCTTTTTGGAAAGCTATTGCTACATTTTAGGTTATAGTAAACTTTTGGTTATAGTAAGGGATACACCCGTGGAAATTGCCAATAAATTTTAGAAAAACCTTTAAATCGATTAATTTTCCACATTGTAATAGTTTTAAAACATTTGAATTATTTAATTTTATTTCGCAACATTAAATTTCCTACAGATTCTCTAACCACCTTCTAGTGTTTGAAGTCACAGTAAATAAAAAAATTTCTACATGAAATTTACCTAAATAATTTCTTCAAGCTTTTAATTTTCCTTTTCTCCGAATGAGTGATCATGAGTTAAATGAATTAACGGAAATATAAAGGTAATATCAATATAAGACAAATATAATACTAATGAAATAAAAATTTTAGCATAAAGTATTTAAAGTTTAAATTAATCGTTTTTTAAACAGTCTTTAATGCACTTTTATCACGATATGGAAATAAAATTTAAGATATTTAAATAAGGTAATTGACATTTTTTTCCTAATTAAGACGTGGTCAAAATTGCAACACTCATTATTCGTTATTTTTTTTTGACAGATTAAAAATTGTGAATACTAGTTCTTGTAGAAACTACTACGTATAAAAAATAAATACAAAAAAATTCCACATACTATTTTCTAGAAAACTTAAAATGGTCATTTACCTCTTTTTTCCAATAAAAAAATCCACAGAATTAACAGAATAATGGACAGGAAATTAATTGCATATAGTTATCTAATATAATCGGGCTAACAAATAGAGGGTTTTTAGTTTTCCGTCCAGTGCAGTAAAGTGTGAATTAGTTATTTAAAAAAAAGCATAAAGTGGAGTTTATACGGATATCTATTTGTTCCTGGGTCCTGAACTGTGTTAAAGAATTCAGAAGATATGGTGTTGACACATTAATAAGTTGGTGTGTTAAATGTATAGTTTGAGAACATACAGCACGAAATCTGGCAGTAGTTACTGAGTTAATCACAAGCTTTATTAATTAGTCAATGCAACAAAATCAAACGGTATTAAAAACTAAGTACTATTGAACAAAAATGAAAGAGGGCAAGGTTACTTTTCTCTTGTATCTGAGCCCGTACAAATGGAGCTTATTATATTGCATAAAAGTTTGCTATAGAAAATAACAAACTTGATTTCAATGTATTCAATTAATGTTTAAATTAATGACGTTCGGATAGAGTTTTAATAATGAAATATTTCTTTAAGACTTATGATTGAATTTCGGAGAAGAATATGATTTACTTAAACTTATACGATCCATGTGTTAAGTGTTTACACAAGTTGTCATTCTTGTCGGAATTAATATTTTGCAGAGCGAATTCTAAATGCGGAGAAATAAAGGGAGAAAAAAGGGACCAAAAACAAAGCGTTTTTTATTTTTTTGAGAGAGAGAAGGCAATCGTCTTTTGCATCTAAAGATATTAATAATGAGGCTTTTATCATTGACCTTAGGAGATCTACTTTAGAATTCTTAGATAAATTTAAATCCTAACAATTCAAGGGGCTCCATGCTGACGGCTAGAGGAAATTTTAAAAAAAGAAAAAAACGTTCCATTTTTTAAGAAACGTTTTGTACGTCCAGGAAAACGCTCTAACTAATTCAAGCAAATTAAGAGTTTGAATTTTGCGAATTAAGAATTTGAAATATTTAAGAGTTCTCAAAAGTTCCCTGCAGTATAAAACTAAAACTATTATTTTCTGAAAATACTGCGTTGCAAATACAATTTGAAAATTAGATCACATCTTAAAAATATACCTAGTTGAATTTTAAAAAAAACAATTTAAATATTAACATTTCGGTATAAAAAAAAAGATTAAAAATAACTGGTTGCTCATCATGATCCTATTTTCTTATCAATAAAATACAGTATAGAAACAAAATTCAGTTTCAAGCATAAATAATTAATGCAGTTGTTTATGATAAATGGAGTCCTAATTATTACAAGTTTATTGTAATTCAGCATTGATTCGTCGTTTTATTGACGCAGAAAATGTTGATTAGCTATTAATTTATTTATGACAACATTTTATACTTAAAAACATTGTCAGAAAACTGCAAAAATCAGCAACTTCTGTTTAAGGGAAAAGTTCTTCACAATAAGAAACATTACTTATTAACTATGAACTTTTCTTTTGTCATTATAAAAAAATTAAAAGAAAATAGAAATGTAGTATAAAGTGTTAGTGTAGTGAAAATAGTTTAAAGAAAATAAACTTTTTATTACAGAAGTTTGATAGTACAGAATTTTTGAACCCTTCTTCGAAGAGAGGAAAATTTAATTTTATTTTATTTAAATACATAATGAAAAAGTTTTTAAATTAGTTAATATTTTCCCGGAAAACGTACCAGGCACGTATCCACGATATTTGTTCGGGGGGTACATACTTTTTTAACTGGTCATTATGTTGACAACATTTATTCGCTATATTAATCACCCACATTTGAAGAAAATGACTTTAAAATTGAATATCATTCACCGGTTAATAATTGTTCAATAAACGGCATAAGAAAGTTCAATTGTGTATAACCTGCTTTACAAATAACCGATTTCAATGCAAGTTATCTAGCTTGGATACCTAAACTTATTACACTGACTAGAAAGCTCTGTTAACCGTATAAAAAACCTTTGTTCAGCTAGATTGGAAATGGATACATTTTCTTTCATAGTTATGGGTAATATCATCACATCTCAAGTAATTACAAGACGAAAAATGTCGCCATACTTATCACGTGTATGACGAAATATCTCGTCCTGTTCAGTGAACAGATAAAGCAAATTAAACTACATTTCGAGAGCAGCTTTACAAATAAATTTAATTTTCTAGTATTTGGGAGGGGTAGAACATAAATAAAACAATTTCATTTTAGCTTTAAAAATTCTGTTAAATGTTCTATAAATTGTAAACAATTATCCGTGTATATAAACTGTTTAGAACAAGATTTTTTTTTTGATAACAGATACTAATACGAAATTCTTTAATGCAAACAAAAAAAATAAAGAACATCTAATATTTTTTTAAAAATTGTTATAATTCAATGAAAAAATCCAATTTCTGTATTAATAAATATCTTATGTGAGTTAGGTATGCACGATTTAAAAAATAAATAACAAATCATTTAATATAAAGTTTTAAAGAGCTCTCTCTTTTAGAGCTTAATTAACAAATAATAGCGTCATACTTGGTAGTAGAATTAGTGCAGCACGGCTTTATTTATTTTTACTTGCAGACATACAGTATCTACCCACGGGCTCTGCAGATAATCCTTTTTCATGGTGTTTCAAATCAATACAGCATTTCAATTGTCGTAGCTTCCCAAAGCATTCATGACACAGTTTGAAAAATTAAAAATGTATGTTTTTAAATTTTGCTCAAAAACTTTTAATCACTCGTAAACACCATTTTCATTTCATGAAATTATAATAAAATAATAATTGGGATAAATTTCAATGCTGAACTTTTATGCAAAATAGCAAAAGTGACTACACAGCTCATATGGCATTACTCATATATGCTCCTATACTATATTACTTACATTACTCATATGGCATTTTATGGCCAAACGCATATGACATTACTAATCCAAGAGCTAATAAAATCAAATAGCGTTATAACGAAATTTTATTGAACTAGCAAAGGAGCTTTCAATCTTGAAGTTACAATACGTAGGGGAAAATGTACTCTCTCAAAGGGAAAAATTTAATAAATTTGTAAATGAAAAATAACACAAAAATCCCATTTCTCACCTACAGGTTGACCATATATAAAATTTTTCTACATATTTTTTTTTAAAAAAATCTGTACAATTTTCGTGAATGTTCAGAGCTATTTACTTTAGCGTAATTATAACCGGACTTAGGGTTAAACCTTTTCTCACCAAATTCGTTTATCTATCAAAATTACATCGACGTTAAGGCAGAGAGAATCTATTAGCTTTTTATTGATCTAAATCTGGTCATTTAAATTTACACTTTTAATCCCACATTTGAGATTTCGAGATTCCGTCCCGCCTTTTTTATATTCCAATCTAAATGTTCAATATTTCAGAGTGGAGGCTTTAGCAGAGGTGCCAACTTTCCAAACTAGCTTTAAAAATCAGAGGAACACAATATATACAGTAAGTGTTCACGGAACTCAAATTATAGCAATTTTATGGTGTCTATACAACTTCATTCTATATATGCATCTAATATTAATAAAATCATTCATGAATTTACTATTAAATAAACTTTTATAAAGTACTAAATTAAAAACTACACAACGAGGAAACTTTATACTTCATTAATAGATGGTTCAATTAAATTGATTAATTGGAATCAATGTTAAGGCTTTTGGTTAAACAAAAACTAGCCTTTAAGCCACTAAAATTGTTGGCTGACAGCATTTCAGATTTGAGTTTATGCTTTTCCGTAAGTTTTAGAACAGCTCGTTGAAAGGATTTCTTTCTTTATTTTATTTCTTCCTTCTATTAGAACGTTGTTTTCCATTTCTTGTTTAAAAAACTGTTTAAGGGGCAGTAAAAAATTAGATTAGTTGCTGACAAAATTTCATAGCACTTGGTAGTTAAGTTGAAAATAAACTTAAACAGATAGCGAGAATTTGCACAGGTCGTAATTTTTATTCCTTAACCGTGACAGTAAAAGCGTAATAATAACGGATATATCGTAATTGCTGACACCTCTGCTTTAATAGTAATACACTCTCTCGATACACTCTCTACACTAAATACACTCTCTCGATGCAAAACTACAAAGAACTAAAGTTACTCCCTTTATCTCAGCTTTGGAGCTTGTTTCGAATACTAGAAAGAATATAGCATCGCGCTCCCTGTGGCACCACAGCCTCATCATATGCACAGCTTACGCATCACAAAAGGTTTCGATTGCTAAATGGTAAGAGTGTACCTTAGATTTAAATCAATTTCTAACCTCAAAATCTTAATTTGTTTTGTTTAACACTTAAAGAAAAATACGATTTTGAGCTGTGGCAGAATCGTTCCGCAAGTTGCGCGATGTCGTTGCAGAAGCATATTGTGAAAATTTGCTACATTTTTATTTAGTTGAGAAATTCATTTCAGAAGTATTAATTTAAAAAACCACATTTTTAAAATTCTCTAGTAGAAAATTTTCCACAGGCTTAGCTATTTTCTTACATATATAAGTTGAATGTAACCCAAAAGGATCAGTAAAATACTTATACAAATCATGAAAAGTGATAACACTATATAAATTTTCTTTTTCTTTCAGTGTTTAACATGGTCCGAAAGTATATAAAATTTACTTCCTTCCAGTTGTAATTATAATAATTAACAATATTAATTAAGGTTAAATAATTAATTTCAATTGAATTAATTTCAATTGAATTATTTTCAAATATGACTGCACTAATTGTAATAAAAATAATAAAACTTCCGCCATCATGTACGTGGATCAATAAGTTTGCCATCCCGCTTTAATGGCAGTCCATCAATTGTTGAAATGTAATCACTCTTTTTCTTTTAGCTTGTTTCACAATAAGCATCAATTCTTAGGGTTTCTAACACGTGATTCGTAACCCCTTTTTTCTTAACCCTTCCCAACTGCCAAACCAATTTCAACATCATAAACTCTAATTTAATTTGTTAAAATCCCATCTAGTAGGAAATGGATAATTAAAATTCTTAATAACATCATTAAAGGTGTATTTAAAGATTGAGATAATAGAAGTCACAAAATAAATGCAAAGCTAAAATTGTAAGAATCAGTCACAGATTCATTTACACATTTCATTACACCTTATATTTTGGAAAATGGTACAAAAATATGTTCATTTTATGATTATTTATGATTGTATATATAAAGCGATGCGTATTGAAATAGGTCCATCACAGTTCATTACTGATTTAGTAGCAATTTCCCCAATAATATTTTGTATATTAAATGTTGAGAAATTGATTGGAAAGTTGGTTTAAAAAATACCTGAGCTGAAAACTTTTGTTAATTGGAAAAAGTCGAAAATCGCCCAACATTAAAAAGCTTTGCGATATGCCGAAAAGTATTAAAAATTAAAATTATGGGGGATACCAATGTGAAGGAAGGTACAATAGATGGAAGGCACAATACAATAGAAGGTACAATAGATTTGCTTAAATATCTGCTAAATACACAGCATTAATAAGGGTCGCCGCTTGTCATTGATAAATTTCTAATAAAAGAAGAAATATTCTTATAATGAATTTATTCAAAAACTTAATTTCTGAGTACTTGTGACTGCAAAATAATGATCATTGTCACTGTATAGATTTCGATCCTTTGGATATTATAATAGCTTAATAAAACTGTTAAAGTCGCAACTTTAAAAACATGTTTTTAAGTCAGTGACAAATATTTCTCTGTTTCTATTCGTTTTCTTTGTCTCCAGAAATATCTTGTTTAGTATTTAATGGTTTTTAATTTAAGATTTAAATTCAATTTTTCAGAATCGATGAAAAACTAGTTTTTAGATTAGAAATTCGGTACATAGAGTTTACTTATTAATATTTTTTTTTCTAATTGAATGTATTAATAAAAATGAAGTACCTCTAGAATTATTGCTTTTAATTAATTTTCCTGTCGCCACGAGTTGCTACCATAGAATATAATTCTGAACCCCATTTCCCCGAATACAACCGTCTTGTATATGTTTCCAATCATCTTTTCATGGAACATTATTATAGGTAACAGTCGCATTTTTATTCTTTATTCTTTTTTTTTTGTTGGTAAAAACGTTTAACGTACAAAGAATAGGATGTACCAAACAGTTAAAAAGCTTTGGCAAAGTTTGTAAGGGAAATGTCGAAACGAAATGTTGAAGAAACATTTTGTAAATAGTTTTATTTTTGTGTGACTGCAATACGCATCGCTTTATTTCCCTCTGAATTTAGTTTAGAGCTGAAGAGGTCACGAACTTCTTTTTTCTCCCTATAATCCCTGAAAAAAATCCATTTCCCCTTAAATGACGAGATGGAGCTGCTTGATCGGCTCAATTACTTTCAAAAAAAATATTTAGACATTAAATACGATGTAAATTACCCTAAACGCGCACGCGTAGATTCAATTTTAATTTAAAATTCATGGTTAGAGTAAATAAAATTCAAGAATAGATAAGGTTAAAAGATTCTGAGAGGTAATAAGAAAGAGGTGAATAAAATAGAATACTTGAAAATGCATAATCGATTAAAAAGTCATTTAACATTTAATTAAAAATCTGTGTTTTATTAAAATGTAAAATCTCTTTACTGCGGGGTCTACTTTTTACTTTAAAAACTGTCAGACAAATACAATTTCACTACCTCTCATTAATTCAATACATCCCTCCTTTTTCTTTCATCTTTCTAAGGAATACACACTAACAATTGAATGAATATAATATTTTATTCGAAAAAGCTATTGCATAACACAATATGCTTAATTGCCAACTGGCCTGTAGGTTGGTCAAGAAGCTGACCTCAAGTAAGAAAGTTTCGGTTCAAATGCTGGTTCTTTCCTTCCCTTCTTCGTATTATCTGTCCCTTTTATTGTGAGAGCAACTTTGGCCCACCTAATATGGTACCCCTGAGAGAGTGACCAACACATCTGTCCATCTGATACTCGAATGTCAATAATTCGGGTGGGTATTAGAAAAAAATTTGTTCAGTTGAATTTTCTCTCGAATCTTTTTCCAAAGTAGCCACACTTCTGTCATTGATCACTACCGTCCTATTATCGTTTCGTAAATGCAATTATATTCCGATTGTATTGAATCGATGCCCACGCGATTTCAGCTTTGAAAGTTTAGATCTTTGATGCAACTATGAAGACATTTGAACTTGAGGGGAAACCAAACCATATTTCGAGGTCCTCGCTCGTCCTCTTTTCTTTTCTTAAGAGTTCTTTCTTTCACATTTCTAATTTTCTTCACATATTTGTAATTGTTCAACTTGTAGAATGTAATATTTTAGTTGCAGTAGATTTAATATCAAATAAATACTGATCTGCTCTCTACAATCCCGTCTACTTCCAGAAGATCACCGCCCCCAAAAAATCGTTCAAAACAGAACCCTCCTTGATTAGCAAATAAAATGGGTTCATCTACAGCACACGAGTCAGTCAAACAGAACCAGATATTATGAAGTTTCTCAATTCGTCAATTCTTCTTTCTTCGTCGTTAATTCTTCTTTCGTCTTCGTTCTTCTTTCAACAAATTAATCCTTGTGTGTCTCTTTTATTTGTTTGACCCAGAAGTAATTTTCTTGCTGACCCCGTAAGACAGTGGCGAAGTTCGATTGTAGATATCACTAGTTTTCCTTCGCTTCCATAATTTCAGCAAAAATTTGAAGGATGATGTTTTGGATTTTTGGATATCTCCCTTTTACTAACATTTTCCTATTTTCTGGTTTTCGAAAGTTGTAAATGTTCCGACAAACTCTTGATAGTTCTTTTAAAAGAATATCGGAAATTTTTTTTTCAGAAAGTTAATCTGTTCAATTCATTTACAGGCTAGTGTGCAAAGTTTAATCATAGAAATTTTTGTAAATTGGAGCAATATTTATACACACTTTTCTTCCTAAACTTGAATTTTTCTTCCAGATACACTTCAGAAGTTTCAAGAATTTTCACTAGAAGACAACACAACAGCGTCCTATAGCCTGTATATTTATTACTAAAAGTGCTCTCCTGATCAATTTAAAAATTTATCTCATTAATCCCTTTCAACAGAGCTATTTTAAATTGATAATTGCTTTAAATGAACTCAACTCTACGGGAGCAAAAATTCTTGTTTGAAATAAAAACAAATTTTATCCCTTGGAATCTCTCTAGAGCAGTCTTCTTAGTTAAGTTCGTCAACAATAGCTCATTGAACATCTCTAGTACGACGCAAATAAAGTACTACTATTTTCCAGCTTTGCTTGAAACTTAAACAACATACGCACATTCTTCAAACATCACGCCGAACAACGTTCCTGTCTATGATATAATAATCAAATACATTTCTCTCAACAATTTCTGCCTTGTGCAAACGTTCAAAATTAGTTTCTCTACTTTTACGACCAGTGTCCAATGCGCAAAATAAAAAAAGATATCACTGGGAATAACTTTTGTTCTATTGATCAGATTTTCTAAAACTAAGTTCCAACCATAATGGTTTAAAGGGGTGGTCTTAATTTAAACCCTAGCAATTAAGTTACAGAAATAAACACAAAAACGTATTTCCTGACTCTGGAGTAAATGCTGTTTTTTTAATAACCGTCGTTGAACAGCGTTCCCAATTTTGGGTTTATGACTATTAGTCTTCAACTTCGTATCCTTGTAATTTTTTGTACCAATCCAGAAGACAAGGAAACTTCTGGATCAGTACCACCACAGGTATGATTTGTTATGGGAAAATGGAGGACTTTGTGACTTCAGATTTTACATGCATCAGTCACCATTTACTCCGCGGGGAGTCTTCGGCCAGCGGAGATTAAACCCACAAACCCTCTTGGACATGAGCCCAGTGCCCTACCAACCAGGCTATCCCGGTCCAGTAGATGCTATTTGGAAAATATCATCGCAATAGTTAGGTTAGGAAAGCGGTCCAAAGTTTCAGTCCCTTAATTCAAATTTAAGTTATGCCAAGCAATCCGAAGTAATGCTTGCCAATAAATTGATTCCTTACTTTTTTAATTTAATCACGGGTCTAATTAAAGTAACATTTGTAATTGATTTAGATTAATTTAATTCAGCGAATCTTCTAACATTTACAAATAAAACAAAGTAATTTAATATTTCAATAAGCACCATTTTAATAACTAGAACTAAATATTTCTCTTAGTTACATATGTCTTTTCAGAGAAAGTGCGTTTTTAAGTCAGAATCTGAAACTTATAGTTAACACAAGTTAAACATTTGAGGTTGCCTTTTCAACCAATAGGATTGGTGTTTAGTTCGGGAAAATCCAGTAATTAGAGCATAAGTTATTCCGGGTGATATCTTTCATTTTGCACTGTACAACATAAAAGCGGAAGCGGACTTTACAAACAGCTACAACATGTGATAAAATATTGCAGATAACGCATTTTGTTTGCTCAGAATAAATGGAGGAGATGTATTGAAAATGAGAGGATAGTGCATATAATGAGGGGGCAAAAATTAATCACTTTTTGAACTTTCGACGATAACTTTTTCATATCAAATTCAAAATTCTGCGATAATAATAGAGGAGATAAAGTGCACCCCAGAGAAGGAAAAAACATACATTCAGAGTATGCAGTACAATTTTAATAAAAATAATAGAACAAAAGTTCACGTGGAACAGTTCTAATGTAAAGAACCACCAATGACAGCGATACTCTGATCCCAGTTCAAAGGATGATGTAAACATCTTCCTGATTTCTACCGGACCAAGTTCCAAGCTGACCTATATTTCCTTGATACAGAATAAGCTTTGACCTTCAAGATAATATTTTAAGTGACCAGAATGCCACATAAAGAGAGATCGAGGCTGTAAAAGGAATGCCGCAGAAATTTTACAATCATCTTGAGTTTTCTTGGTGACTTCCAGGAAGTAGTTCAAAAGACATTTAAAAATCACAAAAAGAAACTGACACGAAGAATATACTCGTAGTCAACGTTGGGCAAACCTCTACTTACATACATTTTAACTGTTTCAATTTTCAATACTTTTGCTCCTTTGCTATCGTAGTTGGCGCGAACAGGTACCGATATCGAAATATTGGAATTGGTTAAGTGATATAATCTAACCCAATATACGCGGTTTTCCTATCTTGGAGTAACAGATCCATGATTTCTTCGCTGGTTGTCTTCCCTTATGGCCTCCTTGAACTTAATCATCTCTTTTGGGGGTTCATATTAATGAAATTAGAACTCCTTGGCAAGTGATATCCAAACATATTTAGAGCAACAGAGGCACACGAGTTCTGGCGACTAGAACGCAACAGTTTCTATCTATCCATAACACTATAACACTGTCAATAACAAGAGTATGGATCTATATAAATATTTTTTGAACCAATATCACTTGGGAAAAATACATCTGCAGAAATTTTGAAATGGTTGACCTAGACGCGGTTGAACAGTTGAAAAAGTAGGCTGTAACCACAAACAATATCTCTCAGTTGAATTTTGTTGAAGTTCATAATTGCACCATTATTTAAAAGTAAAAAAATACAATATGGAAGAAACATTAAAAGCACACACACAAAAAAAATATAACAAGAGCTCCCATTAGCACTTCATTTTGGATAATTTTTTCTGAGAACGGACGGAATTTAAAAATATTATTAAATATCTCTACATTTTTGTTCATTACTTTAAATTTTGAATATATATTATTTGATCGTGATATGAAAAGTTATCCCCCGAAAAATCAATGAGTGATGTCTTTTTACCCCGTAATGTAACAACAACAAAATGCTAAAACAACGAATACTTACCCACATCGTTTTCATTTATAATACAAATTATAGTACCGCAACGAGAGTTTACAAGAAATACGCGCTAACAAATCGTAGATGAAACTATTTCCAACAAAACTTGACGCTATAGAACTTATTAGTTTTATGCTTCGTTGCCTCGGTTTTCTAACACTCAAAATAAAGTGAATGTTTAGAAATATGGTCTTAATAGTTTAGTCAAGAAACCGGACAAAAATTTGAGTCCAAAACCTATGAAAGGTCGGGAAATTTGGCTTTGGCTATAGAATCCAGAATTTAAAAATAAAGTTTATTAGCAGCAGGGGATATACTGACAAAAAAGAAAAAAAATACTAAATTAATTTGTATATTATTAATGGAAAAAGTAAAAATTTTTTAGATTGTTTTATGAATAACAATCTTAGAATTAGGTAAAATATGAGGCTGTTGAATTTGCAGGTCTAGGACAGATTCTAGTTCTGATTTTTCTTCTATGTTTTACGCATTAATTAAAATGGAATAAAAAAAAACTGAATTTTTTTTTTTACTTTTGGAAAAAGAACAGTTACCTTTGAGAAAGTAATATCAGAACAACATAATTATCTATTTTAAATGGAAAAGTTTCATGAGAAATTCTCATGCCTCATTTAAAATTATTATTGTTGGAAAATATCTGTATATAATTTGGTATTTTCTACATTTTTACTTGAAATTTTTCAGCAAGTAATTTCACAAAAAAAAAACGAAATATTTATGAGGGGAAAAAAAACTCCCGCAACTCCTATTATTTCATCCCAAAAAACCCTATTCTTCCATGCGTGAAATCAGAAGGCCCGAGCAATTTTATCTAAACTAAGAAGATAGCTTCATTTCTATTGAGTAATTTTTAAAAAAATATTTAACTGTCATCAAAATATACATTTTATGTTTAAACTAAACTCAACTCAGTGGCACGACAGCCCAAAGAGAGCCAAGGCCTACTGTGCCCATCTCAGTTTTCTTGACCTTGGGCTCTGGGGTGCAGGAGCAGATGTTCCGGTCAGGTGGTCAGCCGAACGCGGAACCCCCAGTGTTTAGTTCCCAAGCATGCTTGGTACTCATTTATCGGCTGAGTCAACCTTGCCCGGCCCGAGAATCGAACCAGGGACCTGTGGAACGACAGAGCGAAGCTCTACCGCTCAGCCACCGGGCGTCTTATGTTAAACTTCCAGTTCGAAAAAAAGAATTGTAAATACAAATTGTAGAAATTTCATGAATCTTTTCTACTTATCAGAATCTTCATTTCAAGTCAGATTAACTTTCTTTAATTTTCAATCTTAATGAAATTTGATATTAAAAACCCAAGTTATTGTAAGATTTTTTTTAAAGAATTTTATTTAAAAATCGTCCAAGGTAAAAATGGTTAATTATAAACGCTTGTAAAAAATGTTTAAGAGTGTTGAAAAAAATGTTTTACAAAGTGGGGGGGGGGAGAGCCAAACAATTTTAAAAGCCCATGCTCGTTTTATTTTTTTTTCTCCCTCGCTAAAATAGTTTTGCAATAAAAATCTTACTCATATTAGTTTTTGACATTAAAAAATTTCATAGTCAGATATGGCATTAAAGAATTTTTACATATTATCGAAATTTATCAACCTCTTAATTCAATTACTAAACTTTAATATGAAATTATTTTTGAGGGGAAAAAATTGGTTTAGTGGGGGGGGGGGTATCAATAAGCAAACTTTGCTTGAGGTAGGTGAAACACCATAATCAAAAATGACATTAAGGGACTCATACTTTAGAACTGTCTTTTGACTAAACTATTTTGACCATATTGTCTAGATGTAATTCAGAAACGGTACCAGTGATCTCAAGATTGAGGCACCACATATTTTAAGAACCGATCCTAAGAAGAATGATCCGCTCGTTAAATAAATGAACTCGTTAAATCCGAGATGCACGAAACTATCAAAAATAGAAGCTTTAATCCAGCCAAAGAATGATCGATTTCAAGCAAGTAGAAAATCAAAGATCATAATTTTACTCTTTTTTTTAAAAAATTTAAATAGGAAAGCAATTTATTTCACTATTATTATCACCATCACATGGATAAGTCACTCATGTCAAAAGCAGCACTGCGTTGAATACGAAACCATATTTTTAAAGTCACGTCTTTCTCATCGTCTCATACATTTGCTATTATATCTTTAATTATCGACCCCTTCGGGATCACATCTCTACTTCCACTGACCATAGTATCATATATGAATCGGGCTTATCCGACTCTAACGGCCCAAGATTGCCCGGTCATGATCGGTGTTCTGTTATCAGCACATATATAGCACCAGGAGTTGGTCCCTAGCTCCACCTCCTCAGACGCAGAGTTTATTTTGGAGCGGGAGTAAAAGGAGAAACATTTCCGCGCTTGAAATTGAGACAACCCTTAATCGCTTTATCATCTCCTACCATACCATTCGTAACTCTAGCTAATTAAATATATTTTAAATTTAAAAACTGCTGTTTTCTCACCTAAATGTCTCAAAAAGGTCAAATTATTCACTCAAAAGAGAGAAATAAGAATGGGTAAACAATAAATTCCTCCCTCAAAAGGGGCGTAAAACGGAATTTTTACGTTATATTGATGTTTACTGCATGTACGATTTATTTTCTTAAGAAAAAAGAGTAACTAAAAACGTTTTAAAGAAAATGAATATAACCTTGAAAATGAAGCCGATTAACCAGTAATAATAGATTAATCTGATTCAGCGGAATTGACTGTACATGCAGGGGTCTGTTTAAAAGAAATTTGGGTCCGTTAACGGACCCTTCACAAAATATCTTTTCATAAAAACGGACCCTTCACAAATTTGTTTATCTTCATTATTATTTTGTTAATCGAATAAACCCTTTCCAGGGCAGAAAACAAGAAGGATGGATGTAAACGACTTAAGTTTTGTCTTCGGCAGACGATTCTTCCATTATTCGTCCGAAATGAATATTCTGCGTTCAGCAGTATAGGCTGAATACCAAATATTTGTATGTTGCACCCCTAATTTAGAAGCAGCAATTGTTGTTTATTTTTTAAAATTTAATTTTTTTTAGTTATAATTTTACAGTGTTGAGCATAATCTTGTATGTCTTTACAATTTAAAATTTCATTGAAAAAGTTTTTTTTTTTTTGCAATAACGGACCCTATTTGCACAAATTCATAGAAACGGACCCTGGTTGAAAGAATGTGAGTAATTTTTTCACAATTTCACGAAAAAAGGACCTTTCACAAAATGTCTGGACATACCCCTGACATATAAATCACATTTAATTATGATATATAATGGATAACAAATGATGTAAAAATGTACTTATCTTTATCCAGCTCAATCTACAGAGGGAATAGCCCATCGTGCAGCTCCAGTGCGTTTTAAATAAGTAGATCAATCCAAACACAGGCGTGCAGAGAGTCATCCCATTCTTGTCTGCAAGACAAATACGACGCAAATCAATTAACATAAATAAAAAGACAAAAACTATTCTTTAAGGTTCAAATGGGTTTTTCATTTGGTTTATTCAAAATTAGGGATTAAACAATATTTTACGTCCTGAACATAAATAACTAAACCATTGAAAAGTATTTCATGAAAGATTTTTGTAGCTATTAACTAATATTTTCATTGAGCAAATTCAAAGAGTCAGATCACTTTTTGTCCGATCCCTTTGATTTCAATAAGACTCGGGCAGGGTGAGTAGACAAATCTTTCAACAAAAAATAAGCACCTTTTAAGTACTTTTTAAGCACTTAAAAATATTTTTAAGCACTATATACAATACTATATTGATTATATTAGCCACCCTAAAAAAATCGAGATATTTTTCGGTTCCATTTCAGACGGAGGGTTATAAAGCCTGAAATTGAGAATATCGTGCAAAATGGAGCAGAGTTGTACATGGGAGTGCAAGAATCTCACCAAACTCAGCTCAGTATAAGTGGACACTCATGTTTTCGTCAAGCATGTTAAATGATTGGTGTTTTCATACGCTGCGGACGACGGTACGCCGAAATGCAGTATGTTTGAATGAACTGTAAAAACGTTGAATAGAACAATGTGAAAACCACGCTTTTGCATTTTACATGGCGAAAATCAACATGGTAAAGAAAAAATCCCCATTTTGAAAAGGGAAAATTAAGCACTTTTTAAAAACACCTAATTTTTAAAAAAAAACACTCCCAATGAGGTGACTCGGGTTCACATACCAGCGATGGCTGGGCTGGTCTATTTGAATTCCGCACCCGGCTCGCAACGACCTAAGAGCTGACGTAAAATATCGTCAGTGGCAGACGTATCATAGTTCAGAGTCCCCTTGCCAGCAGTATAAAAGTGGGAGATTTTCGTGGTTTTCCTGTCCATGTAACATGAATGCAGGTTAGTTCCATCAAAAAAACGCCTCCACAAAGGGAAATTTCTCCTAATTCTTGATCCAGGAGTTCCCTTGTTCTGGATTAGATTCAAAATTACAACTCTACGGAGTTAAACATTGGTAGTTGCAAGCCCAAAACTGGATTGGAAGCTCAAAGACGGTTACATAATATAAAAATAACAGAATTTTCTATCGAACAGACAATTTACAAGACTAATATTTATTGACAAGCAATTTGCAAGGTTTTACAAGATACGATTGTGATTTTTCAAGAAAAGAGTTATATGGGAGTTTATTGTGCACTTATATAAAAGGAAGAAAAAAAATTCTTCGATATTTATAAACTAAATTTAGATGAAGAAATGTTATTAATAAAAATTTGATATGACTGGTTGATCAATCTAAATCTTTGCTATTACATAGAGACATTTCCTGAAAGTAAACTTAATAATTATTTTTACCTTTGAATTATATAAATGTTCAATAGCATTTATTAATATAGCTTCTGTAAAACGTAGGATATTTTATTATATTTTAATATAAATTATTTTAATACTATGATGATTTATTAAATGAAAAACGTTTTATTTAACAGAGTTTAATTTTTTATCAAACTGCCTATATAACATAATTTAAGTGCCATGATATCTTACTTAATACAATCTCAAACTGTTCGATACTCGGTGGGAAATTTTATGTGATTCAATGTTGAACAGAAGATTCTTATTGCGGATTTGATGTTATTTATCATGATTTTGAACCCCATAACTTGAATCCCCGTACCTTGACCCCACATAGTTTGAATTTTAAATCACGAAAAGATAAATTCCTTCATCAAGCAACAAACAAGGGAAGTTTACTTGATTAAAAGCTTCACTCGCTTCAAAAATAAATGCGAATTGGAAATAACAGTTGACGTGTTTCAAGCGCTCAAAAATAAGAGCCCGTTTTCAAGACTTACCATTCGTGAATCCGAAGAAACGAAACTGATTTGAACTGATAGTGCGTGGAAATTCGTTTTAACCTGATTCGCCAAAGTGGTTTTTCTTGTTCTGTTTCTCATCTATTTTCCTCTCTCGATAACTATCTTTTTTTTTTTTTTTTAAGTTTTTTTTAGTTTTTTTCTTACTTTCATTTTTCAGTTTTTCATTGGCTACTTTACGTTTTATTTTTCAGACCAATATTGTTTCTTCTCATTTACTTCTGACAAAGTCTTGAAAATGCGCCTATTAAGCACTTGAAACATTTCAACTGTTACTTTAATTTTGTATCTTTTTTTTTGTATATTATTAATTAATGCCCCGACCAACAGAATTTCTGAACATTTTTTCTCATTATCTTGAACTATTTTAGGGATAGCTGTTCTGCTCCGGAATTTTATTTTAAAATTTTTTAATTCACAATACCGTTTTGAATTATTAAAACTATCATACGTTTGAATATAATTTGAAAATACCCTAAATCTTTAATCCTTTCTTTTAATTTTTTTCCCCTGCAGATCTCTTATTTAAACAAACCAATAAGAAATGGTAGCTCATAAGCAATTGTATATTTTCTGTCGAGTTAAATTTGAATTCTCGAATTTAGGATTCACTTCAGAGTTGTTGTTCTTTTCAGCAATATGGACCGTTACTGTCATAAATATACACACAAAAACCTTAAGATTTAGACAAAACGAAATTAATTTTGATAGTTAAACTAACGACGAATAACACGTTGAGTTTCGGGGATGATCAAAATAATGATGGCTCGACTGTGTGTAATCAAATATTAGGGTAAAAGACTTGAACTCCAGGACAAAGAATAAGTTGTCCTGGTGGAATCTGCAATTGAAGGCTTTGGCCAACCTAAGGTTATCGTGCCAAATACGATGCTCAAAAGCACAGACATAATTTGCTTGCAGAGTAGCTTGCGACAAAAATCTAAAAAAGTTTACACAGACACATTTCGAAGACCACTCCAAAACTTGGTTTTTCTAGCGAAGTTAACTAAAAATTACAAAATCAAGTTGCATGTTTTTGCTTACATTGATGTATGGTAAAGAACATTTTGATCTCCTTATGTTAAATTAATCAGTACAGAGGTAGGTAAAAAAATATGAAGTTGTAATAAAGCAATCTTTTTTTAAAATTATTGTCGATCTCGATTTTCTTGAAACTTTGAATAGCTCTTTTAAAAATGTCGATTTTCTTAAAAAAGTAGCAGAAGATAAAAATGAAGTTGGTGTTTCGTAGGTGCATGCGTTAACTAAGGATGGTACGTATCATTTTTTTATACCAATTTCAGTAAAAAATACACATGGTACCAGATCTTAATTTAGATTTAAATTAATGGAGAAAGATTTATTAAGTAAATGTTGTATCTTTTCTATTCATACTGAGTTAAAAGTTTTGTTTTCAATTTATAATGTTATAATGTTAATATTAAATTTTTATTTGCTTAAATTACAAAATAAAAAATTTTCAGGCTTAAATTGAAATGGCAGCAATTAAATTTACAATCTATTGCATAAAAAAATGTTAAATGTTTAACATGTAGCATTACTTTTAATGCATTTGTAAGAATATCAATCTAAAAATTCTTATAGTACAGTCGGCAAAAAAAAGAAGAAAAAGAAGATATCCCCCTGAATAACTGTCGTTCTTAATGATCGGATTGTCACGTACTTGGTTTCTGGGGGAGACTTCAAATATGCTAATTAACTAGTTCTAACTGTTAATTAAGTTACGAAATCAGACACAAAAACGTACTTTCTCTGAATAATTTTTTTTTTTTTACATATTTGGAATCTTAACTCTCTAACTAGGGGGGGGGGGATACAATTTTGAAAAAAATGCATCAAAATGTAAGGAGCTATGAAGTCTTATATATTTGGCGTAGTCCCAAAAAGATGCCAAGAATTATCCCCATAGCAGAATTAGAAACAATAGTTTAGCCTCGTAATTGACAAGAGAGATATACTCCGTTTCTAAGCAACCAAGCTGAGGGAATAAAAATAGAATGAAATTAAAACTGAAGCTATTCTTCGTTTTTACGTTAGTTCGAGTCGGAAATGCTTTTCTTATAGTTCATAGAAAAATATCTTAAAGTTACTAGGCAACATATTTGTTTTTAATTGATTACTGCCCAAAAATTTAAGTTTGCTTTCGTCTCCCTTAAAAATAAAATTTGAATTGATTTATAAATTATTTATTATTTTCCAAGATTTTAGTATTTGAGCGCATGAAACTTTTATAAGGCATCCTTTGTATTGAAGTTGTTTTTAACTTCTTTAAATATGAAGATTTTATACTAAAACCAAATGTGCATTAGTTTAATTATATACAGGGTTGTAACGCAAATCTCGAAAAAGATCCCGTAAAAATTATAAAATATCTAGAAAAAATTATAAAGCATATTTACAAAGTTTAACATATATTTTTTTTTCTTATATTTCTTTACGGCGATATTTCTTTTTTATTATAATTGAAGAAATTAGTGAATGTTACGTGACATTTTAAAAAGATTGAAAAATGTATGTTTAATATTATTGTATAATTCATCTTTTTAAGAAATCGTTTCATTCCACAAAATATGTGAGCTTTCTTTAGATAATTTGCAAACTGATGTTTTTATGCATTCGGATTTTCGTAAATTCATCCTCAAATGTCACTCAACATGTTCAACAGTTACCAAATATTGTTACTATAATTTCTTTGCTTTATTCCTTCTATTACAAACTCATTTCACGCTTCTTACCATCATTACATATCTCATACAATAGTCTCCTTTTAAAACAGAATTAGTAAGGTCCTTAAGTGGCAGCAAAACTAGATAATACTTAAACTAGATAATACTAAACTAACGAAGATAAATGCATTTTATTACGATTATATTCACAACAGTATGAAATAATTAATTTCGATATAAGACTTCAAATATCTGGTAAAAAAATCTTAAGTTTTGAAATTTTAATTTCAAAATTAAAAATAACTTTTATTTCAATATAGGTTCGACAGTTTTTTTTAAATGCTTTAAGGACTGCATGAGACCTGTCGAAATAATAATTTACAAATGCTTGTTTTTCCAGAATAAGGTTTTGATCAAAATAGTGATCAAGAAAGATCCATTATGCTTGATATATATAAAATAGAAATGTGAAGTAGGTACGAGAAAACATAAATAAAAGTGGAAAATAAAACTGGAAAAACAGCAGTGGCCCAAAAGTGAAATAGAAAATGACAATTAAATGAAAAGAACTAGAAAAACCGCAGTAGCCGAGAAAGGCAAATCATAGCAAAGTGCATTTCCACGTTCCCCTCAGAAATTGTGTGAGAACTAATGACGGTTAACAAGAGAATCGGCATTCATATGAACGAAACAAGATTCCCATTTATCAAGATGAGCTGTTGTGGCAGGGATGGTTAGAATTTGGGCATTATCGAAATTAAATTTAGCCCCCAGATGTGTAGTAATAAATTTATCGTATTCTTGAAAAGGGATTTCCATACCGTATTCCTTTAGTCTAAATGAGTCCTTCAGTCTTCTGAGTGAGCTAAACATTTACTTCAAATGCTGTAATGTCAACTAAACATTTGCTAAAAACATACCTACTTTTATTTACATTTTCATATTACTTGAAGATAATGAAATTTTTATCTTCTCATTTAATTGGGTTATTCATTTAATGACAAAGTATATTAAATTATAATATTTAATGCGATATTAAAATTAATTTTACGTAAGATAATAGTTATAGCTCTCAGATTGAAAAAAAACATAGTAATATATAATTTATCAAACTTTGTAAAAAATTCAAAACATTAAATTTTTTTATTAATTTATTTTAATTTATTTTACTTTTTTATTTATTTTTCGATTGCTGCTCTGATAAAACATTTTTTAGGTTGTTAAACAATTTCGTCAACAAGTGAAATTTCAAAAGTCGAATGCAATAAAAAGACCCCTCTCCCCTGGAATCAAAGTTAAGTAGCTAGAAGTCAATTATTTCAAACAAGTCAACTTCTCAACCTTATTCGAAATTTTTGGAAAATGTATTTTTTATTCATCGATCCAAAATCTATTCTAGATATGTTTTAGTGTATACTTAATGACATATTTCAATAGAATTTTTATTATGCCCTTCATTTTTTTATTAAATAACTCAAGTTATATGAGTAAATGTATGAATTATAAATTATTATGGTAAACTGGGCTTTTCACTTCTTTTCCTCATCTTTCCTACTCTTTTAACAAAATTAAAGAATAAGTTTAATTTCTAGTAATTTTAATAAGTTTATTTGTTTCTAACTGTTACAAGCAATTCGCGATCGCAACGCTCGAGTACGCCATCTAGCGGGAGCCTGTAAATATCGGACATTAATTTATCACGTTTTCATTTAGTTCCATCAAAGTCATTGACTGAATCAGACGCCATTTTTTAGCAGCAAATAAGAAACAAAATTTCCCTAAGGAAAAGGCCGAAGAACTTGAAAAAAATCTCCAGAATATTAGTAAATCTTTCAGGAACAGAACACGCCAAACATTCGAAGAAAAATTCCCCAATAATTTTTAATTTCTATTATCAACAAACTTGCAACTGATGACTTCCGATTTCGGATACTGTTACAGATGTGTGTATTAAGGTAAAATGTATTTCTTCTGTCTTCAATTCATTACGAATTAAAGTGAAGTCAACATTGCTTTCGTCATTCCAGTGAATAAATATGAATTCAGAACATACAGAATTGTAATAGTTATAGCATATTCTTCTTCGTTATAGAATAGTATATATTTCTGTATCCATATAATTCGGAAAACAACAATAAAAAATTATCCAAGTTACTTGAAATAGTGCCATTTGTGCTTATTCTTAATTAATTTAAATCGTTTTCTTGGTAAGTTTTTTTTTAATTTTGAAAGAATAAGTTCAACTAGAATTCAGCTATTCTGTTTTTAGCTACATATTCAAATTCATATCAATTATAAAATTTTGCTGTGTAGTATGTTATCTAAAAGTAATGAAGGTATAAACTATGTATCTATTATTTGAGAATAAAGTTTTCAAACAAGGAACTTATCATTTTGGAATTCTCCGGGAATCATAAATCAGGTAAGTGCAATGATTTTTACAATAAAAAATTTGCTTGTAAATATTTTTTTTTCATTTCATGATAGTTCTCTACAGAATGGTTTTTTACGTCTGATTAAGAACTATAAGAATAATAAAAAAAGGAACAATATGAAAGTTTTTATTTCAATGTTAATAATTCTTAAAATCGTTTTTTTTATCCTAAGAATTCTTTATTTTCCGTTTTTCAGTTTATAATTTTTTGATAAAAATTGTTCTCAAAATACTTTTGAAAAATTAAATGGTATAACATTATGTGTTTATGTATACTTCTTGTATATTCCAATGTTTGAAATAATATGATTCAGAAAAGTATGGAATAAAAATTCGGTACTTACGACGTATTAACGCTACAGATTTGGCGGTTTTTAAGTGCCGCCAATCTACACTTAAAATTTTTGCGACAGTTCATAAAATAAAACACTTTATTTAAAATCAAAATAGTTAATTGGATTTCGGTGGAAAATGAGCCGATATAGAGTTTAGCATAGATTCAAAACAATCATATCGCCATATGAACTCTGATGAATAAGATTCCAAATGAAATAACATTTCCAAAACGTACGTTTGCCAAGATAAAGTTTTATGTTGTGGGAATTGGTACATTTTCGTTTTTTCGGTAAAATATTTCCCTCCTGAAAAAATAAAATTGCATCTTGTTTTGTTTTTGGCAAATCCCAAAGACGAATATTCGTAGCACTAAAAATGGCGACAAAAAAGAATTGTTTTTTGTTTTTGTTTCGTCAGCATTCTTTATTTTACGTTTCTTAGTTTCTAAATAATGATTTTTATTGAAACTTGAAATTTTTTGATAAAAATTGTTGTAAAAGAACTTTTTTTACAAAATTAAATTTCATTAAATTATGAGGCTTATGTATACTTTTTGTTCATTTTAATTTTTGAAGTAATATGATTCTTGAAACTATAGAATGTAAAGTTTAAATGGGCCTTTCATGTTATATCATTACATTTAGTAATACTATTTCTCGGGCATTAGGTTTTAACTCTTATAACAATATACATATTTTTTTCTGTTAATGTACAAATATTTTTCCGATGTGTTTTGGATATTCCTTCTCTAATAAAAAGAGATACCATTTTGTTTTCGGTTGTACAAGAAAGAAGATCAAGCATTTTTCTTTTTTAAATTTAATAAGCCACATTAAAGAAGGAACGTTGCAATGCTACACGCTACATTAACGACGTCTCCAGAGTAACTGAATGACGGTTCATATGGAAATCGCAGGTAAGCGTCTCATACAACAACGCCCCCTATAGTTCGTTGCGATCGCGAATGCGAAACGTTATGCTATAAATTGAGCATAAATGAAACGTTAACATTCTTGATTTTTTCGGAGAAATAAAAGAACCATTTATATTTATAATTTGAAAAAACGTATTATAAATCTATTTGCTAAACATGTTAATTACATTTATAAAATAATCTGTTATCCAAAAACCTCTCAATAAGTCTTATTTTAGCATTAAGAAAATTATAAAGTTAAAAAAAGAGAAATTGTTTGAGATGATTCTGAAAATAGCACAGGTTTGGAATCTTTTTGCAATTTTCAATTTTTAGTATTTGCTGTTTAACAAAACAAGGCATATCGAGCATTTTCCTGACATGGCATTAATTTTTTGAATTGTGCTAAATTTGACAAAAAATATTTGCAACTTTTAAGCAAATTTTTTCAACATTATCTTTTTTAAAAGAGCAAATTTCATAAAGTTAGCTAGAAAGAATAACTTTGAACGTCAAAATAAAATTGCATGGATATAATTTTTTGTTCATTTAAAAAAACTAAGCAATCTGTTGTATTCCTTTCTGTGCACACACACGCACTTACCTCTCGTTACTCAAATAATAAACAAAAGACAATCAATAATTTATCTTCATTTCTCGAGAAAAAAAAGTATGCTTTGTAATTAGTCAGCTGTTGTGCATCGAAAAATTTTGATCAGCAAATCATTTTTAATTTCTTAACAAGATCTCAGCTAGCTGGTAATAACTCATAGTTTCCTTTTAATTAAAACTTGACAATAATTTCAAAAAGAATTTTACTTTAAAGGAAAACGTAATCTAAATTATATAAACAATTGATCAGCATATTAATGGCAAAATGATATACGTGGTAGCGTAAAGAATAAGATTTCGAGAAATGTTAAAGTTTAATTAAATAGTTCGTAAAATAGTTCTGCGAAACACGTGCAGACAGATATTTAGCAAATTTATTTTAAGATTTAGACGATATAAAAGATGTTGAGAAATTTTAAGATGGTTAAAAATTTTGACTACGTATTCGTACTCATAATTATAAAATATACATTGGAGAAATTGATAAACATATTATTCCAAATCTATGCATACGTTTGTATATTAATGAAAATGTGTCAATTATTGAAAGAACAAACTTAAAATAAAATTTTAATGACGTATGATCACATTCTATCAGAAACATGTTTTCATAAAACTAAACATTTGTTGAATAAAATATATTTATTCAATAAAATGATTTATTCAAATCTTTTTGTTAAATTACGAATAAAAAGTTTAGACGACTTAAAAAGAAACATCGTATTTTGAAGGGAAAAAAAAGGATTAACAATCTGTTATTAGTGAAAAAATAATGAATGAAATTTTAATCTATGTTCTGAAGTCAAGTTCCTCTCGCAAGTTAACCAGATTTAAATATTAATCGCTCATTTAAATATTTCTTGTCTGTGGCCAAAGTATTTTTTTTAAAATAATTTAAATTTTTCTCTGATTTTACTCAATAAAAACTGTTGAAACTTTAGATTTTGTAACAGCAAAATACGTAGATTAATATGGTATCAAAAATGTATACCTCATAATTCAAATTTTTTTTCATCCGCAACTAAGTAATAAAAAATAATTATCAAAAATCATTTTTTTTTCATGAAACTATCTTTGGGTAAATAAGTTTTATGAGTGGGTGCAATTCTTTTTTTTTAATTGCTTAATTAGTTTTAAAAATATGATTAAAAAGGCAAAAAGTGAAATTAACATTAAGGGCTCCGAGATTTAGACCATATTTCCCAGATTGCGGCTACCCCCTATATATTGAAGGTTAAAAATCCACATATGTGAAAAATAATATATGCTCATTCAGAGTAAGTACGTTTTTGTGTCCGACTTCGTAACTTAATAGTTTGCAGTAACTAATTAGTATGTTTGAGTACACCCTCAGAAACCATTAAGATTCACACTTAGTACGTGAAAATCCGATCATTGGAACGAAAGTTATTCGCGGTGATCTCTTTATTTTGCCAACTGTAAGCATGTAAATAACAAATTCATGTATTAGACTTTGCTGTAAATTAAAGTGATTGCAAAACTGGAAATTTTTAGTTTATTTAATATTTAATTAGCTGTATAGAATCTAATTACTTCAGCTCATAAGAAAAATATTCATTGAATTCAATAAGTCCTTTCAAATGTTTTATTATTATGAAAAACATTTAACATTTAATTACAAAATCACAAAATAAATAAACTTTAAATAAAATACATATAACTGACGGTAGTGAAAAACTACATGTTTATCAAGAAAAAAAACACAAACGACTTTGTCCAATGCGATTACGAAAAAAATTTACCAAGAAAAAATTAGTCGATATTCAACTAAATATTTTAAATGAAAAAAAAATTCTTTTTTCATAGATGTGTGGGTTGCGCCATCTCATTTTTCCCTCAAAAAAATTATTGATTAATTAAAAATCACTAATTAAATTTAATCTCGAAATTTTTGAGTTTTTTTTATTATTATTATAAAGATTAAACTTCTTAAGAAATGTAAAAAATTTGGATTCTGCATTAATGTTTTTACATAAGTTATCCAAAATATGCTCACTTTGAATAGTTCAAAATTAACAAAAGCAAAAATAAATTGCATCCCAAAAAAGGTATTTTATGTGATTAAAAAATTCTGTTACTTTTTAAATTCTAATTTATAAAACAACAGTTTTGTATTCCGCCTATAATATTATTAAATTATCTTTTTTTTTGATGAATCAAATCACCTTCTTAAGAGATCACTGGTTTATGTAGGCTTAAATTTTCTTGTTAAAAATAATATTCATCTAGTCAGTGCAATTATTTAAAAATGATACATTTCTAACGTAACACATTTTCCTCTTAACTCCAAGATAATTTTTACCGAAAAAAACTTCAATTTGTTTATTTCATTAATCGTGATAAAAATAGTATGATAAAAATGTTTGCGCGAAGTGAATAATGTTAAAAAAAATCCCCAGTATAAAAAAAAATTGAGAAATTAATTTAAAAGTATTACTATTTTTTTTTATATACCCTTGTTAAATTTTAGATATTTCGACTTACAAAATCGTATACTTGTCTATAAAATGTATAACTTACACTTAGATTTTCAATCGTAGTTAAAATACATTAAAAAAATTGAATTTTCAGCATTAAATTAAATTTAGATGTAAATTGAAAATGTAATTGTATGCATTTCTTTTAATTCGGTACATTTCCTTATTAGTTTTACTGCCAAATAAGCATAAGTAAACAGAGCAGAAACTATACAGAAGCAGGCAGAAACTTTTTTCTGTCTCAATAATTCAAGCAAGATTACATTACATTATTGAAATCGATTCTTTAATTTCTTTATTTTTCAGTAATAAAGGAAACTGAAACATTTAACGAGGTAATATTGGTCTATATTTCGGGTTAAATTTAAAATGTTTAAACAGTTAAGTACACAAAATATTTTGGTATTACGATGCAAAAATATTGAAATAGCGTTTCTAAACATAGGCAATTAAACACTTCTTAAATTTGTGAGATTAGAAGAATAAATGAAACTTACGAAAAAATTAGTTCAGATAGCAAAATGACTCTTAGTTCCAGTACAAGCTACTGAAGTGTTGTTTCATCGCTTTAATACAAGACATCTTATTCAGAAGGTTAGTAAGTAAGTATTTATTGAAGTGTTGTTTCATCGCTTTAATACAAGACATCTTATTCAGAAGGTTAGTAAGTAAGTATTTATTCATCGTTGCTGTTCTATCTTTTTTCTGTAGTTGTTGCCATCCAACATATAATAAAATATTTATAATCATCTCATTAATCGATTCAAGAATCGATTAATAATAATACTACAGAGTATCCCCCCAGTGTCAGAGAATTATACTCTGAAACGACATAATATTTTACATAAAATTTTGAATATTACTCTATTTACATCATTGAAAATAATATTTTTATACTAACAACCTTACTTAGCTAATAATGTTAATAACTAACATAAGTTGCCAGTTTTGCTGGAAAGTGTACATGTCTTCCAGACCTAGTCACAATTTTGTCGGGTTCCTTGGGAGAATGATTTTTTTCTGTATGTAAAGATTTGGAAATTCCAGGTTTTACAACCCGTAAGTTTGATTCAACCTTCTCTGTAGTAGGAATCAAATATGCTGGCTTTACACGGTCTATGGACACAGTAGATTGCCTGCCATTTAGTTGAATTGTAAGGTTTTTAGCTGATCGCTTCAAAACCTTATGTGGACCTGTATAGGGTTGACATAAGGGAGGTTTTACACAATCCACTCTTAAAAACACGTGAGAACAAGTGCTTAGTGAAGGATTAACGTAAAATGTAGTTCGTCCATGAGCAGATGTTGCAATTGGATTCAATTCACGCATGGTGTTTCTAAGACGATCAACAAAAATATCATCACATGGTGGAATGATGGATGTTTCTAGCATGTCGCTTGGAAGTTGAAGAGTTGTTCCGTATACCAGTTCCGCACACGATGCGTTGATATCCTCCTTTACAGCAGTACGGATTCCTAAAAGGACTACTGGAAGTACTTCTGTCCACTGTGAGTTTTCATGCGCTTTTATTGATGATTTTAAGTGGCGATGAAATCTTTCCACAATACCATTTGAAATGGGATGGTATGCTGTCGTACGAATTCGGCTTGTTCCTAACATTCCGGAAAACTCACGATATAAAGATGATCGCATCTGAGAACCCTGATCTGTTGTAATTATCGAAGGGCATCCAAATCGAGATATCCAAGTGTGGAAAATTGCACGACAGATGGTTTTGGCTTGCATGTCCACAATCGGTATGGCTTCTGGCCATCGTGAAAATCTATCGATCATTGTTAATAAGTAGCGGTAACCATCAGATGAAGGTAACGGGCCTACAATGTCGACGTGTATTTGTTGAAATCGAGCATCAGGTAAGCTGAATGTTCCTAGAGGAGCTTTGGTGTGTCTTTGAATTTTAGAACGCTGACAAGGTTCACAGCATTTCACCCATTCTTTTATGTTTTTCTTCATATTTGGCCAAACATATCTGGCACAGATGAGCTTAGTAGTAGCTGTAATACCAGGATGTGATATGCCATGCAAGTGCTCGAAAATTTGTCTTCGAAATGTTGTCGGAATGAATGGGCGTGGAGAACCATTTGAATTGTCGCATATTAAGTCAATGTCTGTATTTTGACATGGTTTGAGTTCAAGATGAAGAGAAGAATTTTTATTTTGAATAATATCTTGAATTTCTGCATCAGTTTGTTGAGCCTTCGCCAGATCGTGAAAATTCAGAAAATTCGATTTAGTAATTGAATCTAATTCTATACGCGAAAGTGTGTCGGCTACTATATTTTCGGGTCCCTGTACATGTCTAAGGTCAGTTGAATATTGAGATATAAAATCTAAATGGCGTAGTTGTCTTGGGGAACATTTATCCGGATTTTGTTTGAATGCATAGATTAGTGGTTTTTGATCAGTATATATTTGAAATTCTCTGCCCTCTAACATGTGTTTGAATTTTTTTATTGCCGAATAAATAGAAAATAACTCGCGGTCATAGGTTGACCATTTTTTTTGAGAATTATTTAATTTCATCGAGTAAAAAGCTAAAGGCTCCCATTTCCCCTCTGAAAGTTGCATTAATGAACCCCCTATTGCAAAATCCGATGCGTCAACCCATAAGCTTAAGTTTGCACCAGGAATAGGGTGTTTTAAGAGGGTTGCCTGCGCGATTGCTTCCTTTGCCTTTAAGAAGGATTTTTCTGCGTTTTCATTCCATTTTAATGGCTCATTTTTGACCTTAGAATGATTTTTCTTTTTATTTCCTTCTAAAAATTGTATTAAAGGATTAAGGATATCAGCGGCTTTTGGGATAAATCTGCGATAGAAATTAAACATGCCTAAAAATCTGCGAAGTTGTGTTAAATTGGAAGGTTGAGGGAATTCTAATATGCATTGTACGCGATCGGGTAGAGGTTCGATTCCTAATTCTGTTAATTTAAAGCCTAAGAAATTTAAAGAATTTTTACTGAATGTACATTTTTCAACATTGATACAAAGACCATATTGTTCTAATCTTGCAAATAAATTCTTAAGGTTTTGTATATGTTCACTATGATTTTTAGACGCGATTAATATGTCGTCGACAAATGCATAAATATTAGGTAAATCTCTAGTGACTTCGTCAATAAATCTTTGGAATGTAGCTGCTGCGTTGCACAGTCCGAACTGCATGCGTGTACTTTCGAATAGTCCAAAAGGTGTACAAATGGCCGTTTTATGAATGTCATCAGGGTTAATTGGAATCTGGTGATAGGCCTTTACTAAGTCAATGTGACTGAAAATTTTGGCGCCATGCAGTTCAGATGTGAAATCAGCTACACAAGGAATGGGATATTTTTCCTTCACTGTTTGTGCATTTAGTGCCCTAAAATCACCAACTGGCCTCCACTCCAGTGTTCCCTTTTTTGGGACCATGTGAAGTGGGGATGCATAATTACTTCTAGATGGTCTTATGTGCCCTAATTCCATCATTTTTTTAAATTCTGATTTTGCAATTTTTAGTCTATCCGGAGCTAATCTGCGAGGTCTTGCTACTACTGGAGGACCTACCGTATTTATAAAATGAAGGGTGTTATGTTTTACGGGTTGATTGGGATCCGGTAATTTAGTAATTGAGGGAAATTCTGCTAAAAGTGAATGAATCACGGAATCACCCGATATTGTTTTAACTGAATGCAAAATTGTTTCCTTAACATGACCTTTTGTTTTAAATTTAGTCGTCAAATCTCTTAGACATTTATTGCGTAAATCTGGCACTAAAGCAAAAGAGTGAAGGAAATCGGCACCTAAAATTGGCGTCGTAATATTAGCTATAAAAAATGACCAAGAAAAAATTCGTCTTAATCCGAAATCTAAAGAAAGTGTTTTTTGTCCATAAACATTAATTGGTGTAGAATTAGCAGCGAAAACTGTTTGCAGAGGATTATTTCTTTTTTGAATATAATTTGCCGGGAGAATGGACACGTCTGATCCAGTATCGACCAGAAATGATAAGTTTGTTGTCCGGTCTCGAATGAACAGGCGACGCGATTTTTGTGGCAAAGAACATGTCGCGTTTATTCTTCGCCAACTCCGTTTTCCCGAAACTTACATGGCATAACGCATTTTCCTGGTTTACATTTGTTTCCAAAATTGCGATGGTACCAGCAAACAGATGAATCTCGTTTTTTAACACTATTACTTCTGTTCCTGCGATAAGGAGAACGAGAGCGAGAAATTTCAAGTTTGTCAATTCTTTCATTTAATTTTTTTATTTGGCGAAGTAATTTCTCTTCCATTGAATTTGAATCGTTTTCAGTTATAGAGTGGGTTTCCATGGGAACTGGCGTGACTTCTAATATCTTATCGGAAATGTCGGCTGCTTTTTCTAAAGTTAAATCTGAAACAGCTGCTAAAATCGTTTGTACTGATGTTGGCAAACGCTGCAAAAATAATTCTAACATAAGCTTTTCAGGGACTTTTAATGTTTCTGCACGACGTTTCATAATCCTTAATAGTTCTGAAGGCTTCCTGTTACCCAGTTCTTCACCAGACAAAAGTTGGCGAATTTCTTGTTGCGATGACTCGCCTGATCTAACAATTAATTCTGTTTTTAAATTATTGTAAGGATCTGTAGCATCAGGATTCATTAAAATATCTCGTACAATCAATGCAATCTCTGGCGGTAATTGAGAAACAATGTAATTATATTTGGTTATAGATTCTGTTATAGGTTTGGGAGATGCCAATCTAAACGTGCTTTCACACATAATAAACCAAAGAGCAGGATCTGATCTGTTATATAGTGGTATTTGTACAGCACTTACCTCAGACATGGCGAAAGAAGTCTGAATGGCGTCACCAGATTTTTTTTTTTTTTCAAACTGAGATCAGAATCAAACTAAACAAAATTCTTGATGGGTATAATTAATATCAATTCAAATCGTCCGCATAGTCACCATTGAAGTGTTGTTTCATCGCTTTAATACAAGACATCTTATTCAGAAGGTTAGTAAGTAAGTATTTATTGAAGTGTTGTTTCATCGCTTTAATACAAGACATCTTATTCAGAAGGTTAGTAAGTAAGTATTTATTCATCGTTGCTGTTCTATCTTTTTTCTGTAGTTGTTGCCATCCAACATATAATAAAATATTTATAATCATCTCATTAATCGATTCAAGAATCGATTAATAATAATACTACACTACATTGTTTACTACTTAAGATGAAATGATTTGATCAAATCAACAAGTTTTTCGGAATAGAAAACAGATCTCGCCAAAAAGAAATTTAAGCCTTCTCGAAATTGAGATACTAAGCGCTAATCATGATTAATATTTATTTAAAATAGAAAGAAGAAAATTCTACTAGACCACAAATGGGCGAACAATTATTTCACTAAAACTTGCTTTGAACGGGTTACCACTCAATAAAAATGAAAACACCGTCGTACTAGTTACTTTATCGCCAAATTGAACTTCACATACTAAAGGGAAAGGCTATAAATTTCGTTTTTAAATAGCCAAATTCATTTTACTGTCAAACCTTTGTATCATCAAATTAAAAGGTTTTTTTATATTCATTTGCACTTTTTGAATTTTATAAAATAATTGTCAAAAGATCATTTTCTATGCGTCAGATAGGAAACAACATCGATTCAGCAGATAAGAGAAAGAAACAAAATTACGTTTTAAATTAGTTACTTCAAATTTGAGTACTACAATAAAAACTATATTCTAAAATAAAGACAGCACTTTTCGTCAAATATACTATATGTTAGAAATTGTAATATGTTATTATAGTTAATATCACATGGCTGTAACTACAACTACTTCCACCTAATTTTTGTTATTTTACTTTAGTTTTCGCTTATGATGGCAACTTTCCGTGTTCCATGAAAAAATAAGTATATCGTATTCGCGATCGCAACGCTCGAGTACGCCGTCTAGCGGGAGCCTGTAAATATCGGACATTAATTAATCATGTTTTCATTTAGTTCCATCAAAGTCATTGACTGAATCAGACGCCATTTTTTAGCAGCAAATAAGAAACAAAATTTCCCTAAGGAAAAGGCCGAAGAACTTGAAAAAAATCTCCAGAATATTAGTAAATCTTTCAGGAACAGAACACGCCAAACATTTGAAGAAAACTTCCTCAATAATTTTTAATTTCTATTATCAACAAACTTGCAACTGATGACTTCCGATTTCGGATACTGTTACAGATGTGTGTATTAAGGTAAAATGCATTTCTTCTGTCTTCAATTCATTACGAATTAAAGTGAAGTCAACATTGCTTTCGTCATTCCAGTGAATAAATATGAATTCAGAACATACAGAATTGTAATAGTTATAGCATATTCTTCTTCGTTATAGAATAGTATATATTTCTGTATCCATATAATTCGGAAAACAACAATAAAAAATTATCCAAGTTACTTGAAATAGTGCCATTTGTGCTGATTCTTAATTAATTTAAATCGTTTTCTTGGTAAGTTTTTTTTAATTTTGAAAGAATAAGTTCAACTAGAATTTAGCTATTCTGTTTTTAGCTACATATTCAAATTCATATCAATTATAAAATTTTGCTGTGTAGTATGTTATCTAAAAGTAATGAAGGTATAAACTATGTATCTATTATTTGAGAATAAAGTTTTCAAACAAGGAACTTATCATTTTGGAATTCTCCGGGAATCATAAATCAGGTAAGTGCAATGATTTTTACAATAAAAAATTTGCTTGTAAATATTTTTCTTTTCATTTGATGATGGTTCTCTACAGAATGGTTTTTTACGTCTGATTAAGAACTATAAGAATAATAAAAAAAGAAACAATATGAAAGTTTTTATTTCAATGTTAATAATTCTTAAAATCGTTTTTTTTATCCTAAGAATTCTTTATTTTCCGTTTTTTAGTTTATAATTTTTTGACAAAAATTGTTCTCAAAATACTTTTGAAAAATTAAATGGTATAACATTATGTGTTTATGTATACTTCTTGTATATTCCAATGTTTGAAATAATATGATTCAGAAAAGTATGGAATAAAAATTCGGTACTTACGACGTATTAACGCCACCGCCGCTACAGATTTGGCGGTTTTTAAGTGCCGCCAATCTACACTTAAAATTTTTGCGACAGCTCATAAAATAAAACACTTTATTTAAAATCAAAATAGTTAATTGGATTTCGGTGGAAAATGAGCCGATATAGAGTTTAGCATAGATTCAAAACAATCATATCGCCATATGAACTCTGATGAATAAGATTCCAAATGAAATAACATTTCCAAAACGTACGTTTGCCAAGATAAAGTTTTATGTTGTGGGAATTGGTACATTTTCGTTTTTTCGGTAAAATATTTCCCTCCTGAAAAAATAAAATTGCATCTTGTTTTGTTTTTGGCAAATCCCAAAGACGAATATTCGTAGCACTAAAAATGGCGACAAAAAAGAATTGTTTTTTGTTTTTGTTTCGTCAGCATTCTTTATTTTACGTTTCTTAGTTTCTAAAAAATGATTTTTATTGAAACTTGAAATTTTTTGATAAAAATTGTTGTCAAAAAACGTTGTTTACAAAATTAAATTTCATAAAATTATGAGGCTTATGTATACTTTTTGTTCATTTTAATTTTTGAACTAATATGATTCTTAAAACTATAGAATGTAAAGTTTAAATGGGCCTTTCATGTTATATCATTACATTTAGTAATACTATTTCTCGGGCATTAGGTTTTAACTCTTATAAGAATATACATATTTTTTTCTGTTAATGTACAAATATTTTTCCGATGTGTTTTGGATATTCCTTCTCTAATAAAAAGAGATATCATTTTGTTTTCGGTTGTACAAGAAAGAAGATCAAGCATTTTTCTTTTTTAAATTTAATAAGCCACATTAAAGAAGGAACGTTGCAATGCTACACGCTACATTAACGACGTCTCCAGAGTAACTGAATGACGGTTCATATGGAAATCGCAGGTAAGCGTCTCATACAACAACGCCCCCTATAGTTCGTTGCGATCGCGAATTGACTAAGTTTACGTAATAAAGTGGTTGAAATTTCGATTGGGGATAAAAATGGAGATAAATGGCAGCATACAATTTTTAAGAAGAAAAAAAAACGATAGCTACTTGTTGTAGCCAAGCTCAGAGAACCATTTCAAATTTGAGAACTCTTCCCAAGCGAAAAGTGGTCGATGATATAAACAGGGTACCTGCTACATATTAGATTTTTAAATCCGTGACTTTTCATGACTTTCCATGAATAAATCAAAAAAATTTTCATGACTTACCAAAGTTACTACTTTATCCACAAAACACAACAATAAATTTCAAAAAGCATTTATAATAACATTATAACCAAAACTGTTATACTGTGTATCTTCATATTTATTGATTTTAAACTTAAACGGAATAAAGAAAGAGTTGAAGCAATAAAATAGCTGGGGAAAAAATACAAAAGCAAATAACTAAATACTGTTCAAATAAATGTTGTTATTTAAAGCTGTTTTGCTTCCTCTTTAAAGTAAGTGTAATATAAAACGCCTAAACTAGAATTTTAAATTGATAAAATAAAAAATAAATAATAAATAAAAAAAATCTGAAATCACAGCAGTTTAAAAGATAATTCGCTCAACAAATAATGTTCTTTCCTCAATTTTTTGAAAGAACGCCATAATTTTTAAACAGGATAAAAAAACACTTTATATTTTAATAGAATATAAAGTGTTTTTTAAGAGTTGGGATTTTGCTACAAATTTAGTTGTTATTATTGTAGTTCATTTATGTCGCACTAGAGCTGCACAATGGGCTATTGGCGACGGTCTGGGAAACATCCCTGAGGATGATCCGAAGACATGCCATCACAATTTTGATCCTCTACAGAGGGGATGCTACAAATTTAGATTTGGAACATCGGAACTCTTGTGAAGTTGGGAGGGGGTAAATTTCATTTTAAAAATTAGATTTTTCGGCGACCTAAACCCATCACTTTTCATGATGTGAAGAAAAAATATATTTAAAATCATGACATTTCATGACAAGTTTTGTTCAATACCGAAATCCATGACTTTTCATGACTTTCCAAGTGTGCAGATACCCTGCATATATATTTTTTGATAATATAGCAATAAAATTAAGGTGACATTTGCTTGTTGTTTGGATTTTTTAACGCATGCACATTTGTCAATTTTGTTACAAAGTTGAAATTCCAGCTAATCGGTACGATGTCAATATTTCGATTGAATTTAAAAGCTGCTTTTAGCAATTAGAAAAATAATCTATTATTCAGCAATAAATAATCTATCATCAACTATCATTCAGCAAAAAATTTCTGTTAAAGTTCGAGTGTTCTAGCTCGTCAGTAAAAGGTCGAAATTTTCAAAATTCCAGCCTAAAGCAAATGAAAGCGATTTATTAAAAACGTAATAAACAATGTTTAGAGATAAATACTTGTCTATTTAGCGCATTCTTTTTTGAGGTATCCCGACTAAATTCATACAAACGATTAATATCTGGATCGAATTAATGACAAGTATATATGGTGAGCATAAGCAGAAGATGGAATTTTTCAAAGGGCATATCGGTTTTTCACATCCTTAATTTCAAGTTTAGTTTCAAAACCAATTCAATATAGTAACGTATGAAAACAATTTTTTTTTATTAAAAAATTATCAGCGTTTTAATCTTTACTTTAATTCTCATTAGTAATTCTAATAAAATAAATAAGTAAGTAAACAATTTAAATGGTTTGAAAAATATAAATGCAAATGCTAGATGCAAAAATTAAGAAATATTTTTCATACACTGAAGTGTATGAAATATTTTGATATTTTTTTAAGAAAAACAGATCAAGGGCGAAATAGGGTAGATACGAGGCAGTTAAAATAATACGTAAGCACCTAACAGTGGAAGGGGGTTTGTGATTTGCTTATTTTCCATTATAAGTGGGTAAGGATACGAGTAATGCTCACGCTTAATATTTATTACTTATTTTCAAAATTTTCTTAAAAAATTTTTAAAAAAATTATTTATGGAAGAATTTCAACTTTTATTCGAAAGTTGAATAAAGACAAAATTTTTTTTTATTAAAATATAAAGTGTTTTGAACACGACAGGACAGATACAGTTACCTACAATAACACTAAAATGATTACAATATAAATTTAGCGTTTACAAAATTCAAAATAGTGAAATTTTGAGGTGCATTATACTTAATTTTATAAGAGTACGTGATATTAATAAAATTAAGCGCGAGTATAATATTCAATTTAAAAAGTTAAGGTACTAAACCAAAAAGAATTTCATACTGAAATCTGATACTTTATTAAAAAAGTGATAAAATTAAATTGATTACTCGAACTAGCCAATATTGTATTTTTATATTAAGCATTTGAAATACTTAAGGTTTTTGCTCACAGCTTATAATATTTGAGTTCGTTTTTTTTTCTTTAAGGAAAAAAGGTTAGGTTTCAGAATAGTTTGTTACAGGATGCTATTCTTTGTTATTTAGATTTTTTTGATTTTTATTTATTGCTTAAGAAGTAAAAAATTATCGTAGATTAGCTGCGTACAGCAAAATTTCATTACTCAAAACCTCATAACTAAAAAATTATTTTTTAAACAGATTATGGAATTTTTTAGAAGCCGTAAATTTTATTACTAAACCACAAGACTGTGATCTTGAGTAGGAAGAGATATTTACAGATGAATCATTAATAGTTATAACTTTTGTTTAAACATTGGGCGAAGATGCTTGATTATTTTTACGTTCAAAGGGGGGGGGGACACAATTGCAATACATTTACAGTAAGAACACAAATAAATAAGGCAATCTAGGACATTCAACTGACAAAGTAAGTACAGTACGAAAAATAGAACACCCTAAATAACTCTTGATCTAGTAATTGGATCTTTACATACTCAAATCAAAATTTCTAATGTTTTTCCATTGATTCACCAACATAATCTTGATGGTAACCATCAATAATTCCATCATGAACCCTTATATTGTTTGATAGTAACCAACATAAGTAACCATCAATGTAGGATTTCGGATTGATTTATGATGGTCCAACATAAAAATAGTAACTTGTTTTGATGGTTTGTTCATTTTGAACAATCACGTATTTCCATCATAGTGTCTTAAGAATAAAATGATGGAGCGATCATGAACATCCCAATGTTGGCATTCGGATTGATTTATGATGGTCCAATATAAAGACCCAAAATGTTTTGATGGTATATTCCTGAAAACTAACAAGAATTCCCATTTAACCATCATGAAAAGGCATAATTAGAACCATCATGAACCATAACGGATTGTTGGTCCATGAGTGTCAAACTTCTTTTGATGGTTAACCATCGTAGTATTAAAGTAGCCGTCATTGAATGAAAGAAGTTAGTTGGCATATCAAAAACCATGATCACGTAATGAAAAATGCTGGATGATGATGACCATTAAAGGATGTTGGACCATCATGAATCGCCATCAATATTTTTTGATGGGACCATCAAGAATTTTGATTTTGGTATGCTTTTGCAATACTTGAAGCTTTTGCGAATGCTCAGTTTAACAACTCAAGAAGAAATGTCGAACATATATTCATATTATCATGCGAACAAAGTTAAACAATGCTGGAAAGTATGTCTAACTTAATAAACAAAAGGTTTAGTTTGATTGAATAAATGATTTAGAGCCAGAAATGGCTTTACTGCTCATATCAATTTTTTTTATCACATATTTAATGTAAGGAATTCATACGGTGACAGAAACTACATCTGATTAAAAAAATGCATAAGAAAACTAGTAAAATAAAAGACTTAAGGGGGATTGGGGGTCGTGAGTGAAAAGTGACCAAATGAGAAGAATTTGTATATTCTGAGTAGCATTACACTAATGACGTGTTTTAAAGTAATTTCTGAGTTTTAAAAATGTTTAATTTTATTTTCTTAATTTTATACATTTTAAATGAACATGTTTTGTAATGTATTTTGATACCACATTTTCTGCATTTCATACTTTCCGTCAAAGAAGACTTCCTTTTCTTTTTTTTAATTTTGTAGTTGAGCTAACTACTCATATATCAATATCTGAATTAAATAGTGAATCAATTTGAATAAGGAAACAGTAATTCTAATTTAAAACAGTAAAAAAATTGAATCAGTGAACTAAGCTGAATTCAAACATCACGAGCTTAGGGTAAAAAAAAAAATCCCCGAAGTTCTTGGAACTTCGGGGATAAGAAGAAAAAAACTTAATTCCAAAATTGAAAGACAAATATTCTATTCCCTTCTAGAAAATCTATTTTTTAGATCAAACCCCCAAATCGTACCTCTTCAGCCTGCCCTGAGGGATTTTCATATTCTTTCCAGAGAGTCAGCGAGCAGTCGCACAAAACTTGTTAAGTTTCAATAAATTTATGTTAAGTTTTAGAATCGTCATCCTTGCTCTTTTCGCACATTGGATAATATATTTAGTGATTAGAGGATCTACACTTTGAAACCTCTCAAATTTAATAAATTTCATAAACATTTTAAATTAGGATGAAGGAAAATTATTAAAACTCTAAACAAAGGCTCATCGGAAAAAACTGAGAATTTACTTATATACTATATTTCGGATGTATAATTAGTTTTAAAAATAAATCCCTTAATAAATTTTGTGTATTAATGTTCGTCATAAAATGCATTTATCCTTTAAATTATTGGAAAACATTGAAAAAGCCAATTCTTTGAAATAAACAATAACTAAAAGATTCGAGACACCTAATTCCATTTTATCACGTACTTAAAAAATTTGTCCCAATAGCATAAAATATAGTTTAACATTTAAACGAACAAAATTCACAACAAGTAGTGAAAGGAAAAAAAAATGATAGAAATAAAACTAATTCGATAAAAAACAAAAAGTTTTAGATTATTTAAATTGTTCGAACTTGAAGTAATATTTTATATTTTATAACCGTCGTTGAACAGCCGACCCAATTATGTGGGTTTACGACTACTAATGTTCAACTCAGTAGCCTTGTAATTTTGAACCCAATGCAGAAGACAAGGGAACTCCTGGATCGAGTATTGGGAGAAATTTGCCTTCGCGGAGGAATATTTTTGATGGAACTAACCTGCATTTACGTTACATGAACAGGAAAACCACGAAAATCTCCCACTCTTATACTGATGGCAAGAAGACTAAACTATGATCCGTCTGCCGTGACGATATTTTACGTCATCTCTTAGGTCGTTGCGAGCCGGGTGCGGAATTCGTATCGACTGGGATTCTAACCCGGTTCGCCTCATTGGACGGCGAACGCTCTATCCCCTGAGCCATCGCGGCTCAAAAACCAAAATAGAAAGGAGTGATCTCTATTTGACGCACTAATAAAAATTTAATTTCTAAATATTTAATGAATTAAAAAAAAGAGCCTTATCCTCCTCGACCCTCTTCTGGTAAATTTATATAAATAAGTTCTGCATTTTTTCACATTAATGTTAGTGTTAAAGAATTTATAGCGCCATAATTAATTGATTTCAGTATAAAATGAACATTTCTTCCTGTTTGAAAGCGAAACAATTTCTTTCAATAGGGCAACACGAGTTTGAAATTTTTAATTTGATGGAAAAAATGTTTACAAACTCAAGATTAAACGAATAATTCAGTCATAAAAGCTCGTAAGATAAAAGAACGATAAAGTTACACAAAACTTGATCATTTTGAAGACACTTTTAAGCATTTATTTTACTGTGGTGTTACTTTATCACCATGTGTTGAAAAAATTAAATTTGATAAAAAGGATCATAAAAATCAGAATACAACGAGTACTTACCCAGAGTGCTTAGTTAACTGATCTCTGTCACCGTAGAGGCATCGTTGAGAGTTTCGTGGAGCCCCTTTTAGAGTTTCGTGGAGCCCCTTTTAGAGTTTCGTGGAGCCCCTTTTAGAGTTTCGTGGAGCCCCTTTTAGAGTTTCGTGGAGCCCCTTTTAGAGTTTCGTGGAGCCCCTTTTAGAGTTTCGTGGAGCCCCTTTTAGAGTTTCGTGGAGCCCCTTTTAGAGTTTCTTGGAGCCCCTTTTAGAGTTTCGTGGAGCTCCTATTAGAGTTTCGTGGAGCACCTATTAGAGTTTCGTTGAGTGCTTTTGAGTGTTGTGAGATTTATCACGCACCTTAATGCGTTATATCACGCACCTTTGCAAGTTTCCATCGCGCACCTTTGCAAGTTTCCATCGCGCACCTTTGCGAGTTTCCATCACGCACCTTTGCGAGTTTCCATCACGCACCTTTGCGAGTTTCCATCACGCACCTTTGCGAGTTTCCATCACGCACCTTTGTGAGTTTCCATCACGCACCTTTGTGGGTTTCCATCACGCACCTTTGTGGGTTTCCATCTTACACTATATACAGTTCCGTCAGGCCACACAGCAAGTTACAGCAAAAGACCGTTAATTCCTAAAAAATACCAACACTTATTTACAAATGAAACATAACATATCAGTTCAATGTTGATTTTTCAATGTGTATTTAAACCAAACACAAAATATATGAGGGAAAATACAACTTATTTAAAGGGAACAGCTTTTTTTAATGAAAATTATATACTTAAATACATGAGAAAATGACCACAACGATGATGGCCCAAATATGAGGAATCAGATTTTAGAGGGATGGGGGAAAAAGACTTGCACTCCAGGTCAAAGAATAAATTGTCCTAGCGGAATCTTCAACTGAAGTCCTTGGCCCACCTTAGGCTGTCATACCAAATAAGATGTGCAAAAATACAAATAGACATTTTCTGCTTTCCTGTCACCTGGGAGCAGATGAAGAAAACACAAAATATCTCGCAATAAAAGAATTAAAAAAACTTTATAAAGTCATAGCTATATCGTAACGTTAAAATGACATTAAATCAATTTACTAAAGTAAGAATTATAAATGAAAACAGTTTTAATACCCCTGGAAAAAGCCAACCCATAAAATAGAGCAAATTATCATCCCTAAAACATTAACACAAATGACAAAATTTTCAGAAATAATTACAATAATATATTGTAAAGATAAAACATGAAAAACGAAATTGTGTATAGTTTCTTTGATGAAAATTTTAGAAAATTCATTATTTTTTTACAGTAGATATGTTAAGTTTCATAAGAAGGAAAAAAATAAAGTTCTAAAATGAAGAATCAAATATTCTTGGTTAAGTTTCAAAAACATCAAAAAATACGATGAATGAAAAACATTAAACTGCTAAACAAATCCAGATCGGATAAAAATGAGAATATATTTATAAACTCTAAGTATAATTAGTTCTTAGAAATACCTTAACGAAATTTCTATATTAATTTTCGACATAAAATACATTTATTCTTCACAATTCTTAGAAAAAATTATAAAAAATACATAGCTAGGAACAAACAAAAATTTAAATATTTGAGATACATATTTCAATGCTGTAACGCGATCGAAGAAATGCCGCTATTGTATAAAAAATATGTTTTAAGATTTAAAAAAACAAAATTCAGAACAAGAGAAAGGAATTTGAAAATTATTAAAATATTTAAATTCATTAAAGCCACAAAACACGATAAAAACTTTACAAAACATGAAATAAAAAATTAAATATTACTTACATTCAAATGCAAGATTTAAAAACTACTACACTAACAGAACTTCAGAAAAAAACTTTTTTTTTCGGGATACGGAGCATCTAAGAGATGTAAGAAAGAAGGAAGATGCAAATTAAGCTCTTTGCGGGATTTCGATTGGCTGGGAGTCAGTGACGCAGTGTAACTGTCGCCTACCTCCTTCCCCCTTCCTCTCTTCTGGTTTACAATCGTAGTTGCGAGGAAGAGGATTAAAAAGTTCATTTTTAAATTCGAAGTTTCATACATCTCGCCAAACCTAATTTTAAACGGATGGAATCTTATCTTAAAACAAGAAATTCTTTTTAAAATTCACAATTCAACTTTCGCAATATTTACATAACGTTTTCAAAAACTTTTTACTCGACCTGTGTTTTGCTAAAGTTTTGTTTTCTTTAAATAATAAGAGTTAAATTATTTATTGAATGCTTAAATTGTTTGTTTTTCCTTTCAATGAAATCGATAACTTATAGAAATAACTTAGAATAAATAGAAATAACTTATAAGTATTTTTTGTGGAAAAAGAGTAATATTTATTAAAGTTAGTGTTTTAATATGTTTTATTTCGAAACCTTTCTTACCTCACACGCTACACTTTTTAAAGAACATAATTCTATGCAAAACTGTTTTTATAAATAAATATATATGTTATCTTTTTTATTGACAAATGTAGTTACGCATTTAAAGTAATTTGTTTCCTTACTTTAAATACATACACAGTTTACGTTAAGTTTAGTTTGTTTTAAAAGAAAAGTTTTTAATTTTAGATATTGTATCATGATCAGGGATATTCCACCCGCCAGCTATTCAAAATAAATTACATTTTTAATCATATTTTAAAGAAACTCGAAACTAACAGTAAAGGAATACACAGAACCTTTTTGGGTGTTTTGTAAAGATCACCCTTAACGTTTTTTTTTCTGGAATCGTCGTCAAAAATGAATTCAGAAAAGAATACACAATTCTGGGACGATACAGCAAATAAAAAATGTCTCAGCAGAAATGGCATTTTGTCTCAGTAAAATTATATCTTTAATCACAACAGCGATTTCCAGTTTCTGGAATAATTTACGCAGTTGCATAATGTTTTAAATTAGGTAAATTAAATAAACTGTTATTAAATTTATTAATTCAATAATTTTAAAATGTGTATTATAAAGGAAGACTGTAGAAATAGAATTTTGAAAGGATCAAAATAAAATAAATTTAGAGTCGAAGATTGATATTAGCTAAATTATAAAATAGCATTCTTCTAAAATAAATTATGTCGGAAATTAAACAAAAATACATTTTAATCTTTTAAGTAAATGAATATTATTTCAACTGATATCTATCACAAATTATTTTAAAAAATAGAGAAATTTGAATATAAAAATTCACTATCAATATTTAAGAGGGGTGATTGGGGCTTCAGGAAAAAGTACCCGAAATATTAAAGGGAATAGGGGTTTACGCAGGGGACATAGATAATCATTGAATGTGCTCAACTTCTGCTAATAGACAATTGTAAATTCTAATTATAATTTTTATAAATGAGAAATTTATATATTTTTAATCTTAGTTTGAGAAATTTTATAAAAATAAAAGTACGAATGAAATAAATGAATGAAAATATTTTCATCAGTTAAAGTATTAAACCAAATTATTTTAAGTAATTGAAGTAGTAATAATATTGTAATTGTAAATTTCATGATATTGTAATTTTATTACAATATTATAAAATTCATAAAAATATATGATATTCCAATTTTCGACACAGATTCCGACAATACTTGAGTAGTAATAATAAACAATAATAATAGCTTCAGAAAAATGATAAAAACATTTTTTTAAACTGTTATTCTTTAATTATCTGAATCCATGAATATTGAGCATAGATGCTACAAATATATTTTTGAATTATAAGTAAAGGCAAAATGTAAATTTTTTTTTCAATCCCTGAAAGCTCAATTATTAAAGTTAAATTGCGTGAATATGAACCGTGATGCCTGACTTTTAAATTGCGGGTATAAAAAACGAAATGTTCGATGTTAAATCACGTGATTACAAATTGTAGTGTTTGATTTTAAAACAGCCGAAGTTCGAATGAAAGTTTTTCTTTAAAATCAGGAGAATATAAATAGTGATGCGTTATTTTAAAACAAGTCATGGTGCGTAATATTTGAATATTTGATGGAAATTTACAATGTGTTATTAACATAAATAAAAATACACAATTTAACATAAATAAAAAAACTATCGAAATCCTTAAAATTAAAACTATTGATGAAAACAATCGAAATTATATAAATAAACTAAAAGAATAGAAATACCATTTATAGAAATCTATAATAAATTTAGCAGCAAAAAAAGGAAACTTACTGAGTTGCCTTATCAAAAATAAGACACAAATCCTTGCCTTTCAACAAAAAATTATTCTATCAACTTAAAATTAGCGTTTAATTCATCAGAGGAAAGAGAATACTGCTTTGGTTTTCTAGGGTTGTTACATTGTTTCTCCGTATTGGTTTCCTAGAATTTGCCAAACTAAAGTCGCCAATTGAAAACTCGCCAATTAAAAAAGTTTGAACTAAATGTAACATAGAATTTTTACTTCTAGTATTCTGAAGTGTAATAAAATAAGAGGCGAAATACTTTACGATTTTAAAAAATACCAACATAAATCAAAACTATATACAAGTACGGAATATTTTATTGCGCATTAAAATCGTATAGTTGAAAACGTAATGCATTTTACTAAAAGATATGATTTTATACAGATCGCCATTTTCGAAATAGTGTTATTTCCAATTTTTAAAACTATTGAATAAAATATAACACTTACAGTTTTTTTATTTAATTTTTCTTTTAGCTATAGATTATTTTTTTCATTTACTCCCTGCTTCATCAGTATTACTAAAAACTCTTCCTCGTTAATAAAGTTTTCTTCTTAATCATTTTTATATTTCAGAATTACAAGGCGTTATCTAAAGATTGGTTAAACTTGAGGTTAAACAAGAGAGAAACCATTTAAATCAGATTTCACCGGATTCGAATCCCAGCGACTACTGGTCAATACGAATTCCACATCTGGCTTGCACCGATCACAGTGCTGAAGTAAAATATCCTCAGTGGTAGACGGATCATGGGTTAAAGTCCAAGTACCGTCAGGCTAACCATGGCATATTTCCGTGATTTTTCTCTCCATATAACGCAAATGAGGGTTAGTTCGATCGCGGGAAGTTCACGGGTACCTCCAGGAAGGCAAATTTCTCCCGATACTTGATCCAGGAGTTCCCTTGTTTTCAATGTTGCGCTCAAAATTACAAAGTAACGAAATTGAACATCACATCGGTAGCCGTAAACCCTAAATTGGGTCGGGTGTTAAATGACGGTTATAAAATGAAATTCATCAATAAAGAGGTGGCTCAGGGTGCAGAGCGCTTGCCACCCAATGTGGCAACCCGGGATCGAGTCCTTGCGACGGTTGGTTAATACGAATTCCGCACCCGACTCGCATCAACCACAGTGCGGACGTAAAATATCCTGAGCTGTGGACAAATCATGCGCTAGAGTGCCCTGGCAGCCAGGCTTACCGTGGGAGAAATGAAAAATAATTTTTATACATAAAACCCCTTATTTACGTTAAAAAATTGAAAAAGATGTTAAAAAAATAATATGAAGAAAAACAAATGAAAAAGTTTTAAAAATAAACCCTTGACCGGTATCGAACCCCTGACCCCAGATCTACAACTTTCGTAACTAGATAGCCCCAGGCCGCCACTAACGACAACACGTCTCACACGCTGCTGCTACTAATATTAAGCTTAAGGAACTTTCCTGCGGTTACTTAACTTAACCCATTTTGACCTATTGTAAGCCCCTAATTTGTCTATAAAAATTTCATTTAGTACGATTGTTTAGTATATTAAACTAAAACCTCTTGCCGAGTTTTAAAATTATAAGTTAATATTAAAGGAAGATACGGGGTGATTCGTAAGCGAGTCTTCGGAGCCGAAATTTATCCGTTTTTTAGCAATTATTCGCTCTTTGCCAAAGAAAAATAATAATTTTTATAAATTAAACACTTCATTCACGTAAAAATATTAAAAAAGATATCAAAAAAATATTATAGAATAAATAAATAAAAATTAACCCTTGACCGGTATCGCAGTTTTAAAAATTAATCCTCGGCTAGTATCGATCCCCGACCCTTTGCTTACTAGCCCGTCGCGCTTCCAACCACGCTATGCCTCACACACTGCTGCCGCGAATATCAAGGTTTAAGAACTTTAAAGCGGGTACCTAATGGAACCTATTATGGGCCATTGTAGGCCCCCTGATATGTCTATAAAAATTCTCTTCGGTACGATTGTTTAGTATATTAAACTCCACCCTCTTGCCGAGTTTGAAAATAATAAGTTAATATTAAAGGAAGATACGGGGTGATTCGTATGCGAGTCTTCGGAGCCGAAATTTATCCGTTTTTCAGCCAATATACGCTCTTTCCCAAAGAAAAATAATAATTTTTATATATTGAACACTTCATTCACGTAAAAATACTGAAAAAGATATCAAAAAGATATTATAGAATAAAGAAATAAAAATTAACCCTTGACCGGTATCGCAGTTTTAAAAATTAATCCTCGGCTAGTATCGATCCCCAGACACTTTGCTTACTAGCCCGCCGCGCTTCCAACCACGCTATGCCTCACACACTGCTGCCGCGAATATCAAGCTTAAAGAACTTTAAAGCGGGTACCTAATGGAACCTATTATGGGCAATTGTAGGCCCCTTGATATGTCTATAAAAATTCTCTTTGGTAGGATTGTTTAGTATATTAAACTCCAATCTCTTGCCGAGTTTGAAAATTATAAGTTAATATTAAAGGAAGATACGGGGTGATTCGTATGCGAGTCTTCGGAGCCGAAATTTATCCGTTTTTTAGCAAATATTCGCTCTTTCCCAAAGAAAATAATAGTTTTTATATATTGAACACTTCATTCACGTAAAAATATTGAAAAAGATATCAAAAAAATATTATAGAATAAATAAATAAAAATTAACCCTTAACCGGTATCGCAGTTTTAAAAATTAATCCTCGGCCAGTATCGATCTCCCGAACCTTTGCTTACTAGCCCGTCGTGCTTCCAACCACGCTATGCCTGACACGCTACTGCCGCGAATATCAAGCTTAAAGAACTTTAAAGCGGGTACCTAATGGAACCTATTATGGGCCATTGTAGACCCCCTGATATGTCTATAAAAATTCTCTTTGGAACGATTGTTTAGTATATTAAACTCCACCCTCTTGCCTAGTTTGAAAATTATAAGTTAATATTAAAGGAAGATACGGGGTGATTCGCATGCGAGTCTCCGGAGCCGAAATTTATCCGTTTTTCAGCCAATATTCGCTTTTTCCCAAAGAAAAATAACAATTTTTATATATTGAACACTTCATTCACGTAAAAATATTGAAAAACATATCAAAAAAATATTATAGAATAAATAAATAAAAATTAACCCTTGACGGGTATCGCAGTTTTAAAAATTAATCCTCGGCTAGTATCGATCCCCAGACCCTTTACGTACTAGCCCGTCGCGCTTCCAACCACGCTATGCCTCACACACTGCTGCCACGAATATCAAGCTTAAAGAACTTTAAAGCGGGTACCTAATGGAACCTATTATGGGCTATTGTAGGCCCCCTGATATGTCTATAAAAATTCTCTTTGGTACGATTGTTTAGTATATTAAACTCCACCCTCTTGCCGAGTTTGAAAATTATAAGTTAATATTAAAGGAAGATACGGGGTGATTCGAATGCGTGTCTGCGGAGCCGAAATTTATCCGTTTTTTAGCACTTATTTGCTTTTTCCCAAAGAAAAATATTAATTCTTATATATTGAACACTTCATTCACGAAAAATATTGAAAAAGATATCAAAAAAACAATATAGAATAAATAAAAAAAAATTAACCCTTGACCGGTATCGCAGTTTTAAAAATTAATCTTCTGCCAGTATCGATCCCCAGCCAATATGCTTACTATCCCGTCGCGCTTCCAACCACGCTATGCCTCACACGCTGCTGCCGCGAATATCAAGCTTAAAGAACTTTAAATCGGGTACCTAATGGAACCTATTATGGGCCATTGTATGTCCCCTAATATGTCTATAAAAATTCTCTTTAGTACGATTGTTTAGTATATTAAACTCCAATCTCTTGCCGAGTTTGAAAATTATAAGTTAATATTAAAGGAAGATACGGGGTGATTCGTATGCGTGTCTGCGGAGCCGAAATTTACCCGTTTTTTAGCAATTATTTGCTTTTTCCCAAAGAAAAATAATAATTCTTATATATTGAACACTTCATTCACGAAAAATATTGAAAAAGACATCAAAAAAATAATATAGAATAAAAAAATAAAAATTAACCCTTGACCAGTATCGCAGTTTTAAAAATTAATCCTCGGCTAGTATCGATCCCCAGACACTTTGCTTACTAGCCCGCCGCGCTTCCAACCACGCTATGCCTCACACACTGCTGCCGCGAATATCAAGCTTAAAGAACTTTAAAGCGGGTACCTAATGGAACCTATTATGGGCAATTGTAGGCCCCCTGATATGTCTATAAAAATTCTCTTTGGTAGGATTGTTTAGTATATTAAACTCCACCCTCTTGCTGAGTTTGAAAATTATAAGTTAATATTAAAGGAAGATACGGGGTGATTCGTATGCGAGTCTTCGGAGCCGAAATTTATCCGTTTTTTAGCAAATATTCGCTCTTTCCCAAAGAAAATAATAGTTTTTATATATTGAACACTTCATTCACGTAAAAATATTGAAAAAGATATCAAAAAAATATTATAGAATAAATAAATAAAAATTAACCCTTAACCGGTATCGCAGTTTTAAAAATTAATCCTCGGCCAGTATCGATCTCCCGAGCCTTTGCTTACTAGCCCGTCGTGCTTCCAACCACGCTATGCCTGACACACTACTGCCGCGAATATCAAGCTTAAAGAACTTTAAAGCGGGTACCTAATGGAACCTATTATGGGCCATTGTAGACCCCCTGATATGTCTATAAAAATTCTCTTTGGAACGATTGTTTAGTATATTAAACTCCACCCTCTTGCCTAGTTTGAAAATTATAAGTTAATATTAAAGGAAGATACGGGGTGATTCGCATGCGAGTCTCCGGAGCCGAAATTTATCCGTTTTTTAGCACTTATTTGCTTTTTCCCAAAGAAAAATATTAATTCTTATATATTGAACACTTCATTCACGAAAAATATTGAAAAAGATATCAAAAAAATAATATAGAATAAATAAAAAAAAATTAACCCTTGACCGGTATCGCAGTTTTAAAAATTAATCTTCTGCCAGTATCGATCCCCAGCCAATATGCTTACTAGCCCGCCGCGCTTCCAACCACGCTATGCCTCACACACTGCTGCCGCGAATATCAAGCTTAAAGAACTTTAAAGCGGGTACCTAATGGAACCTATTATGGGCAATTGTAGGCCCCCTGATATGTCTATAAAAATTCTCTTTGGTAGGATTGTTTAGTATATTAAACTCCACCCTCTTGCCGAGTTTGAAAATTATAAGTTAATATTAAAGGAAGATACGGGGAGATTCGTATGCGAGTCTTCGGAGCCGAAATTTATCCGTTTTTTAGCAAATATTCGCTCTTTCCCAAAGAAAATAATAGTTTTGATATATTGAACACTTCATTCACGTAAAAATATTGAAAAAGATATCAAAAAAATATTATAGAATAAATAAATAAAAATTAACCCTTAACCGGTATCGCAGTTTTAAAAATTAATCCTCGGCCAGTATCGATCTCCCGAGCCTTTGCTTACTAGCCCGTCGTGCTTCCAACCACGCTATGCCTGACACACTACTGCCGCGAATATCCATCTTAAAGAACTTTAAAGCGGGTACCTAATGGAACCTATTATGGGCCATTGTAGACCCCCTGATATGTCTATAAAAATTCTCTTTGGAACGATTGTTTAGTATATTAAACTCCATCCTCTTGCCGAGTTTGAAAATTATAAGTTAATATTAAAGGAAGATACGGGGTGATTCGCATGCGAGTCTCCGGAGCCGAAATTTATCCGTTTTTCAGCCAATATTCGCTTTTTCCCAAAAAAAAATGATAATTTTTATATATTGAACACTTCATTCACGTAAAAATATTGAAAAACATATCAAAAAAATATTATAGAATAAATAAATAAAAATTAACCCTTGACGGGTATCGCAGTTTTAAAAATTAATCCTCGGCTAGTATCGATCCCCAGACACTTTGCTTACTAGCCCGCCGCGCTTCCAACCACGCTATGCCTCACACACTGCTGCCACGAATATCAAGCTTAAAGAACTTTAAAGCGGGTACCTAATGGAACCTATTATGGGCAATTGTAGGCCCCCTGATATGTCTATAAAAATTCTCTTTGGTAGGATTGTTTAGTATATTAAACTCCACCCTCTTGCCGAGTTTGAAAATTATAAGTTAATATTAAAGGAAGATACGGGGTGATTCGTATGCGAGTCTTCGGAGCCGAAATTTATCCGTTTTTTAGCAAATATTCGCTCTTTCCAAAAGAAAATAATAGTTTTTATATATTGAACACTTCATTCACGTAAAAATATTGAAAAAGATATCAAAAAAATATTATAGAATAAATAAATAAAAATTAACCCTTAACCGGTATCGCAGTTTTAAAAATTAATCCTCGGCCAGTATCGATCTCCCGAGCCTTTGCCTACTAGCCCGTCGTGCTTCCAACCACGCTATGCCTGACACACTACTGCCGCGAATATCAAGCTTAAAGAACTTTAAAGCGGGTACCTAATGGAACCTATTATGGGCCATTGTAGACCCCCTGATATGTCTATAAAAATTCTCTTTGGAGCGATTGTTTAGTATATTAAACTCCACCCTCTTGCCGAGTTTGAAAATTATAAGTTAATATTAAAGGAAGATACGGGGTGATTCGCATGCGAGTCTCCGGAGCCGAAATTTATCCGATTTTCAGCCAATATTCGCTTTTTCCCAAAGAAAAATAATAATTTTTATATATTGAACACTTCATTCACGTAAAAATACTGAAAAAGATATCAAAAAGATATTATAGAATAAAGAAATAAAAATTAACCCTTGACCGGTATCGCAGTTTTAAAAATTAATCCTCGGCTAGTATCGATCCCCAGACACTTTGCTTACTAGCCCGCCGCGCTTCCAACCACGCTATGCCTCACACACTGCTGCCGCGAATATCAAGCTTAAAGAACTTTAAAGCGGGTACCTAATGGAACCTATTATGGGCAATTGTAGGTCCCCTGATATGTCTATAAAAATTCTCTTTGGAACGATTGTTTAGTATATTAAACTCCATCCTCTTGCCGAGTTTGAAAATTATAAGTTAATATTAAAGGAAGATACGGGGTGATTCGCATGCGAGTCTCCGGAGCCGAAATTTATCCGTTTTTCAGCCAATATTCGCTTTTTCCCAAAAAAAAATGATAATTTTTATATATTGAACACTTCATTCACGTAAAAATATTGAAAAACATATCAAAAAAATATTATAGAATAAATAAATAAAAATTAACCCTTGACGGGTATCGCAGTTTTAAAAATTAATCCTCGGCTAGTATCGATCCCCAGACACTTTGCTTACTAGCCCGCCGCGCTTCCAACCACGCTATGCCTCACACACTGCTGCCACGAATATCAAGCTTAAAGAACTTTAAAGCGGGTACCTAATGGAACCTATTATGGGCAATTGTAGGCCCCCTGATATGTCTATAAAAATTCTCTTTGGTAGGATTGTTTAGTATATTAAACTCCACCCTCTTGCCGAGTTTGAAAATTATAAGTTAATATTAAAGGAAGATACGGGGTGATTCGTATGCGAGTCTTCGGAGCCGAAATTTATCCGTTTTTTAGCAAATATTCGCTCTTTCCCAAAGAAAATAATAGTTTTTATATATTGAACACTTCATTCACGTAAAAATATTGAAAAAGATATCAAAAAAATATTATAGAATAAATAAATAAAAATTAACCCTTAACCGGTATCGCAGTTTTAAAAATTAATCCTCGGCCAGTATCGATCTCCCGAGCCTTTGCCTACTAGCCCGTCGTGCTTCCAACCACGCTATGCCTGACACACTACTGCCGCGAATATCAAGCTTAAAGAACTTTAAAGCGGGTACCTAATGGAACCTATTATGGGCCATTGTAGACCCCCTGATATGTCTATAAAAATTCTCTTTGGAGCGATTGTTTAGTATATTAAACTCCACCCTCTTGCCGAGTTTGAAAATTATAAGTTAATATTAAAGGAAGATACGGGGTGATTCGCATGCGAGTCTCCGGAGCCGAAATTTATCCGTTTTTCAGCCAATATTCGCTTTTTCCCAAAGAAAAATAATAATTTTTATATATTGAACACTTCATTCACGTAAAAATACTGAAAAAGATATCAAAAAGATATTATAGAATAAAGAAATAAAAATTAACCCTTGACCGGTATCGCAGTTTTAAAAATTAATCCTCGGCTAGTATCGATCCCCAGACACTTTGCTTACTAGCCCGCCGCGCTTCCAACCACGCTATGCCTCACACACTGCTGCCGCGAATATCAAGCTTAAAGAACTTTAAAGCGGGTACCTAATGGAACCTATTATGGGCAATTGTAGGTCCCCTGATATGTCTATAAAAATTCTCTTTGGAACGATTGTTTAGTATATTAAACTCCATCCTCTTGCCGAGTTTGAAAATTATAAGTTAATATTAAAGGAAGATACGGGGTGATTCGCATGCGAGTCTCCGGAGCCGAAATTTATCCGTTTTTCAGCCAATATTCGCTTTTTCCCAAAAAAAAATGATAATTTTTATATATTGAACACTTCATTCACGTAAAAATATTGAAAAACATATCAAAAAAATATTATAGAATAAATAAATAAAAATTAACCCTTGACGGGTATCGCAGTTTTAAAAATTAATCCTCGGCTAGTATCGATCCCCAGACACTTTGCTTACTAGCCCGCCGCGCTTCCAACCACGCTATGCCTCACACACTGCTGCCACGAATAACAAGCTTAAAGAACTTTAAAGCGGGTACCTAATGGAACCTATTATGGGCAATTGTAGGCCCCCTGATATGTCTATAAAAATTCTCTTTGGTAGGATTGTTTAGTATATTAAACTCCACCCTCTTGCCGAGTTTGAAAATTATAAGTTAATATTAAAGGAAGATACGGGGTGATTCGTATGCGAGTCTTCGGAGCCGAAATTTATCCGTTTTTTAGCAAATATTCGCTCTTTCCCAAAGAAAATAATAGTTTTTATATATTGAACACTTCATTCACGTAAAAATATTGAAAAAGATATCAAAAAAATATTATAGAATAAATAAATAAAAATTAACCCTTAACCGGTATCGCAGTTTTAAAAATTAATCCTCGGCCAGTATCGATCTCCCGAGCCTTTGCCTACTAGCCCGTCGTGCTTCCAACCACGCTATGCCTGACACACTACTGCCGCGAATATCAAGCTTAAAGAACTTTAAAGCGGGTACCTAATGGAACCTATTATGGGCCATTGTAGACCCCCTGATATGTCTATAAAAATTCTCTTTGGAGCGATTGTTTAGTATATTAAACTCCACCCTCTTGCCGAGTTTGAAAATTATAAGTTAATATTAAAGGAAGATACGGGGTGATTCGCATGCGAGTCTCCGGAGCCGAAATTTATCCGTTTTTTCAGCCAATATTCGCTTTTTCCCAAAGAAAAATAATAATTTTTATATATTGAACACTTCATTCACGTAAAAATACTGAAAAAGATATCAAAAAGATATTATAGAATAAAGAAATAAAAATTAACCCTTGACCGGTATCGCAGTTTTAAAAATTAATCCTCGGCTAGTATCGATCCCCAGACACTTTGCTTACTAGCCCGCCGCGCTTCCAACCACGCTATGCCTCACACACTGCTGCCGCGAATATCAAGCTTAAAGAACTTTAAAGCGGGTACCTAATGGAACCTATTATGGGCAATTGTAGGTCCCCTGATATGTCTATAAAAATTCTCTTTGGTACGATTGTTTAGTATATTAAACTCCACCCTCTTGCCGAGTTTGAAAATTATAAGTTAATATTAAAGGAAGATACGGGGTGATTCGTATGCGTGTCTGCGGAGCCGAAATTTACCCGTTTTTTAGCAATTATTTGCTTTTTCCCAAATAAAAATAATAATTCTTATATATTGAACACTTCATTCACGAAAAATATTGAAAAAGATATCAAATAAATATTATAGAATAAATAAATAAAAATTAACCCTTGACCGGTATCGCAGTTTTAAAAATTAATCTTCGGCCAGTATCGATTTCCAGACCCTTTGCTTACTAGCCCGTCGCGCTTCCAACCACGCTATACCTCAAACACTGCTGCCGCGAATATTAAGCTTAAAGAACTTTAAAGCGGGTACCTAATGGAACCTATTATAGGCCATTGTAGGCCCCCTAATATGTCTATAAAAATTCTCTTTGGTACGATTGTTTAGTATATTAAACTCCACCATCTTGCCGAGTTTGAAAATTATAAGTTAATATTAAAGGAAGATACGGGGTGATTCGTATGCGAGTCTTCGGAGCCGAAATTTATCCGTTTTTTAGCAAATATTCTCTCTTTCCCAAAGAAAAATAATAGTTTTTATATATTGAACACTTCATTCACGTAAAAATATTGAAAAAGATATCAAAAAAATATTATAGAATAAATAAATAAAAATTAACATTTGACCGGAATCGCAGTTTTAAAAATTAATCCTCCTCTAGTATCGATCCCCGACCCTTTGCTTTGTAGCCCGTCGCGCTTCCAACCACGCTATGCCTCATACACTGCTGCCGCGAATATCAAAGTTAAAGAACTTTAAAGCGGGTACCAAATGGAACCTATTATGGGCCATTGTAGGCCCCCTGATATGTCTATAAAAATTCTCTTTGATACGATTGTTTTGTATATTAGACTCCAATCTCTTGCCGAGTTTGAAAATTATAAGTTAATATTAAAGGAAGATACGGGGTGATTCGTATGCGAGTCTCCGGAGCCGAAATTTATCCGTTTTTTAGCCAATATTCGCTCATTCCCAAAGAAAAATAATAATTTTTATATATTGAACACTTCATTCACGAAAAAATATTGAAAAAGATATCAAATAAATATTATAGAATAAATAAATAAAAATTAACCCTTGACCGGTATCGCAGTTTTAAAAATTAATCCTCGTCTAGTATCGATCCCCGACCCTTTTCTTAGTAGCCCGTCGTGCTTCCAACCACGCTATGCCTCATACACTGCTGCCGCGAATATCAAAGTTAAAGAACTTTAAAGCAGGTACCAAATGGAACCTATTATGGGCCATTGTAGGTCCCTGATATGTCTATAAAAATTCCCTTTAGTACGATTGTTTAGTATATTAAACTCCAATCTCTTGCCGAGTTTGAAAATTATAAGTTAATATTAAAGGAAGATACGGGGTGATTCGTATGCGTGTCTGCGGAGCCGAAATTTACCCGTTTTTTAGCAATTATTTGCTTTTTCCCAAAGAAAAATAATAATTCTTATTTATTGAACACTTCATTCACGTAAAATATTGAAAAAGACATCAAAAAAATAATATAGAATAAAAAAATAAAAATTAACCCTTGACCGGTATCGTAGTTTTAAAAATTAATCTTCTGCCAGTATCGATCCCCAGTCCCTATGCTTACTACCCCGTCGCGCTTCCAACCACGCTATGCCTCACACGCTGCTGCCGCGAATATCAAGCTTAAAGAACTTTAAAGCGGGTACCTAATGGAACCTATTACGGGCCATTGTATTTCCCCTAATATGTCTATAAAAATTCTCTTTAGTACGATTGTTTAGTATATTAAACTCCAATCTCTTGCCGAGTTTGAAAATTATAAGTTTATATTAAGGGAAGATACGGGGTGATTCGTATGCGTGTCTGCGGAGCCGAAATTTACCCGTTTTTTAGCAATTATTTGCTTTTTCCCAACGAAAAATAATAATTCTTATATATTGAACACTTCATTCGCGAAAAATATTGAAAAAGATATCAAAAAAATAATATAGAATAAATAAATAAAAATTAACCCTTGACCGGTATCGCAGTTTTAAAAATTAATCTTCTGCCAGTATCGATCCCCAGTCAATATGCTTACTATCCCGTCGCGCTTCCAACCACGCTATGCCTCACACGCTGCTGCCGCGAATATCAAGCTTAAAGAACTTTAAAGCGGGTACCTAATGGAACCTATTATGGGCCATTGTGTGTCCCCTAATATGTCTATAAAAATTCTCTTTAGTACGATTGTTTAGTATATTAAACTCAAATTTCTTGCCGAGTTTAAAAATTATAAGTTAATATTAAAGGAAGATACGGGGTGATTCGTATGCGTGTCTACGGAGCCGAAATTTACCCGTTTTTTAGCAATTATTTGCTTTTTCCCAAAGAAAAATAATAATTCTTATATATTGAACACTTCATTCAGGAAAAATATTGAAAAAAGATATCAAAAAAATAATATAGAATAAATAAATAAAAATTAACCCTTGACCGGTATCGCAGTTTTGAAAATTAATCTTCTGCCAGTATCGATCCCCAGCCAATATGCTTACTATCCCGTCGCGCTTCCAACCACGCTATGCCTCACACGCTGCCGCCGCGAATATCAAGCTTATAGAACTTTAAAGCGGGTACCTAATGGAACGTATTATGGGCCATTGTATGTCCCCTAATATGTCTATAAAAATTCTCTTTAGTACGATTGTTTAGTATATTAAACTCCAATCTCTTGCCGAGTTTGAAAATTATAAGTTAATATTAAAGGAAGATACGGGGTGATTCGCATGCGAGTCTCCGGAGCCGAAATTTATCCGTTTTTCAGCCAATATTCGCTTTTTCCCAAAGAAAAATAATAATTTTTATATATTGAACACTTCATTCACGTAAAAATATTGAAAAACATATCAAAAAAATATTATAGAATAAATAAATAAAAATTAACCCTTGACGGGTATCGCAGTTTTAAAAATTAATCCTCGTCTAGTATCGATCCCCAGACCCTTTACGTACTAGCCCGTCGCGCTTCCAACCACGCTATGCCTCACACTCTGCAGCCGCGAATATCAAGCTTAAAGAACTTTAAAGCGGGTACCTAATGGAACCTATCATGGGCTATTGTAGGCCCCCTGATTTGTCTATAAAAATTATCTTTGGTACGATTGTTTAGTATATTAAACTCCTCGCTCTTGCCGAGTTTGAAAATTATAAGTTAATATTAAAGGAAGATACGGGGTGATTCGTATGCGAGTCTCCGGAGCCGAAATTTATCCGTTTTTTTGCCAATATTCGCTCTTTCCCAAAGAAAAATAATAATTTTTATATATTGAACACTTCATTCACGAAAAAATATTGAAAAATATATCAAATAACTATTATAGAATAAATAAATAAAAATTAACCCTTGACCGGTATCGCAGTTTTAAAAATTAATCTTCGGCCAGTATCGATCTCCAGACCCTTTGCTTACTAGCCCGTCGCTCTTCCAACCACGCTATACCTCAAACATTGCTACCGCGAATATCAAGCTTAAAGAACTTTAAAGCGGGTACCTAATGGAACCTATTATAGGCCATTGTAGGCCCCCTAATATGTCTATAAAAATTCTCTTTGGTACGATTGTTTAGTAGATTAAACTCCACCATCTTGCCGAGTTTGAAAATTATAAGTTAATATTAAAGGAAGATACGGGGTGATTCGTATGCGAGTCTTCGGAGCCGAAATTTACCCGTTTTTTAGCAATTATTTGCTTTTTCCCAAAGAAAAATAATAATTCATTCACGAAAAATATTGAAAAAAGATATCAAAAAAATAATATAGAATAAATAAATAAATATTAACCCTTCACCGGTATCGCAGTTTTAAAAATTAACCTTCTGCCAGTATCGATCCCCAGCCCCTATGTTTAGTATCCCGTCGCTCTTCCAACCACGCTTTGCCTCACACACTTCTGCCGCGAATATCAAGCTTAAAGAACTTTAAAGCGGGTACCTAATGGAACCTATTATAGGCCATTGTAGGCCCCCTAATATGTCTATAAAAATTCTCTTTAGTACGATTGTTTAGTATTAAACTTCAATCTCTTGCCGAGTTTGAAAATTATAAGTTAATATTAAAGGAAGATACGGGGTGATTCGTATGCGTGTCTGCGGAGCCGAAATTTACCCGTTTTTTAGCAATTATTTGCTTTTTCCCAAAGAAAAATAATAATTCTTATATATTGAACACTTCATTCACGAAAAATTCTGAAAAAGATATCAAAAAAATAATATAGAATAAATAAATAAAAATTAACCCTTGACCGGTATCGCAGTTTTAGAAATTAACCTTCTGCCAGTATCGATCCCCAACCCCTATGCTTACTATCCCGTCGCGCTTCCAACCACGCTATGCCTCACACACTGCTGCCGCGAATATCAAGCTTAAAGAACTTTAAAGCGGGTACCTAATGGAACCTATTATGGGCCATTGTATGTCCCCTAATATGTCTATAAAAATTCTCTTTAGTACGATTGTTTAGTATATTAAACTCCAATCTCTTGCCGAGTTTGAAAATTATAAGTTAATATTAAAGAAAGATACGAGGTGATTCGTATGCGTGTCTGCGGAGCTGATATTTACCCGTTTTTTAGCAATTATTTGCTTTTTCCCGAATTAAAATAATAATTCTTATATATTGAACACTTCATTCACGAAAAATATTGAAAAAGACATCAAAAAAATAATATAGAATAAATAAATAAAAATTAACCCTTGACCGGTATCGCGGTTTTAAAAACTAACCTTCTGCCAGTATCGATCCCCAGCCCCTATGCTTACTATCCCGTCGCGCTTCTATCCACGCTATGCCTCACACGCTGCTGCCGCGAATATCAAGCTTAAAGAACTTTAAAGCGGGTACCTAATGGAACCTATTATGGGCCATTGTATGTCCCCTGATATGTCTATAAAAATTCTCTTTAGTACGATTGTTTAGTATATTAAACTCCAATCTCTTGCCGAGTTTGAAAATTATAAGTTAATATTAAAGAAAGATACGGGGTGATTCGTATCCGTGTCTGCGGACCCGAAATTTACCCGTTTTTTAGCAATTATTTGCTTTTTCCCAAAGAAAAATAATAATTCTTATATATTGAACCCTTCATTCACGTAAAAATATTGAAAAAGATATCAAAAAATAATATAGAATAAATAAATAAAAATTAATCCTTGACCGGTATCGCAGTTTTAAAAATTAACCTTCTGCCAGTATCGATCCCCAGCCCCTATGCTTACTATCCCGTCGCGCTTCCAACCACGCTATGCCTCACACACTGCTGCCGCGAATATCAAGCTTAAAGAACTTTAAAGCGGGTACCTAATGGAACCTATTATGGGCCATTGTATGTCCCCTAATATGTCTATAAAAATTCTCTTTAGTACGATTGTTTAGTATATTAAACTCCAATCTCTTGCCGAGTTTGAAAATTATAAGTTAATATTAAAGGAAGATACGAGGTGATTCGTATGCGTGTCTGCGGAGCTGATATTTACCCGTTTTTTAGCAATTATTTGCTTTTTCCCGAATTAAAATAATAATTCTTATATATTGAACACTTCATTCACGAAAAATATTGAAAAAGACATCAAAAAAATAATATAGAATAAATAAATAAAAATTAACCCTTGACCGGTATCGCGGTTTTAAAAACTAACCTTCTGCCAGTATCGATCCCCAGCCCCTATGCTTACTATCCCGTCGCGCTTCCAACCACGCTATGCCTCACACACTGCTGCCGCGAATATCAAGCTTAAAGAACTTTAAAGCGGGTACCTAATGGAACCTATTATGGGCCATTGTATGTCCCCTAATATGTCTATAAAAATTCTCTTTAGTACGATTGTTTAGTATATTAAACTCCAATCTCTTGCCGAGTTTGAAAATTATAAGTTAATATTAAAGAAAGATACGAGGTGATTCGTATGCGTGTCTGCGGAGCTGATATTTACCCGTTTTTTAGCAATTATTTGCTTTTTCCCGAATTAAAATAATAATTCTTATATATTGAACACTTCATTCACGAAAAATATTGAAAAAGACATCAAAAAAATAATATAGAATAAATAAATAAAAATTAACCCTTGACCGGTATCGCGGTTTTAAAAACTAACCTTCTGCCAGTATCGATCCCCAGCCCCTATGCTTACTATCCCGTCGCGCTTCTATCCACGCTATGCCTCACACGCTGCTGCCGCGAATATCAAGCTTAAAGAACTTTAAAGCGGGTACCTAATGGAACCTATTATGGGCCATTGTATGTCCCCTAATATGTCTATAAAAATTCTCTTTAGTACGATTGTTTAGTATATTAAACTCCAATCTCTTGCCGAGTTTGAAAATTATAAGTAAATATTAAAGGAAGATACGGGGTGATTCGTATGCGTGTCTGCGGAGCCGAAATTTACCCGTTTTTTAGCAATTATTTGCTTTTTCCCAAAGAAAAATAATAATTCTTATATATTGAACACTTCATTCACGAAAAATTCTGAAAAAGATATCAAAAAAATAATATAGAATAAATAAATAAAAATTAACCCTTGACCGGTATCGCGGTTTTAAAAACTAACCTTCTGCCAGTATCGATCCCCAGCCCCTATGCTTACTACTCCGTCGCGCTTCCAACCGCGCTATGCCTCACACGCTGATGCCGCGAATATCAAGCTTAAAGAACTTTAAAGCGGGTACCTAATGGAACCTATTATGGGCCATTGTATGTCCCCTAATATGTCTATAAAAATTCTCTTTAGTACGATTGTTTAGTATATTAAACTCCAATCTCTTGCCGAGTTTGAAAATTATAAGTTAATATTAAAGGAAGATACGAGGTGATTCGTATGCGGGTCTGCGGAGCTGATATTTACCCGTTTTTTAGCAATTATTTGCTTTTTCCCGAATTAAAATAATAATTCTTATATATTGAACACTTCATTCACGAAAAATATTGAAAAAGACATCAAAAAAATAATATAGAATAAATAAATAAAAATTAACCCTTGACCGGTATCGCGGTTTTAAAAACTAACCTTCTGCCAGTATCGATCCCCAGCCCCTATGCTTACTATCCCGTCGCGCTTCCATCCACGCTATGCCTCACACGCTGCTGCCGCGAATATCAAGCTTAAAGAACTTTAAAGCGGGTACCTAATGGAACCTATTATGGGCCATTGTATGTCCCCTAATATGTCTATAAAAATTCTCTTTAGTACGATTGTTTAGTATATTAAACTCCAATCTCTTGCCGAGTTTGAAAATTATAAGTTAATATTAAAGGAAGATACGAGGTGATTCGTATGCGTGTCTGCGGAGCTGATATTTACCCGTTTTTTAGCACTTATTTGGTTTTTCCCGAATTAAAATAATAATTCTTATATATTGAACACTTCATTCACGAAAAATATTGAAAAAGACATCAAAAAAATAATATAGAATAAATAAATAAAAATTAACCCTTCACCGGTATCGCGGTTTTAAAAACTAACCTTCTGCCAGTATCGATCCCCAGCCCCTATGCTTACTATCCCGTCGCGCTTCCAACCACGCTATGCCTCACACGCTGCTGCCGCGAATATCAAGCTTAAAGAACTTTAAAGCGGGTACCTAATGGAACCTATTATGGGCCATTGTATGTCCCCTAATATGTCTATAAAAATTCTCTTTAGTACGATTGTTTAGTATATTAAACTCCAATCTCTTGCCGAGTTTGAAAATTATAAGTTAATATTAAAGGAAGATACGAGGTGATTCGTATGCGTGTCTGCGGAGCTGATATTTACCCGTTTTTTAGCACTTATTTGGTTTTTCCCGAATTAAAATAATAATTCTTATATATTGAACACTTCATTCACGAAAAATATTGAAAAAGACATCAAAAAAATAATATAGAATAAATAAATAAAAATTAACCCTTGACCGGTATCGCGGTTTTAAAAACTAACCTTCTGCCAGTATCGATCCCCAGCCCCTATGCTTACTATCCCGTCGCGCTTCTATCCACGCTATGCCTCACACGCTGCTGCCGCGAATATCAAGCTTAAAGAACTTTAAAGCGGGTACCTAATGGAACCTATTATGGGCCATTGTATGTCCCCTAATATGTCTATAAAAATTCTCTTTAGTACGATTGTTTAGTATATTAAACTCCAATCTCTTGCCGAGTTTGAAAATTATAAGTTAATATTAAAGGAAGATACGAGGTGATTCGTATGCGTGTCTGCGGACCCGAAATTTCCCCGTTTTTTAGCACTTATTTGGTTTTTCCCAAAGAAAAATAATAATTCTTATATATTGAACACTTCATTCACGTAAAAATATTGAAAAAGATATCAAAAAAATAATATAGAATAAATAAATAAAAATTAACCCTTGACCGGTATCGCGGTTTTAAAAACTAACCTTCTGCCAGTATCGATCCCCAGCCCCTATGCTTACTATCCCGTCGCGCTTCCAACCACGCTATGCCTCACACGCTGCTGCCGCGAATATCAAGCTTAAAGAACTTTAAAGCGGGTACCTAATGGAACCTATTATGGGCCATTGTATGTCCCCTAATATGTCTATAAAAATTCTCTTTAGTACGATTGTTTAGTATATTAAACTCAAATTTCTTGCCGAGTTTAAAAATTATAAGTTAATATTAAAGGAAGATACGGGGTGATTCGTATGCGTGTCTACGGAGCCGAAATTTACCCGTTTTTTAGCAATTATTTGCTTTTTCCCAAAGAAAAATAATAATTCTTATATATTGAACACTTCATTCAGGAAAAATATTGAAAAAAGATATCAAAAAAATAATATAGAATAAATAAATAAAAATTAACCCTTGACCGGTATCGCAGTTTTGAAAATTAATCTTCTGCCAGTATCGATCCCCAGCCAATATGCTTACTATCCCGTCGCGCTTCCAACCACGCTATGCCTCACACGCTGCCGCCGCGAATATCAAGCTTATAGAACTTTAAAGCGGGTACCTAATGGAACGTATTATGGGCCATTGTATGTCCCCTAATATGTCTATAAAAATTCTCTTTAGTACGATTGTTTAGTATATTAAACTCCAATCTCTTGCCGAGTTTGAAAATTATAAGTTAATATTAAAGGAAGATACGGGGTGATTCGCATGCGAGTCTCCGGAGCCGAAATTTATCCGTTTTTCAGCCAATATTCGCTTTTTCCCAAAGAAAAATAATAATTTTTATATATTGAACACTTCATTCACGTAAAAATATTGAAAAACATATCAAAAAAATATTATAGAATAAATAAATAAAAATTAACCCTTGACGGGTATCGCAGTTTTAAAAATTAATCCTCGTCTAGTATCGATCCCCAGACCCTTTACGTACTAGCCCGTCGCGCTTCCAACCACGCTATGCCTCACACTCTGCAGCCGCGAATATCAAGCTTAAAGAACTTTAAAGCGGGTACCTAATGGAACCTATCATGGGCTATTGTAGGCCCCCTGATTTGTCTATAAAAATTATCTTTGGTACGATTGTTTAGTATATTAAACTCCTCGCTCTTGCCGAGTTTGAAAATTATAAGTTAATATTAAAGGAAGATACGGGGTGATTCGTATGCGAGTCTCCGGAGCCGAAATTTATCCGTTTTTTTGCCAATATTCGCTCTTTCCCAAAGAAAAATAATAATTTTTATATATTGAACACTTCATTCACGAAAAAATATTGAAAAATATATCAAATAACTATTATAGAATAAATAAATAAAAATTAACCCTTGACCGGTATCGCAGTTTTAAAAATTAATCTTCGGCCAGTATCGATCTCCAGACCCTTTGCTTACTAGCCCGTCGCGCTTCCAACCACGCTATACCTCAAACATTGCTACCGCGAATATCAAGCTTAAAGAACTTTAAAGCGGGTACCTAATGGAACCTATTATAGGCCATTGTAGGCCCCCTAATATGTCTATAAAAATTCTCTTTGGTACGATTGTTTAGTAGATTAAACTCCACCATCTTGCCGAGTTTGAAAATTATAAGTTAATATTAAAGGAAGATACGGGGTGATTCGTATGCGAGTCTTCGGAGCCGAAATTTACCCGTTTTTTAGCAATTATTTGCTTTTTCCCAAAGAAAAATAATAATTCATTCACGAAAAATATTGAAAAAAGATATCAAAAAAATAATATAGAATAAATAAATAAATATTAACCCTTGACCGGTATCGCAGTTTTAAAAATTAACCTTCTGCCAGTATCGATCCCCAGCCCCTATGCTTACTATCCCGTCGCGCTTCCAACCACGCTATGCCTCACACACTGCTGCCGCGAATATCAAGCTTAAAGAACTTTAAAGCGGGTACCTAATGGAACCTATTATGGGCCATTGTATGTCCCCTAATATGTCTATAAAAATTCTCTTTAGTACTATTGTTTAGTATATTAAACTCCAATCTCTTGCCGAGTTTGAAAATTATAAGTTAATATTAAAGGAAGATACGAGGTGATTCGTATGCGTGTCTGCGGAGCTGATATTTACCCGTTTTTTAGCAATTATTTGCTTTTTCCCGAATTAAAATAATAATTCTTATATATTGAACACTTCATTCACGAAAAATATTGAAAAAGACATCAAAAAAATAATATAGAATAAATAAATAAAAATTAACCCTTGACCGGTATCGCGGTTTTAAAAACTAACCTTCTGCCAGTATCGATCCCCAGCCCCTATGCTTACTACTCCGTCGCGCTTCCAACCGCGCTATGCCTCACACGCTGATGCCGCGAATATCAAGCTTAAAGAACTTTAAAGCGGGTACCTAATGGAACCTATTATGGGCCATTGTATGTCCCCTAATATGTCTATAAAAATTCTCTTTAGTACGATTGTTTAGTATATTAAACTCCAATCTCTTGCCGAGTTTGAAAATTATAAGTAAATATTAAAGGAAGATACGGGGTGATTCGTATGCGTGTCTGCGGAGCCGAAATTTACCCGTTTTTTAGCAATTATTTGCTTTTTCCCAAAGAAAAATAATAATTCTTATATATTGAACACTTCATTCACGAAAAATTCTGAAAAAGATATCAAAAAAATAATATAGAATAAATAAATAAAAATTAACCCTTGACCGGTATCGCGGTTTTAAAAACTAACCTTCTGCCAGTATTGATCCCCAGCCCCTATGCTTACTACTCCGTCGCGCTTCTATCCACGCTATGCCTCACACGCTGCTGCCGCGAATATCAAGCTTAAAGAACTTTAAAGCGGGTACCTAATGGAACCTATTATGGGCCATTGTATGTCCCCTAATATGTCTATAAAAATTCTCTTTAGTACGATTGTTTAGTATATTAAACTCCAATCTCTTGCCGAGTTTGAAAATTATAAGTAAATATTAAAGGAAGATACGGGGTGATTCGTATGCGTGTCTGCGGAGCCGAAATTTACCCGTTTTTTAGCAATTATTTGCTTTTTCCCAAAGAAAAATAATAATTCTTATATATTGAACACTTCATTCACGAAAAATTCTGAAAAAGATATCAAAAAAATAATATAGAATAAATAAATAAAAATTAACCCTTGACCGGTATCGCGGTTTTAAAAACTAACATTCTGCCAGTATCGATCCCCAGCCCCTATGCTTACTACTCCGTCGCGCTTCTATCCACGCTATGCCTCACACGCTGCTGCCGCGAATATCAAGCTTAAAGAACTTTAAAGCGGGTACCTAATGGAACCTATTATGGGCCATTGTATGTCCCCTAATATGTCTATAAAAATTCTCTTTAGTACGATTGTTTAGTATATTAAACTCCAATCTCTTGCCGAGTTTGAAAATTATAAGTAAATATTAAAGGAAGATACGGGGTGATTCGTATGCGTGTCTGCGGAGCCGAAATTTACCCGTTTTTTAGCAATTATTTGCTTTTTCCCAAAGAAAAATAATAATTCTTATATATTGAACACTTCATTCACGAAAAATTCTGAAAAAGATATCAAAAAAATAATATAGAATAAATAAATAAAAATTAACCCTTGACCGGTATCGCGGTTTTAAAAACTAACCTTCTGCCAGTATCGATCCCCAGCCCCTATGCTTACTACTCCGTCGCGCTTCCAACCGCGCTATGCCTCACACGCTGATGCCGCGAATATCAAGCTTAAAGAACTTTAAAGCGGGTACCTAATGGAACCTATTATGGGCCATTGTATGTCCCCTAATATGTCTATAAAAATTCTCTTTAGTACGATTGTTTAGTATATTAAACTCCAATCTCTTGCCGAGTTTGAAAATTATAAGTTAATATTAAAGGAAGATACGAGGTGATTCGTATGCGTGTCTGCGGAGCTGATATTTACCCGTTTTTTAGCAATTATTTGCTTTTTCCCGAATTAAAATAATAATTCTTATATATTGAACACTTCATTCACGAAAAATATTGAAAAAGACATCAAAAAAATAATATAGAATAAATAAATAAAAATTAACCCTTGACCGGTATCGCGGTTTTAAAAACTAACCTTCTGCCAGTATCGATCCCCAGCCCCTATGCTTACTATCCCGTCGCGCTTCCAACCACGCTATGCCTCACACGCTGCTGCCGCGAATATCAAGCTTAAAGAACTTTAAAGCGGGTACCTAATGGAACCTATTATGGGCCATTGTATGTCCCCTAATATGTCTATAAAAATTCTCTTTAGTACGATTGTTTAGTATATTAAACTCCAATCTCTTGCCGAGTTTGAAAATTATAAGTTAATATTAAAGGAAGATACGAGGTGATTCGTATGCGTGTCTGCGGAGCTGATATTTACCCGTTTTTTAGCACTTATTTGGTTTTTCCCGAATTAAAATAATAATTCTTATATATTGAACACTTCATTCACGAAAAATATTGAAAAAGACATCAAAAAAATAATATAGAATAAATAAATAAAAATTAACCCTTGACCGGTATCGCGGTTTTAAAAACTAACCTTCTGCCAGTATCGATCCCCAGCCCCTATGCTTACTATCCCGTCGCGCTTCCAACCACGCTATGCCTCACACGCTGCTGCCGCGAATATCAAGCTTAAAGAACTTTAAAGCGGGTACCTAATGGAACCTATTATGGGCCATTGTATGTCCCCTAATATGTCTATAAAAATTCTCTTTAGTACGATTGTTTAGTATATTAAACTCCAATCTCTTGCCGAGTTTGAAAATTATAAGTTAATATTAAAGGAAGATACGAGGTGATTCGTATGCGTGTCTGCGGAGCTGATATTTACCCGTTTTTTAGCACTTATTTGGTTTTTCCCGAATTAAAATAATAATTCTTATATATTGAACACTTCATTCACGAAAAATATTGAAAAAGACATCAAAAAAATAATATAGAATAAATAAATAAAAATTAACCCTTGACCGGTATCGCAGTTTTAAAAACTAACCTTCAGCCAGTATCGATCCCCAGCCCCTATGCTTACTATCCCGTCGCACTTCTATCCACGCTATGCCTCACACGCTGCTGCCGCGAATATCAAGCTTAAAGAACTTTAAAGCGGGTACCTAATGGAACCTATTATGGGCCATTGTATGTCCCCTAATATGTCTATAAAAATTCTCTTTAGTACGATTGTTTAGTATATTAAACTCCAATCTCTTGCCGAGTTTGAAAATTATAAGTTAATATTAAAGAAAGATACGGGGTGATTCGTATCCGTGTCTGCGGACCCGAAATTTACCCGTTTTTTAGCACTTATTTGGTTTTTCCCAAAGAAAAATAATAATTCTTATATATTGAACCCTTCATTCACGTAAAAATATTGAAAAAGATATCAAAAAATAATATAGAATAAATAAATAAAAATTAATCCTTGACCGGTATCGCAGTTTTAAAAATTAACCTTCTGCCAGTATCGATCCCCAGCCCCTATGCTTACTATCCCGTCGCGCTTCCAACCGCGCTATGCCTCACACGCTGCTGCCGCGAATATCAAGCTTAAAGAACTTTAAAGCGGGTACCTAATGGAACCTATTATGGGCCATTGTATGTCCCCTAATATGTCTATAAAAATTCTCTTTAGTACGATTGTTTAGTATATTAAACTCCAATCTCTTGCCGAGTTTGAAAATTATAAGTTAATATTAAAGGAAGATACGAGGTGATTCGTATGCGTGTCTGCGGACCCGAAATTTCCCCGTTTTTTAGCACTTATTTGGTTTTTCCCAAAGAAAAATAATAATTCTTATATATTGAACACTTCATTCACGTAAAAATATTGAAAAAGATATCAAAAAAATAATATAGAATAAATAAATAAAAATTAACCCTTGACCGGTATCGCAGTTTTAAAAACTAACCTTCAGCCAGTATCGATCCCCAGACCCTATGCTTACTACTCCGTCGCGCTTCCAACCGCGCTATGCCTCACACGCTGATGCCGCGAATATCAAGCTTAAAGATCTTTAAAGCGGGTACCTAATGGAACCTATTATGGGCCATTGTATGTCCCCTAATATGTCTATAAAAATTCTCTTTAGTACGATTGTTTAGTATATTAAACTCCAATCTCTTGCCGAGTTTGAAAATTATAAGTTAATATTAAAGGAAGATACGAGGTGATTCGTATGCGTGTCTGCGGACCCGAAATTTCCCCGTTTTTTAGCACTTATTTGGTTTTTCCCAAAGAAAAATAATAATTCTTATATATTGAACACTTCATTCACGTAAAAATATTGAAAAAGATATCAAAAAAATAATATAGAATAAATAAATAAAAATTAACCCTTGACCGGTATCGCAGTTTTAAAAACTAACCTTCAGCCAGTATCGATCCCCAGACCCTATGCTTACTACTCCGTCGCGCTTCCAACCGCGCTATGCCTCACACGCTGATGCCGCGAATATCAAGCTTAAAGATCTTTAAAGCGGGTACCTAATGGAACCTATTATGGGCCATTGTATGTCCCCTAATATGTCTATAAAAATTCTCTTTAGCACGATTGTTTAGTATATTAAACTCCAATCTCTTGCCGAGTTTGTTCTTAATACGGTATAGTTCTTCGGTATACTAACCGAAAAAAGACTATTAATTATTTCGAAAATAATTAATGTGAAAAATAAAACATTTTGAATTGTTAATTTGTTCTGCAAATAAATAATTAAAATCATGAATTAAAGTTTAAACTGGAAAATTGTTAAAACAGAAATCTCCACGTAAAACTTCTTGGGGTAGGCGTCCATACATTATCATTTGGTATTGGTTATTACTATTTAACATTGTTACTATCTAAAATTTACACCAATTTTGGCTAAGTAAGCCAATTTACACCAACTTAGGATTTTAAAGCGCAGTCTTCGTATTTTTATGAAGGCTGGCTCTTATCTGAGAGAAAATTGTCAGTAAAGTTTACAATTTATAAATGCATAAAATCTCTCTTTTATGTAAGCTCATATGCGATAAGCTTTCATAGAATTTAAGTAGCATAGAAAAATACGTGACAAACATTAATATCGAAACAATAAAAAATGAGAATTCTCTAAAAAAATCAATTTTAATTTTTACTTTAACAACATCTTTATTTTTGAAAGTTTTATTTTTTGAAATAGTCAAGTTCTTTGTCTACGATTCTGTAGGTTGCCACACTCTCATCTTTATCTTTAAATGTAATTTGGCGCGTTTTGTGCATTCTAACTTTAGTTTTTATGTTTGAAGCTGTTACCAAGGTTTTATTTTTTAATAAATTCGTTTGATATCAGTTTATATAATTGCTGTCATGCTTACGTAAGAAACTCACAACGGTCCCTTCTTTTTTTTTACTTTAACTTTTATTATACCTAAATTTAAGATTTAATATCAATAAAAGATATAACTTTCAAAAAACAAAATGAACGTTTCAATTCTTTCATGTAGAATATTCTTCTACCATGCTTTGTATTTTTCTGTTGTGGTCATACATAATTCTTGACCTCAAGAACTACATAAAGAAATTATTTTTTACTTTTTTGTTCTTTACCGAAATATTTCCATTGATAATTTTTATAGCAATTTTTTTTAGCGATTTTAATGCGTATACAAAACAAATTAAAAATAAGATAATTTTATTGCCTTACGCTAACATTGTTCATAGAGCCTTTCTCTCTCTTTATCTCTCAGCTATCATAGGCAAATCAGAAACCTGTGCCCCTTTACGTGCTTATTATTACTTAAAATTATACTTATCACGTTACTTATTACGTAAAGTCTTAATAACTCCCAGTATATTTAGTGTGTGGTTTTTGTTTTTTGTTTTTTTAAAATTGTCCATATTGTTTTCTTGTTTATACGATCGACAAAGTTAGTCATGTAAACTCGTTTAAATTTAAATAAATAGTAATTTCACGTCTATTTGGTGTAGGAGAATTCATAAAAAAAATTGGTGGTTCGGATCCAAACCATAAAAAGTTGGCTGGAATAAGGTACTTCTCTTACCATACTATATTTAATACTTCTCTTACTTGTTCTATTAAATACTGAGGAAAACTTTTCTTTTCTTTGTATTTCATGCATACGGATTTTAACTCAATTTAATTTAAAATAAAAAAATATTTCTGGTTATTAAGAGCAAACACTTTTTAGAATACTACACGCGACTATCAATGTTTAATTCCGCGTTTTAAACAAGAGAAGTTCTAGATTAAGTAAAGGGACAACCTCGTGAAGAACTCACCCTCATTTGCGTTACACAGTGAAGAAGACCACGGAAATCTGTCTTGGTTTAGCTAATGCAAAGAGACTCAAATTCGTTATTTGTGTCTACCACTGAGAAAATTTAACTTAATCACTGTGATCAGGGCTAGTCGTCTAACTCAAAATTCTTGATGGTCCCATCTGGTGGTTTATGTTGGTTTCAGTGTGATTCATGATGGTTCAACACCATTTGATGGTCACCATCATTCAACATTACGTGTTCATGGTTTTTGATATGCCAACAAATTTCCATCATTCCATGATGGAAAATGCTACTTTAATACTATGATGATTAACCATCAAGAGAAGTTTGACTCTCATGAACCAACAATCCATGATGATCTGTGGTGGTTCCAACTATGGGAATTCTTGTTGGTTCTCAGGAATATACCCCATCAGAAAAATTTGTGTGTGTGTGTGTTTTTTATTGGACCATCATAAATCAGTCCGAATTCCTACATTGGGATGGTAATTGTTCCAACATTTGATTTCTAAGATGGAAATTCGTGATGGTTCAACCCGAACAAACCAAGTTGTTTCTCTTATGTTGGAGCATCATCATAAATCAGTCCTACATTGAGGTGATAATCACTTATGTTGGTTACCATCAAAAAGTATAATGGTTCATGATAAGCCGCAGTGGCTCAGGGGATAGAGCGTTCGCCTTCCAATGCAGTGGACCGAGTTCAAATCCCAGCGACGTCCAGTCGATACAAGTTCTGCATCCAGCTTGCACCGACCTCAGTGCTGACGTGAAATATCCTCAGTGGTAGACGGATCATGGGTTAGAGTCCCTTTGCCGTCAGGCTAACCGTGGGATGTTCTCGTGGTCTTCCTTTCCATGTAACACAAATGCGGGTTAGTTCCATAAGAAAGTCCTCCACGAAGACAAATTTCTCCCAATACTTAATCCAAGAGTTCGTTCCATTGTCTTCTGAATTGGGTTCAAAATGACAAGGCTACGTAGTTGGACATTGGTATTTTAATTTTAGCCTTTGCATTTTAATTTTATTTTATAACCGTCGTTGAACAGCCGACCCAAGTTTTAGGTTTACGACTACCAATGTTCAACTCCGTAGCCTTGTCATTTTGAACCCAATCCAGAAGACAAGGAAACTCTTGAATCAGCACCCCCAGAGGTATGATTTGTTGCGGGAACATGGAGGACTTTGAGATTCGGCAGATTTCACGTGCATCAGTCACCATTTACTACACGGGGAGTCTTCGGTCGGAGGGGATCGGACCTACGACCTTTTAGGCATGGACACAGTGCCCTACCAACCAGGCTACCCCGGCCCTAACTCATTAGCATTATAATTTTGAATCCAACGGAGAAGGCAAGTATTTGGATAAATCAGCCTTCATGGCGTAATTTTAGCCGCATTTGCGTTATATGAAGATGAATAAATCGGAAATCATCCACGGTTAGCCTTACGGCAAGGGGATTCTTACTCATGAGCTGCCTACCACTGAGGATACGTCAGTGCGAGCTGGGAGTAGACTGTTAGCCATCCCTTTGATTCGAACCTGGGTCAACTCATTACCATCAACTCATACGCGAGCGCTGTATCCCCTGATATAAGCATAGCTCGGAGCAAACTAATCATACAAGCAATCATCCGTGCAACTTTACCAACTTCACATTTTTTCGCGCCAGCCATAGTTTATGTCATCAAGTCGAACCGAAAAATCTTTTTAACTTTTTATGGTGACTTACATAATTAAGATCATCTTCTGAAACTAGTTATTTTATCATGAGTATGTAAAGTCTTTGAAAATTATTTTGCATTTCGTTATCGTATGTAGTGCTTCAAATGTGCTCATTTTTTGTCGAAAGATTTGGCTACGCACTCTGGGCAAGGGAACTCTAACCTATGATCCGTCTACCAATGAGGATATTTTACGTCAGCACTGTGGTCGGTGCGAGCAGGATGCGGAATTTGAACACGTTCACCTCATAGGAAGGCGAAAGCTCTATTCCCTGCAGAAGCGTATCCAGAGCCTGATTTAGGCAGGGACATAAGGGGGGTAGTTGCCTCGGACCCCCAAATCGAGTAGAAATTTTATTTTACGTTTCCTTCTTTAATGAACTTTTTTTAAACAAAATATCAGTATAATGTAAAATCCGTCAGTCTTACGTTCATTAATCTATCATATGAACGCAAAAAATCTATTTTTCGTAAATCCATGGCTTCCTAGGGCGTAATTCAACTAAATTTTCGCAATCACGGCGGATAAATTTAGTCTATCAAAAGCTTGTATTTTTACGTATCGCAAAATGCGATATGCTTGCAAAAATACGGGGTTTTAATTGGCACTATTGAGCCATCGTAAGTGCGAAAATTTTGTTGAATTCTGTCCTAGTGTCAGCAAGGATATGAATTTTTCACAGCTAGATGACAATCAGAAAAACTGCATTCGACATGATGGACCTGGAATTGTCAATCAATAAAATGGACGGAACGATTTTTTGTCTGACCATTGGAGGGGGGGGGGGAGATTTTACACCTATTTTAGGTTCTAGTCAATTTCCTTGTTTTGTTATCTATAATGAGGTGAAAAAATCAAATACCTCCATAAAGTTCGGTTCTTCATTACTGAAAAAGTGAAGCAGAGAGGGGGGCCCGAGCCCCAATTAGGCTAAGTCGGACAGTGGGAGTATCTATGGAAAGAAGCGCCTATGCATTGTATTTAAATAAAGTTAGATTAATAAATAAATACAAATTAACTATAACAATAAAATTACCTATTTTTAATTGTAATGCATTCAAGTGTATTCAAAATCATCATTGGTTAGAAATAAAAGTCTGTTTTAATCAGATTTATCTAAGATTCTATTGCGTTTTTTCAATTGTTAATAAAAATTTTGTCAATCAGTTTAAATGAGCACAATTATATTTGTTCAGTTTATAAAACTTTTCGCCGATAGATGGAGTGATATTCAATATCAATGAAAAACTTTTATTTTTACTTTAATGTCATTTAAAAAAAAAAAAAGATTCAGTTATATATTGGTTGCCATTAGAATCAAAAGCAAATCGATATTGTTACTAAATG